>NC_091700.1:29497500-30122500 GCF_041296265.1 Equus caballus
TGAAGAAAAAGTTCTGGAGATGGATGGTGGTCATAGCTGCACAACAATGTGAAAGAACTTAACGCAACTGAACTGTACGCTTAAAAGTGGTTAAAATGGTAAATTTTATGTTATGCATATTTCAACACAATTAAAAAATAAAGAATAAATTTAAAAAAACAAAAAAATGTGGTTCTGACAGTTTTAGAGCAAGAATGCAATACTTTTTTAAAAAAGGAGAAGGGAGATTGTACTTATGTCTTATGTGAAACAGTCAAAGCAACATGTAATAAAGTGGTTAATATTATGCAAATTTTAAAATTAATTAATTATTTCAAAAATATTTCTTGAGAAAAAATACATATATGCACAAAACAATAAATACACATTTCCAGATATTTGTAAAACACACTAGAATGTTCTATGGGAGGAGGGGAAATGGGTTGGGTACAAGGATGAAAGGGGATTAACAAGAAACTGGAGCAGGAGAGGGGAAAAATACTTGTGCTCTCTCAACAATTCAGTTTAATAAACATTTATTAAGGCTCTACTTTTTTCCAGACACTTTATTTGTATTTGCTATTTCTGATGGTATCTGAGCCTAAATATGATTTATAAACATGAGATGATGAGTCTCTTTATTAACTTTAGTTAGAGAATTGCATGTGCCACAAGAACAGAGAGAAAAATAAAAATTTATTACTGGAGAAAAAGTATCTTCTAAGGTATTTTATCTTTCTTATATGGGGCAATAAACTGGCATATAATAAATGAGATTCTATCTTCAAAGTAGCTTTTATCTCAAGCGATGCCATGAAACTATTAAAAGCCAAGAATTATAATTAAAAATAAGCTATAACATAAAATAATGTGATATATTTGGAGAAGATTAAATGTTACTTAGATTATTTGTATTTTTCATCTTTTATGAAAACTCAAGCCCTAGAGGTATACTTAGATATTTCTAAGTCCCAGGTTACCACAATCTCAACAAGCCCTAATAAAACTAGTCCTTAGTAACCCCAATCATTTATTAATTCAACGAATGTTCATTAAACTCCTACCATGTGCCAGACACTGGGGCTCAATTACCATTTTACGCTGTAATTTTCACATTGACTTCTCTACCCCAGACCTCTCTGAATGCCAAACCCATAGCATAGTCTTCTTTATATTCCTATTTGACTGTCTGAAAGCTACTTCAAACCCAATGTGTTCAAAACCTTGTAACTCATCCCGAAGAACTGTTGTTTTTCTTTTAGTTTTTTTCTCTCAGAGAATGGCTCCCCCGTCCACCTAATTGGCATGAGCCAGAGACACAAAGTGATATCCTTGAACTCTCTCTGTCGCTTGTCTTATCCCGTCACAGCACCAAGTTCTGTTGACTTTATGTTTTAAATATTTCTCAGATCCATTCACTTTTCTCCATCTTCAGTCACTGCACTAGCCTTAGGGCAGTGGCCATTTTCTACTCCCATTTTATTCAATCAATAACTATTTACTAGATCAAGGATCTTCTCTGCACCTGGCATAGGCCCTATGCGCTGTGATAGGCCCTGAGGACACTGTGAGGAGGAAAAACAGACGTGTCCCTGCCCCAAAGGATCCTTACAGACTAATGAGTGAGTCAGATGTTATTCAGATAAACCCTCAGATAAATGCATAATTACAAGCTGCCATAAGTACTAGGAAGGAGGCTGGTCCAGTGCAGAAGGCAGATGATGGAACAAAGGACACATCAGAGGAACAAGGCCAACTCTGAAGTATACACAAAAGCTAGAGGGACACACACATCTCTCATTTTATTATGTGTTTTTTAAAATGGAAAGACAAAGCACATTTATATGCTGAAGGTTAACAGCCAGTGAAGAGAGAAGAAAGATGCAAGAAGGAAAGGCGCTGATAAAGGGCAACTTCCCTGAGAGAGGAGGGACCGAGGTCCCCAGCTCTGTGGAGGGACAGTGGATGTGCTGGTGAGGGCGGGTGGCTCTCTGTCTGATGGTTTCGATTTCTTTGTGAATCGTAGGCTGGGTCTGCCCAATCCGCTACAGTAGCCACTGGCCACACGTGACCACTGAGGCCTTTGCACGGGGCCAGTCTGAAGAATATGCGCTATAAGTGCAAATACACGTCAAATTTTGAAGACTTAGTGTAGAAAATAATGGACTATATCTCATTAATAATTTCTATATTAATTCCCTGTTGAAATGATAATATAGTCAAGTCTTGTTATTCACAGTTATGTTGTACAATGTCACTGTGAACTCTGAGTTAGTGAATCAGGGGCCATTGCTCCTAGGAAAATACAGGGTTAGGGGCCTGAGAGCCTCTGGTCACATTTTCACCATGGATCAACACGTAACCTTGTGTTATGTGTGTTTCTGTTGAAACGCACCTCATATAATATATATTGTCCCGTTAACATTAAACTCATGGCCAACAGTGCTGTAACCCACACCTGAACAAAGCTTGTCTAACAGCATCTTTTCTCCATAAGGCCCATCACTGCCTTCTCGCTCTTAGGAACACTAGACAGCACTTCAGCGCTGTGGTTGGGAGCTATTTTAAACATAAAATCACCAACAAAACAGCACAAATATACAAAAAATGTGGAACTAAATAGACCATGAAAGGGACACTTGTTTATAGTATGAGAGCTGAAACAGGAAGGCAGAGCGTGGCTTTGCTCGACCTCAGCTGGGCGCATCAGCAGACTCAAATTTTTCGTCCCTCTGTGCACGTCCAAAAATGGCCACAAAGTGCTCCAATATTGATTTTTGGGTTACAAATAAATTTAGTGAATAGGTGAATTTGCAAATTTAGAATCAGTGGATAATGAGGATCCACTGTATCTTGGATACATTGGGTTAAATAAAAGATACTAAAATTAATTTCACCTGTTTCTTTTTACTTTTTTATACTATGACTAGGAAACTTAAAGTTACATTTGCGGCTCACATGACATTTCTGTTGGATGGTGCTGGGCTAGATCATCTGCTAAGAGGAAGCTTCAGAAATGGGTCAGGGGAATGGTGAGGGCCCAGCCCTGTGGCCAAGTGGCTGAGTTGGTGTGCTCCGCTTTGGGGGCCCAGGGTTTCGTGGGTTCGGATCCTGGGCATTGACCTAGCACCGCTCCTCAGGCCACGCTGAAGTAGTGTCCCACACAGCAGAACTAGGACCTACAACTAGAATATACAACTATGTACTGGGGGGCTTTGGGGAGAAGAAGAAGGGGAAAAAGAGATTGGCAACAGATGTTAGCTCAGGGCCAATCTTAGGGATAAAAAAAGAATGAAAACACTTTAAATCTAAAGTGCTTTCCATGTAGGAAACACTTGAATTAGTCACCTAATGCAAAGCTCACTCCTAATCAGGCTCATCTTGCCCCAGAAGAACGGAGACGTTGCTGTCCTCAGCTCAGCTCTGCCACCACCTCCAGCCTCGGCCCAGCCTCCTCAATTTTCCCCGACGGGACGTTGGGCAATGGCTTCTCAACTTGATTTTAGCTGCAGAGAATTCCTTTCTGTAAAAGGAGTCTTATATGTCAATCACTTCCCAAACAACTGTGAACACACCTGAGAGGTGTGGGAGGACACAGAGCCCTGTCCCCAGCCCCTCCTTTAAATAAAGGAGAATGGCGAGGGCCATATCACCCTGAGACCCACCACACGGGCCCCTGCAACATCCCAATGAGTTGGGAGCAGCTTCCTTGAAATTTTCTAAGGCCCCTCTGCTGTCTGGGAGGTGTCCTTGATCCCTATCAGGACCCCGTGAGCCCTGGTTCCTGGTTCTCCCCTTTGGGGTACCCTCCAAAGCTCAACCCCCTCCTCACACTTGGGATTGACCAGATGACCAACGAGTTCTGGGCCTGCAGCCCATGGGGTCATCCTGGGGTGCTGCGGAGGGCAGCAGCCTCAGGTGGCTGGCTGGCATGGCAGTTCTTTTGTGGATCCACCTCTGGCAGTGAGAGGGGCTGGGGACAGGGCTCTGTGTCCTCCCACACCTCTCAGGTGTGTTCACAGTTGTTTGGGAAGTGATTGACATATAAGACTCCTTTTACAGAAAGGAATTCTCTGCAGCTAAAATCAAGTTGAGAAGCCATTGCCCAACGTCCCGTCGGGGAAAACTGAGGAGGCTGGGCCGAGGCTGGAGGTGGTGGCAGAGCTGAGCTGAGGACAGCAACGTCTCCGTTCTTCTGGGGCAAGATGAGCCTGATTAGGAGTAAGCTTTGCATTAGGTGACTAATTCAAGTGTTTCCTACATGGAAAGCACTTTAGATTTAAAGTGTTCCCGAAAATACCGTTTCGTTACCAGCCATTAGATACTCTAGAACAGATTAATGCAAGTTCCAAGCTAGATTCTCACTCACGTCTAATTCTTGATTTCCTCTCAGTGTTGCCGGAAGTGTATTCTACAGACGTGAGATTACCGCATACAGAAGACGGTATTTATTTTGGGATGGATGAGCAGAAAGGGAAATTAAAGAATGTTTTCTTTAGATGGCTACTTTAAAACACGGGTCAATACACTCTTCCAATCTCCCCCCAGGTTATTCTCTCTTTTGAATGTGTCTGTCCTGCCTTACTTAATTCCTTTTTGCTTTGCAATATGATAGATTTAAGGAAACGTACTTGGGATCTAAGTTGCTGAAAATTTTGGGTATACAGAGTAATAATCATTAGGATTTTTATTCTTCCTTGTATATTTGCAGAAAACTACTCTTATTAAAATGTTTTAAATTTCTTTATATTTTTATTTCTGTAAGTGGTTATAAGAATAACCCAAATAGTGAGTTTAGCAAATTGTAGACTGTAAAAAAATAATTCATTTCTTATCAGGTTTAAAGAAATATCCTTCTTGTCTCACTAGGTGCTATTGTGTTCTTTCTCATATTACAGGAAAATTCTTTCTTCATTGCACATAATTGTATGTACATGCATCTTTACAAACTGCCATTCTATAACTTTTCTTCTTTTGAGGAAGATTAGCCCCGAGCTAACATCTGCCATCAATCCTCCTCTTTTTGCTGAGGAAGATTGGCCCTGAGCTAACATCCCTGCCCATCTTTCTCTATTTTATATGTGGGACGCCTGCCACAGCATGGCTTGATAAGTGGTGCGTAGGTCCATACCTGGGATCTAAACCGGGGACCCCCAGGCCGCCAAAGCAGACGTGCGAACCTAACTGCTGGTTAGCCCACCAGGCTGGCCCCTGTCATTCTATAACTTTTAAAGCAAACTCACCATATCCTTGCTGAATTATTATTTAATATGTGCATCACAATCTTGATTTCTTGGTGCTTATCATCTAGGGAGACACAAAGCAAATGTGATCCATACTCTCCTTATTTGAACACATATACAGATCATCTTTAATTTAAAAGTAACCTTAAAGTTCATTTTGCCACTTTTTTCATGAACTCTATTATTACATTAAAAACTAATTGCTTACTTATACATTTGATGCTTCAGTCAGTCCCTGCTCATTAGTGCACACAGCCCTGTTAATTTTTCTGTAGCAATACTCTAGACTCCCTTTGTAATGCGGTCTGATGTCTTATTAAGTTTCTGGCCACTTTCTCTATTCGGCAGATGTCTTCCTTAGGCTGCCTGTGACAACTCCTATGGCTTTCCCTATGATACATTGGTTAATTCCAAAGCTATAGGGACACATGAGTGGCTTACAATTTTTTTCCCTAAAATGAACTTCCTTGCCTTTGTGAATCTTGAGTCTCATCAGGCAAATACGCCAACCAGGAGTCGGTTTTGCTGCATGCTCTTCACTCTTAATAAACTAAAATAGTGGTGGGATCCCAGCAGATTCTGGCACCTCCCAGAACAGATCGAGATGTCTGGCAGGATTTTATGCCGATCAACCCTACAACTGTAACACCACCACATTCACCCCATGGTTTTCTTCTGCTCTCTGACTTCTGCTGGGGCTGTTCACAAAAGCAGCTCCCTAGCTGACTGGCAAACTTGCACATGCTTATAAGCAACATTTTTTTTTTTCTGATTATAAAACTAATAATCTAGAAAATTTGGAAAACATAAAAAGGACAGTGAAAAAAATAAAATTACTTATAATCTCACACAGAGGGAACTAGTGTTAATATTTTCCTGCTGGGCATTATTAGGCCTTCTTGTGGCTTCACTAGCAGTGGACAGCATCCGGGGAGCAGGAGCGGGAGAACATGCTAGATGCCAGGTAGTAACTGCACCTGAGAGTCAGATACGAGCACATGGCAGGGTTGCTTTTGGAGGGACTTTTCAAGGGGAGTCCCAGGTTCTGCCTGTGCATGTGGGAGCAAGAACAGAAACTTTGGCATATAGATACTAGAGTGACAGCATTTGCATTTGTAGGCTGGCGACATCTGAGACATTCCAATTACATATTTCTTCTTCTCTCTCATTTCTCTATTAAAATTGGGATATATTCTGTGTACACTATTCTGTATGCTGCTGCTCTTTTTCACTTAATAGTGTAATTTTCCCACGCCACTAAATATTTTTTTAAAAAGGCTTAAGCTTATAAAGCAAATACCAGGAAAAAGGAGACCAGCCCTGCCAGCAACCTATTCAGACATAAATACTCTGCATCACCACTATTTACTATATAGGGAAGGTAAAATAGTAATTGGCATTCATAATCAATTCATCTATCGTTACTGAGTTCTGACTCCACAGGTACCACTGTAAGGGAAGCAAAAAAGGGAAGGGCAGAGTTTGTCTTAAGAAATTTCAAACCTAGTTTGGGATCCAAGATTTGAACTGATGGAAAATTAAATAACACAGGAATTAAATAATATTTAACAGTTGCATGAAATATTTCACAGGAAAGTTCATGTCAATAAATGGTGCAGATAATAGTCAGTCGTGAGATAATCATTGCTGGAAAGAACCTTTGGAATCCTGTCACCCAAACTCCTCATTTGTACCACTAAGCTGGCGCACACTACATATTTGGTAGTTGTTTGTCTGTCTCCTCCCCAATCCCTGACCGCCACCACCTCCCCTCCCAGCCAACTGAGGATAAGGGCGTGGCCTGGGCTATGACCAAAGGTAAGGGCTTCTTCACAGGAAAAGCTCTTTTTTTAAATTAAGACACAAAGTCCACTGAAAGCTGTGGTAGGGTAGACTATGGGACCAGAACAAGATGGCCCTAGGGTGTGATGAAGTCAATCTGAAAACTGGATTTAGTTCCAAGTTAGAAGTTCTCTACCCACAGAAATTTCGTTTTACTTGGTCTGGTATGGGACTCAGCATCTCAAATTTTTTTTTTCTTTAAAAGATTGGCACCTGAGCTAACAACTGTTGCCAATCTTCTTCTTCTTCTTCTCCCCAAATCCACCCTAGTACATTGTGGTATATTGTAGTTGTGAGTGCCTCTGGTTGTGCTACATGGGATGCTGCCTCAGCATGGCCTGATGAGCGGTGTCATGTCCATGCCCAGGATCCGAACCTGTGAAGCCCTGGGCTGCCCCAGTGGAGTGCATGAACTTCACCACTCGGCCATGGGGTGGTTCCAGGAAAAGCTCATTTTAAGCACTCAAAAAATTTTGTGGAAATCAAATTGAATTCAACATGTCACATACTTCTTTGTACCCCATAGTGCTTTAAATAATATGTGATCAATGATTGAGGATGAAACAAATAAATAAACAACGACAGGTGCTGTGGGAAAGGGAGAAATAGGAGTTTTCATGCACACACAATCCATTACGTATTGATCGCACTCTCTCAGGAAAATGAGTGAATGATTCTGAGTCTTTCTAGTGTGTAAATCCAGCTGGTATCTATTTCTAGCCTTATTATACAGTCTTTTATATGTATACTAGCCTTATTCCTAGACCCATTTTAAAACACTACTTTTTCTTTTATCTTTAGGTTCAATTTTATGATTTAATTATCTATTCAATTTATATCATCAGTAGAGTTCTATCATATTGTGAAGATGTTTTGAACTTGGGTGCCTGTGTGAATAGAGGTCACAGTGATGGAAACAGGGTAACAGGATAAACTGGTTTTGGAGGAAGCTCCTGACTTGCACCTGCGTTAGTCTGCTAGGGCTGCCGTCACAAAGGACTGGTTCTAACCAGGAAAGTGTCCTGGACAAACCCACCCCATTCTTTCATTGCCCCCTCATTCTTCATGCCTCCTCTCTCACAGCGCATGTTTATTGGTACACACTTGCTTATGTTTCCTACTCGTCCTGTTAGGGCATATCTTGCTTCCTCAAGCATATGATAAACTATCTGTGCTTTTTCTCATTTTTGAACTTCTTTTCTAGTCCTCAGAGGACACACTGGAGTGCTGTAAGGGACCCCCTTATATGCTACACGGAGATGGGAAGTTGCCCCCAACTTGGCCCTCCCAGCGGTAGGCAAATGGCGAGAAAGAAGCAGCCCATTATGGCTCATTGGCCAAGCTTTCTGAGAGGAACTTTTGTAGCTAAAGTGAGTGGTCAGCTGAGGAAAGAGGTTCCACTCCCTTATCTTGGACAATATGAGGAAAGGCTGTCACTGACAATAGGACAAAAACAATATGACCTAGTGATTGCTGTAGCTAAAGGAGCAGGGAGAGTCTGTGCAATGCAATGCTTTACCCTTAATTCCCCCCAGTACCAAATTCCATTCAGAAGGAGAATACTATATTAAGTTTTTTTAATAATTCCTCATTTTTAGGATGTTCTGGAAAATAAATTCAAGAAGCCATTGGATCTCTTTTTTCCTGTTTTATTCTCTTTGAACAGAACTTTCGGGAAAGAAAGAATTTAGAATACCCTACCCTCCAGGATCCTCTCAGGGCTTCGGGTTGACTTTGGCCTGGAGTAGACTACCTCAGGCAGACGTGGTGGGTCCTGAACTTGCTCTAAAGTTCTGGAGGCTATTGAGGGGTCCCCAGCTGCCTAACAGTCTACACACCAACCCTGGTCCCCAGCATGAACACTGCTGACACCACTGGCCTGAGCTAGGTGGATGCTCAGTGTTCCATGCAGTGTCTTCAAACTCCTCTCCAATCACTGCCTTGACTTCTTAGGAGAAAGCCCTGAAGTTCTAGAGAGATGCAAGCTGGGTACGGAAGGAAAGGCCACTGTTCTATCAGCAGTTTCTAGTACTGCATTTTTAGCCTATTATGTGCTATCCTCTTAATTCCAGCAGGACTTTCTTTTATCTAATAATTTCATACACTCAGTGACAATTATCTTCGTGTTGTGTGTACTTTCTTAAAATCAGTATCTCACAAGAAGTGACTGTCTACTTGCAGAAATATGGTGAGACTTTTGGAGATATGGACCAGGGGTCTTTGATTGTGCTGACACAGAGATTCATTCTGCTTTCCCACATCATTCATTCCACAGATATTTAGGTGCCACTATGGGCCAAGCACCAGTGAGGGTCAAGGCATCAGCAATGAGTAGTTCAAGCTCCTGCTCTCATTTTTTGTCTTCTTTTCACTAGAATGTAAATGATAAAAACGTTTACTTTGCTCACTGCTCTATGCCAAATGCACAGTACAATACCTGGCCCTTGGTAGGTGTAGATGTTTCCTGTCACTGCTGTAACAAATTACCCCAACTTAGTGGCTTAAAACAACACAAAATTATTATCTTACAGTTCTAAAATCAAAGTGTTGGAAGGGTTGTGTTCCCTCTGGAGGCTCTAGGGAAAAATCTGTTTATGTGCTTTCTCCTCTTCTAAAGGCTGCTCACATTCCTTGGCTCATGGTCCCGCGTCACCATGAGCTCTGCTTCCATCATCACATCTGCTTCTCTGACTCTGGCTCTCTCGCCTCCCTATTTTTCTCGTAAGGACCCTTGTGATTACATTGGGCCCACCTGGTACGTTAGTTTGGGCTTCCATAACCAAACACGACAGACCTGGTGGCTTAAACAACAGAAATGACAGAAAGGAATTTTCTCATAGTTGTCAAGGCTGAAAGTCTAAGATTAGGGTGTCAGCATGGTTGGGTTCAGTTGGCTTCTAGCTCTGTCTTCACTGGGAGAGACAGAGAGTGAGAGAGTGAGAGGGAGAGGGAGTTGGAGAGAGAGAGAACGGGGAATGGGGAAGCTCTCTTGTGTCTCTTATAAAAGGACCAATTCCATTATAAGAGCTCCACCCTCATGACCTCATCTTAACCTAATTATCTCCCAAAGGCCTCACCTCCAAATATTATCATGTTAGGAATTAGGGCTTTAATGTATAAATTTTGTGGGGACACAATTCAGTTCATAGCACTGGATAATCCAAAATAACCACTCTCTCAAGATCCTTAATCACATCTGCAAAGTCCCTTTCACCATTGTCAATAGGTTTCAGGGATTAGAATGTGGACATCTTTGTAGGTGCCACATAACTGCCTATCACAGTAGGTGATCAGTAAATATTTGTCACATGAGGAATACAGCCATTGAAATACTAAATAAATTTCAGGTTTTGGTCTGGTTGCTGTACATTTAATTCTAGCTCAGGCCAGACCGTCTTCACAACTGGCGTTCTAGTGGTTAATTGTTCTCAGAGGATCTTGATTGTCCAAGTCATGTCCCAACCCCTGTTCCTACCATCAACTGGTGACACAGCCCCAGGTCAGCTCCCCCAAGCCGCTCCTTGTCAGCTCTCGCTCCATGGAGCTTCAGTCGGCTCATTGTGTAGGGTGAGCTGGTAACAGCTCCCACTTCACTCCTTATATCTGCTTTTCAGCCCTTTCAGTTCTCAAAATATCTTCCAGTCTGTGCCACAATTTTGCCCTCTCAGCACTTACCGTTAATTTCCTCTAAGACCATCCCCAGGTCATGCTTCCAGAAAGGGTGCTGGGCAGGCCTCTCCCTTCCTCCCACTGTGGGGAGCAGGGCTGAGTGTTGGTATTCAGTGACCATAAGTTGGAGGCGGGGAATTGGAGGAATGGATTTTATAGGAACGATTGATCATAAGCTCAATCATATTGTAGTCACTACGGCACCTAAGTGGAGTTGTAAACTGCCATTCATTTGTTCATTCATTCCACCAATGTTTACCAAGCATTCTGCAAGGCATGAGGGCACCATGTTTACCCTTGAGAATCTTACTGTGGATAAAATGTCGCATGAGCACAGATCAGAGTGAGAGAGTTTCATGCACTTCCTCCAAACCACAAGGAATGCTCCTGGCTCCTGGGGACAGAACTAATACCCTTTGGTAAAAAGTACAACAAGGCAGATTCTGTGGAAGGAATAAAACTTGGCTTGTTGTAAATGTCTTTACCAGGTAGCGATTTCCCTATCACAGGAGATGTTTAGGCAGAGGACTGAGAGGGTTAGAGAAGACTCCTACATGGGTGAGAGTTTAGATCCTATGACCCCTAAGCTTTCTTCCAAGTCTAAGATTCTGTTTTTGATTGAGGGGAACCCCAGGCTGCCTTAAGCCATGATTAGTACATTGGTCACTGTCAGCAACAAATGACGGAACCCCCTTCTGGCTGGCTCAAGCTGAAAAGGGATTTGTTTATTAAAGGATATTGTCACTCATACAACAGTTGGGATGCTTTTCAAAACTTAATAGAGGCTGAGCATCCAGGAACAGGAAACCACTCCCACTCTGGTGGCCAGCAACTGCTGGGTGTTGGCCTCACCAAGAGGGACCAGATGCCCACCGGAAACGATCACTGAGACCTGGCTTCTTTCTCCCTTCCTTCCTTGGCTGCTCCTTCTCTGTCATTTGCATCCACTTCTCAACCCTCTGTTCTTTCTTTTTTGATGTTGTCTTCATAAGAACATGAGTTCTCATATTATCCTGTATCTTTTCTTTGTGAGATAAATAGAACTGGAAAGAAAAGAGGGAGAAGAGTGAGGGAGAACAGTGATTGCTTCCGTTCGTACAGCATCAGTCTTCGTTGACCACTGTGCCTGCCGGCATGCAAAACAGAGTTAATCCTAATGTGATTCTTTAGCCTCTGTTTTTCCTTTTTTTTAATCTCTTTGTTTTCTTTTTTTCTCCTCAGAGGTAAGGGATGGGAACAAAGTAATTATAAAGTAAAAAAAAAAACGGAAAAAGTTCCCTCTTCCAATTCCATGCCTCAGAGGTAAGCATTTGACATATCTTCAAATAGGAGATGTTTTTAAAAAATCTAAATTTGTAAAATAATTTATGTAATTTCCCCCATTGATGGGCATTGGGGGTTTCCCTGTTGTCTGCTATAACAGCGTCACCCTGGGCATTTGGGCATATATATTTTTATGCATTTGTTGCTACAATTGCTGTGGGGTAGAGTCCTTGAAGTGGAATTTCTAGAACATGTGTTTTTTATAGATAATTACCAATTTTCCACCTCCAAAGTTGTCAGATTTACATTTTCATCAGTAGAATATAAATGCACACTTTCTTGTACTCTAACACTCAATGTTAATTTTTTCCCATTTTTAGGTGAAAAATGGTGCCTCTTTTAAAAATTTTCTTTGTCTGTTCGGTAGTTCTTGTTTGCTTACGTTTATCGGACATTTTGATTTTTTTCCTGCGTGACTTGTCTGCTCATATCCTTCGATGATTTTTACAATGAGTGGATTGTCTTTATTTGTTTATTTACAGGAACTCTTTATAGATTGTAGCTGTTAACTCTTTGCAAATATTTTCTCCTAGATCTGTCATTTGTCTCTATTAATAGTGTCTTTAATCACACAGTTAATGTTGTCAGTTTTTTTCTTTGTTATCTGGGTTTTGCTTCATGCTGGGAAAGGCTTTCGTCACCACAAGATGATAAAAACAGTCTATATTTTTCTAATACTTTTGATAAGTTTTTCCCTTTGCTATTTAATCCATTAGGACTATTTTGTTAGTACGGTGTAAATTTGGAATCTAACTTTTTTTTCCAAATGAATGGACATTTTTCCCCAGTCTTAAAAAAAAAAATCATTCTTTCCCCACATTTTAGCTTACGTTAAATTTCTCTCTCTCTCTCCAGAGCTGTTTTATACATTCTAGTATGTTTTACTATTTTTTCACTGTTCCTATTTCAATAATATATTGCTTTGATTGTATTCGTGTAAATTCTTCCCTTATTCTTCCTTTCACAATTTTCTTGACTATTTTGCACAATTTACATTTCTATCACAAATGATGTTGAATATTTTTCATGCCTGTATTGTATCTGACTTGCTCTCATGTTAATTCCTTGTTTGTGTGCTTTGCCAATTGAAACACATTGAATTTGAGATGGAGGCTTGAAATTTCCTGGTTGAAATGCTGGGCAGGCATGGAAGGTGTGAAGTGGAAGGACAGGTATGAGGTCAGGCAGCAAGATTTAAATTTGTGAATCGCTCTCACAATTAAAACGAGGGAGTAGTTGATCTCTCAGAAGAAGGGTGTCAGGAGAGAGATGAACAGAGGGCCAAGGACTAGGAGATGGGGATAGTAAACAAGAGGAAGAAGAGCCAAGTTAGAATCACGGTATTTATGCTGTAGAAAGCAAGCTAGAAAGATCAAAACACCAGGGCCAACAGGAGGCCCTGTTGAAAAGATAAGACTTTCAGGATTCCTGTTTAGAAAGAGATGGCCAAGACAGTGTGGGTACAACATCAATACCCTTGGGATGAGGATTTGTAGGCAATCTGCTGTCACTTGGTCAAGGGCTCAGACCCTCTACCCAAGTTTTATTAGTCCCACTGACAGAGTGATGCATTTTGTGTCATTCTTCTATGCTGGTGAAACTAATGAATTCACTTTCTACTTCAACCAATGCCCCTGATGACTCAGGACACCAATTTCAAGCCTGTGCCGAGGAGGAAGGTGGCAATCTGTGAGAGTGAGTTGGACAGACCAGAATTGGGCCATCCAAACTCTGAACTGTTGACCTTGGTCCTAATCAACCAAAGAGACAGGCCATATTCAAAGAAACAGCATGCTTGGTTTTGTATTATATGAGAAGCATAGCTGTCTTGTTATCTCAGTGAGAAATAGGTCACAAAATTGTATATTTTAAAGATAGGCAGATAGACAACCTGAAATACTTCATCAAGGATTTGAGATAAATGTGGTATATAGATAGTTACTTTTAAAATGCATGCTGTGTAACTTCAATCCTGCTGTTCAGTGATATTTCAATCATCTTTTGTTGACTACTCAGGAAATTCACGATAATGTCTCTTTTACTCTTTTTCATACTCACCCAGCTTGCTCACTCACAGCAGTTGACCTAACCTTCTATTCTACTAGAAAATACAAACCACTAGTTTTAAGTTTCTTGTCATTCCCCTGACTGTCTCCCCTATCAGCCTCTCACCTCAAAAGATATTTGTCTACACCTTCATCTCTGCCTCAGAATCTCCCTCTAGCTTTACCTGCCTCTCTTCTTTCTCCTCTCAAGAAGATATAATCCTTCTTCACTTTGGACCAAAATTTATTGACATTAATTTGCACACAAGTTAAAAAGTCAAATAATGTTGAAAGGTTTTCTTCAAATATCATCAATCCCCTGGTTTTGCCCCTTTCAATTTTTTTTAGCTGTTTCTTCTTGGTATTTCACCTCCACTTTTTAAAATAATATGCATGTACCACTTTCTCTTGAGTCATTCATATAATCACCCAATATAGTTATAATCATGATTCTCTATTACATTCATATTAAGTGCAAATATATAAAGTTCATTCACAGCTGAGCCAAGTAGTGTACTATGATAACATTTCTTTTATCATACAACATTTTTTCCCCTGGAGAAACAAATTCCTCATTTTTTTCTTTCGTTGAGTTTAATTCTGATGCTTGCTTTGTCTCTTTCAACGGTGTTTTTTTTTTCCTTTTAGTACGCCTTGTAATTTTTGTTGAAAGCTGGACATGATGTATTGGGTAAAAAAAACTGAGGTAAATAGGCCTTTATTGTGAAGTTTTCTGTCTCTCTGGGCTAGGAGGCAGGCTGTGTTTACTGCTTGTTGTTGCTGTGGTATCAGAGGCTAAAATTTCCTCTAATGTCCTTGTTTTTTGTCTCTCCTATTGTCTTTGGGTTTCCCTGGAGACATCTTCTTAAATAGGGTCTCCAGCTTGCAGTTCTTTTAGCTGTAATTCCCCATTATTATACAGGAGACCTATTGATGTGGTGGTAGGGCCTGGGTGAAGGGGAATCATTCTGTAGTGCTGTGATTGGGTCTCAGTCTACCAGTGAACCTGATGATGCATTTCTCTTTGTCCACGTCAAAGTCTAGTGGGAGCTGGAGTTGGGTATTTCCTGCCCCCCAGGTTGGGTAGGCTTTGGTAAAACCCCAGTTTGTTAGACTCTGATAAAACAGGTTCCCTTGAGGGCAGGCCTTATTAAGAAGAACGGAGAGCTATAGGCGTATTTCAGAATGGTTACATTTTGCCTTCTACTGCAGAGAATATGAGGGGATTTTTCTTCCGTCTTCATAATAAGAGTCTGGTAGGGCTCATGGACGTAAAATTCACAAAAGTGTAGGGGCTCCCTAAGGCTGGGCCACCTCAGATTTTTTAACGTTCGGGCTTGTCCACACTGAATCTCCAGCAATCTGTCAATTACGGTTTAAAGTTTTCTTGCTGGTATTGGCTCCACGTGGGCTTCTGCTCCTGGTAGGCTGTGATTCTCTGTATTGCTCTGTCTTTCCAGTTTTGGGGGCTGCAGTCTGCCCTATTACCTCACTTCTTGGATGGATCTAAGAAGAGTTGTTGATTTTTAGTCTGTTCAATTTGTTTTCTTGTTGTGAGGAGGGAAGTGAGGACTTCCAAGCTCTGTACGTCAGACCAGAAACATGAAATTTTTTACTTCAAATCTCTGGCTAAGTTTTCTTATTCACTCCCAAAACTTGTAAATATCTCTTAACAAATTTTATCAGCTATATACCTCTTCTGTTTGTTTGTTTCCTGGAGTAATACCTCTTGAAGCCCTCGATTCGGCTCCCATCTGGAATGCTTATGCTCTAAATTGGTTGCATCCTGAGGTTTCTTTTGCTACAGTCCTATGACTTTCCTTTGTATTTCTCCTGCCTCTACCCTCTGTTTCATGCAACCCATGTTTTCTCTTTTTTTGATTTACTTCCTTATTTTAGTGGAGCACATATTTTTATAGTTTCTGAAAAAATGTGTATGGAAAGCAACTTTTTAAAGATCTTTAATATCTGAAAATGTCTGTTCTACTATTGCACTTGATTACTAGTTTGGAGGGTACAGAATTCTAATAATTCTAATAATTTTCCCTTAGAACATTGAAGGCATGGCTCCGTTGTTCTCTAACTTTCAATGTTACTTTTGAGAAACCCACTGCAACTTTGGTTCTTGTTTTTTTTCCTTCTGGAATCTTTAGAATCTTATCTTTATCTTTGGGATTCTGAAATTCCACAATGGTGTGCCTTACTTTAGGTCTTGTTTCTTGATTGTGCTGCTTGGACCCACTTAACTGAAAACTTATGTCCTTCAATTTGAGACATTTTATGTTTTCTTTGTTCTCTCCTTTGAGCTTGTATAAGTTGGATGTTTGAGACCCTGAAATGTCCTTAACTATTCTCTCCTGTTTTCTAGTGCTTTATTTTTTGTACTAGTTTCTGAGAAATTTTCTTATTTTGCAATATTAAAATTTTATTTTTATTTCTTATCATATTCTTAATTTCTTTTTTGGCTATTGTTCCTATTTCTATTCTTATCCTGTTCTTGTATCATAGATGCAATATCTTCTCTTGAAAATATTAATTACAATTTTTGTACTCTTTCATGAGGAGGTTTCCTTCACATATCTGGTGCTTCTTGGCTGTTCCTTTATATTTAAAAATGAGTCACTAAAAAGCTGTCTGGAAGCTTTATGTGCACAGGCAGGGCTGTGACAGATGGAGATTTACTGCCAGGTGCTCCAGTGGAATCCTGGAGCTAGCCTGGAGAAGACTTGAGGGTCCCACTGCTTACTATGCAGAATTTGATTCACTCTTCTAGTTTCAAGTCCATGCGTCACCCATGCTCTTCTCCATATATGCTCTCCCCAAGGCTGTAGCCTCTTTGAATCCATTTCTCCAGAAAGAATACATTCCCTGTGGAGCTAGGGAATGGGTAGTGCTAGATTGTACTTCTGGTGGGAAATTGAGATCTAACTGCTTCTGTTTTCAGGCCTCCAGCTGACTCTCTCCGTCCTCATCTCTTAGATTTTGAGCCTTCTGGGAGTGATGCCAGGTAAGTCATCTTCCTTCTCACGCATCTCTGTCTCAGCTAACTCACCAGTTGTTCATCTTCATTTCCTTTCCATATACTAATCTTGCTCAATTTCCTTGAAAATAGATATGTCTCTTATTCTCCTTGTTGAATTGAGGTAGTTTTGAGAGAAAAAGAGAATAGAGGCATCTTGACTCTGGCAACTCAATGTCCTAAGCCCCTGACGTCATGCTCCCTGCTTCTGGACCTGAGCCTTGTGTCAGGACATGTTTAGTTGGTGTGCAAATCAGTTCCAGGCTATGGAGGCAGCAGTGTTACTTAGGAGGACATGGCGGGGGAGGGGTGGGTGCAGGATCCAAGCCCTTGGACTCCCTGCTCCACTCAGAAGGGATGAAACCATCCAGGGCTGGTCACTTTCCATAGGCTGCAGAAGCCTCCAGAGCCCAATCTAGTGTCTCCACGGTCTACCTAAGGTCCAGTGAACTCTGCAGCACTGCAGCTTCCTGGGAACCCATTTGCCATTGTCTTGAAGACTTTATGGAGCTCCCTTTTGTCATCTTTTTAGTAACTTTTTGTCCATCTTGCTGATGCACTTGCTTATGCTCCCTTCTCCATCATTACAGACACATACTCTTGTTTTTCTGGTCTTCGTACTGTCTCTGTGGTTAATAGATTTCGCCCTTAAGGTCTACAATCAGCTACTTTAGATCACAGCTGGTGCTGTATGTTTGCTTCAGCTTTTCTCCAAAATTCCCAATTTCCCTTTTCCTTAACCCTTCCTACTCTGTGTACGAATACAGGCAGCGTTCCTCATCTTGAAACATTTTCTCTGAACTGTGTTAACCCCTCAAGTAACCATCCTTTCTCATTCTTCCCACTGGCTAACTTCTCAGAAGAGTATCTACCTGTGGCTTCTATTTTCTCACCTCCCACATACTCTCATTCACGCCTTACATTGTAATCTGGCTTAAGCCCCTATTACAACTTAAAAAAAAATCTGTCTCCACAGCCACCAAATGATCTAATTTCTAGATCAGTTGTCTTTCCTCAACAAGTTTGATCATCTGCCCTTTTTGAAATGCTCATCTTCTTAGCTTGAAAAACGTGTTACCCTGGGATTTCTGGCACTCCCTGTGGGTCCTTTTTTTTTTCCTCTCTCCTTACTTCATCCTCCCCACCCCCTTAGATGGAGATACGGCTCAGCCCTTGTCTTTTAGTTGTTTCTTTTTGAATACCCTCATCTTGTTCACTATCTTGGCATCAAAATTTCTGGAAATCTCCAGTCTGTAACTGCCTTCTCAAGTTCCAAAAGATATCTCCAATTATTTGCTTAAAATTCTCACTACATCTTTGACTCCCACTTCAAATTCAACATACTTAGTACTAAATTCATCTTTTATCAAAAACTAATTAGACTTCCTGACGTACTTAGGAATATCCATAGGGGTATCATTTTTACTTTAAGCTCAAACGTTTAAATCATCGGTGTTCCCTCTCACTTACCTCCCATATACCATCAGTCTTCTCTTGCATTGCTTCACATCTTTCCCTTCTTTTTCTTTGCATTTCACCATGCTAAGCATAAGCCTTCCTTAACTCATCATCCAGGTTACTGTAGTTGCTTTCAAAGTGATCTTCCAGGTTCCGGTATCTTCCCCTTAGCTTGTGTTACTGCCAGACCAATCGATTGGTTGATTAAGATGGCCCCTCTCTTAAAATAAGTGGAGGCATCTTGCTGTTTGCCCTTGTAACTCTACTACTTAAAAATTTCCAGTGGCTCCTGAGTTGGGCTGGACCACAAAGACCCTTACAGATTTGAAGTTCAGCTCTCGGATTATAAATCAGATTCACTTTTGTTTCGCTGACAAATGAGCACAAGAAGGGTACCAGTGGGTGAGAATGCCTCCTTGTTGCCTTCCTAGTTCTTCATGAAGGCACACCTGATATTTAGTGGCTCTGAAAACCTCAGTGGAATGAGGAATTTGCTAGGTCAGGGAAACTGAGAACCCTAGTGTCACTGCCTTTTCAATCTCTTTTGGGCTTGTCAGAGGTGTACCAGGAGAAGTGGGATGTGTTGGCACTTAAACTATTCCACAGTGACATGGTTTTCTGTTCTATTTCTTGTTGTATCATCAGACCTACCTGAGATTTTAGTAGAATAGGCTTGGGCCATAGTACAAATGCGGGATGTCAAATATGGTGCTGTTGTGACCACTTCTTCTTCCCGTGTTCAGGGCAGACATTACTGATCAATCACAGCCTCTTTTTGCAAGCTGGGATGTGGCTTCCCAATTCTTGACAATGTGCTTCAGCCATCTCTTAGCAAAGGGTTCGTTCTCATTCATTGATTCCACAAATATGTGTGTAGCACCTACAATGTGCAGGCATTATTCTAGGTGTTATAGATACTACAAAGAAAAAACCAGATGTCTTTTCTCAGGGAGCTTACATTCTAGCAGGGGATAAAGGAAATAAACAAGTAGACAAACAATTTGAGATGGTCATAATCTCTGTGAGGAAAATAGCACAGGACAATGTCCTTGAGAGTGACTGGGGTAACTAATTTGGATGGAGAGGTCAAAGAAGGCTGCACTCAGGATGTGGCTTTTGCTCTGAGACCTGACCAAGGAGAAGCAGGTAGTCCTGTGAAGAGTATCTCAGAGACAGTGAACAGCCAGTCAGAGGCCCTGAGGTTCTGAGCCAGTTTGGGTTGTTCCAAGGACAACCAGAGGCGAGTGCGGCTGGATCAGAGCAGACAGTGTGGAGAGTGGTCTAAGAGGAGGGCAGAAGTTGTTGGTCTATTTTGTTAACCACTGCATTTCCAGTGCCTAGACTAGTGCTCAGCACAGAGCAAATATCTGTGGAATGAGTAAATGAAGGTAGAGGCTCTGATGTGATGTGATGATAAAACTCATTGAAGATTCTTTCTGGTCTGACCCCTACCAACCTTTTCAGTCCACCACTTCCCTGCACAAATAGACATTTTTTTCTCTTTTTACCATAAATACACTGTGAACACATTTTTCTTCCATGTTTTACTTCCCTATTCTCCTCATCTCCAGGTCTCCTTGCATGTTTTACTCTTTAAACACCACTTATTGTCACATCTTCTCTGTGAAACTTTCCCAACCAACTCAAAATAGGGTAATTTCTCCTTCCTCTGAATTTCTCTGACAGGTATCATGTGTGTTATTTTAACACTCAACATAATAAACTAAACAACTTATTAACAACTTTCTTCATCCTGTGTCTCCAATCCAGGACTGTCTTGAGGGCAGGAGCTGTTTATGTTTTGCGGTTGAGCACCTCCCAGTTGCCTTGCCCATGGTTGTTGCTCAGAGAAATTGTTATTGATGATATGAATACTTCTCCACGGAGGCTGAAGGTCTGTGACTGGTGAGCTGAGCGTGCGTGACGTTGGTGCTTTTTGTGGGCCTGTGTGAGTCAGTGAGCCTCCTTCTGGTGCCCCCTCTGCAGCGGAGGGCTCTGGTGGTCCCAGGAGCACACAGGAGAAGAAAGGGTGAGAAGGGACTGGAGGAAGGAATGTGGGTGGTGGTCAGCTTGATGACCACCTTTAGGTTGTTGAACATCACCGCATCACAAAAGGCAGTAAGTAAATTAAAAAATTTCCTTTCCTAGCCAAATACTGCATGATTTCACTCATATGTGGAAGATAAAAACAACAGCAACAAGTCAACACATAGATATGGAGATTAGATTGGTGGTTATCAGAGGGGAAGGGGAAGAGGGGAGAATGAAATGAGTAAAAGGGCACATGCATATGGTCATGGATGGCAATTAGGCTATGGGTGGTGAACACGATGTAATCTACACAGAAATTGACATATAAAGATGTACACCTGAAATTTATGTAATGTTATAAACCAATGCTACCTCAATAAAAAAATTAATTTAAAAAATTTCCATTCCTTTGGTGCGTCAATAACTTCATCTTCATATTCAAAGCACAACAACTAATAATCTCTTATTTGTGGCAGAAAAAAGCTTTGAATGAAACCCACATTTTAGCTGTTGGAGGTGGCTGTGAAAGATAAGCACCCAAAGAAACCGAACAAATGAGAAGCAGTAGTGGGTTATTCACACTTCAGGAATCCAGAACTTAATAACCAAGAACAGAACCTCGATAAACAGCAAGTTCTGGAAATAAAGTTTAATTATCCTGTAGTCTTTATCATTGGGTTAAATTAACTATCACTGGGGAACATCTCTGCAAATGTTGAAAGCTTTGATGTCCAACTTAGGAGGTACATGTGCTTTACGGGGCCCTCAGAGAAATGAACTTCAAATGTGAAGCCATTAGTCAACTTGGCCCTTCTTTTTAATCACTGGTCTAAAAAAAAAAAGAAAAATTCTCTTTTTCTCACAGTTGGTTAAATAAAAGTAGCAATAGATGCAATCTGCCCTGAGCCAAGAGACCATTCATCAATTCATGAATACTTAGCCTAAGCTATTTTCCATGAGACCCATGGAGCATTTCTAATTGAAACTTAACAAGCTACAATGCAGCAAACACTCTAATCTTCAGCTCTACCAGGGAAATATGATCCCGCTTGCAGACATAGAAGCTTTTTAATTTAGCTGGAAGACAGTGTGACTGTGCAGTTGTGTGGTGTAATTTTTTTAATTGCTGAAGTATCATTGTTTGTTATTCCACATTTATTGAAAAATGTAAATGCCACATGTAGCAAAATAGCAGTAAGTCTTGTTCCAGTCTGATGGCTTAATCTTACTAATCATGCTAATATATGCTAGCTGGAGTTGGCAATACTTAATAAAATATTGGGATAAATTTGTTGTGCTTACATTTTAAGGAAATTAATAAAGGTACCTTCATCATCTGCAACATTTAAAACTTTATTGATTTTAAAGTTGTATGAAACAGTGCAGAAATGATCACTGGAGGGAACCGGGTGTACCTCTGTGAGGATCTTAGTCATTCAAAACATGCCGGGACTGAAGCACACCGCACCGGGAAGGGAGGTCAACATGCTAGCAAGATCTCGCATTTATCTGCGCTTTCCAAGTTTGAAGTAGCTTTGTGCACATTTTTTGAGCTTCACAGCCCCTGAGGCGGCAGGGAGACACGGTGTAGATAAGGATCTTGTGGCTGGGAGAGCTTGTCTCCACAAAGGCGGAGCCCAGGCTTCCACTCCCCACCAATTGTACATCGGTTATTCACCAATCTTACACAATCACATTCAAATGGACGCTGTGCCTCCACAACTTCCAGCAAAAGGGCCCTTTGGCAACTGGAAAAACGTCATGACTCTATTTTGTCGTGGGGGGTGAGAGTGGTTGTTTGGATTAAGCCCCTCCCGGCTCAGGTGGCACGTGTGGGACCCAGGGTCCTCCAGTTGCAGCACAGCCGCGTGCAGAACTTTGCACAGATAAGTTACTTGCTGAAAGCTAAACTATGTGATTATTCATAAAACAGATGCAAAAGGATAACAAAGGTGAACGCCAGTTAAAGTGGAAACCTCGGTGTTTCTTTCTTTTTTTTTTTTAGAAGTACAATAGACAACTCTCATTTGAAGTTCACCAAATGATTCTGCAAGATCTAATTACAGAACAAGCACTGCTTTGAACGGTTGAAAGATAACAGTAAGAGGGAGAGTAAAGCAGTCTCAACACATCCCATATATCTCCTTTGTCTTCCTCAAGTCTTCCTAGACTGTGGCCTGGAGGACGGGCCATGCAGCCCTGCGCGAGCGGGGCGGCTCTCCACGCGAGCACCTTACCAGAGACCTAAAGGGAAAGTCCGCCACGAGTCCTCCTCTCGCAACATCGAGTTCCCACCTAGCTCTCCCCACCATGCCCTCCCAATACGCGTTCAGCCAATTCCTAATCGGCTGTAGCAATGCCAGTCTAAAGCTTTTCTCGGTCTCCGAGTGCGAGGAAAGAGAAAGCAGGTGCTTCCGACCGTGGACTCCGCGAGGGCCGGCAAAGATCCGCCCCAACTCGGGGAAAGTTGGTCGGCCGCTTTCCCTCCTCGACGCGCACCGGCCCCGCGCTTCCTCCAGGAGGGCGCACGGAAGGGAAAGCGAAGGCGGCGCGGAGAGAACTTGTGTCGCCGAAACATTCTTAGCCGCTCCTGGGAGCCGCGAGGAACAGGTGCCTTTTCTCCGACGTCCGGGAGCCGCGCCTGCCGCACCTCGCCTGCGGTCGCGCCCCCTCCCGGGGCACCGGCTCGCCCTTGGCGCCCCCGCCCCCCATCGCAGGGCGGGGGAGGCGCGGGCTCGCAGGTAATGATTGTCAGCCGGGCCCGCCGGGGAAGCGGGGGTGGGCGCGCGGCGCGGGGCGGGCGGCGCGGCGGGGCGCGGGCATAAAGGGGCGCCGCGCAGCGCCCCAGCGCCCAGCTACGCGCAGCATGCCCGCCCGCGCCCCGCCACGCTGCCCGCGGCCGCCGCCTCTGCCGCTGCCGCTGCTGCTGCTGCTGGCCCTGGGCGGCCGCCGCCTGCGCGCCGAGCCCGGCGACGGTGCGCAGACCTGGGCCCGCTTCGCGCGCCCCCCGGCCCCCGAGGCCGCGGGCCTGCTCCACGGCACCTTCCCCGACGGCTTCCTCTGGGCCGTGGGCAGCGCCGCCTACCAGACGGAGGGCGGCTGGCGGCAGCACGGCAAGGGCGCGTCCATCTGGGACACGTTCACCCACCACCCCCCGGCGCCCCCAGGCGGCCCCCAGCTGTCCGGCCTGCCGTCGGGCGGCCCCTCGCCGTCCCCTCTTGCCACCGGGGACGTGGCCAGCGACGGCTACAACAACGTCTTCCGAGACACGGAGGGGCTGCGCGAGCTCGGGGTCACCCACTACCGCTTCTCCATCTCGTGGGCGCGGGTGCTCCCCAATGGCAGCGCGGGCGCCCCAAACCGCGAGGGGCTGCGCTACTACCGGCGCCTGCTGGAGCGGCTGCGGGAGCTGGGCGTGCAGCCCGTGGTCACCCTGTACCACTGGGACCTGCCCCAGCGCCTGCAGGACGCCTATGGCGGCTGGGCCAACCGTGCCCTGGCCGACCACTTCAGGGATTACGCCGAACTCTGCTTCCGCCACTTCGGAGGCCAGGTCAAGTACTGGATCACCATCGACAACCCCTATGTGGTGGCCTGGCACGGCTATGCCACAGGGCGCCTGGCCCCTGGCGTCCGGGGCAGCCCGCAGCTCGGGTATTTGGTGGCGCACAACCTCCTCCTGGTGAGTTCCAGAGGCCAGGCGGAGGGCCAAGCGGGGGAGAGGGCCTGTGGAGACGCCAGGGGCAAGAGGGGCGCTGAGCCTCCAGCTCAGACAAGGCACCGTTTGACCCCGTTTCTGAGGTCACCTAGGATTCGCCCCTGGCGGGGAACTGAGCATCCTGGGCTCTCCTTGGAAGGCGTGGTGTTGGAAATGGGAGGGAAATTTCGCAGTGGGCGCGCCAGTGAGTGCCTTTGAAGCCTGTTTGTCAAAAAGAAATTGGAATCAGTTTCTCGGGTAGGAAAAGGGAGCTCCTTTCTCTGGGTGTAGAGGAATTCCTAGAGGTAGGGTGGGGAGAATTTACCAGTAGCAGCTATGGGGAAATGAGGAGGGTAAATGAAAGAAACAAGTTTGTTCAGAAGCCAAGCAAATAGCATTACTCTGCTAGAGTTTGTGGTGATGTCATGAGTTCAGTGTAAATTCAATAAGATCTGTCTTGCCTGTGGCAGAAGTTCTCACTGCGGCAAATGCGAAGGTGTCAAACTCGCATCTTCTGGAGACCCGGGTTTAAACTCTCTGGGAGCTCTTTCTGCGGCAGGGTACTGAATTGTGTTCACCAACCTTCCTTAATCGTCAGGAGTCTGAAGACTCTAGAATCTTAGACAAAACTAGCCATAAGAAGACAGAAACAGCTACAGGGTGATACAGATTGTGTCCTGCAACACCTGTATTTCCACAGTGCCCTCTGCAAGTGAAAGGATTCCTCGGGATGAGATTATTAACTGCCAAAATTGATTTTAACACCCTTGTGCAAAAGGCGTAATACATTTTGACAGCAGGAAGGACTGATAGTCTGTGATAAAGTTGTCTCTCAAATAGTCCTTCCTCCTTTTTCTCCTTTACTTTAGTGTTCAAGATTGGATCCCATTGATTTGAGGGTTCATTTATAAGGATGTCAGTTGTTGATACACTTTGTACAGAGTTTTGTATCATGAGAGAATATTTTATGTATATGTGCAAACATTTTCATGAAACTGTTTAAATGTATAACTTCTGGTGCTGTGTTCTGGTGATTTGTGGCCCTATGGGAAGACCTATTTTTAAATTTAGAATTAAACCACATATTTTGAACAAATTCAAGGCAAAAACTGCTTCTACACACTTATAATTGAAGCCATAGATAATTGAGGCAGGACAGTACTGGGTTATTGAGATGAGTTAGTGCTCTGAGCTGCCGGCAAGGTTGTAATAATGGCTAAATTAGATTGTATGTTAGCGCCACAAAACTTGTTTGCTACAGATCATAAAAGAATGCTGGGTTTGTTTGACAAAAATATTGTGGTTTTAGTGATTTCATATTGATATATATCTTTTCATTAAGATACTTTAGAGCAAGGGTAATAAACTTTTTCAGTCTGTCAATCCTTTTAAGGGCTCGAAGGATGCTAAACGCCACCTGGTTATGGGTGATGACAGAAAAACTAGGGGAAGAATTGGCCCCTCTTTTGAAGAAAACACAAGCAAATTTTGGTTCATACCAGAAACAAGAGATCTGTGGATTAGCTGGAGGACCTAATAGACCATTCCTGCAAAATGACTACTTTAGGTTTAAATCATACGAGTTCTCTTTTTACAGTGCATGTAATAGACTCCGTGTGTATACAGAAGGCATCAGTTGTTATTGTAGTGTAGACTTACATGATCATTTCCTTTATAAGATAAGGAATTGAGACTGCAGGACCTTTCTGGTACTCTGGTATTTTAAATAATCAACATGCTTTTGATTCTTGTGCCCACTCTCGGCCCTTTGATTAACTTTTCAGTTACATTTTTGTATCCTTACACAAAAAACTTGCCAAACACTAACTGTCCTTCTCAGAAATGCAGTGGACTTTGTATTCATAAGAAGTTAGTAGCAGGTGGATCCTTGGTTTTGCTGATGCTGCAAACAAAATGCTAGTTGCTGTAAAATATTAATTTTGCTTTCAAATTTCTTTCATTTGGTATTTAGTCAATTTTGTATCTTATGAAGAAGTAAGTTGTCATTATCAAAGACGATATCTTACTTTTTCGTATGAGATATTTTCATTCTGTTTTCAGTGTTCTTTCTTGTTTATATGTGTTGGGGGTGGGAGATAGGGAAGTTTTGACCTTATTTGCAAAGATAAAACATAATCTATAGATTTTGGTAGTAGAACATTTTGGTAATAGAACATTTCAGTGGGGGCTTAGATATTACTGTTCAGGGGCCACTGAGCTGCTAGCAAATTCCTTCACATTTGGGGATCTGATGCTGGTGAAAGATAAAGCTGGCCGGCACCCCCGGTCCCAGCCCTATTTTGCGCTCCCACTAATTTACAAGTGGGCTAAGGGGAGCTCCTGGAGAGACTGGAAATTTGACCCTCTCCAGAGACTCAAGAATCGTTGTCTCATGGCCTGGAGGATAGGAGGCAGGCCAAATAAACTGCAGGATAAATAATGGGGTCTCTGCTCAGAATGGAGGTCTCCATGTTCTTTTGTGGGTTCCTGGTACTGAAGTAAACCTTGACAAAAATAGCGTGTGTGTATGTGTGTGTGTGTGTGTGTGTGTGAGACAGAGAGCGCGCGCGAGAGATGGATAGAGACAGAGACAGAACTGGAAGAAGGATTTCTCTGTGTAGCTCTGGGAGCCCGGGCTGCTTGGCTCATGTGAGCATAGCCCAGAAGGAGG
This sequence comes from Equus caballus, assembly GCF_041296265.1. Taxonomy (NCBI): domain Eukaryota; kingdom Metazoa; phylum Chordata; class Mammalia; order Perissodactyla; family Equidae; genus Equus; species Equus caballus. The sequence continues at coordinate 29,524,478 of NC_091700.1, forward strand.
ACACACTTCTCTCTCTGACTTGAAGAGGGACTGACTGCTGTGCCTTCATGCCTCTTGAAAGAAAGATGGTTCTTGATATCCCCTGACAAACTAGCATCGAGGCGTGTAGTTGGGAATTCCTCCCCAGCGGTACCTTTGAGTGTTCTGCTCATGGGTTTCTGAGAGGACCAGGACCAAGTTGAAGATACACATGGGCCTCCCAAGGGGTCTTGCAAATGTTTGTACAGGGAACCTGTGGAAAAAGACAGCTTCTTTCACTTAAAGAGGTGGGGCTAGGAGATATTACTTTGGGCATTAATGTATAGTCCAGACATGCCTGGTATTGATCAGGCTACACGTTAGCATCAGCGCTCATGTCTTAGCTGATCTGTGTGCAGCTACCACTCTCTCTTGACCCACTTCCTCATCCTGTCTTCCAGAACCCCACTCTCTCTTGCTTCTTCTCTCAGCTCGCTAGTGATTCCTCCTTAGTCCCCTTTGCTTATTTCTCCCCACCTTGCCTCTAAATGTTGCCGTGCCCAGGTCTCTGTCCTGGGGCCCTTCTCTAGATTCACTCCAAGTGATCTCTTTGAATACTCCCTATATCCTGATGACTCCAAATTTTGAGTCTTTAGCCAGAAATTCTGCGCTGACTCCAGACTTGGATAGACAACTGTCTTCTCCACTTAGATGTCCAATGGGCATGTCACATTTAACACATCCAAAAGAAAATGCTTGTTTTTCCCATCTCCATCATGGCCACTTTGCTCTTTCAGAAGTTGAGTCCCAAACCTTGGCTCCTCTCTTTCTCTCACATCTTATTTTCCATCCATCAACAAATCCTACAGCTCTACCTACCTTCAAAATGTATCCAGAATCCAACTACTTTTCCCTTTATCTACAGTTACAGGCCCAAGCCCCCATCAGATTCTGCCTGGATAATTGGAATAGCTTCCTAGCTGATGTCCTTGTTCCTGCCCTCGCCCCCTGCAGTGTGCCATGATGGATATTCTCAAGGATATCATTGTGTGTGAACAAGACAAAGTTCCTACGTATTAAAATACCACCTTATCTTCAAGAACCAGCTCACATGCTCCCTTTGGCCCCACACCTGAATGCCATCCCTTCCTTCTGTGAACTCCCACAGTGCTTCACTCTGATGCCTCCTACCACACTCTTCCTTTTATTTAACCATTTGCCTCCTTTCATCATTTTAGTCAGGCAATTCCTTAAGTGAGGAAACCATGTTCACTTCATCTGTCCTAAAATGCCACCTTGCCCTTGGTAGGTGCTTAGTAAGTAGCTTCTGACTATTTAATGGCCTGACTTTGCCTTTATAAACTGATGCTCCTAGGATTTGCTCTCTTTGTCCACCTTTCTAGCCACTTTCCAATGGGACAGGGAGTACCAAATCCTAACCAGATAGGAAGATCGGTAAATATAATGGAGCAGAATCTGACATTTTCAGTAAAAATTTAAGGTTCCTCGTCAAATTTATGACTCCACTGTAAAAATTTCCCAACGATTAGAAACTATCTATAGTCACTATGCCACATTATGAAGAAGTTTTCAGAATGAGTGGTGAGGGGAGTGTCCTGGCTGGTTTTAGGAGCAGGTATTGGAAGTGGCTTTGTTATCTGGGTGAATTTTTATTCCCCAAGTAATAGTGGAGGCAATTTGTCTACTAGATACATGCTCAAATTATGTATGCTGTGTACTTTTTGGAAGCACTTTACCAATTTTCCTCTCATTAAAATGTATTTGGTACATGAATGGAATAATCAACTTGGTTGAAATTTAATGTATTTTGTAGAATACTGTTGAGTTCAATAGTGTGTTTAATCAGAAATAGTTAAAATATCTCCCAAAGAGCTTGACTCACTCTTTTTTGAACACAGTGTTTTTTGAAGGTTACAGTCAAGTCCAAGAAAATATTTAAGAATAGAAGTAATAACATAATTTTAAAATCATAGCAGTGTTTAACAATGTCAGTTATTTTGAGTTGGAGAAACAAGGGAAAATACAGACTACTAAGCATTCAAATAACGTCAGTGTGCATTTCTTGAGTGTGAAATGAATGGACTCACAACTGTGTTACATGAATATGTAGTTAGTTGTGGCTTTTGCACATAGAAGTCTTCTGAGATATCTTAACTTTTCAAACAATATTATTGTTCTAAGCCAAAATTTTGTTGCAACTAATTTGTACAAAAGGTGCCTTTCTTTCAATGAATGTTATCTTTTTAAGGCATCAAGGAAATTTTAGGTGTAGGTGGAGAATAGAATACGTGCCTATTGGGAGGATAAAAAATAAAGAGTGGGTGAGTAAAAATACATGCTATTACTGAATCCTCCGAGATCCTCATCTTCTCAGGAAACTACAAAGTTATAGTTGTAGTCTATACTTAAACAGATGAGCATAATCTGCTTTCGTATGCTCTATCTTGATCTATTCTGGGTACAAACTTCATCTGAAGGATCACTGTGCCTCTTCTCCCTTTTATCATGGGATAAACTCTTATTTATCCCTCAAGGACTTGACTCAAATACTCCCATTTTGTGATAACAACAGGCAGAGTGAATCATTTACTCATTTGTGACTCGAGGTCCCATAATATATATCATATTTATTTTTAAAGTTTTAGTGCTTATGTTAGTCCTTGGCACAGAAGAAATATTCGATACAATTTTTAATGAATGAATAAATGTAGATGTGAAATAATCTCTACTTATTTGAATATATCCTTTTTCCTTTCTTGTAAGTTGAATACTTACAATCTGCTTTCTCACACAGTGTCTAGAAAGGAATTTTAAAGAGTGAGGAAGAACAGGGAAAAAATTCCTGTCCAGATAGATCCATGACCTTCCCATATTTTCATCCAGTGGACAGGAAACGAGGGGCAGAGGGAGGATGTGGTCTCCTTAGCGCCTGACCTGGAGGTTGCACCCATCCCCCCCACTCACATCCCATTGGCAGAACTCAGTCATGGTGGGAGGAGTCTGGGAATTATTGTCCACTGCGGAGCTGTGTGCTCAGTGCATCATTCTATTATGTTGAAATCAGGCGGGAACAGATCATTCAGGACAACCAGCACTCTCTGCCCCACTGCCTACCTCCTAGATATATTGCAAGCACTAAAACAAAATCATGTCTGTCAGTATATTTTGAAAAATGTAAAGAGTTCTACAAAGGTGAGATATGAATATTTGTCAATAATATTAATAAAAGCAAAAGTACTTGAGAAATGGTCCTCTTGAGCTGTTTAGAAGAAAGGAATTAGATAAACGCTTTAGAAATTGTTGCCTCACTGTCTTCATTTGCAACCTGTAGCATTCAGTGGGATGAAGTCTTTGCGATGACTTCAAAGATTTTCATATCATTTGTGAAATAACCTATTTTACATAAAACATATTACCAAGTACTTTTTCTGGACCCAGCTTGATGTTTAAAAGAAATATACTGGGGGCTGGCCTGGTGGTGCAGTGGTTAAGTTCGCACATTCTGCTTTGGTGGCCCGGGGTTCGCTGGTCCGGACCCTGGGTGCGGACATGGCACCACTTGGCAAGCCATGCTGTGGTAGGCATCCCACGTATAAAGTAAAGGAAGATGGGCACGGATGTTAGCTCAGGGCCAGTCTTCCTCAGCAAAAAGAGGAAGACTGGCAGTAGTTAGCTGAGAGCTAATCTTCCTCAAAAAAAATAAATAAATAAATAAATAAAAGAAATATGCTAAAGTTTATGACTGAGCTAATTTGATATATTGACTAAACTGAAGATAGATATTTAGTGGACTTTCCTGGCCCCAGTCTGAATAGATTTTTTATTTATAACATTATTGTTTGAAGTATGGAACATCGTCCATGAACCAGTATCATTATAGTATGATCAAATACTCAAACTGAAAGCAGTGATATACACTAAGTTTAAAAAGAATGGTTAAGCAAATATTATTTCCATGTCTATAAGTGCACTTTTATTTGATAATTAGAATGTTAGAATTAGAAGGGACTGGGACATCCCAGGTTAAATTTCTTCTCAGGACAGACTCCTTGTGGTGACCCTCCTGGGGGCCTCCAGCTCCTGCTTGACTATTTGCAGCAAGAGGAGCTCAGTTACTCTCACACTGCCCACTTCATTTTATCTTTTTTTTTTTTGAAGTTTTTTTTAATGACATTTTATCTTTTATATTGAACGGAAACCTGCCTCTGTACAGGTTTTGCCCTGGTTGTCTCTGCCTTCTTAAATCTCAAAGAATAAAACGAGTTGCTTTTTGATGAGACAGCTTTTCAGATATCTGCAAAGGTCACTAAGTTCTTCCTATGTATTTTCTCCCTCATGCTAAAGTCTGCTCCAAGGAGAATTAGAGGGAGCTGGACATTTGGCCAAGGCACCTGTCTTGGGAGCCTGCTGTGTGGCAGGCGGGTACATTGCTGAATTCTGGGAATGCAAGTGTAGCCCTTGAGAGGCCTCTTTATCTTCTGACACTTGAGGATAAGGTGGAGAGGGAGATGGGAAAGTTGACTTTTCTTTCTCCCCTGTGGGTCATGGGAGTCAGCAGAGTTGTCTGCGGCACCTGCCTCTGTCCCATCGTCCTTACAAGGGGCTGTGGATGGGTGTAGATGACTGAGGACACGGGGCCCACGGTCTCTAGGCTCTGTACCGTGAAGAGAATAGGGACCCTTGACTCCCAAGGTGTATTTACAGGCACTTTTGGTAAGGGTCCACGGGATGGCTCCAAAGCCGCAGTGCAGGCGGAGGTGGTGGTGGTGGTAGAGAATACACGTCGCCTGCAGGCCCCTGCCTAGGCCTTTTAGGGCTGTTCCTCCTCCTTCCTCCATGACTCCCCCTTCTCTTTGGATTCCTCATCACATGATCCTCTCCCTCCAACCCCTTCCCTGTCAGTGACCGAGTTCTCCCACAGTGTCCTGAGTCCTTTCCTCCACGCCAGGCCTTTCTGCCGGCTCTGCAGAGGTGGGGCATTGGTGGTCTGGGCTTTCCCTCTGGCTCAGGCTCCTTCTCCCTGAAATTACCTGAAGTCAAACACGAGTCATGGCGTAGATATTTTCTTACCAAAGCGCACTGTTTGGGCTGCATGAGAGATCCAGCTTCCTGCTATTTACAAGGCAGCTGTGTTTAGTGTGAACCTGTTGCCTAGTTCTTTTCACCCCTTCTTGGCTGGGTGACATTTTAAAGGCTGCCTGCACCAACAGGGGACAAAAGGCGTCTTTCTGCATCTGCGGGTTTGCCCCAGCTATAGAAGGGGTGGGGAGGGGTCGGGGGTTTCTGGGCGTTTAGGGTGTGGATCTCACTTACGTTGCCACAGAAAGAGGGACAAGGTGAGACCCCTGCCCTCATATCACTTACAGATTAGTAGAAGAGAGACACTTGTCAAATAATTACAGTAAAATGTATAAGTGCCTTAAAAGAAGTAAGTACTAGGTAGAGTGGGGCACCAAGAAAGAGAGATGGGCTACAGGTTTGGGGGATTGTAGGGGTGGGGCAGCAGTCAAGACAACCCATGCTGATTAGATCGGGGCTGGCGAACTTTGTCTGTAGAGGGCTAGGTTTTAGGATTAGCCAGTCATACCGTGGCTGTTGGCAACTACTCAGTTCTGTCTGTGCAGCAAGAAAGCAGCCTTGGGCAACCCATAAATGAACGGGCATGGCTGTGTTCCAGTAAAACTTCATTTACAGACCTCAGCGGTAGGCTGTACTGCTTGGGCTGGTGTGCAGGCACCCAAAGTAGGAAGGGCATTATGGCGTCCTAGGACACAGCCTGTGCAGAGTCAGGGCAGGTGACACAGGGCGGCAGGTCCCACCACAGAGTCAGTCCTTCGGAGGGCCTGAAGCCTCAGGTGAGAAAGGAGGAAAAGGACAAGCAGCTGCAGAAATAAGCCTGGAATTTTTCAAGGCCTCTCTTAAAATTTGATGTGCAGAACAAATTTTAGCTGTCCCAGATGTTGAGTGCACATTTCTTGTTCTGGACACAGAATTATGTTAATGCCGTCCAAGACTGCATGAATGGTTTTGGCTGGCACCTCCCTGCAGAGCCAACTTAGTTCATAGTCAGCTAAAAGACTCAGGGTTTTTAATTTTCCCCATGTGAATGGCTGTCATCTCCTTTTGTCACTTATTTTTGAGCTTTTAATTAATCTTATTAAATTTCATCTTCAATGTGCAAAGGTAAGAGGAGGGTTACCACAGATGATGGGTAATTCTTAAAAATTGAAAATAACCTAAATATATTGGATGACCAGTTAAAGGAAAATGGATATACTCATTCAGTAGAATAGTGTTTGGCTATTAAAAAGTTGATGTATGGTGATTAAAAAGTTGCACATGGTCTGTTAAGAGAAAAATGCCAGTTATATTACGCTTCTTACATGTCTCTGCCGTGTAAATAAGTGGGAACAAGTAGTGAACACTTGACGGTTCTTTGGCCGTGCTGAGCTCTCTCTAGCTGCCATCCTTTCTCTGACATGCCCAAGCTTAGCTTGGATATTCCTGCTTTCTTCTCCCATAAAATCCTGTATGACCCCTCTAACGATAATTAACACATTTTATTGAAATGACTTGTTTGTTTGTCTTCCCCCAAACCGACTTCAGCTATGAGATGCCAGGAGCCATGTTTATCTTGCTTTCCATTTTTTTTTTTTTTTTCAAAGATTTTACTTTTCCTTTTCATCCCAAAGCCCTCCGGTACATAGTTGTGTATTTTTAGTTGTGGGTCCTTCCAGTTGTGGCATGTGGGACGCTGCCTCAGCGTGGCCTGATGAGCGGTGCCATGTCCGCGCCCAGGATTTGAAACTGGCAGAACCCCAGGCCGTCGAAGCAGAGCGCGCAAACTTAGCCACTCGGCCACAGGGCGGGCCCCTTGCTTTCCATTTTATACCCAGAGACTTACAGGGCCTGGAGAGAGGCAGCATGCAGATATTTGTTGCATGAATGAAAGAATGTACCATTCCCCCAGGACACTCACACTCACGAATGTGAAAGGACAAAAGGCAAATGTTAACAGCGGGTTTATTTCTGGATGGTAGGATTACAGGTGATTTTTTTCTTTCTTTCTGGTTATCTGGATTTTCTAATTTTTCTATAAGCAAAATGTATTATTTTTGTGATGGAGAAGTAGTAAATAATGTTTCTGGGAAAAGATGGCAGATTGAATTTACCTAATTTTTTTCTCTCTTGAAACCCCTTTAAATTTTAGTAAAGAAATTGTTAAAACAAAGAAAGGAAGAAAGGAGGGGAGAAAGGGAGGAAAAGAGATAAATGAGGAAAGGAGAAGGGAGAAAGACCCACAATGATGGAGAGAGCAGAGTAGCAGCAAAACTTTGGAAGCTGAAAAGCAGATGGACAAGTGTGATGGACTTAGCAGACCTGAGAGAGCTGCCTGCTAAGTTGGCAGAGGGAGAAGCGAAGAACCAACCCTGTGACTGCAGAATCTTCAAAAGGCTCAGAGAGTAGCAAGACCCGATACTCTGGAACTGGAGGTGAAGGGAGTGAGTGCTAAAATGAGGAGAACTGGTTGAAAGCTGTTTGAGAAACAGCTAGATTTCTAGATCCCTTACCCTAGTGCTCACTGCTGGGCATCTGCCACTTCACCATTCAGGGAGAAAACTATGAGTTAATTTTTTGGAGAGTGTAAAATGGAAGGTTTCTGGACTGAGGACATCAGGCACATCTGAGGGCATGAGCACCATACTGAAAATAAGGATTAAGTAACAACTGCAACTGGAAGCTGAGAACCACCCCCCACTGCCTACCCCAGCCTCTTCTCCAGCCCAGCTCTCAGAATGCTGGCAGTGTGACTTTTACTTTCTAGGTAGGGACTGGAAGAGTCTTCTTCAGGGAATCTGATGAGCTCATGTGGAAAGACTGAAGATGCTGATCCTAGAGGTTCCGCAACAAATGGCCAAGGCAGTTCCCTCTACAATGAGGCTCCAAGTTAACAAACCCGCCCACGTGCTCAGAACTTCCACTCAGGGTTTTGTTTCTCATTTTTAACTGAGAAGAAAATCAAGATCAGCAGACATCTGAGGAAAGCCTCTAACGTGAAAGATTGAGACCCACAGAAATAAACAGAAAAAAAGACAACAACTTTTTTTTGGAGAAAACAGAGTTCATGCAGGGAGGAACAAAGCTTAAAAAAATCAGTCAAAAGGTACAAATTCTCACTTATAAAATAAATAAGTCATGGGATGTGACTTAATGAGCATGCTGACTATAGTTAATAATTATTGTATATTTGAAAATTGCTAAGAGTAAATCTTAAAAGTTTTCATCACAAGAACAATTATAGCGGTGTGGTGATGGATGTAAACTAGACTTATTGTGATGATCATTTCACAATATATACAAGTATTGAGTCATTATGTTGTATGCCTGAAACTAATATAATTTTATATGTCAATTATATCTAAATAAAGAAAAATAAAATTTAAAAAACCTCAGTAAATTCTTAAAGAGATTAGAGAAGGTATTGCATCTAGAAAATAAGAATGGTGTAACAAAACAGGTGGAAAAAGAACACTTGGAAATTAAATACATTACAGTAGAAGTGAAAAAGTTAATAGAAGGGTTGAAAAATAAAGGGGATGAAATCTCTCTAAGAACAGAGCAAGAAGGGAAAGAGATGGAAAATAAGAAAAAAAGTAAGAAAATAGTGGACCAGCCAGAGGTCCAACATTCAAATAATAGGAGTTCTAGAAAGAGAGAAATGGGGATGCAGTAGAGTGTTCTGCCAGTGCTGCCCCCTGAACCATGCTGGGCAGTATTCATGCCCTGTGTCCTTCCTCCTGCACAGACTGTGGGCTTGACCATGTGACTGATTTTGTTCAATGGGACAGTAGCAAGTATGATGTAAGGAAAAGCTTGATAAGTATGTTCACATTGGAACTTTTCTTCCTGGATCACTCCCTCTTAAAAGCCAGCTTCAGTACTTGGGCTAGATTACTGACAGATGAGAGGCCATGTGGAGAGAGAGTTTGAGAGATCAAAGACCATCTTGGACATTCTTGCCCCAGCTGAGACCCCAGCTGAATGCAGCTGTTTGAGTGACCTCTGCTACATTACATGGAGTAGAAGAACTGCCTAGTTAAGCCTAGTTAAGCCTAGTTAACCTACAGAGTCAAAAGAAATAATAAATCCTTGTTATTTTAATCCCTTAATCAATGTAGTTTGTTACACAGTAATAGATAACTGAAATAAAGAGAAAGGAAATGATGAAGTAATTTAAAAAATGTCCTAAAACTGGAGGGTGTGACTTTTTATATTGAACATGAGCTACTGGGGGAATCATTACAGAACGTACCAGCTGTGGTGTTGAGGGTCCTTCCCCTGGGGACTCAGCCATCCCTTTAGTCAGTGGGTTATAGATCTGAAAATTGGCTGTCTGCGATCTGAGCAACGGATCATGACCTTTTATTTGGCCATGCTCTATTAACCATCTTCACAACTCCCTGGAGTGTTGCAGCCCCTCTGACCATGCTGTTGTTAATGGTATTTGTGGCCTCCTGGCTTCTGACTTTAAGTGCCACCCACCACCTGATCTCTAGTACTTCAGGGTCTCATCGTCGCCATGGATGTTAATGAGGCTGGCTCTGTGATCACCTCTCCTACCATCAGCCCTGGCCTGCAGAGCAGCAGCACTGCTGAATTTCTTAGTGCTGCTGGTACCCACTTACTAGCATGTTCCTGATGGCTTTCGTGAATGGTGTGTCTCCCTACCTGGCACTCCTGTGAAAGATCAACCTCTGGGGGGTTGTTTGGCCTCACATAATATACTAATTCCAGGATTCCTTCTTCTTTCAGCTCCTTTTATTCCTTCCTCTATCAGCTGTCAGGGCAACTCGAGCATTTCTGCCCACTCAACATTGGGCATCACTTTTTCTAGGCTTCTCAGAGCCATCCTAGCAGCAAGTTTGCCCCATCCCCTGGGGTCCTTGCCAGGGCATTAAAACACTTTTCTGGAGAAAGTGTCCCCTAGTCAATGAATTCTGTTTTGTCCTGTCTTATATTTCAGTCCCTTGGTCAAGGACCCTCAAAATTCAATCCCAATGATACTCCTCAGCTTCTTGCCAGGGCACGCTAAATCTTGAAGCTACTTTGGTGGATTATATCTTTCCTCCTCTGTCAGGCCCAGCTGTCTCCAGTTGGGTTGTGCTGGAGTTTAACTCTAGTTAGTAGCCTGTCATCTCCTAAAAGGTGCACCTGTTGCCTTTTAGGGGCGAGGCCTCTTTAGCATAGGGAAGAGCTGTCTCTTATTAGGGAAAGGTGGCCACCTCTGTAAGCTTCCAGGGTTCCCAGGGGTCTGATGAGCCTGGCTCCTCAGGGACAACTACTTCCTATGTTTCAGAGTCTCTGGTTTTCCCAACCAGGGCTCTGGCCTTGGCCTAGCAGACCTACCATGGCTGAGCATTCGAACATCTCTTTTGCTCTGCAGCCACATCAGATCCTAGGTCTGATGCTAAGTTGTGTCTGTGCTTCCACTGCAGAGGATAAGGGCCTCTCTATAAGCTACCAGTGAGACACTCTTGCTCTCATATTGAGTCTGTAACTGCTTGTTAAAGGCCCTTGGTTTCTCATTATCTCTGTAAGGTCTCAAGACAATATGGCAGGAACCAGTCACTTCCCCTTCCTTGTAGGCCTTGAAATGCCTGAATCATTGTGCCTGCAATAACATTTCCCTCCACCAGGACATTTCCCCAGGTTACCACTGGTGAAATATTTAGCAATCAGGCCACCCACTTGTGCCAGGGGACTATCCGCCCCCTAAATATCATTCAGAAAGGCATTCTCTTTGCCTTCTAGGAAGTGAAACCTTACTTGTGTTTGTTTGGGCCTTCTGAGAAGCAAACGTCAAGACAGGTTAGATATGCAAGACATTTCTTGAGGGAAACAACTGTGAAGGATAAAGGGGAAGGAGTCAGAGAAGGCAGGTAAGCCTTTAGACCATGATGCATGTCTGACACCTGGGAAAGAGAGTGGGCAGGAAGGAGGATTAGGTGGGAAGAGACTTAGATGGCAGTACAGATCTAAGAAAGATCCAGGCAGGCCAATGAGGTGTCCTTGAGCCAACATTGTCCATTGAAGGGGTCACTGCTTGCGGGAATGGGTCTGTGCTAGTGCCCCAGCCATGTTCAATCATAAGAGAGTAGCCTATGAGAAGCATGGCCTCAGGGCCAAGGCAGTGGAGAGTCCATAGGGGTAGCAACTGGTGCCATCAGTCAATTATGTGCCTCATAGCAGAATGGAGTGGCACATTTTTATGGCCACCACAAAGACCAACGAGGAATGCCACTCAGAAGAAGGGAATGAAAATTATTTCCAACCAGAATTTGATATTTATCTAAACTATCAATCATTCATGAGGGTAGAATAATGAGATTTTAAGACATTCAACGTCTTAAAAAGTAAATCTTCCATGAACCCTTTCTCAGGAAGTTGTTGGAGGATAAACTCTACTTAACGTGATGGAGCTGAAAAGGAAGAAGACATATGATATACAAAACAGTAGGTCTAAGCCAGGAATATGATGATGAAGTGTAGACCCAGAAAGTCAGCTGTGCAGCAGACCTAAGAGCAACCAGTCCAGAAGGGGAGAAGATTCTAGAAGTGTGTCTCCAAGAAAAATATTGGAGGCTGATGTGACTTTGCAGAAGTTCGTGCTGAGAGGCTATTAGAAAATGTGGGAAGAATTAGTCACAGGCACAAAGACAATAGAGGAAATGAAAAAGCAGGGCAATTATTGACTTCAAGGAAAAGAAATGAGAAAACATAGTCTTAATTACTACAGTATAATGCCCATTTGTGAGTAATAGTCATGTTGGCAGAATAATATCAGTATGGAATATTAGTTAAACCCAAACTTACTGTGTAACTAAATTGGCTGTGTAAGCGAGCTAACTCCTCCTCTACCATCACAGGAAGTCAATGGATACTGTCTAAGGTATGGAAGGGTGAAAATGTGTAAAAGAAAAAGTCGTAAGGGTCAAAGGCGGTTACCTCTGGGGAGGGGAAGTGAGAGAGTTAGGACAGGGAACTGTGATTTTTGTTATAAGTTGCATAAAAATAAAACAAAATTTACTATCACTTTAAACATTAATTTTGCTAGTTATAGTACATATTTGTAGCATTTCAGCCTGTCGAGCTCTTTTTGAATCAAACTTTGGGGCATTTCCAAATTTTCAGATGAATGCCTTGTGAGTTTTCATCCTTTTGATGATAAAATGTTACAGAGAAATAGGGCTATGAGTAAACCCTGTGGGATGTTGTTAGTCATCTTCTCTAAAGAGGATGTGTCCCATTAATCCATGTTTCAAACATCTATCGGTGTTTGACGCTTAAGCAACCAGCAAATTTTTGTTTAATCAATGAATACTCTTAAAATAGTCCTTCAACCATAAATCAAATCAAATCAAGCAGCAACAGTACTACCTTATACATACCCTGCTTTTCTTCTTCTTGATTCCAAGTAGGTCACAAGAAGGTTTGGTGATTGTCAAAATTATTGCATGCGGAGACATGTTTATTGTGTTCCCAGATAAGCTGTACAATACTGTAAACAATTATTTGAGGCTAGTTTGGCAAACTTATTTTATGAACCCATGTTGCCTCCTAGTTATCTTCTCTTCCTTAGTACTGATATATTTTTATGAAGCCATTATGTGATTTCACTCATAGATCTATTGTTTCTGAAATTCACATTTTCTTCCCTTTTAAAATTAAGAAAGTTTGCATTCTTCAAGCACCTTATTTTCTATGAAAGTAATTGATGACTGTTCCGTGATCATAACTGCAAATTCTTTTGCTAGGCCCCTCTTGGATATGATGAATTTGGAATGGCATGCAGACGACTCCTGCAATAATTAGGAATCTAAGTTCGAGGTTGTCTGAGGATAGATACAATCGAAAGGCAGGAGGTAACAGAATCAAAAGTGCTGGTGCCAGTAGTTAAAATGATGCCTCAAGATAGATAAGGACAATCTGAGAAACATCTGGAGGACATGAACAGGACTGACGTTCTTCAGGAGATGCAATAGGTGTAGTGGATTAAGGAAGTGAGAGAATCAAAACAATCAGAGGCTATGCCCTCAGAAGGCAATGTTGACTTTCAAATCAACTTTATTATGTTGGGGTAATAAACTGATTACACTGATTGAACTGATTACAAGTTTTATAAGTTCAATAATCAAATCTTATTGAGTGCCTATACCTGTTATACCACAACAATAGTGTATAGTTTATAATCCTGGATCTTATTTCACAGAGCTGCAATTCAGCTGACGAAGCTCAGAGGAATGTGGGGATTGATAACTTGATAAATTCATGATCTGCTGGGTGACCAGCTGCAAAGTGTAATGCCTAACGGGGCAGACAGGCTGTTTAATTGAGCACAGCGGGCTGGGGTAATAAAAGCTGTGGCCTTTGGTGAGCATTTGCGCCAGTTAAATCCCTGTCAGGAGGGATGAGGTGTGGTCCTGCTAGATTCCCTGTGATTTCAAAAGAAGCTAAAGATTCAGAATTTTGTGTGGCATTTCCTGATTTTTTTTTTTTTTTTTTTGGCTGAGGAACATTAGCTGTGAGCTAACATCTGTTGCCAATCTTCCTCTTTTTCTACTTGAAGAAGATTAGCCCTGAGCTAACATCTGTGCCAGTCTTCCTCCACTTTGTATGTGGGTTGCCAGCACAGCATGGCTGATGAGTGATGTAGGTCCACACCCAGGATCCAACCCACAGACTTGGGCCGCCGAAGTGGAGCGCAATGAACTTAACCACTATGCCCAGGGCTGGCCCCAGCACTTCCTGATTTTTAAAGGTTATCTCAAAAAAGAATTTAAGCGTGACAAAAGCCAAACAGATCCCTATGGATTTAGAATTTATAACCCCAACCTAGAGCATTCGGCTCATCTGAAAGTGCTAACAGGGTGGCATGGCTCCAGTGTGCCTCACTCATTGTTATGTGCCTGAGGTTCTAGACCAGGGCTGTGGCTTTCTCCAGGTTTCACCTCCCACTTGAGTGGTGCTCATAGACATTCCCCAAATTGATTGGTTACATATGTTGGAGAATGTGGATTTTTGGGCAGTTAGCTCCTTAATGTATGGGTTGGGTAGTTCTAGGTCCTGCAATATTAAATACATAATAAATATTCATTTGAACTTACTTTATTTGGTGAGATAAATAGGTCTTTGTCAAATCATTAGACCATCTACTTAATCACTGAGAATGCTTACACTCTGCCCCTGCTCCCAGGCCTGAGACTAGAGGTTTACTCTCAGGAGGAATTGAAAGAGAAGGAAGTGGAGCTTTGGGGTGCTGGGTAGAGCAGAAGGTGTGAGGCACAGGGATAAACACAGGGGCTCAACTGGAATTGTACCTACAGACTTCCTATCACCTCCTTGCAGCCTCATCACTCTGTAAGCAGATAGCATCTGCTCCTTGGTAGGAAAAGGGAAGGTTTTTCCCCCCTGTGAAGACCCTGAATGGCTCCAAAGTAAGGATCTTACCCACTGACATTGGGGTGGGTCCCCTAATTAAACGACTGGCTTCCTGGCAAATCGACATAGGGTATAGCTTGCTCTCTATAAGGTGTTCCTATGCCTGTGACTTTTGACCAGTTTTTAAGTACTTTTCTCTTAACTAGGACTAGACAGCCAAACATCAAAAGATATTTGAGGAAAGCACTCAACATGAAACAAAGAATGAAATAAATAAACAGAAAAGCAAACCAGGAAAAATAGATTATGCAGGAAGTTAAATGCACACCCACAAACTGAAAAAGGAACAATCAGAGAACATTAAAAAATTCTTGAACATCGATAATATATGATTGTTGAAATAAACTGTTTAGTAAAAAGGTTGAAAAGGAAAATAAAGGCAATGTACCAAAAGTAGTACAAAATGACAAAGACATGGAAAATATTAAAGAACGGGGGAACAGAGTTAAAGGATCGAGCACAAAGGTCCAACATTAGACTAACAGGAGTTTCATAAAGAGAATAGGAAATGGAGAGTAGAATTATTATTATCATTATTAAGGAAATATAATAATATATTAATATATAATTTATAACATGTTATATATTACCTATAATAATGTATATTATAATATGTATATATATATAAGTAATATAAGATACCTCAGAACTGAAGAACATGGGCCTTCAGCTTTAAAGATCCTACTGAGTTCCTAGCACAATGATTGCAGTTACGTAAGGATTTAGAAAGCTTACCTTCGATGTAATCTTTCCTAAGAAGCTGGTGGAAGGTAGCCACCAGCAAAATTACAGAGTAAATAAATAAGAAGAAATGAGATCTAGAAAAGCATGGTTCCAATTCATAGGAAATAAAGAAAAATTCCTGGATGAGAGCAGCTCTAGACAGCGTCTAGTCCAGATGGGACCAGGGGGTGGAAGGTTCTAGCAGAGAAGGGAGAGCCCTAAGTGAAAAAGTAGACTCAACTGAATAGGTGGTGTGGTAGTGGATATGATGGAGAACCATGAAAGCATTAAGAAAGATGTGGAATATTATGCAAGTTTAATAATGAGGTGATTATTTCTTCAAGGGAAAATAGAAAGCTGTTCAAAAAAAGGGAAATGTTGTAGTGTCTTATTTGACTTTGCAATGAACAATATTTGCATAAGAACCTTGATGTAAATACTGATTAATGATTTAAATAAGAGCAGGCATGTGGGAGAAGAAGGAAGAAAACTGGAGGATGTGAAAGAGCTAATGCCTCCTAATCATGATGAATTATTAAGTTTTAGAATTAGCATATTATTTAGGAATCGGATGGTAATTACTAGGAGAAACAAAAAGCTAAATATGCTGTCTGTAGGGAGCAGAAGTGGGGTTTGAGAGGGATTCGGAAAGATGCTCACTGTTTTTCAAGGTAAACCTTTAGTGCTATTTGATTTTAAACTACATGAATGAATTTATTTAATTAAGAATAATTTTAGAAACCCTGTACCACTGAATAATACTTTACAGATTCTGAACTGCTTTTGTGCATTTTGGGGGGCAGGTAAATTCGTTGCGAGGTTCAGAGAATTTAGCTGACTTTCCCGTGGCTGCCAAGGGGTAGGCCTGAGACTGGAACTCAGGTCTTCTGAAGCCCTGCTCCCAGAGCTCCTTCCCTGACCCGGTGCTGCCTCCAACCCAGCACAGGCTTCACTAGGGGTGCTAGTGAGTGTCTAGACCCGGAGTCGGTTCCTCCTTGTCCACAGATTAGCCCTCCGAAATGGAGGAGGATGTGAGTCCTAACTTGTCACCGACATCTTTAACCTTCATTGACATCTAGAGACTCATCATTACTAATTTAAAAAAACCACTAACCCACGCACCTCTGTTCCACTTAGAATTGCTGTGTAATATCCCCAAACCTCGTGCCTCTAAATAACCGTTTTATTTTGCTTACCTATTGTGGGTCTGCATTAGGGAAGGGCCCCTCTGGGTAGTCTTCCTGGGGGCTGCAGTCATGTGCTTTCACTGGGCTGGATGTCCAAGACGGCTCATGCAGGATTGGCTGTTGGTGCTGGTTGTTGACCAGACCGTCTATGAGCCTCATCGACACAGTCGTCTCAGGTTAGTCAGACTTCTGACACAGAAGCTTTCCCCTAGCAAGCATCCCAAGAGAACTAGGGGGAAGTGGTGCAGACTTCTGACTTAGCCTCCGTGTCATGTAGCTTCACTTCTGCCAGAGCAGTTGCAAGCCCCAGACTCAAGGCTGAGGGAACACCGACCTCCCAGTGGGAGGAATTGCAAAGTCACCTTGTAGAGGACCATGGGGGATGTGCTCTCTTTGAAAAATACATTTTCCCACACCATCTCAGGCTTTCCAGCTCACAGTGACCTGCCTGAAATGCCTTTTTCCATCTCCCCAGGGCCTACACATCTTTCCATACATGGTTTAGAAACTGCCTCCTACATGAAGATTTCCCACAACAAGGAGGAATCTTTCTTTTCTCTGAATCCCCATTGTATTTTTACAAAAATCCTTCTTATGACACTTTCTCTTTCAATCTTGTGTCATAATCATCTTGTGTACCTGTGCTTTGATCTCTCATTACGCCTGGCAGAAGAACTTGCCCATTGAGTAAATATTTGCTTAGTGAAATAAGGATTACCTGATAACTCAAATAGTTACGGAAAAGTGCATTTCAATTCAGAGCTCTTATTTTTTTCTTTGCAATTCTCATTTCTGAAAAATGAAAGAAACCAAACAATCTCTGATGAGGAGTTGCAGTAGTCCATATGTGGCTTTTTTCTTGTGTTTATTGCTCCTCTGAGAAGTAAGGGAGATGGAGGAGTGAAAACCATGTCATTTTCAGTTTGATTAAAAAGGTTTTTCTTTTCCTTTCATGTTTAAGCCCTGCAGTTTTAAATTTTCCCTTTCGTCCTAGGGGAAGACAGATGAAGCACCTGTTATTGCTGCAGCTCCCCATTCTAGAAACACGCTCAGAGGTGTTTGATGCATTTGGCCTCAACTCTGCCTCCTGCTTCCTCCCTCACTGCCTTCCAGCCACACGGAAGGCCTTGCTCTTGTGCCTTGGGGCCTTTTTTCGGACACTTCTCTCTGCCTGGAATGTCCTCCCCACCGCACCCTTCTCCCATACCCTCAGAACCAGCTCCCTCCCCTCTTTTAGTGGTCAGAAGCCACTTTCTCAAGTGAGGCACACCTGAGCACTCCATATAAAACTGCTTCTCCCAGAGACCAGGCCTTAGGGAGAGCGGAGAGGACTACTTCCGGGGGCAAGAAGTACTTCCTGGGGGCCTCGAGGAGAGAGGAGTTCACCAAATTTATAGGTACTGCAGATGATATGTGCAAAGATGAATTTCTTGACTTTGGTTTTTAGCTTTAGAAGAATCAGTAAGAGCACTTAAAAAACAAAACAAAGAAAAGAACAAAACCCCTCTGGCATGATAGTGGCTATTGAAAATGCAGTCTGAGATTCCTTATGTAATCCCCGGACAGAAACTCATTCTTTGGATTTAGTAGTTGCTCAACACTGTAGGGCCAAGAGGCTTATATGTGTTAATTAACACCCCCTGATGAACATTTGTAAATGAATCCGACTAAAGTCCGAGGAGACTAGCATTGTTTTTGATAAAGAATAATCTTTGGGGATTATTTATGATCACAAAGGGAGACTGTGAGGAAAAATTTTCCTAAACTTGGAAATGGGGCAGAAGGATTACTGGTGACCTGAGTTGAGGCCTGGAACTGACCCACCTGGGTTAATGCCAGTCTCTGGTTCTGATTTTCTGGAGGTGCAGAAGGACGTGTGACTTTGTTTGATCGGCTATTTCCTACAGATGAGTGTATTTTAAGTTCTGTAAGGGCAAATGATAATGGAAATGATTTCTGCCTAATGAGAACACTATGGATTTTGTCCTATAGAGATGTAAAATGAAAAGATTAAAACTACAACATATTTAATGAAAGGAAAATAAAGATTCTTGTGAGCACCACCCCCCCAAAATTGCATCTCCTCTCCTTGGCACCCAGGCCTCCCTTATGTGGTTCTATATTTTCCATACCACTCGTCACCTTCTAACATTCTTTGTAGTTAACATTTATTATGTTTGCTGTTTATTGCCTCTCCTCCTGCTAAAATGGAAGCTCCACGAGGGCAGAGGTTTTGTCTGATTTGTTCGTGGTTGTGTCCTGAAGTGCTAGAACTGTGCCAGGCATGCAAGGGTGCTTAATAAATACTTGTGGAATGAAAATATCCCTTACCTTAGAGGAGTGAGTTCTAAACTTTTTTGACTTGATCCGCAGTAAGGAAGGCATTTTGTGTGTTGACGCATACACAGCTGAAACAGAAGTTTCATGAAGCAGTGCTCACTTACCCTTACTACATGCAATTCACTCAGATATTTTCTAATTGGTTCTATTCTATCTGAATGTTCAAAATTGCTGTGGTTACTCACAACTTGATTTCATGACTGGAATCTGTCGTATGAAAAGCTTTGACTGAAGACCATGTAGGAACTGCCACCACAAAAACGCAAATGTTGGGAAAGAGAGGGAATAAAGAAAGGGCAGGCCAGTTGCTTTCTGCTATCCGCTCCTCCATGAAACTTATTTTATATTCCTGTAATCTTTCCTGTCTGACAAGGTAGAATCCCTCACACACTCACATGTCACTTTTTCTTTGGGTGAAAAGTGTTCTCTACTGCAAGGGGGGTTGAGTTATCTCGAAAGCAAAGAGCTATAAATGAGCCTGTGAACTGATAAATGATCTTAAAGTCCCAGAGAGAGTCAGTCAGCTGGCATCTGCTGTTGATAATTCAAAGCAGGAGAATTAGGTAAGGAGGCAGAGGTAAAACATTTAGAAAGTAGAGGTGACTATTATGGAGGGCAAACACTTTGCTCAATTTTGTTGAAATGGAAGAGGAGCTGTTTCATGAGGGTATGACAGAATTACTTTGGCGATTATAGTAGTAGATGTTTACTGAAAAGATCCTGTTGACTGATGAACCATGGGATGCTTTGCTGACCTGTGAATACATCCCTTATCTGAGTCCTTTATCTTCTTGTCTCTTTTTCTCATCTTGCCTGCTGTCTCCCTACCTTTTCCTTCACGGTTCTCATTTGTTATTAGAAGAAGAGAGATAAAAACCAAGAATTGGAACTCCTCTGTGTCTCTGATAACGTTGTGATTAATAGACTAGATGGATTCTGGTCACAAGCCGGATATTTTGTTAACTACTTAGCATTAGTGATTTGGAAGGATTTTCATAGCAGCGTGATTTAGTATTAAATAGAATGATTTAACTGATGTTGATTAGTTCTGTACAGATAAATTAATGAGGCAAGAAACTTAATCTCTGATTTATTGATGTATTTACCCAAAGTGAGTTATAAAATCATTTTTACTTCATGTAAAGGAATTTTTTATTTAAAAACAGATGAATAAGACCTTTTAAGTAACTTGCTTTGGAAAATTCCAGACAAAATGATCATAAGTAACAAAACTCCGAGGTTACACCATGATTTTAAAAATCTATGTTGCCTTTGTCTTGCTTAGTTGTAAAAGTATGCCTTTAACTGAGTGAGTTCTTACAGAATCTCAAATTTGGTTATATACGTATTAAGGAATTCTATATTTGCAAATGACCAACCTCTAAAACTAGATTAAGGAAGAAAAGAGACTTATTAGGATTCTGGGATAATTCACAGAATTGGGGAAGAGCTCCAGAGACTTTAGAAATTGGACTTGCAAGTAATCATTACCGTCAAGGAGGGCAATCTTTCTTTCCCGCACAGGCACACACATGCACACACACACGCGCACTCACACACATATACGTGTACACTTGCTTGGGTCAGCAATTCCAGTTTTACTTTCTTCCACTCCAAATGTGGGAAAGACCCTTGCCTCTACTACAGTAGAAAAGTCTCAGGGAAGAAATCTCATTGGCCTGGCTTGGGTCATTCAACTTAAGAGTTGAAACTGAATCCTGGCCTATAAATATTTATTTTATATATATACTTGAGTCCATAAATTAGGTAATACCACATGTGCTTTATCTGTAGCTAATTATAATTTATTAAAGTGACTGATGATCATTTGTAGCTAACAAATATTTGTTCCATTTAATCCCTTATTCTTGGGTTATTTCAACTAGTCCTTATTGTTGCCCCTTTAGATTGTCTTAACTAATCTAAGAACTATGACTGGCACATTGTAGCTACTTGATACATATTTGATTAAGAGTATAAATAAATGAATAATCTCATGTTGTTAGATGTTCAGGTTTTTTCAATTCAACTCTTGTTGATGGAGAGCGTACAGTCTTGGTGAAGAGGCACCAATTTATGAAGAACTATGAAGCAGCATGATATCTACTCCAATTCAGTGTATGGTGTGGAAAGAATGACTAAATGCATCTGGGAAGCATGTCTTCTCCAACTTTAGGTTCATCTACCCAGCTGCCAACCAGGCGTCTTCACTGACATATCAAACCCAGGACCTAAACAGAACTTGATCACTTCTCTTCCCCAGTCCCTTACTTTTTGCTTTCTCTGTTGTCCTTGATTCTTTTTTCCCCGTCACAAGTCATATGTAACATCCAATTCATCATCAACTTCTACTGATTTCCCTTTCATGATACCCTAAACCTGGCCACTTCTCACTATCTCCTTTGGTCCAAACCAACGTCATCTTTTGCCTGGACCATTGCAATAGCTGCCTAACTGATCTCCTTGCTCCCATCTTGCCCTTCTAGGATCTATTTGCCACATAGCAGCCAGTGATCTTTTAAAGTTCATAAATCAAATTACATAACTACCACAGTTGAATAACAGACTTACCAGTCACAATTCTAAGTGCTTTCTGTATACTGACTTATTTAATCCTCATAAGGATGTGAACATAAAGTGCTATTGTTATCCCTGTTTTACAGATGAGAGAACAGAGGCATAGAGAGTTAGATTATGTGACCAAGGTCACACCGCTAATAAGTGCACAGAATTGGAACAGTCTGATTGAGTCCACACTCTTAACCACTATGCTCGATCATTTGTGGCTTTCCTCTCCTTTAGAGATGAAACTCTAAAAATCGAAAACTCTAAATCCAAACTCTTCATTGGGCTCTACAAAGCTGCTCCAATCTGGTCCCAGCCTGTCATAGGTCTGGCTCCCCCAGAAGTAGGCCTTTAGCCGAGAAGTGTTGGCAGGAGCAATCAGTAAGGGCGTGAGAGCAGAACCAGGGAAGATGACAAGGCAAGGGAGGCTGCCATTGAAAGGAGGCTGCTTGATCCCATGCCACCCCCCCACCCCGACCCCCCAGAGCTCTGGCTTGTAAATTAGGTCCACACTTTTCTGCCTCCTACCTGGACTTTTTAACTTCCACACCTGTCAGTCATTGGCAACTGCTGGTTTTGTTTGGAGGTGGGGATGGGAGCTAAATACCTGTGTCTAATCTTCTCATACGAGGTGGCCCCTTTGCATTGCATATGGCTTTTCTTCTAAGCTGCCATGTTCCCTCTGGGCCCACAGAGCACTCTTTACACTTGCTCCATCCTCTGCCTCCAATGCTTTTACCCCTCCAGATCTTATTTGGTCCTTCATTTATCCTGTTATTGCTAGATCTCTCCTCAAACGTGCCTCCCCAGAGAAGCCGTTCCTATCTAAACTGTACTCCCCCATCCCAATCCTTGTTGCATTTAACCCTCCTGCTCAGCTTTATTTCATTTGTTATCTCTCTTCCTCCCTAGAATGTAAGCTCCATGAGATCAGAACCTTGTTTTGAATTCCACTGATTTCTAGGAACTTAAAAAAGTACTTAGGACAACATTTGTTGAATGAATGAATGAATGAGTGAATAAGTGAGTATTGATCCCTTTAGTTAAAAGCTAAATAACTGAATTTTTTTTTAAGTAACAAATTACTACTGTAGTTTCAGAAATGAAGTTGTGTTTCAGAGAAGATCAGTTTTCTCTTGCCACGTAAATCCTAGGTAATCATATTTCTGTCCCAAAATAGTTTTACCTGTGACTAAGGAATTCATCCACTATTTATTTGTTTATTTATTTGGATGTTTATGTATAGATCTTCAAGGTTGATGCACATATTTTAACGTGCAATTTGACAGGTTTTGACAACAGCATATACCTGTGTAACCGACATTCTAGTAAAGATATAGAACATTTCCATCACCCCGAAGTTTCTTTCTGCCTCCTTCCTGTCAATTCTCACCCACCATAGGTGACCACTGTTATGATCTCTATCACCATAGATTAATTTTTGAACTTTATGTAAATGAAATCATGCAACTATGTGCATGAACTCTTTGTGTCTTGGTTCTTTTTCTCTACATTTATTTTAGAGATTAATCCACATTGTTTGTGCAACAGTAGTTCATTCTTTTTATTGCTGACTAGTATTGCATTGTATAAACAGACCCAGTGTTTATACATACTCCTGTTGATGGACATTTGTGTTATTTTCAGTTTTTTGCTATTGTATGCTACTGTAAACATCCTTGAACAAGTCGTTTTTGCAGATTTTTATCTTGATGTTGTACAAGTCTTTTTGTGGACTTATTTTGTCATTTTTCTTGGGTAAATACCTAGGTGTGGAATTTCTGAGTTATAGAGAAGGCCTGTGTTTAACTTCACAGGAAACTGCCAAATAATTTTCCTAAGTGGTGGTGCTCTTTGCACTCCCACCAGCAATATATGTAACTTCTAGTTGCTTTTCATCCTTCTCAGAATTTGCTCTGGGTCTTTTTAATCATAGACACTGCAGTGGGTGTAACTTGCATTTCTCTGGTGACGTTGATGCTGAGCACCTCTCCATGTGCTTGTTGGGCATTGGTGTACATGTTCTTGTGAAATGTCTGTTCAGATTTTTTGTTCGTAGTGAGGAGGGGGATTGTTTCTTTTTTATTATTGATTGGTAGGATTATCGTATTTATTTTAGATATAATTCTTTTGTCAGATATACATATTTTTAATACAGTCATGTCACTTATCAACGAGGCTATGTTCTGAGAAATGCATCGTTAGTGATTTTGTTGCGTGAACATCGCAGAGGGTACTAACAGAGACCTAGATGGTACAGCCTATTACACACCTAGGCTATATGGTACTAATCTTATGGGACTACCTTCGTATATGCGGTCCATTGGTGATGGAAACGTCATTATGCAGCGCATGACTGTATTTCCTCTCAGTGTTTTGTCTTTCTATTTTGTAAACTTTTGATGAGCAGATTTTAATTTTGATGAAGTCCAATTTATCATTTTTTTATGATTAGTGCTTTCTATGTTCTGAGAAATCTTTTCCTGCTGTAAGATCAAGAGACTATGTTTTGTTCTACAAGCTTTATGGTTTTAGCTTTTACGTTTGGATCTATGATCTGTCTCAAATGAATTTTTACGCAAGGTGTAAGGTTGGGTTCATTTTTTCCCATATATTTTTTCAATTGTTGCAGGAGAATTTGTTGAAAAGTCTTTCCTTTTGCCATAGAAGTTCCTTGGTGCATTTGTTGTGTGAAAAGTTGACATCAGTGGAGCCATTTTAAAATAGAGCTGGGGCAGCCGTTTCAGAGGAACTTTCTCCAGGTCTTACTCCTTGAACCTTTTCACGATTAGATCTGGGCCAGACTTTTGGACTGGACCAAACCAACATTGTCTTCCAAACAACTGTTTGTAAAGCTAACAGGAAAGCAGACATCCTGACCACTCTCTCTGTAGATAGAATCGTAACCAGCCATGTATCGCTAAAGAATAATCTAGCTTGTTAACACCTATAGAACATTTTTTTCTTTTCTTCTTCTTTCCATCTAATTACCCCTCTCCTTTCCCCATAAAAACCCTCTTTCATCTTGTAATTGGGACACTATTTGGATTTCTCCCTGAATCTGTGCTCCCTGAATTGCAATTCTTTGATTCCAAATAAATGCCTTGCCTCCTAACCTGGTTTCTGTTTTTGTAGGTTGACAGTTGGAAATAAATTGGCCATAGGTTAACTTTTGAATTTTCTATTCTTCTCCTTTGACTTATTTATCTATCCTTATGCCGATATCACTCTATATCAATTATTGTAGCTTTATGGTAAGTCTTGAAATCAGGTAGAGTGAATGCTTCAGCTTTGTTCCTCCTTTTGCAAGTTATTTTAGCTGTCCTATGTCCTTTGAATTATCATATGCATTTTAGAATCAACTTGTCAATTTCTACAAAAGACATATTGGAATTTTGGATGGGACTTGAATCTAGAGATCAATTTGGGGAGAATAATGTGACAATATTGAGTCTTCCAATCCATAAAAATGGTATGTCTCTCCATTTACTTGAGTCTTCTTTAATTTCTCTTGGTAATGTTTTGCAGATATCATTGTAGCAGTCATCCACATCTTTTGTTAAGTTATCCTAAGTATTTTATGGTTTTGGTGCTATTGTAAGTGGTATTATATTTAAATTTTATTTTCCAAATGTTTGTTGCTCATATATAAAAATAAAATTGTTTTCTTATGTTGACAGTGTGTTCTGACAACTTGCTAAATTCACTCATTAGTTCTAATAGTTTATGTTTCTTTTTAAAGATCCCTTAAGATTTCTATGTAGACAATTGTCTTCTGTGAATAATAGCATTATTTATTTTTCTTCCCAATCAACATGCCTTTCATTTCTTTGATTTGCTTTACTACACTGGCTAGAACCTCCACTACAGTGTAAATAAAAGTTGTAAGAGTGGTTAAATTTATTCCTAAGTATTTTATTCTTTTTGAGTCTATTATAAATGGAATTGTTTTCTTAATTTCCTTTTTAAATTATTCATTGCTAAGGTATAGAAATACAACTGATTTTTGAGTGTTCATATTGTACCCTGAAATTTTGCTGAATTCATTTATTAGCTCTAATATTTTTGCATATGTGGATTCTTTAGCATTTTCCTCATGTAGAATCATGTCATCTGTGAATAGCGATAGTTTTACTTCTTTTCCAACTTGGATGTCCTTTTTTTTTTTTTTTTTTTTTCCTTGCCTAATTGCTCTGGTTAGAACTTGCAATGCATTGTTTAAGAGCAACAGTGAAACATCCCTGTCTTGATCCTGATCTTAGGGGGGAAGCCTTCAGTCTTTTACCATTGAGTAGGATGCTAGCTGTGGGTCTTTCAAAAATGCCCTTTAACATGTTAAGAAAGTTCCTTTTTATTCCTAGTATTTTTAGTGTTTTTTTTTGAAAGATATTTTGATTTTGTCAAATACTTTTTCTGCATTAGTTGAGGTGATTTTGTGGAGTTTCCCTCCCTTCATTCCATTAATGTGATATATTACATTGATTGATTTTCACATGTTGACCATCCTTGCATTCCTGGGATAAATCCTACTTGTTTGTAGTGTGTAATCCTTTTGATATGCTGCTGGATTTGTTTTGTTAGTATTTTGTTGAGGTTTTTTGTCCCTATGTTCATAAGGGATATTGGTCTGCAGCTTTTTTTTCTTATGATGTCTTATCTGGCTTTGGTATCAGGGTAATGCAATGCTGGCCTCATAGAATGAGTTAGGAAGTATTCCTTCCTCTTCTGTCTTTTGAAGAATGTGAGAAGGATTGCTGTTAGTTTTTCTTTAAATGTTCAGCACAATTTACCATTAAAGCCACTGGGCCTGGGCTTTTCTTAGTTGGGAGGTTTTTGATTACTGATTCAATCTCTTTACTTGTTTATATATCTGTTCATATTTTCTATTTCTTCTTGAGACATTTTTCGCAATTTGTGTATTTCTAGGAATTTGTCCATTTCATCTAGGTTTATCTAATTTGTTGGCATGTAATTGTTCATTTTATTTGCTCATAATCCTTTTATTATAGACATAGATATACAGAAAAGATCAGTAGTTATGTCCCCACTTTCATTTCTGATTTTAGTAATTTGAGTCTTCTCTTTTCTTTTTTAGCCAGTCTAGCTAAAGATTTGTTAATTTTGTTGATTTTTTCAAGGAACCAACTTTAGATTTTGTTGATCCTATTATTTTTGTATTCTCTATTTTGTTTATATCTACTCTCATCTTTATTAGTTTCTTTATTCTGCTGTTGCTCTTCTTTTTCTTATTCCTTAAGGTGGAAGGTTAGATTGTTGATTTGAATATTTCTTTTTTAATATAGTCATTATCAGCTATAAAATTTACTGTGAGTATTGCTTTTGCTGCATCCCATGAGTTTTGGTATGTTGTGTTTTTGTTTTTATTCGTCTTTAAGTATTTTCTAACATTCTTCATGATTTCTTCTTTGACCCAATGGTTGTTTAAGAGTGTGTTGTTTAATTTCCACATATTTGAACATATTGATTTCTAGTTTCACTTCATTGTGGTCAGAGAAAATACTTTGTATGTTCTCAGTCTTTTAAAACTTATTAAGACTTATTTTGTGTCCTATCGTATGGTTAATCCTGAGGAATGTCTCATGTGCACTTGAGAAAAACAAGTGCTCTTGTTGGATGGAGTGGAGTGTTCTATATCTGTTAGTTCTAATTGCTTTATAGTGATGTTCAAGGCCTCTATTTCCTTGTTGATCTTCTGCCTAGATTTTCTATCCATTATTGAAAGTAGAGTAGTGAAGTCCCCAACAATTATTATTGAGTTATGTATTTCTCCCTTCAATTCTGTCAATTTTTGCTTCATTAGTTTTGGGACTCTCTCTTTGAGTGCACATATGTTTATAATTGTTATATATTCTTGAAGGATTGACCCTTTTACCAATATGTAATCTCCTTCTTTGTCTCTTGCAACAATTTTTGACTTAAAGTACATTTTGTCTTATATTGGTATAGCCACCCCATCTCTCCTTTGGTGCATTTTTAAAATATTGTCTTGTTGGATTTCCAATTATTTTAAGGATTTTTTACATATATATTTCAGGGGTATTTGGTCTCTGATTTTCTTCTCTTGTAATGTTTTTTGGCAGATTTTTGTATCAGGGTTATACCAACCACGTAAACTGAGTCATGAATGTTCAGAATCTACATCAAAGCTGGGGAAGAAGTGAGAAGGATATCACATACCATAGTGTCTTATTTCCCAAACTGGATCATTAGTACATTTTGACACAATATGGTATTATTCTCAGGGGGCTACTGTGCCAAATTCCTTCTAATTAATTTTTTTAATGGTATGTGGATGAAAGTTCTCTGTCTTTCAAGGTCTCAGAAATAAAATACAACCAGGTATCTTATGAGTGAGTTTTTCTGCTCTGGCTCAGAAAAACATTTGCTTCTGTCCCAGAATCTTTGCTTTGGTTCTTCCTGCCAGCCTCCTTTCCTCCATATCTGTTTATTGAATATTTACTCTGCCCCAAACATTTTGCTAGAAGCTGAGAATAGAGAGATAGAAGACCTAGTCAATGCCTTTGAAACACAATCTAGACACTTAAATAATGTAACATAATGTGGTTAAAGTCTTTGATAGAGGCCAACTGTGGAGACACATGGAATGGACATTTAAGGGTGGGGAGAGGGAAGATGTCAGGGATGGAGGTGGTGATGTCTGTGCTGAGTTTTGAAGGAGGGTGAAGCTGGAAGGACTGGGAGTAGGTAGAACATGAAAGAGCTGCCCCTATTAAAGCACAGAAGCCAAGGGGATTTCAGAACTTCACGTAGGGTTCAGTGTGCCTAGGACTGGGGATTTGAGGGCAGGTTAGAGACCCTTTAGGCAGGGTTTAATTAGATCATGGCTTTCAAATAACCATTATGGACAGTTCAAGCAGGGCCTACCATCCAGCTCCTATGAGTTATTTTCCTTTTTTGAATTTGTTTTATTCTTACCTCTAAAGCAGTATGTATGTATGGTAGGAAATGAAAAAAATATAGAAAAGCAAAATGAAAAGAATTACACCACCCACAATCCTGCTGCAAAACCTCTTTTAGCAAGTTGTAAATCCTCCCAGATCTTTATGTACATATTTTTCTTTCATAAAAATGCTATTAAACTCTACTTATGGCTTTTTACCCTTTTTTGTTCAGTTAGTATTTTAGAAACATTTTTTATATGTCAATAGACATTCTTCTGTATTATTTTTAATGTCTGAATAGTAGTATATTTTTAGTCATACCATAATTTATTAAATCATGCGTATATGAGTGTAAATGTATTTGAATATTGGATATTTCAATTGTTTTCAATATTTTACTTTTAGAAATAGTATTTAGATGAACATTCTTGCTCATACTCTTATTTCCCCGAGTCCTTGCCACCAGCTTTATGAAATCTCAATCTTAACATAGTAAGCTTATAAGATTAATATACCTGGAATAATTATAAAGCAATGCAAAATCATACATAACCATCTCCTTATTAATCATCCTCAGTTGCAATATCCTAGATGGTGGTGTTCCTACATCTTGCCTCACAGCAGTTGATTACTCAAGTCTACCATGTGAAAATGGAATGGACTGCCTCATGAGGAGGTGATGAAGCAGAGTTGAGTTCAGTTTAACAGACAATTGGGCCTCCATGTGCCAGGAAGGGGATGAGGGAACTGCTCAGGGAGCTCAGTCTGGGGAGGGACGTTATTACCTGCAGTAACTGATGTAAGAGAAGTGTGCCTAAGACTTGGAGGGTGCCCAGAGGAGGGACGAGCATCTCAGTGTGGCAGGGTGAGGGATGGGAGGCCTTCCTGGAGAAGATGCCATGCATGGGATGATCACCAAGTTAGGCTGCTGTAGAGAGCAGTCAAATAGCAGATCAAGTGTGTTTGTGGGGGGGCGGTTTTGAGTGAGGTGAGTGGTTAAGCCAAGTGATATCTAAGATGCTTTCTGTATTAGGGTTCTCCAGAGAAGCAGAACCAATAGGATATACATATATAGATATATAGAAAGGGATTTATTATGAAATAAAGAAGTCCACAATCTGCTGTCTGCAAACTGGAAGTCCAGGAAAGCCAGAGGTTGTAGTTTCTATACAAACCTGAGGGCCTGAGGACCAGGGAAGCCAATGGTGTAAGTCCGAGTTCAAGTCCAAGGGCCCGAGACCATGAGTGCCAGTGTCCAAAGGCAGGAGAAGATGGGTGTCTCAGCTTAGTCAGAGGGCAAATTCACCCTTCTTTCCTCTTTTTGTTCTATCCAAGCCCTCAATGGATTGGATGTTGCCCACTGACATTGGTGAGGGTCATCTTCTTTACTCAGTCTACCAATTCAAATGCTAATCTCTTCCCAAAACACCCTCAAGACGCACTAAGAAATAATATTTTGTTAAATTAACATTTGTTAAGTGGAGCACAGGGTGCCACATGGGGGTCCTTTGTTCAACAACAGACCATAAGAGAAATTGAAAAAGATAAGTTTGTCACTCATAAGTGCTGGAGGAAGTGCATACATGGCATGCCTTGAGGGGTCACATGGGGAGTTTAAGGCAGAGTGCAGACAGAAAGACAGGACCTGGGACACATGCCTTTTTAGAGTCTGTAGATGGAGTGCTTTGAAATTCCCAGGCTAGGGCCAGATTGGCCAATTCAAACCAAAAGAGGGATTTTGGTAAGCCTCATGGGAGTCTTACGTAAAGGGCCCTGGGAGGCAGGGAGACTGTTGATCACAAGGCTGTTGAGGAAGTCATATCAGGAACTTACCTTTACTTGTGACTCTGCTGGCTGCTGTGCAGGACACGCACTTGCATGAGGGGCTAGTGTCAGTTTAGGGTTCCTGCAGGCTGTGTAGCCAAATAAAATGGATGCTGCGGCAGCAATAGCATGGAGTAGCTTAGCTAAACTCTTGACAACTGTTTTACTAGCTATCTGGGTGTCCCTTAACCCAGTCGAGTTGACACGTAAAATTAACCTTCATAGTTCCCAGTGCTGCAAATTTATATTCTCTAAAATAAACAACTGCTTAGTAGACACTTTCACTTGCATCATATCATTTAATCCTTACAATGTCCCTGTAGGGGAATAGATGCTATTTACATTTGTGCAGAGAAGTAACTGAGGCCCACACTGGTAATAGATAGAGGATTTGGGACCCAAACCTAAGTCTCTTCTAATCCAAACCCCAGGTTGTGTCACTATGTCTTGGTTATGGGCTGAATTCCTCAGCAGGTGGTGTTTCCCTTAGTTGCAATGCTCTTTCTGGTCTGCTCATCCTTTAGAGAGCGAAGGAATAAGCATTCATGAAGACCCTACTATATGCAAACTCTGTGTTAGATGTTTTATGTAAATTATCTCATTTAATCCTCCTAACAGCTCTGTGAGAGACAGAGGAGAGTTAGTCTTACCTTCCCGGGGTAACTAATGTGGTCTAAGGCACACAGCTAGATGTGGTAGAGTAGGAATTTTATCTGACATCAAAGACCACGTGTGTACTTCCATATGGTCCAGGTCATTTGTTTCCTCGCCAAACCCCTTCTGAACCATGTCATAAAGTACTCAAGGTTAGAAGAGTGGTCCATGATTGTAGACAATTCTACTCCATGACTCTTACTTCAGCTACCTGCAAAACTGACCCAGTTTAGGAAGTTCTTGGGTTGCTCTCACTCCTACCTGATCCCCCCACTCTCAGCACCCACCCCATCACAGCACTTGTTCTGTAGAGGTAGGTCCGTTAGGTTGAGGACATGACTGTCTGTAGGACGCATTTGGACAAAATTAGGAAAGTCCCTTTTGCCAACGTCCTGAGGACTAGCCTGGACTGCTCCCTTTGTTTTCTGTTTAACTCTTATAGGACATATGAGATTTCTTGTCAATGGGGAAGGGAGAAAGAGAGGGGTGGAGGTGAGGAAGACAGAGAAGGGTGGGAGATATCACAAAGCCAGCAGCATGATTAAGCCCCAGTTTCTTGAATCACTTGGGCAAATGCCATTATTCTTCTGATCAACATTTTATTCTTCATTTCCTTCTTAGCATATAGATAGGTGCTTCAGGTCATAAAAAAAATACATTCAGTGAAATGAAACTAAGATGTTTACTAAGAAACTCAAAATGAAAGTTAGAGATAAACTATTTTATTCCATTGAAATGTTTGGCTGAACTCATAAGAATGGGGATGAGGCCATTCTTGGACGCCTGCACTGAAATGAACAATGAGAAGAATGTTTAGGAAAAATGAAGAGGACATTTGGCATACTGAGTGACAGAGCTTCTTCAGGCTCAGGGAGTGGAATGAAAATTGGCACGATCATTTTGGAGAACACGAGTGAAACAGAGAATTAGAATTTTATCAAAGGGGATATATTAAGGGAGTAAAAGGTTGATAAATAGCACTTGCATTTGTAGAAAAACAAGGAGAGTAAATCAAGGAGTTCAAAAGTAAAGAGAAACAATTCAAGTAAGGGAGGAAAAAGCCTGTAATTCTCACTATTCTTCGTAAACAAAAAGGAAACAAATGAAAATATTAGAAGTCGGGAAGATTTTATGAGAGTATAAAGTTGGTTTTATGGAAGCGCAGCCCATTTCATTGCTGTAGGAAGCTCCTGACTGAGTGCTGACTACCTATGGCGAGCTCATCTCCTCCAAGCTGTATTTACGTGTTCTTTGCTCTGGGTTTGTACCTTGCACGCGGGATCCTGCAGGAAGCCAGCACTGTCCGAGAGGTCTAGAAGGTGGGCCAAGGTTAGATATTGGAGTCAATCCTTTAATTTATTGCTCTTATTCTTCTTAGGGAAGAGCAAAGATTGTGAGCACATGTATTATAATTTTAGCTATGAGAGATGAATACAAAATGTTAGATGACTCCAACACTTGAGTCAATTTGAAAACTCCCAGTCTCTTAGGATAAAAAAAAATATAATCCTATTTAGAAATTCCTGGTGTGATCACAGATGCGAGGTTGGTTCTTTTCACAAAGCCTATTAATTAAAAAGTACATAATCCAAAGTCAATTAACTAGTAAGATATTATAACAAATTCTTATTTCATTAACTTTACAAAGTATGAATAATAACTACACATTCAACACAAGAATTCCACATTTTTCCACTGGCTGCTGAAAAACAATGGAAATAATTCCAGTCTTGGTAGCAGCTCACTTTGGGCTGACCTACCTCAGAAATAATTTATTGGTTCCAGGTGATTTTTACATTGTGGGGTTAGTCATTAGATTAGGCTTGATGAGAAACAGATACAGCTAGATTTGGGGATTCAAATATGTGTTATATTTCTCCTCACAATCAGAGATAAATTCACCATGGTTTTTCTGTTTGCAGGCTCATGCCAAAATCTGGCATCTCTACAATACTTCTTTCCGTCCGACTCAGGGAGGCCAGGTGTCCATTGCCCTAAGCTCCCACTGGATCAATCCTCGAAGAATGACCGACCATAGCATCAAAGAATGTCAAAAATCTCTTGACTTTGTACTAGGCTGGTTTGCCAAACCCATATTTATTGATGGTGACTATCCCGAGACCATGAAGAATAATCTTTCCTCTCTTCTGCCTGATTTTACCGAATCTGAGAAAAAGTTCATCAAGGGAACAGCTGACTTTTTTGCTCTTTCCTTTGGGCCGACCCTGAGTTTTCAACTCTTGGACCCTCACATGAAGTTCCGCCAATTAGAATCTCCCAGCCTGAGGCAACTCCTTTCCTGGATTGACCTTGAATATAACCATCCTCAAATATTTATTGTGGAAAATGGCTGGTTTGTCTCAGGGACCACCAAGAGAGATGACGCCAAATATATGTATTACCTCAAAAAATTCATAATGGAAACTTTAAAAGGTAGGATGCCTGACAAAATTCTAATTTCCTGCCAAAATCCACTGGAAAAACAATCTTTAAGATGATCTGTAATAAACTATGTAAATTTATAGTTTTTAATCATAATGTAGAAACTCATTTTGGCATAGCAGGAATGCATTTATGCAACACCTTTCTCGTTTGGGGATTTTAGGAACTTAAATTAATTTTTCAGCTCATTTTGTAAATGAGAAACTGGGTTACAAGCCGCGAAACCACTTGACTTTCAGAGTTACTGTTCTAGATTTTTAGCTTATATTAAGGATTAAGTAAATTCCAGGATATATCTCTACATATTTTGGAGTTCTTATTCCTTGTACCGAATAAACACTTTTTTTTTTTTTTAAAAAAGGAATATCAACATTTTCTGGAGAAAATAGTAAGTAGTTCATGCTTTTAAAGACTATTCATTTGTTGCATCAGGCACAATGCTGGGTGCTTAGGATAGAAAGTGGAACCAGACATCTTCCCAGGCTCCAAGAGTACCCACTGGAAATAAGGGGAACCCAAATAAAACCATATTGGAGATAAGCTTATGGTGAAGACATTTATTTGCAGAATTATCTAGGTTTGATGAGAGCCTTTTGTCAGTAAGAAAGATTACTGGTTTACCAAACCATAAGCATGCTACGTAATTTATTTCCTTAAGTAGTAAAACCCTCAAATGCTCTTGAATCAGGAGGCGAGTGCCCAGTGAAGGGTCACATTGCTCTTGTCCTCTCTTCCCTTTGCAGCCATCAGGCTGGATGGGGTGGACGTCATCGGGTACACGGCGTGGTCCCTCATGGACGGCTTCGAGTGGCACAGAGGCTACAGCATCCGACGTGGACTCTTCTATGTCGACTTCCTGAGCCAGGATAAGAAATTGTTGCCGAAGTCTTCAGCCTTGTTCTACCAAAAGCTGATAGAGAAAAACGGCTTCCCTCCTTTACCTGAAAATCAGCCCCTAGAAGGGACATTTCCCTGTGACTTTGCTTGGGGAGTTGTTGACAACTACATTCAAGTAAGTCAGCTGACAAAACCCATCAGCAGTGTCACCAAGCCCTGTCACTAGTAAGTAGTGCTTCCTTACTAGGTTGTCATGGCACATTGTCCGTTCCTTGGGCCAAACACGGTTCCTTCATGAGCACATTAGGGCACAATTTGGAACACTGCACCCTTCTCTCCACAATCTTCCTACCTCCCTCTTGCACTTTAAATCAGCCCCAAGGGGAACAAATTAAAAATATGTGAATATTTAAGACCAGATAAGATAGTAAAAAGATAAAATTCTCTCTTTTAATGGTTTTTAATCCTTTTTAAAGCAGTTGAGTTCTTCCATAGACAAGATATAACACAGAGCCCCAGATTATCTGAGATCTCAGTGGAGCTACTGACACTGAGGCAGGAACATCAGGCAAAGCCCTCCTGAGGCTAAACTCGGCACCCCCCAAGCTTGCGGAAAGACTTGGAGAGTGAAAACTCTTGCTCCAGTGGTTCACTCATCAGTGTCATTTCTGGCAATAGTCACTGACATGGTAAAGAAGTTCTTCAGAATGGTCAACCAGTATTTACTGAGCACCCACTATGTAGTTAGTCCTCAATATTATTTTTATTGTCACCAATTGTAAAGGAATTTGTTTTCTAGAGTTATATTGAATACTTTAGTAAGCACTTATTGGAAGCTTCGAGTGTCCAAAGCCCTGGTTAGTTGCTGGGGGTGCTCGGCCGCGGGGAGTCCACACGGAGATGAGTAAGATACGACCCCTGCTTTTGAAGTTGTCTGTGGAGAGAAATGATGATACAACTAAAATGACAGAATGAACAGAGCATGGCGGTGAGTGAGCAGAGTGGCGGTGGGTGTTGCTGAACAGAGTCTGAGGGTGAAAACAGAGATCAAGACAGGGGCTGAGTTCAGGATCCCAGACAAGCAATGGGAGTCAGCCTGCCGGCTGCTTCGAGCCAGTCCATTGGTTCTGGAGAGGAGGAAAAAGAACTTTCCCTCGACCCTTCTGAGTTCTTAGCTGAGACCCTTGTAATAAATGACAGATGAACAAGAGAAAAACAGACAGAAATTTGTTAACCTGTATACCTCCTGTATGCATGGGAGACAGAGAGAAATGAGTAACTCTCCAAGGTGGTTTAGAATTCAGGCTTAAATCTCATCTTAATAGGGAAAGGGGAAAGGAGGATATAGGCCTCTTAAGGGAGAGTACATGATTTAGGAAAGATGAATGGGCCCTTGGAAGAACAGATGGGAGCTAAGATAGTATGTGACAAGTTGACCTCTAGTCTCCTCTCCTGTGACAAGAGTCAGTCTTCCCTAGTTGACAAAACTCCTTGAAACTCCCAGGAGGGGATTGATGACACCTGGGTTCCTAGTGGAGGCTCTGTCTTGAGGCAGGTAAAGGGACTTCAGAGAAAGCCTTTCTTTGCATTTGCTGTTTTTCAAGTGCCTGCAGCTCAATCAGGCTGTAGCCACTTGAATAATCAATATACCAAAGGGGCATATTTTGGGGTGGCATGCGCTGAACTCCTACAGGCACATTTTGTTAGCCTTCATTTCAAAAGGATCGTTTGGAGGAATGCTTGGATCAGAGGAAGGGCCTTCCAGTTGAAATGAGTTGCTGTTTTCTTGTAAATATCAAATTGAAATCTTTTATTTATAAGGAAATAAATCACCACTATCCTTAACACGTTTTTTTTTTTGCTGGTTTGTATTATTATTATGTCTTTTTCAGACCATCTGGTTAGTTTTAGGGGGCAGTCTTGGACTTAAATCCCGTCCTTACATTTGAAAGGCGACTGAGGAACGCTGTTGTGTTTGCAAGGATATCTGAGCACAGCAAGTCTTCTCAGCTCCTCTCTGCTCAGTTTGGGATTTTCCTCCCTCCTCCATCTCATTCTCCCTCAGCCCTCTGCTATTTGGAACCTCCCTACCCTAATTTCTCTCCTGCAAGTGGGATCCACGGTGGGGGTCCAGAAGGATCTGAAGGGGCGGAAGTGGTGCTGGTGAGGGAGCAGGAGCAGGGGAGAGAGGGACGAAGGGAGAAGATGGCCTCTGCAGTCCCTCCTTCCTCCTCCCCTTTATTGGGTTCGGGACAGATGATCCCTGGTCCTTGTTCTTCTCTTGACCTTCTGCCATGGCCTGTTCCCTGCTGGGCCCTGGGCCCCTTGTCACTGAGGGCTCACGCTCTGCCCTGATCCCTGATAGCAGCCTGAGCCTGGGCTGGTAACTCCCAGTTCAGTCCTTTGTGAAGAGGTCTCCGCCAGCGTCTCTGTGCAGAGGTGTGAGCTCAGGGAAGCCTGGGGACCTTGGAGGGAGCCCTTTTCCTCCTGCTCTGTTCCCCATCCAAGGACTGTGTTTGCCTTGGGAACTGGTGATCAGTGAGAAAGTTTTTCCTGGAGAGAGAAGAGAAACTCTGGCCTGAAGCAACCAGCATGGCAGTGAAGAGGAAGGAAGTTGGGGAGAGAATTCCTTTTTCTGCTCCTCAGAAGCAGTTGTTTTAGAATTTGATCTGTCAACCACTCATTGACCCGGACCTTTGCTCTCAGGTGGCGCTGCCCTTTTGGCTCAATAGCTCAGGGTCCCTACTCCTCCACCAGCACAGCTTCCCAGTCCTCTCCAGGCAGAACCAGCCAAACACAAAATTGTCACTCTCAAACTCACGGCGGACTCGAACTTCTCCGGAAGCTCTCTAGTGGAAAAAGGCTGCAATTGCTATTTTCTTTTTTCTGCTTTTCACCTTGAGCTTTGTATTATTTTGGCACTGCCTTTCCCAAGCTAACTTCCTACTGATACAGTAAAACCTAGTTTTTTGTTGGGTCAGTTCTGAGGAGTGTGTGTGTGTGTGGGTGCACATGCACGTGCGTGTGTTTGTGTGTTTTAATTTACAAGCAGTACTCTATACTTTTAATACATCATATTAAAGTCATACTCTATACTTTTAATACATCATATTAAAGTCCTGAGATGTGATTTTTAAACCATTGAAATTTATCTTTTCCCTCCTGGCTAGTGTTTCAAACTCTTCATATTAACGAAGGCATGCGTTTTGCCTGAAAAACTTTAAAAATAACACTCCATTAAGCACACCACCTGTCTGAAGACTGATCTTAGGCTTATTCACATGCATTGTCACTGTACTAGGACCTAATTTCCCAGCTGACAGGTTCGTTTTCCCATGGCCGCTAATGCCCACGGTAAACACAGGTTCAGCACCTGCTCCAGAGGACAGAGACGGAGAGTGTCTTTAACATTGGTCCCTGTTAAGAGAAGTTTCTTCTATAGCATACTAAATACGTTCTTTATACCCATTCCTCCTGAAAGGGTCAACTTTCTTATTTCATTTTTTATTAAGAAACGGCAACAAATTAATGGAGATTAGATAGAATTTTGCTTCAATATTCGTACCTCAATATCCTGTATTTTTACAAAATAGATTTTTTCCCCCAGAAATTATACGTTACTCTTTCATATTCGTTTTTAGCTGGACTGAATAAAAGCTGTTGTTCTGGAACAGTTATGGTAGAAAAGTCATGAATTTAGTCACCTCAGAGCTCTATAAAATTAATCCAAAAAAGTCCTTCCAGCTATGAACACTTTCATTTCAAAAGAGCATGCAAATATTTTCTCTTGCAAAGCTGAGGAAATGTGATTTGTGGGTGCATCACAGTGGAAAAATACTTCTGACAGCATTCCCGCAGCATTAGGGGAAATGCACGCGTGGGTGACCTACAAGGAGCAATTCTCCAGAAAAGCAATTTCCCTGCCGCCACGCTGCGCTTTATTGCTTTCCTTTATATACGGCAGCACTGACCCCTCCAGAGAAGCACCGGTTCATTTGCAAAGGCCTGTCAAATGCCACAAAACCTCTGCTGCAGATTCAAAACTGGAGTTGGTCTGACCCCTGCTTTTATACCGAGGGTCAAACCAAGGAACCTGTTCTAACAGGATTATTTCCGAGGAGAAAACTGGCTGAGGCATCGGGTCTCTGGGCGAGACTTTCCCTTTGCATTACCTCCATGGACGATTTTGCGGTTTCGATTTTACAATTTGTCTACTTTTCCTACATACCTTTTTTCATTTTGGAGGCTTGTATATCAGGTCTCTGAGAACCATTATTGTCATGATTGGCATAGAAAAATAACTTAGGAAAAAATTTAAAACTATGTTAAAATATCCCGGTATGAATGAATGACAATATTGTTCCACATTCTTTCCACCTTATTTCCACATTCTCTCACTTTCTACCATCGGTCAGATTGAATTTGTTAAATTCTGTCATTGACACTAAAGCCAATAAAAGGGGACATTACACTTATTTAGCATGTCCTCTATCTAGAGCAGACTTCAATTTAGAGCGTGATTTTGAGAAGCACAATTTAATTTTAAATATTTCATTTTCTGACTCTTAACTCACTCAGGTTTAAGCTTTATTTTTTTCTGTCTAGTTTTTTTTCTAATTGAAAATCTTATGTCATTAATGATTTCTTAAATTAAAAGAAAAAAATTGGGGGTGGCCATGGCTGAGTGATTAATGTCTGTGGCTCTGCTTCCAATGGCCTGATTGTGGCTTTGGATCCCAGAAGAGGACCTACTCCACTCATCAGCCACACTGTGGAGGCATCCTGCATAGAGAACAGAGGAACATTGGCGCAGATGTTAGCTCAGGGCTAATCTTCCTCACCAAAAAAAAAAAAAAAAAAAAAAAGGAAGAAAGAAAGAAAGATAAAAGCACTCTGCTTGCTTAACACAGACCAGAGGTGTGGGATTAATGATTCTCACACACCTCTAGAATCATTAATGTTTGTCAACTGAAGTGACCAAAAACATTCAGATTTCTTTTTTAATATTAAAGTAATAGTTTAAGAGTTAGAACTGTGGTTAAAACAAATGTGCATAAGACAAAGTAGAATGTTTTCTTTCCCAGGAACTTAGTAGTGATGAAAAATAGTTTAACTTTTCAGCTACAAAGTTTTCTATTTTTGCTCATCTTGCTTGCTAGTTTTGTTGAAAGAAATGCATTGACTTGCTTTTCCAGGACTGTCTGGGTGAAGTAATACTGTAACGCTTACCCTCGTCCTGTAGGTCGACACCACTCTCTCTCAGTTTACCGACCCAAACGTTTACCTGTGGGATGTCCACCACAGTAAGAGGCTCATTAAGGTGGACGGGCTTGTGGCCAAGAAGAGGACATCCTATTGTGTTGACTTTGCTGCCATCCGGCCCCAGATTGCCTTACTCCAGGAGATGCACGTTTCGCATTTTCACTTCGCCCTGGACTGGCCGCTCATCCTCCCGCTGGGGAACCAGTCCCAGGTGAACCGCACCGGCCTGCACTACTATCGCTGCGTGGTCAGCGAGCTCGTGCGCGCCAACATCACCCCCGTGGTGGCGCTGTGGCGGCCTTCCCCCCAGCACCAAGGACTGCCGCGCCTCCTGGCCAAGCACGGCGCCTGGGAGAACCCCCACACCGCCCTGGCCTTTGCAGAGTACGCCAGACTGTGCTTCCAAGAGCTCGGCCACCACGTCAAGTTCTGGATCACGATGAGCGAGCCGTACACGCGGAACATGACGTACAGCGCGGGGCACAATCTCCTGAAGGCCCACGCCTTAGCTTGGCGCGTGTATGATGACAAGTTTAGGCACGCTCAGAAAGGCAAAATATCTATAGCCTTGCAGGCTGATTGGATAGAACCGGCCTGCCCTTTCTCCCAACAGGACAAAGAAGGGGCGGAGAGAGTTCTGGAATTTGACATTGGCTGGCTGGCCGAGCCCATTTTCGGCTCTGGAGATTATCCGCCTGTGATGAGGGACTGGCTGAACCAAAGAAACAACTTCCTTCTACCTTATTTCAGTGAAGAGGAAAAAAAGCTGATCCGGGGTTCCTTTGACTTTTTGGCTTTGAGCCATTACACCACCATCCTTGTGGACTGGGAAAAAGAAGATCCAATGAAATATAACGATTACCTGGAAGTGCAGGAAATGACCGACATCACCTGGCTCAACTCTCCCAGTCAGGTGGCAGTAGTGCCCTGGGGGTTGCGCAAGGTACTGAACTGGCTAAAGTCGAAGTATGGAGACCTCCCCATGTATATAATAGCCAACGGCATCGATGATGACCCCCAGGAAGCCCAAGACAGGCTGAGAGTGTATTATATGCAGAATTATGTAAATGAAGCTCTGAAAGGTAAGGAGCCTCTGAAAAGCAGACTCGAAGGTTATGTCACCCGAGGGCCTGATGCCCGTAGAAACTCTCAAACATATACAGCCACTGTCACCCTCAGAGGGAGGTGCTGTCCATTCCTCACCGCACGGAAAAAGTCCAAGAGAGCTAGTATTTTCCCCAGGGAGAAAGGAGTTTAGCTAAAAGTGGGAGCCAGAAAATCCCTAGCACCTACTCTGGGCCTGTAAAAGCATGGACCATCTTGCCCTCCATCTCAGAGGCTTCACAGCAGCCCCCCCTGCTCTGTGTACACAAGGATTTGACCCAAGTACATCATTTATCTTTGCATGAAAGAAGCCTTTTCTGATTAAATCTAATTTAGTCTGAAGTTTTATTAAATGGCATTGAAATTTACCCCGGTGCACCAAGCCTCTGTAAAGTGGTGTGTGCAAAATATTGTAATAATTATTTTCCTGTCCTTTTGTTTTTCTAGCCTACGTGTTGGATGGTATCAATCTTTGCGGATACTTTGCTTATTCATTTAACGATCGCACGGCTCCGAAGTTTGGCCTTTATCGTTATGCCGCAAATCAGTTTGAGCCCAAACCTTCCATGAAACATTACAGGAAAATTATCGACAACAATGGCTTTCCAGGTCCCAAAACTCTGGGAAGATTTTGTCCGGAAGAGTTCACCCTGTGCACCGAGTGCAGCTTTTTTCACACCCGAAAGTCCTTACTGGCTTTCATAGCTTTTCTATTGTTTGCTTTTATTATTTCTCTCTCTCTTATTTTTTACTACTCTAAGAAAGGCAGAAGAAATTACAAATAGTCCTGAACATTTTCCTCTTCATTTTGAATAATTATGCACACATATCAGCTGTTAACCATTTGCACTCCTCATGTTGTGAAACTGTAGATTTCATATATCTGACTCCTAGAAAACCTTTTTGTGGTATGTGACAGAGGCTGTGAAATGTGCATGAGTAGTTGTAAAATACTGAATAATGTGATTAGTGCCTGGATTTGCTTTTTTTGGGGGGGAGGGTGATCAAAAAACTGACAGGGGCCAGCATTTCTCCAACACATTCTGTAACAAACGCGTGAGAAATGGGAACCATTCTGTAACATTTTTACAGAAATTGAATGATGAGATTAGGAATATTTCTATCCGTGCCCATTCCTAAATGTAATGTTCATCTTAAAGTAATAATTGCAGTGTTGGAATAAAAAGTTAAGTCCGAAGTAACCATCTCTCAACTGCCATGATATGCCTGATGCATTGTCTCTGTTGAACCAAGCTTCCCTTGCAAAGGAAGATGGCAGAATAGAGGAGAGATGACAAAGGGCCCTTGGACGGAATGTTCCTTTTAAAAGCCGTGTTTCTATCAAATGCTGCTAATAGTAATTTACCTATGTGGTTAATGATATACTTAGCAGAGCAAATTATAGAACTTTATTTTAAATGTGACTTTCAAGCCTCTCTCTAAACCCCTGGTTCTTGAGGGCTTTGTGTTACTCGGGCCTGGTCGAGGGCCTGCATATAGGGGACCTTAACTAAACATTTGCAGAGAAATAAACATGAATCATGAGATGCTGGGCTCTTCAGGAAGGATAAACCAATTGTGAAATGCATTACACTGCTGTGGCTCTAGAAGGAGGAAGGGAGGAAAAAGCGCTTATTATGAGCAACGTTA
Source organism: Equus caballus (assembly GCF_041296265.1). NCBI lineage: Eukaryota > Metazoa > Chordata > Mammalia > Perissodactyla > Equidae > Equus > Equus caballus. The sequence continues at coordinate 29,566,467 of NC_091700.1, forward strand.
TGATGAATTTGATTATAAAGCCTTTTATTTTAGAGCACACCCTGGAATGAATGACGTGCTCTTTCCTGAGAGAATAAGAATGAAATAATAACTCATCCCATGAAGGGTGACTCCACTTTCTGTTTCTAGAAGGGCCATAATTTCTTTGAATTGAGTTTTAAAAATTCATAATAGGTTCAAAAGCCTTTGGTCTGATCACTCTGGAAGACTGGTTTCTGTGATCGCTGAGGTCCGTTTTCTGTTTTTGCTGCTGCTTCTGTGGAACTAGCTTTGAACTAGTTTTGCTTTGAACTTTTACACTGAAATGTGCTACTGATTTCCAGAAAAGGTCTCATTAGGTCTTATCCTTTAATGCCCCTCAAATAAGTCTTGCTGATTTTCAGACAGGGACGTCTATTACACTGGAGCTGCAGGTGATCCTAATGTTTGTGTTATAGATAAGCCAATATCGTATCAGACATGACCAATCTTGCTGACAAAGAGTTATAGTGTATAAAAAATACTGTCCTATATTTTGTATCACCTTTAGAGGTGGAATGACTTTTTTCCATGAAAGAGAAGCTTTTGATGGTACTCTTTTAAATGTTAGACTTATTATTAAATTTGGAAATTAGAGAACAATTGTTTATTTTATGTGTATATTTTCTGATTATAAGAATAATACATGTTCATTGTAAAAAATTTAAAAACACAGAAACTCTATGTAAAGAAAAAAAATTACCTACAATCTCACCACCCTGAGGTAGCCACTATTAACATAGCCTATGTATCTTATTTGATATGATTAGAGGCAGATCATATTGTAAATAGTTATGTATCTTTATTAATTTTTATTGTGTGCGGTTCCTTTGTCATTAGTTTTCAAAAGCATGATTTTTAATACTTGTAGAGTAATTCCACTGTATGAATTTATTACAACTTATTTAACCATTCCTACTTGTTGGACTAGTTTCTTATTGTTAATTACTGTTAAATAATGAAGGTTGTTTAAAAATGATTTTCTTGCTACAATATTTATCTTAATTCCTTTGAGTGTAGAGAGAAGTAATTCTGTCCCTTGATAAAGTATTGTAATAAATCTGCCTACAGCTTTGCCTTCTTTCATAATCATTTGGTTGCTAGATAAATTTCTTTAAAAAAAGTTTTTTTGAGTTGACCAAACCATGTGGAATATGTTTGGATGGGTGAAGAAATGGATCTGACAGCAAGAGGAATGATCTTGGAGGCTAAAAGATGAGAGGGGCAGGCAGGGTGCCCCAGGCTAGTACCTATGGGTGAGGGAGAGAATTTCAGACACTTGAGAGAGCAAGATAGAGGAAGAGCTGAAAGGAACAAAAAAGAGACACCGAAATGCGGAGGAGAAATGACACCTCAAAACCCTTCAACTAAGCTAGAATGAGAGCATCAGGCTAACTTTGAGTCCCCCTGGACCTTCGGAGGAGGTCAGAGGCTCACCATCAGCATGAAAGAGAGACAGCACCTCTCTGATAACTTCCGGAACTGGAACTCCAGAGGCAGGTGGGGAGGGGCCACAAAGGAGGGACTTTCTGGTCCAACGAGGGGAAGCCTTCTCATTTCTTAACCCGCTTCTCAGGGCGAGTTACATTCCTTCCACTGAAGCTTTCCTCTCATGAATTCTGGGTTTTTTGCCACTTCACATTTTAAAAAAAATATAGCGAGCACTCCCCCGGAACTCCTACACCTCTTATCACGTTGTGGGGCCAACGCTACAGAGGCATTAAGTGGTGAGCCGCGGTTCTCTGAGGCCTCATGGCTGTTTTCTGCCCTATTTGCATTCGCCCTGCATTCATGTTTTTTCCTTTGAAATGGGCGTGCCCCTTTCACTTACGCTGATTTTGTATAAGTTCATTTTGCCTTGGTTGGGGAGGAAGGTTTTTCAGATTCACTAGAACGTTTTTCATTTTATTTTTGTCTTCCACAGACAATAATTAGAAACTACTAATTCCTTGGAAGCTTTCCTTTATATTATTTATAAAAGTGCTCACCAACAGAGATATAATGCAAGCCACATATTTAAATTTTCTAGCAGTCACTTTTAAAAAAATGCATAGAAAAAATAAAGCTTAATAATATATTTTATTTTTCCCTACATATCCAAAATATTTTAATTTCAATATGTAACCAATATAAAAATGATTAAGATTTTTACGTACTTTTTTTGGTACTAAGTCTTAGAAATCTGGCACGTGGTTTACATGTACGGCACACCTTGTGTCCCCTTTGGGCTAGCTACCTGGAAGTGCTCAGTCGCCACATGTGACTAATGGCTACTGTGTTGGACAGTGCGGATCTGTAAAAAAAGACTTGCTCTGCTAAGTCAATTAATAGCGTGATTAAGATATCCAAAACGCTTAACAGATTAGAAGAATCAACATTTTTCAAGACTCTTCTGAGCTCTATAATCCATGGAAAGGACTGACATGTAAATTTACAACTAAGCTAAACTTACAGATTGAACCAGGTACTTTAAAAACATCTTAGGAAGGAGGAATTCTGCAACCTAGTTCTGAATAGTGTAGTAACTCAGGTGGTGGAATTAAACTTTTTCTTTCTGCATAGTCTACAATTCAGTCTTTTCTCTTGTTCAAATTGCCCTTTTCCAAATTAACAGACCAATTATATTGTTCTGTAGCATCTCCATTTAATATTTCATATTGAACAATGCTGTTCAGAATTTCTGCCGGGGCAGGAAAGTGTTAATTTGGATGACATGGGCCAGCCTTGACAGGAGAGCTCTGGTTCTAGGGGGAAAGGCAGAGGCCACTTCTTTTTTTCAGTATTTAGCCCAGTGTCTTATACAAAATACAGTTCAATAAATATTGATTAGTTGAATAAATGTAGGAATGAATGATGGAATAAAACAATGAACAAAATTAGCTCAGTGACGTCACCTTTGTCCAGAGACTGACCTGATAGGGACTGACTATCAAGAATCAGAAACGGCTGTGTGTTAGATGCCGCACAGCTCCCTTCTAGGTATTCACAGGAAGGAATGATAAGCTTATGTGCAATAACCTTTTCTATCCTCTCTAGGTGACAAAGCAGTAAAACTTACTGCTCTCCTAAATCATCACCTCCAGACTGATCACTAAGTGAGAAGATGGTACCTTTTTCTTCATTTTTCACAATGTCCCTCAACTCGTCAGTAATATTTGTGTTTGCAAGATTTACCAGGTTAAGTTCAATTTTATCTGCAAGTCAAAATAGGGAACTCGTCTTCTGGAAGGAATCCTTTTATGTCATCTGCAAATACTTTGAAGTTCCTAGAATGGGTAGCTTTTTGCTCAGACCCGTTACATTTTTCCGTTTTTATTACCAATTAATGTCTTTGGAGTTTTGTTTGTTGCAGTGCATTTCCTGAAACAGTTGTCTCACATTTGTGGTAAATACCTGTTGTGTGATATTAAGGAGAAAAGGGTCAAGAAAAATGACAAGTAACCTTTAATAAAGGGTGGAAATACCATGAATACTGTGATGGGACACCTAGAATGATTGCTATGCACCAGAAAATACTTGATGACTGATATTCCAGCTCTTTTTTGACCTAATAGGCTAGACAAGAAAAAAATTTCAACCTACATATTAATTGAGTGAGAAAGGCACAAGGGAGAGAGTCAGCAAGACCCAGGTTCACAGTGGTGTGCTCTTGGGTAACTCTCTGAGCCTCAATTTCCTCATCTTTGAAATGGGAGTAACATCTATCATAGCACAGTGCAAACCTAGTAAGTATTTGATAAATAAAGCACCTACCCCAGACATTATTTTAATAGACTAATTCTACTTACTTTTAATGTGCATGTGATTGCATGTTAATCAGATTTAGGGCTCAGTAACATAAAACCAGGACTATTACAGTGAATATAATTCACCCTGAAGCCCTTTAGTTATTTTATTTGTGGCTTTGAATATGCATCTTCATGGAATGCTCTCCGTAAGACTAAACGAAAAAAATTGTTCCCCACATTTACTATATAATACTAGATTATTTTCTTGGATTTGAATTTTACAAATGTTGGATTGATAGAATAATTTGGCAGATGTTTCTGTATCAGTATGTTGCACCATCTGCTCTTTTGAAACAATCTAATGACATAGACAAAACACTGAAATTTGTATGTTTGGTCTTTAGTTGGTAAATAATTGAAGGGCCATTAACTAAACTTTCACGTGATTCAAAAATCTTTGATAGGGCTGGCCGGGTGGCGCAGCAGTTAAGTGCGCACTTTCCGCTTCAAGGGTCTGGGGTCTGCCGGTTCGGACCCCAGATTCTGACATGGCACTGCTCAGCAAGCCATGCTGTGGCAGGCATCCTACATATAAAGTAGAGGAAGATGGGCATGGATGTTAACTCAGGGCCAGTCTTCCTCAGCAAAAAGAGGAGGATTGGCAGCAGATGTTAGCTCAGGGCTAATCTTCCTCAAAAAAAAAAAATCTTTGATAGAGTTTCTGATTTTGATATAATCTTTCAATATGATTATTTTCTAATAAAACTAATTAATTTTAATTGAGTTTATTTTATATAAATTATTTGCAACTGAAACGTTACCCCTTAATCAATTGCTAGAATAGGCTGACGTTTCTTCTTTTTCAAATTTCGGTTGATTCATTTGTAAAATTCAGTTTCCTTGCAATATTGTAGCAGTTGTTGTCTAATTATAGCCTTAAGTATAAGTGTCGCCTAAGGCATTTCAGCCTGTTTGATCTCCAGCTGCATGTGATTCAAGGCTTTGGCTAATTTAGTTCCAAGTGATTAGAATACAAGTTCTATAGTGTTTCAAGGCCATGCTGTTGCATTTAAGACATGAAGGTTTTGCAACTATTTTTTTTCTTTTTAAATAATAGATATTAAGAGTATCTGGTGAGTAGCCCAAAGGCTTCAAAATACAACATTTTCAGTCAACAGGGGCAGTTGTGGTAACAGCAGAGCAGCGAAATGGAGATATAATTAGAGAAAGATTGACGGGTCAGGTGAAAATATTCCATTAGCAAAAGACAACAGATGAAAAATGAACAAGATTTTGGTTCAAATTGGTTCCATTTAAAAATGCTCTTATTTTAGCCATGCCTGTCATGGACCTAACAACCCAAACAAACACAGTCAGTGGGGGTTACTTGTCCATCAGACCGACAAGATGAGAGCCGCAAGATTCCAGCGGTGTTGGGGGTGTGGCTGCAGTGGTTCACCTAGAGAGGAAGGAAGGAGATGAGGGGAGCCAGAAAGCATGTCATGGTCCTGTAGGGTTGGGAAGAGCCCATGCATGGAGCAGGGCCTCTGGATCTGGGGGCCTTGGGGTGTGCTTTCAAAATGCAGATGACCAGAGCTTTTCCTCACCTCCCCGCTTTCTGAAGTGCCCTTGGGGAGATGGCTCCAGCACCTGAGGTTTGGCAAGGGGGCTATCCCAAGTGATTCTACAGAGTGTACCTTGAGAAACTTGGGTTACCTGAAAGAGTGTAGTCAAGGACAGATTCAGTGGATGCAAGAAGATAAGGAAGATTGAGGGACAAAGAGGATTGAGCCAGAAATTGAAATGTCAGAATTCAAGAGCTTAGAGGTGAAGCATTTTTGGTTTGTATCAGGAAGGGCTATGTTGAAAGAGAAGCAGAGCCATTGGAGGTGATGATGTTTAGAGAGGGTCAGTCCAAGATACTGAGAAGGGCATTTACAAAGAGGCTGGAAAGGCTGAGGATGATTTCGGGGCTTATGAAGCTGGATATCACAGCAGAGAGGAGGGAAGCAAAGTATAGATGAAAACTGTAAGAGAGGCATTAAAGTATGTCCAGAAAGTCAAAACATTCCTAAATTGAGAAACAGAGACGACTAGTTTTGGAAGGAACAGGCTCCTATATAATGAAGGCAGCCCCAAAGCAGATTGGGATCTTCCAATTTCTAGTTCTGCTCTCCAATTTACTTTATAACCTGGAGCAAGTCACCTAACCCACTAAACCTTATTGTTCTTGTCTATAAAGAGAGGCTCTCCAATTTACTTTATAACCTGGAGCAAGTCACCTAACCCACTAAACCTTATTGTTCTTGTCTATAAAGAGAGGGAGCTACTCAAGACCAATGTGGTTTCATCTTGGTTACACATTAGAGTCGGATGGGAGCTTTTAAAAAATCCCAAGACCAATTAAATCAGAATCTCCGGGGGTGGGATCCAGGCATGGGTATATTTTAAAGCTCCCAGGTGATTACAAAGGGAAGCTAAAACTGTGAACAGATGATCTAAATCCACGCCTCTCCAATTTTAATGTGCACATAAATCACCTGGGATCTTGGTGACGCGGCTTGACTGATTCCATGGATCTGGGATGGGCCTGAGACCTTGCATTTCTAACCTTCCTGGGGATGCCCAAGATGCCATGGTTCTGTGGACCACACTTTGAGTAGCAGGGGGCGAAGGGCCCTCTATGGTTGTTTGAAGGATGGATGTAGTTTGTTCTAACGTGGATACCAAGAGATAGAAAAGACCTACTAGTCTGTTTCTACTGGAATGGTAGAAAGGGCCAGAACAAAACAGAATGGTGCTATGGACGGTAAACAGGTGCCAATTTAGGGCCGTCATAATCAGAACTTTAAGATACAGTGTTCTAATAACAAATTCTCAAATCCATAATCATTTTTGAATCAGACTTCTAGATCTAAATAACTATACTTTTTAAAATAAAAAAATAATACAATCTGAAAAAGTTATGAAAAAATAGGATGGGGCTGGTCCTGTGGCATAGTCATTAAGTTTGCATGCTCTGCTTTGGTGGCCTGGGGTTCACAGGTTCCGATCCTGGGCATGGACCTATGCACCACTACTCATCAGGCCATGCTGTGGTGGCATCCCATATACAAAATGGAGGAAGATGGACACAGATGTTAGCTCAGGGCTAATCTTCCTCAGCAAAAAGTGGAAGATTGGCAATGGATGTTAGCTCAGGGCCAATCTTCCTCACAAAATAAAATAAAATAAAATAAAACTAGGATGAATTTTCTTTTCTTTCTCTTTCTTAACATTTTAGAACAGTAACTCTGAATTAAGAGCTCAGCATACAAATATCCTATAAGCTGAAATATCTTGTGGTAATGTGTATTTAATACAAAATGATAAAAACACGTCTATATTAGTTCTAACTACATGAAATTGTGTGTATATTTACTGATGATATAGATATGAATTGTGAGGCATACAATTTATAAGTTTAATGGAATTTTTCATCATTAAAAATATATCTAGTAAATCTGAAACTAATATAATGTTATAGGTCAATTATACCTCAATAAAAAAAAGACCTTATCAAAAAATATGCTTTGAATGAAGAGCAAATGAATCTAGTCTTGAAGGAGGATTGCTGAGTTGGGCAGTTTAAAGTCAGAAAAATAGCATAGTTCTGGATATAACTCTTCTGAACCCAGCAAAACTCTGTCGTAACCTGGCCCTTTCCCACCTGGAGGGATCATGAGACCTAGGTTTAATTATTTGCTACTTCTTTTCAGTGCTTGGTGCATCTGTTGTAAAGTGGTTAATGACATCCACCTTCCAGGGTTATCATGAAGCTTAAGTGTGTTAATGTCATATGAGAAAGTAGTTAGTAAATGTCAAAGTATCATCAGGATGTAAGTTATTGTTATTGTCTGACTCTCTTTCACACTAAATCCACTCCCATCACCTTAGAGAATTGGTATCATTTCTTCCTTAAATGTTTGGTAGAATTCACCAGTGAACCCATCTGGGCCTGGTGCCTTCTGTTTTGAAAGATTATTAATTATTCATTCAATCTCTTTTATAGATATAGGCCTATTCAGATTGTCTATTTCATCTGTGTGAGTTTTGACAAATTGTGTCTTTTTAGGAGTTGGTCTATTTCATCTGGATTATCAAATTTGTAGGCATAGAGTTCGTAGTACTCCTTTATTATCCTTTCAACGTCCTTGTTATATGTAGTGATGTCCTCTCTTTTATTTTACTTTATTTATTTATTTGCTAAGGAAGATTGCCCTGAGCTAACATCCATTGACAATCTTCCTCTGTTTTTCTTTTTTTTTTTAATGTGGGCCACCACCACAGCATGGCTGCTAACAGACAAGTGGTGTAGGTCTGCACCTGGGATCCAAACTCAGGCCGCCAAAGCAGAGCACACCAAACATAACTGCCAGGCTACTGAGGCTGGCCCATCCCTTTTATTTCTGATATTAGTAATCTGTGTCCTCAGTTTTTCCTCCGTTGGCCTGGCTAGAGGCCTATTGATTGTACTGATCTTTTAAAGAACTAGCTTTGGGTTTCATTGATTTTATGTTTTCGATTTCATTGATTTCTCCTCTAATTCTTATTATTTTCTTTTCTTCTGCTTACTTTAGATTTAATTTGCTCTTCTTTTTCTAGTTTCCTAAGATGGAAATTAGATGATTGATTTTAGACCATTCTTCTTTTCTGATATATGCTTTCAATACTATGAATTTCCTTCTAGGCATTGCTTTTGCTGTATTACATAAATTTTGATAAGTTGTGTTTTCATTTTCATTTATCTCAAAATATTTTTAAATTTCTCTAAATATTTCTTCTTGGACCCATGTGTTAATTAGAAGTGTGTTGTTTAATCTCCATGTATTTTGGGATTTTCCACTTATCTTTCTTTTATCGATTTCTACTTTAATTCCATCCTGGTCTGAGAGCAGATATTGTATGATTTCTATTCTTTTAAATTTGTTGAGGTGTGTTTTATGGTCTAGAATGTTGTCTATCTTGGTGAATGTTCCATGAGAAATTGGTAAGAATGTGTATTCTGTCGTTGTTGGATGGAGTAATCTATATTTGTTGATTATATCCAGTTGGTCGCTGGTGCTGTTGAGTACCACTATGTCTTCACTGATTTATTGCCTGCTGGATCTGTGATTTTCTGATAGAGGGGTGCTAAAATTTCCAGCTATGATAGTGGATTCATCCATTTATCCTTGTAGTTTTTGCCTCACGTAGTTTGATGCTCTGTTGTTAGGCATGTACACATTAAGATTGTTATGTCTTCTTGGAAAATTGACCCCTTTATCATTATGCAATGCCCATCTTTATGTCTGATAACTTTCCTTGCTTTGAAGTCTGTTCTGTCTAAAATTAATATAGCTACTCCTGCTTTCTTTTAGTTAGTGTTAGCATGGTATATTTTTCTTCATTGTTTACTTTTAATCAATATGGCTAGAGTGAGACGCAATTGGGTATTTCCCTTCCTTCCTTCATGTGGATGGCTAGAGCTGACTAGAGTTGGGTATTTCCCTTCCCCCAGGTCAGTTAGGTTCTGATAATACCCCCAACAGGTTACGCTCTGGCTAAACAGTTCCTCCTGAGGACAGGGCTTGTTTAGAAGAACAGAGTACTCTGACATATTTCAAAATGGTTCCTTTTCCCCATTCCCTGCTGGAAGCATGAGGGGATCTTTCTTCAACATTTACTGTGGGAAGCTGGTTGAGCTCCTGAAGGTAAATCTCACAAAATTTTGGGGACCCCCTATGACGGGTCTATGTGGAGTTTCTAACTCTCAATGTTGTCCACACTGAGCCTCTGGCAAATCGTGAATTACAGTTCAGATTTTCCTACCCTGGAACTAGTTCCCAAGGTGGTTTCCACTCATGACTCTGCTTGGGTAAGCCATGACTTCCTATATTTTTTTGTCTCTCTCTCCAATCTTGGTGGCACCAGTTTGCCCTGTGTCCTCCTCTCCCTATGGATCCAAGAAGAGTTGTTAATTTTTCAGTCTGTTCAGCTTTTTACTTGTTAGGATGGAGTGATGACATCCCTCCCGTCACTTCTTAAGGAGATAGAGAAAAAAAGGGAAGAGTCAAAGAAATACCCTTAAGCTTATAAGGCAAAGGGTAGGGCTATTGCCAACCTAATTGCAATACAATTGCAAAATACAATCTCTATCATCTCAGTGGTCTCTCCAGCCCTGGCCAGTAAAGCACAAATCTGCAAAGTGCACCAAAGATCATCACTGTTCATATGACGGACATATAAACAGTTGGATCTGGTATTCTTCAACATCAACCTAAAAGCCTGGAAGATATCATCATCGCCATCATGATTCTGTTAAAGTGAAGTGGAAAGAGCAGAGATTTGATGCATGTGAAGATGACTTCACTGCTGTTTTTGAAAGCCTTTAAGAATGTTGTGTTAACACATGAATTTATATTTTTATTCACAATATTTTGGAATACAAATGACAAGTGAGTGTTTTATTTTTGGATAGTTACACAATGACAATATCATAATAAAACGACTTTGCAAACAGTGTGTATTCTTCAGTGCATTCCTGGTGGATGTCCCTTGTTAGATGTCTCTCCAGCCTTCAACCAGATACGTCTCGGGAGCATATTCATCTTTCCCTTCAAACAAACTCTTTTTTTTTTTGTTTCCTTAATTTTCCCCAGTCATCCTTTAGAGGCCTTCAGGAATGAATTTCTATGGATTTTTAAAATTCTAATATTTCTTGCATCCCCATTTCTTTTGGATACTTGCTGCAATTGTCCTTTTTTTTATTCCTCTCTTTTTTGTCTAAGTTTAGGAACAGGAAACTTATAGCATCACTTGAACTCTTTTTTTTTTTTGCTGGGAAGTTTCACCCTGAGCTAATATCTATTGCCAATCTTTCTCCTTTTTTTTTTTTCCTCCCTAAAGCCCCAGTGCATAGCTGTATATTCTAGTTGTAAGTCCTTCTAGTTCTTCTATGTGAGCCACTGCCACAGCTTGGCAACTGACGAGTGGTGTGGTTCCACACCTGGGCCCTGAACCTGGGCTGCTAAAGCATTGAGAGCACCAAATTTCAACCACCAGCCCATCAGGGCTGGCGCTGCAACTGTCCTTCTTGAATCCTTTGCTTTGATATTCTCAATAGTCCCTAAATGGTTTTCTGGCTTGTATCCATTCTACACAAGTGCCATTTTGATTGTCACTTCTCTCTTCAAATACTTTTAATGTGTGTCCTTGCTCCTCACGATCAGCTGGCATTTGCTCTCAAGTCTCCTTTCTCATGTCTTCAGGTGTTGTCATCCTCAAACCTCCCTGAAGACTAGAGTCAGTACTTACTACCTCATATTAGGACTTGTGTGATTGTTTAATCTCTTCCATGAGATTATAAAGTGCTCTAAGGCAGGGACCTCATCTTATTTGTCTTGTTATTCCCTAGCATGTATATTAATTTCTTAATAAACATTTCCTGTATGAATAAATGCTTAATTAAAAGGGGTAGAAACTCATTATATGTGGTTCTTTAAACAGAGTTAACTGTTTCTCCAGTTACCAAGGCTTGGTTGAACTCTAATTACCTGGGAGTTTTGCCAATCTGGCTTCTCTTTAACAGTATTTATGATGATAATTGTTCATAGTGATTACCCTAGGGCTGTACAAAATCCTGAAATGCCTTCTCAGTCATTTAAAAGAAGATCATATTAAGATGTTTGTTTCTAGTTAACAGATTCTTTATATGTATCATCATGGATTATCCATTTTAAAAGAATTAAAATACAGTAAAAAAATCACAATAATATCACAGTGAACATTAATCTTCCTTTGATGATTAGTTCATTCAAAAAATAATTAGCATACACTTAATAAGTGAAAGTTAATAGTTATTAAGCAGGATATTCCACTTTAGTCAAATTATGTATATTTGAAATGCCTTGTCCATCAATTGTGCTAGATAATGGTTTACTATAGTTGTCATACAGTGTGATATTTAACCATTTTTTTTTGGTAGACATTAAGCAAAATACGGCTCTTTCAAATAACTTATTTTATAGAGCAATTACTAAAAAGTTACCTATGAAGCAAAGTTCTATAAATCAAATACAGTTCTTGAATATTCCTTCAAAGGCATCTTAGAGCAGGTTGGCTGCCTGATCTACTGGCGTGTTTGGTTTCTGCTTCTGGACATCGAGTGATGGTGTGTTGACAACTCTTTTCCCTGTGTCTGCTCAGTCTGGGACAGATGCAATCCTAGGAATGCAGATTCTGAGTAGATGCTTTAAGCAATGATTTTCAAGCCTGATTGCACATTGGAATCACCTGGGGAGTTTTAAAAACTACTGATGCCTGGTCCCATTTGCAGGGATTCTGGCTTAATTGGTCTGGGATGTTGCCCTGAATCTCTTTCATTGCTCCAATGCCCACTGGATGGGCCTGCCAGTCTCTCCCAGGTGATCCTAGCCCCTGGGGTCCAGGAACACCTCCTCCTTTATCCTGTAGCTCAAGGGAAGCAATGGCTTCCTGCCGTTGCTGCTCTCTGAGTTTCCTCACCATCCCCTGTTGGCTTCTCAGCTCTTCCATCACCCCTATAACTAATTCTTTGCATAACATTCCCTCTGTGGTAAAATCTCAAAGAGGTTCTTCTTTTCCTCACTCGGGTTCTCATCAGACGTTGACTAAGACAGCTGGTTGAAAAGGGAATTAAGCATAATAGGGGGCGGCCTTGGATAGCTATCCCCAGTCTTGGCTGGGAAGGCAGACAAAGCTTGGACAAGTAGAGATGGGGCAGTGGGAAGGACACAGGTTTAGTGACCATTTAAGAGGCCACTCATTTAGCAGAAGACACACCTGCAGATCTTTTGTAACACAAATCTTATGGGAATACTTAATGAAATGTTCTAATCTCATCATTTTTTGATGATTTGACTTCTTGTAATAGATCACACTACATTTTATTCAGTCCATCAGAAAAGAAATTAATTTTTTACGTGTGCCTATCTATTGATACATAGGGTTGATTAATGAACCCTGATTGATCTTTTAGTCCATACTGCTAAGGGTGAAGAAACCTAATTGTGAATTTCTTTTTTTAATTTGGAATTCCTTTTTATCAAACCCTGCTGTTGGCTAGAGCTTCAAATTCATGACCAAACATAAGGTAGGTTTGAAAAGCCTCTTCCCAGTTTTGAAGAGAACAAAAATCAACTTTGAAAAATGCCTGTTTTTTGTCTTGTGGGGGTAAAAGGAGGTGCTCTGTTCTATGTTCCTTAACTGTGTTGTCCCATTGCAGTTCTGCTGACAGCTGCCATGGAAACAAGAGGAGGCAATCCCAGGAAGCAAAAGAAAGTCAAGTGTACTTGTTGGTTGTAGACATGGACACTCAAGGCCCGCTTTCAAGTAAGTACAGGGCTGATCATATGCAGACTCAGAGCCTTTTCTTCACACACACACACACACACACACATGCATGTACGCACACACAGTTACCTCCCACCACAGCTGATCCCGTAGCCACCTTCGCCCAACTCTGCTTTCTGAATGGCCTTCCTGAATTGGATTCCATTTCTGCTTCTTTGTAGACACCTTCAGAAAGCAGTAGTGAACATCCCCTACGTTTTACAAAAAAAAAAATTGTCAGTCAAAGCTAGCATTTTTTGTCTTCTTAAGAACATCACTGCTATAAACTAAGAGATTGCATCTCACTTAATCTAGAATTGATTAGTAATAACACACATTTGCCAAACCCTATATTTAAAGGTATGCTGTTATCCCCATTTTATAGAAGAGGAAACTGAGGCTTATAGAGGTTAGTGACATGCGAAAGGCTCACAGCAGGAAAGTGGAGGTAAAAGTGGGATTTGAACAGTCAGGATTGCTCCAGAACTTGCTCTCTGAATTATGCTATGGATGGAATTTATGCCTATCATGTTTTAAGTGGCTGGGTGATTCTAGAGCTTCTTTATGCCTGAGCTAATCAGTCCTGTGAAAATTAGGGGCTCAGAAAGACCCAGCAACTTATTCAAGTCATTAGTAACTACTTAGAGTTAGTTTCACATTGGTTTCCTAAAGAAGGCGGTGAACTGATTTATAAGAAGGGAGACAATTGCTGGCTTAGAGAACTGTGCATAGCCTCCAGAAGGAGAGATTGTAAATGGCAGATTTATAAGACAAATTACTTACTAGATTGCCAATAAAAAGTGCATTAAACACTCCAGTCCAAACCACTAGCCAGTGGAAAACCAGAAATTACCTTTGTTATGTGCCTGGACTCCCAGGCAGGGGCGGTGGTTGCATAGGGCCTGAGTTGAGACGGGCCCTGATCTTGGTTTAATGTTCTACTGTGACTGTCTTAAAATTCTTAAGGTCATTTTATCTTTGAACTTGTGTTTGTGATGATGTCTGATGGGCCAATGGAGTGTGCACATGAGCAGTGGAGATACCCAGGCAGCCCCGCGCATGTGGGTGGTTGTGGTTCCCCGCAGCCCACGGGTGCAGCTGGCAGTGCAGGCACGGAGCAGCCAGCGCACGTCTCCTGTGCATGCCTCGGGGCAGTTCAGGCTCCCTGAGAGGGTGGCCAGGACAGGACCTGGGTCCAGATAGGTGGTGGGGACAGAAGCCAACAGCAGCAGAAGTAGCAACTGCTGCTCCACAAGTTCCAGGAAACATTAAAATAATACTGTATACATTTACACTTAAAGTTAACTTCAAACTTACATGAAACCCATTTGTACAGAGAGCTGAATCTTTTAGAAAAATTATTTCGTGACAATCATCAGTTTCAGAGGTAATAAAATTTATATTTTGGTACAATTTATCAGAAATTTATCCCAATATAATCTCCCCAAATAATCCCAACAATGTTGTCATAGCCCATAAAATACTCTTAATAGCTCCAGCAAAAGTTGCATATGAAGAAAGATCCTTCTCAAAATTAAAAATTGTCAAAAATTGTTTGTAATCTTGCATTTGCAAGAGCAACCGATATTGCTTTCAGTTATGTCTATTAAAAATACCTTTGCAAAAAGTATAGATTTTGATGACCTAATATATAAATTTGTAGAAAAGTAAACCAGAATAAAATATGATCAATCAAGCTATTACGTTAGTAAAGTATTACCATTTATCACATCACATAATATTTTAAAATCACATTACATAATAATTTTAAATCCCATTAAATAATATTTACCAAATACTGGGACTGACCCTGTGGCCGAGTGTTTAAGTTCTTGCCTCTGCTATGGAGGCCCAGGGTTTCTCTGGTTCGGATCCTGGGCGCGGACGTGGCACTGCTCATCAGGCCACGTTGAGGCAGCGTCCCACATACCACAACTAGAAGGACCCACAACTAAAATATACAACTATATACTGGGGGGATTTGGGGAGAAAAAGCAGAAAGAAAAAAAAAAAGATTGGCAACGATTGTTAGCTCAGGTGCCAATATTTAAAAAAAAACAAAAAAGGAATATTGGTAACAGTTGTTAGCTCAGGTGCCAATCTTTAAAAAAATGAAAATACTATTTTGTAAATTTGTAAGTTTGTTGTAACTTGTGTATCACTGTTACCTCTATTTTCTAAGTAACGAAATAGTTTTAAAGGAAAAATCTTTATACTTAGTACTTTTCATAGCACGTTCTCCTGCTTTTTAAATAAGGGGCTTTCATTTTCATTTGGCACTGGGTCCTTCAAGATATATATCCGACCCTGAGCCCAGAAGAAGGAAATGATATTACAGGAGAAACAAGGGGTATAAGATTCTCGACCAAAAGTCCAAGCTTCCTTTTTATCCTGATGAAAAATACAGCCCCGCAGCAGAGGGAATGGTCACTTCAGGGTTGCGGCAGAGTGAGTGGCCAGTCAGAGGGGTGGGTGCGTGGCCTTGGCACCCGGCCAGGGAAGCCTCGGTTTAGGAGCAGTCTGTGCCTTTTTTCTGGTTGCCAAAGCAGCACATTAGGTGTTGAATGATGTTAAAGATGAAGAAAGTCTGAGGAGAACGGATTGTTTTTTTCCTTAGTCACTACTCTTGTAAAAAATGTTTTATGGCTATTTTTGTTTTCCTCCTCTTTTTCTTCTTTCTAAAATTAGAGCCGGTTTATTATGGAGAGGGAGACCACAGACAAGCCTGGTGTCTGTGATGCTTGGCTGGAGATCCGTATGTGAGCCCGGCTTGGCCCTTTATTGCAATGAGACCTTCACAAACAACTCGTGTCCTTAATTCTTCACTTTCTCACACGTGGTGGTGAACATTACAGTGACAGCTGATACATTTTGGTGACACTGCTTTGATTCCTGCCAAGGGAGAAGCAGTTTTACTTATCGTTGTTTTTGCGTCATCAGAGCAAATGTCAACACAGGGAAAAAGGCAAAGAACACATTAAGATTATCATGAAAAGTATTTTGATCTTGTAGACCCCCTGAAAGAGTCTCAGGGGTCTCCAGGGCTCTGCAGACCACACTTTGAGAACCACATTCCGTGGCATTGTTTGAAGAACTCTGACAGCTGGACCCAACCTCCAGGGTTGAGAGGGCCCAGCAGCTTGAGAGAGGGAAAACAAGAGATATGCAGGATAAGCCCTTAGATGAAAGGATTAAAACTTGAACATAAATATAGAAACATGTGAGAGTATTCAATTATATTTTTACAAGAGTTTCTGCATGATTTTTGAACTAAAAATGCTGGTAAATGAATTGAAGGGGAGTAATGGTCACTGTTAAGACTTACGTTAGTGGCCTGGAAATTCAACTGGAAGTAGTATTTCAAAACATGGAGCAGGAACACAAGAAGAAGACAATCATGAGAGGAAAACAAATGTTTTTGGAGAATATATCCAGAAGAACTAACATGTGACTAAAAGAAGATCTAGAGAGGAGAAAAGGACCAGATGGATAAGAGGCAATAATTAAACTAATAAAAGAAGAAAACGTCCCCAAGATTAAGAAAGACCTAAATGTGCAAATTGAAACTATTCACCATGTTCCAAGCAGAAGGAATGAGAAAAAAAGTCCCAGAAGATAGTCTGGAAAATTCTTAAGGTCCAAGAATGAAGAGAAACCATCGCAAACTTCCATACAGAAATAACCAGTTTCTTAAAGAATCACACTGCTATACAATGTTTCATATGCTGCGCCTTAAGTAGAAGATGGTGGAATGGCATCTGACTATTGAGAGAAAAAGACTACAACCGGAAACCCCTTACCCACTAACATGTCATTCACCTTTCAAGATGGTGGAAGGGTGGTTGTGCTGTGACCCACAGAGCATCTCACTCATGCATCTTGGGTACCAGAGGAAACTACCAGAGGGAGGACTAGGTGACAAACCATGACACCAAAACAATTACACCTCTGCCCACTCCCAGCCCCACCACCAAAGACAGGAGAACATGAGGAGGAAAAGGAGCAATGCTCAGCAGTGCATAGACAGTTAAATCCAGACGGACAGGAACAGAGTAGGAGTGCGTGCTAGCTATCCTACATAAGAATGCTTAGAATAGAAAGGAACCATGGAAGGGTAGTTATTAATAATAATCTGGAACCAAAAGTACTGTACTATCTCAGAGAAATCTAGAAGTTAGAGGTGAAAGAGGAGAAAAGTCATGAAGCAAAGCATTTCAGAGATTCTATCTTGGTCTGGATAAGGGCAGAGTTGAGAAGAGCAAGAGTGAAAACATTCTAAAAGACTTATTAGTGCAGAGTATCTTGGTGAAGGAAATAAATTACGTCTTGCTTTTTAAAAAATATTACAAAGTTATGTATTTTGTTATGAGCCCCTGGGGGGGGGCAAACATTTATGGAATAGAAAGTTACAGTAGAATAACAATATTAACAAACGGAAAAAGATAATGAAAAGAAATTTATGAAAACCGACAAAAAATAGCAAGAGGAGAAGGAGACAACAAAGTAAACCAAGGTGAACACAAATTAAACATAAAATTAGAAGGAATAAAAGAAAGTACAAAAAATAAAATGTGGTCATAGAAAACAAGGAAAGTCTGAGAAACACTCACAGCCAAGAGAAGCCTAAGGGACATGACAATTGAATGTAGCATGTGTCCCGGATGGGCTCCTGGGACAGAAAATGGACATGAGGTAAAAACTAAGGAAATGTGCTTTTGTTTTTACCTTCAACAAAAAGTGGAATTACAAGGCTAGAGCAGGTCTCACAGACCCAATGAATGGGAGGCGATTGGGCCTCTGATTCAAACTTTAGACAGTAACTTTTATGCTCTTGTGAACTAGGAAATTTTCTTTTCCTCGGTTTCTCTACTGTGCTTTTTTCTTCCATGTCTGCTTCAAAATTCTCTGATGCAGGCAGCCTGGGTTTCCAACCACATGGCGGAAAACTGCCAGTGATGGTTCCTGGATTTATATTTCCTTTGATTAACAGATCTTTTATTCATTCGTTCATGTAAAAAACAGTTATTGCATGCCTATGATGTGCCACACACTCTACCATGTTCAACTTATGTTTTGGGGGTAAGATAAAGCAGACATTATTCCATCCTCATGGAGGTTACTAAAAAGTAGGAGAGAAAGATATTACTCTATTCCTTATACAAATAACAATATAATTACAAATGAGATAAGTGTTAAGAAGAAAACGTTCTGTGTCTTGTGCCTGTTCCACAACTCAGTCTAGGGTACAAAGGAGAACTTCCTGGGGGAAGTAACACGAAATAGAGACCTAAGTATAAATAAAAGTTACCTAGCCATTGGGACTGGTGTGGTGAATACCTTCATAAAAAAGTTTGGAGATGAGCTTTGGGGGAGACAGGGAAAGTTGATCTATTTATCCTAAGCTTATAGTTAGTGTCTACTACAAGGTACATTCAATACATTTCTATTTATTAGACACAAATTTATTTATTTATTGACCCCTAAAGAATATGTAGATTTTTAACCTTAATGTAATATTTACAAAAAATGTTGATCATCTACTTGACTGCGCAGAAAATCTTAATCTCAAAAAGATAATTTGGAAATTGATAAAACATTGATGATTTCCTAGGAAAATACAAATTTTAAAAATTGAATGAAGAAGTAGAAAACTTAAATAGACCAAGCACCACAGAAGAGATTGGAAAAATGATTAAATATGTATTATTGATAAGTTAACAGGATTTGATAATTGCATAGCTGAACACTATCCAATCTTAAGGGGCAAGCAATTCTGTTGTAATTTAAATTATTTTAGACTATAGAAGAAGATAGACAAGTTCTCGTAGTGTTTATGAAGCCAGTCTTATTAATATAACTTGATCATATGCTGTAAAAAGATCAATATAACATTAGATGCAAAAAATTCTAAATATGATGTTAGCTACAATAATCTAGCAGTACATTAGCAGATTAATAAACCATGGCCAAGTAGAGTTTGTTCCAAGAATGCAAGGTTGCATAGGTATCAGGAAATCAAGCAATATAATTCATTACATCAGCATATTAAAGCAGAAAAATAAACGAACATGTCAATAGATGCTGAAAAGCTATTTTGATAAACATTCAGCAGCTATTTTTCATAATAACTTTAAGAAAGTATGCACATGAGGAACACTTTAAAGATGATAAAGACTACAAAACATTGGTAAACATTATTCTAAATAGCAAAACACTAAAATCACGTTAATTATGATGAGGGACTAGATAAGATTGCTGCTCTTGCCATTTTTATTCAGCATTGTCGTAGAAGTTTCAGCAAATGCAGTAAGAATAGATGGTAAAATAATTTGTATAAGCAGTGGAAAAGAAAAGACAAAACTCTCTACTTTTTATTATATTCCTGGAAAACCTAAGAGCCTTAGAAGAAAGTATTTGAATTGGTAAGTTGGATAGATATAAAAATATGTTTACACAATCTATAGCAGAAATCACCTAAACATGAAAATGGAAAGAATTACTTCATGATTGTGATAAAATGCAAAGGAATACTGTGTGAAGAAAACTATAAAGTCCTGAAAACAAGACTCAAACAAATGGAAAATCCTACTAAGTTCTTAGATAGACAGTAGTCTCCCGCTTACTCACAGTTTCACTTCCCACAGTTTCAGTTCTCCATGGTCAGCCACAGACATTATCTGCTCCTGATATCCAACCATAGACACGGTAATGGCTTGATGATCCTCGTTCTGACATATGATCAGAAGGTCAATAGCAGCCTAATGCTACATCACAATGCCTACATCATTCACCTCATTTCATTTCATCATGTAGGCACTGTATCATCTCACATCATCATGAGAAGAAGGGTGAGCACAGTACAATAAGACATTTTGACAGAGAGAGAGAAAGAAACCTCCATCACATAACTTTTATTACAGTATATCATTATAATTGTTGTATTTTATTATTAGTTATTGTTGTTAATCTCTTACTGTGCCTAATTTATAAATTAAACTTTATCATAGGTACGTATGTACAGGAAAAAACATAGTGGGTGTAGGGTTTGGTACTATCTGTGGTTTCAGGCATCCACTGCAGTCCTTGGAGCATATCCTCCGTGGATAAGGGGCAGACTACTGTATACTAAGTTCTTAGATGTATAGACTGAAAATAATTAAAATGTTAGATCTTCCAAACTCACTATATAAATGTATATATAATATTTACATATGACAAATATAATATTTGCATGTAACTTATAATGATAATATTGCAATTCCAATTAGAATTATAACTTTTAAAAATAATACAAAATGGAAGTGATGTCAGCATCATGGCAGAATGAACTCTTTCCTTAGACTCTCCCCCCTAAGATACAATGAAAAGGATATTCATAAATCAACAGAGGACATTCACACAACACAAAAGATGTCTGAGAGACCCATGCAGCCATACATCTGAAGATGGAGGTGCTGGACCCCCTGGGAGGAAGTGGAAGGAGGTAAGGGGATCCCCTCTCCATCCCCAGCAGTGATCTAGGGTGTGGGATTGCACTGGCCCTGAGAAGAGAGTGGGGAGGGGCAGCTTTCTGTGGGAAAGCCTTCGCTCTCTGAATTGCCTCCCAGCCATGGGAAAGCTCTACACAAAGGAGGCTAAGCTATTGTAGGGTGTCTTCATCAAGCCAGCACCCCAGGAGGGCAGATAGCCAGGGCAGAGTGAGAACACCTCTGGGATCATGCATGTGAAAGAAAGTGCCCCTCCTCCCACCCAGCATACCAGCTCAGCTGGTTGGCCAGAGCAAGGGACCCCTGCCAGAGTGCCTATGCATATATTAGTAAGGCAGCAGCTGTGAGCAGGCAATTGCAGATGGACCCTGTCAGCACAGATTCCAAAGGACAGGCACAGACATCAGGGATTGCAGTGGGCTCAGAATACACACCTTCTGCCCCTACTCCCCAGTGGCAACAGGTGGAATCTGCGACCAGATACTACCAATATGGAAAGGCACAAATCCACTCCATCAAATAATATAAGGAGGTATATTAATACTCCAGACCTGAAGGAAAATGACAAGCACCCAGAAATCAATCCTGAAGGTACAGAAATTTACAATCTAAATGACAGAGAATTCGAAATAGCTATCATAAAAAAACTCAATGAGTTAGAAGAAAATTCAGACAGACAGTTCAATGAAATCAGGAATAAAATTAATGAACAAAGAGACTTCTTCACAAAAGAGATCAAAACTATACAGAAAAACCAATCAGAAATGTTGGATATGAAAAACATAATGAATGAGATAAAGAAAAATCTGGAGTTCTTGAATAACAGAGTTGATATTATGGAGGACAGAATTAGAAATCTGGAGGACAGAATATAGAAATGCTCCAGACGGAGGAGGAGAGAGAACTAAGACTAAAAAGAAGTAAAGAAATTCTCCAAGAAATATCTGACTCAATTAAGAAATGCAACAAAAAGATTACAGTTATTCCAAAGTGAGAAGAGAAGGAGAAAGGAACAGAAGAAAGCTTGTTCAAAGAAATAGTAGCTGAGAACTACCCAAACCTGGGGAAGGAGCTGGAATTACAAGTAAAAGAAGATAATAGAACTCCTAATTACATCAATCTAAAAAGGCCTTCTCCAAGGCATACAGTAGTAAAATTGGCAAAAGTCAACGACAAAGAAAAAATATTAAGGGCAACAAGGCAGAAGAAAATAACATACAAAGGAACCCCTATCAGGCTTTCAGCAGATTTCTCAGCAGAAAACTTACAGGCTAGGGGAGAGTGGAATGACACATTCAAAATTCTGAAAGACAGAAGCTTTCAGCCAAGAATACTCTATCCAGCAAAAATATCCTTCAAATATGGTGAAGAAATAAAAACTTTCCTAGATAAACAAAAGCTGCAGGAGTTCATCACCACAAGACCCCCACTACAAGAAATGGTCAAGAAGGCCCTCACACCTGACAAAAAATTGAAAAGTTTACAAAGCCTTGAGCAAGGAGATAAATAGGCAGACAAAATCAGAAAATTTCAGCTCTCTATCAGAACAGGTTAGCAAACACTTAAATATAACATAAAGATAAAGGGAAGGAAAACATCAAAAATAACTATAATCTTTTAATCACAAACTCACAACACAAAATGGAATAAGTTGTGACAATGATAACTTACAAGGGGAAGTGGAAAAGGATGGAACCTGCTTAGACTAAGGAAATAAGAGGCTATCAGCAAATGGACTATCTCATCTATGAGATTTTTTAATACAAATCTCATGGTAATCACTCAACAAATAATAAGAACAGAGACATAAATGATAAATAAAGAGAAAACTGAGAAAACCACCACAGAGAACTACCAAACTGAATTAGCAGTCCAAAACACATGGGACGAGAAACAAGGGAAATACAGAACAACCAGAAAACAAATGATAAAATGGCAGCATTAAGTCTTCACATATCAATAATCACTCTAAATGTAAATGGATTGAATTCTCCAATCAAAAGACATAGAGTGGCTGGATGGATTAAAAAACAAGACCCAACAATATGCTGTCTCCAGGAAACACATCTCAGAGTGAAGAGATGGAAGATGATATTCCATGCTAATAGCAAATAAAAGAAAGCGGGTGTTGCCATACTTAGACAAAGCAGACTTCGAGATAAAAAGGCAATGAGAGACAAAGAGGGGGAGTATATAATGATAAAGGGACATTCCACCAAGAAGACATAACACTTATCAATATATATATATATGCACCCAACAAAGGAGCACCAAAGTACACAAAGCAACTAGTAACAAACCTAAAAGGAGATATCAACAACAACACAATAATAGTAGGGGACCTTAACACCCCACTTATATCAATGGATAGATCATCCAGACAGAAAGTCAACAGGGAAATAGTGGAATTAAATGAAAAACTAGAACAGATGGACTTCATAGATATATATAGAACACTCTATCCAAAACCAGCAGAATACACATTCTTCTCAAGTGTACATGGAACATCCTAAAAGATAGACCATATCTTGGGAAACAAGGAAAGTCTCGATAAATTTAAGAAGATTGAAATCATATTAAGCATCTTTTCAGACCATAAGCTATGAAACTAGAAATCAACTACAAGAAAAAGCTGGGAAAGTGACAAATATGTAGAGACTAAACAACATGCTACTGGACAACCAATGCATCATTGAAGAAATTAAAGGAGAAGTAAAAAAATATCTGGAGACTAGTGAAGATGAAAACATACCACGCCAAATTATATGGGACACAGCAAAAGCAGTCCAAAGAGGGAAATTCAGGCCTACCTTAACAAACAAGAAAAATCTCAAATAAGCAATCTTAAACTACATCTAACAGAATTAGAAAAAGAAGAACCAACTAAGCCAAAAGTCAGCAGAAGGAGGGAAAATAATAAAAATTAGAGCAGAAATAAATGAAATGGAAGCAACCAAACAAAACAGTAGAAAGGATCAATGAAACTAAGAGCTGGTTCTTTGAGAAGATAAACAAAATTGACAAACCCTTAGCCAGACTCACTAAGAAAAAAAGAGAGAAGGATCAAATAAACAAAATTAGAAGTGAAAGAGGAGAAATTACAATGGATATCACGGAATTACAAAGGATTATAAGAGAATACTATGAAAAATTATATGTCCACAAACTGAACAATCTAGAAGAAATGGATAAATTCTTAGAATCAGACAACCTCCTAAAACTGAATCAAAAGGAAATAGAGAATCTGAATAGACTGATCACAGGTAAAGAGATTGAAACAGTAATAAAAAACTTCCCTCAAAATAAAAGTCCAAGACCAGATGGCTTCTCTGGAGAATTCTACCCAGCATTCAAAGAAGATTTAATACCTTATCCTTCTCAAACTATTCCAAAAAGTTGAAGAAGACAAAACACTTTCTAACACATTTTACAAGGCCAGCATCACCCCAAACCCAAAGCCAGGCAAGGTCAACACAAAGAAGGAAAATTACAGGGCAATATGTCTTAGGAACATAGATGAAAAAATCCCCAACAACATATTGGCAAACTGAATACAGCAATACCTTAAAAGGGTCATACACCATGATCAAGTAGGATTTATACCAGAGATGCAGGGATGGTTCAACATCCACAAATCAATCAATGTGATACATCACATTAACAAAAGGAGGAATAAAAATCACATGATCATCTCAGTAGAGGCAGAGAAAGCATTTGATAAGATCCAACATCCATTTATGATAAAAACTCTGAATAAAATGGTTATAGAAGGAAAGCACCTCAACATAATAAAGGCCATATATGACAAACCTACAGCCAACATCATACTCATTGGGGAAAAACTGAAAGCCATTCCTCTGAGAACAGAAACAAGACAAGGGTGCCCACTCTCACTGCTCTTATTCAACATAGTACTGGCGGTTTTGGCCAGAGCAATCAGGCAAGAAAAATAAATAAAAGGTATCCAAATAGTCAATGAAGAAGTGAAACTCTCACTGTTTGCAGTGGACATGATTTTATATATAGAAAGCCCTGAAGAATCCACTGGTAAACTATTAGAAATAATCAACAACTACAAATTGTAGGGTACAAAACCAGCTTACAAAAGTCAGTTGCATTTCTATACTCTAATAACAGACTAACAGAAAGGGAACTCAAGAAAACAATCTCATTTACAATCTCAACAAAAACAATAAAATATCTAGGAATAAATTTAACCAAGGAGGTGAAAGGCCTATACAATGAAAACTATAAGACATTATTGAAAGAAATTGATGATGACATAAAGAAATGAAAAGATATTCCATGCACTTGGATTGGAAGGATAAATATAGTTAAAATGTCCATACTACCTAAAGCAATCTACAGATTCAAAGCAATTGCAATCAGAATCCCAATGACATTCTTCACAGAAATAGAACAAAGAATCTTAAAATTCCTATGGGCCAATAAAAGACCTTGAATAGCTAAAGCAATCCTGAGAAAAACCAAAGCTGGAGGTATCACAATCCCTGACTTCAAAATATACTACAAAGCTATGTTAATCAGAACAGCGTGGTACTGGTACAAAAACTGACACACACATCAATGGAACAGAATTGAAAACCTAGAAATAAAACCACACATCTATGGACAGCTAATCTCTGACAAAGGAGCTAAGAACATACAATGGAGAAACAAAAGTCTCTTCGATAAATGATGCTGGGAAAACTGGACAGCCACATGCAAAAGAATGAAAGTAGACCATTATCTTCCACCGCACACAAAAATTAACTTAAGGGGGACGGCCCTGTGGCCAAGTGGTTAAGTTTGCGTGCTCTGCTTTGGCAGCCCAGGGTTTCGCCAGTTCGGATCCTGGACGTGGACATGGCACCACTCGTCAGGCTGTGCTGAGGTGGCATCCCACATGCCACAACTAAAAGGACTCACAACTAAAAATACATAACTATGTACCAGGGGGCTTTGGGAGACAAAGCAAAAATAAAATCTTTAAAAAAAGATTAAAATGGATCAAAGATGTGAAACCATAAAACTCCTAGAAGAAAATATAAGCAGTACACTCTCTGACATGGATCTTAGAAGGATCTTTTTTGAATACCGTATCTACTTGGGCGATGGAAACAAAAAATAAACAAGTGGGATTTCGTCAGACTAAAGAGCTTCTGCAAGGCAAAGGAAACCACGAACAAAATGAAAAGACAACCCACTAAATGGGAGAAAATATTTGCAAGTTATATATCTGACAAGGGATTAATATCCAAAATATATAGAGAACTCATGCAAGTCAACAACAACAAAAGAAACAACTTGATCAAAAAATGGGCAGAGAATCTAAACAGACATTTTTCCAAAGAAGATACATAGATGGCCAAGAGGCACATGAAAAGATGTTCAACATCACTAATCATCAGGGAAATGGAAGTCAAACTACACTAAGATATCGCCTTACATCCATTGGAATGGCTATAATCATTAAGACAAAAGATATCAAATATTGGAGAGGATGTGGAGAAAAGGGAATGCTCATACACTGCTGGTGGGAATGCAAACTGGTTCAGCCACTATGGAAAACAGTATGGAGATTCCTCAAAAAACTAAAAATAGAAATACCATATGACCCAGCTATCCCACTACTGTATATTTATCCAAAGAACTTGAAATCAATGTTCAAAGAGACTCATGCACCCTTATGTTCATTGTAGCACTATTCACAATAGCCAAGACACAGAAACAATCCAAGTGCCTATTGACTGATGATTGGATAAAGAAGATGTGGTATATATACATACATTGGAATACTACTCAGCCAGAAAAAAAGACAAAATTGTCCCATTAGCAAAAGCATGGATGGACCTTGAGGGTATTAAGTTAAGCAAAATAAGGCAGACGGAGAAAGGCAAACATAACATGATTTCACTCATATGTGGAAGATAAACTAACACATGGACAAAGAGAACAGATTAGTGGTTACCAAAGAGGAAGAGGGGTGTGCGCATAAGGGGTAAAGGGGCACATTTGTATGGTGACTGACAAATAATAATGTACAACTGAAATTTCACAATGTTATCAACTATTGTGATCTCAAGAAAATTTAAAAAATACATAAAATTGATCTTAAAGCTTTCTTGGAAAAATAAGAAGCCCAAGAATAAAACATATTTAAAAAAGACTAGTGAGTGCAG
The DNA here is from genome assembly GCF_041296265.1 of Equus caballus. Lineage (NCBI taxonomy): Eukaryota > Metazoa > Chordata > Mammalia > Perissodactyla > Equidae > Equus > Equus caballus. The sequence goes on from NC_091700.1 coordinate 29,593,272, forward strand.
ATATTAAAACATACTATAAAGCCACTATAATCAAATAAATAGGGCATTAATTTTTGAAATAAATAAACATGGTCGAGGAATTGAATGGAAAACCTAGATACAGATTCCAAAATACATTCTATTTTAATCTATGATGAAGCTGATATTTCAATTTCAATTCAGTGTGAGAAGGAAAGTGCTGGCTCAATTGACTATCCATCTGGAAGAAAATAGAAATGTACATTTCTTTCTCAGCATTTATAGAAATAAATTCCAGATAACTGAAGACTTCAATGTACACAATTAAATATAAAAATAAGTTAATGAGTAGATAAATGAATGAATTACTTGAATTACAGAGGAAAATCTAGGCGTCTATACCTATAGTTCAGGGTTTATGGAGACTGTTCTCAACCAAGACAAGAAACCCAAAGCTATAGAAGATTTAAACAAGGTCAATGAGAAATTATTAAAGTTACAAATATATTTGCATTATAGATGACGGATAAAAAGTTAATATCTTTTTAATACCAAGAGTTCTTACTAATGGGCAACAAATAATAGAAAATAGATGTGAATGGGTAATTTACCAAAGGTGGGTATAATGGCCATAGACATATGGATACTCAAAACGATCAGTAATCAAGGAAATGCAGATTAAAGTAACAATGAGATATCCCTCTGTAACCATGTAATTAACAAAAAACAAAAATAGAATGATGAGGCTATCGCTCTCTTTAGAAGCAAGGATGCAGAGGAAATGGTACCGTCCTACTTTGTAAATGAAATGTGAATAGCTACGGTCATTTTTTAGTTGAAGTACGGCGATATCTTCTAAAAATAAAAATCCACATACACTTTGATCTGCCAGTTTCATTCCTGAGAAGCTATTCCAAAGAAATAAAAATACATACTAATATAATTTCAGAAGAATTCATACAGTTAAAATTCTGAAGCAAGGTGAATCCCCACAGAGGAATGATTGAATCAGTCCTTAAAATAAAATTTTTAAAAATTTCGTAAAATATTATGCCATCATTAAAAAGGATGAACTATAGCAAAACCAGTTGATTTGGTTAGGATTTACATGAAGTATGATTGAGTGAGAGAATCTAGCTGCACAAATGTATAACACTGCATTTCTGTAAGTAATACTAATAAAGAATGACAAAAGTAGGTCATTTATGTATATATGGTTTTGAATGTATGTATTTATAACACTAGGTTGTTAACATGGGATACTTAGTGTGGTTTATTTATGAAGAAAATAAAAAGAGAGAGAGAAGAAAAAGAAAGAAAGGGAGGGAGGAAGGGAGGAATGAAGGAAGAGAAGAATGAAGGAAGTAAGGAAGGAAGGAAGGAAGACAGGAAGGATGGAAGGAAGGAAGGAGGGAGAGAAGGAATTGAACTATATTTAAAAAGCCAGCATGATCCCCATTTATGTTCTCTTCATGGAACAATAAAAATAAAAGAATGCTGGGCTACTGATAGGCAAGCTTTCAGTCACTTTTTCATGAGACCTGACTTTTCTACCTTATTGTTCCCGTTCCTGTAGCTACTATCCTATCAGCAATTATGTTTCCCTGGGCACACTGGGGAGAGCTCTTTTCATCTTTCCAGCCTATTAAGTAAACACAGGCGCCTCATGGTTCTTTATCGCTCCATTTGTCAGATTGTGTTTGTGCCATGGAAAAAGAGAGAACATTGCATAACCATTTTGTCGTGCTTGACAGTTTAATGTACTGGCCAATTGTTGGACCAGCTCCATATTTTTAAATATTTTAATTAAACAAAAAATAGAAATCTATACAAGGGAACATCTGAATAGCTCCATTTCTCTTAATTCCTGGAGTTAACAGCACATTAGGAAGAGAAGCAGGAATGCGTGCCTGTAAAAGGCTTTGTGTGATAACTCTTGACGCTGGGAATGCCAATAAAACATGAGACCAAATCTTCAAGGCCGCTGACTCCCTTGGGAAGTAAAGAGCAGTGCAGAGGGTGTTACTGACTTTTCCAGTCTCCCTCAACTGCAGTCTTGTGTATAGTTAGCCTTCCTTCTGATTTTTTTCCTTCCTGTTGTGTTATTCTTTCTTCTCCAGGACCATCATCTGCCTGGTTTCCTTGACTTGTGTTTCTTGACTTTTGAAGACCCACCATCTCTCCTTATTGACAATTTACACGGTTAGTTTAAACCCATTGTTACACAAACTAACCTTTAAAGCAAATGTACCTTTGCAACGACCCTTGATATAGATCTTTAAACAGAAACTCAGTGCTCTCAAAGCTAAGTGGATAGGACAGATCCAGCCCCACCCTGGCTTGGCGTTCATTCCTTTCTCGTCATAGGGAGTGCTGCGTCCTTCTCATCTACAAATGCTCTCAGATCAAGCTTATATCACACTCCTTCCTTGCCTGTCTCTAGTGGAGCAGTCTAACTATCCTGAGATGAACATTTTTTGAGTCTTAGGAACAGAGAACAATTCATTGAATTACTTTGGTATAATGTGGTACTAGTTTGGTACTAATGTAGAAGGATGGAAGTTCAAGTTGGAATATCTAAGAACAAATCTTTCATACTTGTCCTTAAAAAAGAGAAAAACGTGCTTTGGGAAGATTCAGATTTCTCAGAAACTGTACTTGACATGCTGCTAAGAACTGTTCTGTTCCTGTAGAGATAGGAAATTATGGGAAAGAAATTTCAGGGAGAATGGCCACATTAAACAATAATGACAAAAGACCCTCTGGTGAATTTTGTTACTTTGCATGACCCCCTTCTTAATCTAAATTTCAGAGATATTAAAATACCAATAAGAAGAATGGCTATCACAATTTAAATTTGCACAGTGATGCTCTAGGCATCAGTTCTTTGAAAATAACTAGATTTTGACGCTGTGGTTACACAAGCGACTCAGTGTTTAAGAGTCCTTCATAGCCCTCAGATGTCCATCTACTCTTGAGGACTTTACCTTGATTTATGGGCTCTTGTTTTTGAGAACGTCCAATCATGCAAGTGTCCACTACAGTAATTCCTTAAAATTACTTGCACCCTGCTAAACCTAGTGACTCAGAGGGTATTTGTTTAGTGGCTCAGAGAGGCACAGAGTAGGGGTGGGGGTGGGGGTAGAATGATGCTTTCTGTGACCTGGAAGCCCCACGTGAGGCTTTTTTCATTCATCCTTCTCCCCAATCCTTCCTCCCCTCATCCAGATTTGCAGCTCTGCTCTGAGGACCAAAAACATCTCCCAACCCTGCATGCACATCATCTCCCTATTAGCATCCCTGTGTGGGAGCTAAATCCTACTTAGAAGGCTGCTCAGTGAGCACAGAACAGAATTAAGCGAGACGGGCAGGGGACACTTGTAGCCTCTGTCTCCTCAAAGAGAGGCCACCGAGGGGAACCAGACCCCGGAATCTCACTGTCCAGATTCGCTCTTTCCCAGGCAGGCCTCAGGTGGGCATTCTCAGTGTTCGCCTCTGAGATTTCCTTTCCTGTGTTTCCAAAACTGACTAACTGCCCGTCCAGGCAGAGCATTCTTTTTGGTTTTATAGAAATCAGCTTCCTGTCACTCTGAAATGGGAGCTGTTCTGTATTTTTAAGGTGTCTCTACTTTTCTGCTTGGCCCCTTGGGTGTGCCTCTCAAAGGTGTACTCCCCTTGTGTGCCTCAGTTTGAGGGCTTCCCTGGTATAGGCCCTCCAGCCCCCCGCAGCACTGACCTGTGTCTCCAGCTGAGAGGGAATGCATTTGACATTCTCCTTTCCTGTTTTCTTTAATTAAGCCTGCTGGTTATGAGGTCCCATTGAAGGTGTGTTCATTTAGCTCGTTTCTCTTACTCATAGGATGGAATCTAAACAAGCCCAGGGAGCACAGGTGAGCAGAAGGTACAGCCCAAGGGGATTTCAGGCAAGGGTCTAGGGAGTAAGTGCAGAAATTTGCTCTGTCTTACCTCCTTCAAGAGCTAGAGCAGCTTAGAGTTCTGAATGGTTCTACCTTGCTTTGGACATACTTCGGTTCCTGTTTACCTGTGATTATTTAAACCGTAGATTTGAAATAAACAATGATAGCAGAGTAATTGTAAAGAGGAAGAACCAGAACTTGAGTTAATTGAATTCTATCATTTCATGTGATCACTTGGAACTTCTCATTTTGTTTAAAAATTAAAACAGTGAACGACATTTAAAACTGTGAGTGAGTTGGCATTCACTAAGTATAATCCAAAAGATGGGCAGTAACAAGCATTGACAAGGATGTGGAGAAATCGTAATCCTCACGCATTGCTGGTGGGAGGTTACAATGGTGCCCCCACCTTGGAAAATAGTTCAGTAGTTCCTTCAAAAGTTAAGCAAAAATATACCATATGGTCCAGCAATTCTACTGCTGGGTACCTATCCAAGAGAAATGAAAACCTACCCTTAGAATTAAGGTTAGAAAAATGCTATTTCTATCACATTCTATTTGTTAGAAGCAAATCACTAAAAACAGCCTGCACTCAAGGGGAGGTGAATTCAGCGCCACTTCTTGAAGGCAGGAGCATCAAATAATTATGGACATATTTTAAAACCACCACTCTCTTAACCAAGTTTTGTTCTATATTTTTCAGGAGGGACATGTTTATGGTTGGAAAGATGAGGATGCTATAAGAGAGGGGTCATTTCGTTCTCCTTTTGTCTTTTATTGACATTATATCATCCATGTCAAGCAGAGGCCTCCTCCTTATTCTTACACTAAATATGCCTTTTTAAAGTCTTTATTTTATTATTACCAAATATTTTTTGTTGTTCTCTATGCATTCTGAAAATCTCAGTACATTCTGGGCTTCAGACTTCCTGACATTACTTTCAAGAGTTATGCCCATCTTTTGAATCTGTTCTTGGTGTTTTGCCTTGTTTCCTGGAAACGAGGCATAATTATAATGCCATTAGATATTATTATTGCCAGGGGCCCAGGAACGCTGAAATCTTGATCATCTCTTATTGATCCCTCCCACCAGGTTCTGAGGGCTCTCTGTGCACAGGAACAACGGCAGAAGAGAACCAAAAGATGTCTTTACTAATAGCTGTGCAAATGCCTGAGAACTGCAGTAAAAGGGAAGGGCTCCCACTTGCTTCTGAATCTAAATCTTAGGACCAAGTAGCCCTAGGCACGCCAAAGGGTGGGGGATCCATCTGTGTTTCAGGCTGTACTTACTGGCTCAGCTGCATGCTCAGAGGAGTGAGCACACACCATGTGTACCACCTGGCAATGCTGTGACCACACATGTACAAGCAACGTCATGGACCCCAGTGAATCACGTTAGCATCTCCCCTAGCCTAGCCAGTGCTATGAAGGGCACTGTAGGGGAGGAAGGTAATTCTTCTACCTCTAGTCCTTCTGGTTGGTCTAAGAATTAAATTGACATGAGACAGAATAATAGGAGAAAATCAAACAAAGTTTAATAACTTGTATACATGAGAGAAACCCGGGAAAACTGAGTAACTCGCCAGATTGGCCAAAGCTGCCACCTCAAATATCATCTTTAGCTAAAGACAAAGGAGCATGTTGGGGGTAGTGGTTTGGAACTTCAAAGGGGAAGGCAATTCACATGGAAATGGAAAAGCAAACGTTTGGCAGATAGTACTTTGATAAGAATGGGCTTAGCAAAGAGCCTCACAGTCTACTGATACCCAGAGTTACGTAGTGATGGCCTGTCCTGGGAACAGGCCTTCTATCTTAAATTGTTTCAGGCAGTTAGGGGGAAGGTCAAAGTTTCTTTCAGAGTCTTCATCCTTAACCAGAGAGATACATTTTGGGGTGGTCAATTCTGATCCCCCACACTGGGGGCCGAAGTTGCCTGGCTCAAGAAGGAATGGAAATTTTTTTTTTTTTTTTTTTTTAAAGATTTTATTTTTTCCTTTTTCTCCCCAACGCCCCCTGGTACATAGTTGTGTATTCTTCATTGTGGGTTCTTCTAGTTGTGGCATGTGGGACGCTGCCTCAGCGTGGTCTGATGAGCAGTGCCATGTCCGCACCCAGGATTCGAACCAACGAAACACTGGGCTGCCTGCAGCAGAGCGCGCGAACCCAACCACTCGGCCACGGGGCCAGCCCCAGGAATGGAAATTTTTAATGTGAACTCTTAATGTGAACCTCCCTAATGTGCCCCTTTTCAAAGGCTGGCCTCACCAGAGAGCTTTCTGTGTAGTCTCATGTCTTTATGTCTTCTTCATTCACACAGGATGGTTGATTTTATCATCCTGTCGTAGAGGAACCCTCCTTCTCATTAAGAGAAGCAGCAACGCAAAGACCGAATTGCCTAGATTTCAGTCCTGGTTGGGTGATTTCGGGAAAGTCATTTGTCCTTTCTGTGCCTCAACTTACTCTTCTAAAAAGTAGAAATAATACTATCTATTTCATTGGGTTGTTGTGAGGATTGATACAAAAATTATATACACATATAGACATGTATGTGAGTGTGTATGAAAATTCCTTGGCACACAGCAAGACCTCAATGCATGCAGTTGTTGCTGTGTGCTCACTTTTTCCTTAACAGGGAGTTTATTCCACATACAGTTGGTGATGATTGGAGGCAGGAAAATAAAGAACACGTAGTATACAGGGCATCAGAGAGTTCCCCTTATGTTTATACATCTGGTCTGAAGTTCTGATTCACTGTGTTTCCTCCTCATCAGGCTTCACAATTCCACCTGGAGAATGTGCCTGCTTGCTGCTTGATGGGAGTTTTTTCTTGTCCAGCAGGATACAAGGACTCTTCAGCCCTGGGTCCCTTTTCTGACCTCCATTCCCTTGCCACAGTCTATTGATTTACCCCTGTCCTGGGAGTTACAGCTGCTGAGAGATTCTCTTTCTGATTTGCATGGCTCACGATGTCACCTTGAGCAATCTATTTCCAATCTCTGCGTAACATCTTGACACTGGAATGTGGCAACATGAGGAGCTGTTGGTTTCACACTCTCAAATCCTTGAACAAAAGTTACAAAATGTTCTTCTGTTTTCTCAGAGAAAGAAGGTCCCGCTTTCCTTCTTATTCAGTTCAGTGAAGCAACAGCTGTTGCTACGGGTACAATGTTTAAAATTCCTTCATTTCACGTAAAAGAATCATGCTTGATCCTTGCTTTGTAATAATTTGAGCTCTGAACAGTAATCTGGTCGTCACGACTATAGGGGGGTGGTGGGGATCTGTTAAATATGAGTTCTCAGATTTATGGACAGCCACACAACCCTCTGAAAAGTGAGCAATGCAGCCAAAAAACAGTTGCATTTTGACTGAACTGCCGCATCACTGGTTTGATGTTCACTGAGCCAGCCAATGTTTTTTACGCTCTGTAGATACACTGCTGGGTGTATACTGGAACCACTGCAAATTGATACAAAACTACGAAGAAATTTGCCACGTCCAAGTTTCTTTTGAGCTGAACATTCTGTTTCATGCAGTTCTAGAAGAGAAGTAAGGTTCTGGAGCACTTGATCCTTTTGCACGGCGTCCCAGGGGGGTGGCTCCAGCAGATCCCCAGTGACGTATGTGTCATCCCCAGCAGCTGCTCTTTAAAGAGCAGGTTTAACTTCAGATGACTTGATAGTATTACTTATCCAAAATAATTTGAACTACCCATCCTCGTGGAAGACAGCACACTCTACCCGCAGCTCAAATATGACTGACAGTTATGCCTGCTTCCCTTTTATTTTCCCCTATAGACGAGAGAACAACAGAGAGACTGAAGGATCATGAGGAAAACCAATGAATAGCCCTAAATCCAGTCATCTTATTTTTTTGCCCAGTGCTCCCCAGTTTGATGCTTCCTCATTCGGGGTCTTCAGCTCTTGTCCATTTGGAGTATGTGGGAATCCTGCCTCCTGTAGCCTCAGCAGCCCCCAGAAAGGCTGGATATGGTGTTCCCTTGGAACTTCCTCATGTGAAAAGTTCCTTACAAAGCTGTGCATTGCAGGATTGAGGCAGCGTGGATACCACACATCATCTTGGGAATTTCTTCAGAAAATGCTTGATGGGTTTGGGAACCGAAGGCAATGGGGATTCTCAGAAGAAAAGCTGAGATTTAGACAGCTTCAGAGTGGTGGGAGGGGAGAGGGACAAGGTGAAGAAAGGGTTAGGTGGGAGGAGGCTGCCAAGAAGAGCCCTTCTGAATTCACAGCAAAGTTCCCACTCCCCCGACTGTCCAGGAGAGGTCCAGGACCCAAGGCTCCCCAGAGAAGTAGGGACCACGTGGGGAAACAATCCCACCCACTCCAATCATCTTAGAACAACCAGATCAGGTTACTTTCATGTTTAGACTTTATGATGTAGTAGTGTAATTTCAGGCTTTTCCTTATTCCAAAAATAGCTCCCATCTACCTGCTGATGCCTGAATTCCCCGTAAAGGGAGACAAAGCCTCTGATTCCCAATAAAGAGATAAAAGGCTTCATTATGCAGATCTATAGTGGAGTAGCTCTGTCTGAAACTCATTCGTATTAAAATGTCATCAGTCAGCTTTTCAGCAGGTGGGATGACTGACACATTTGGAGACGAGACAGGTGGTCTGCCACAGGGTGATACTAAAGGAGAGACCTGCTCAACCCTAATGTTAGGACAGGGATGCAGAAAGGGAAGGCAATGAACCCACTTTACAGGGCTGGCTGCGGGCTGGCTCTTCAGCTTTGCCTGTAGGAAACAACGTGGTGGTGTTTCCTATGAGACAACCCAGATTTAGGGCAATGAATCAATGCACGTCTATTGTGTGATTATCTTCTGGGATCATGGGGTTGAGCCACATCCGTCGATGTGTACATGCAAGTGGATCTTCTGTGGAGGGAAATTCCTCTTGTTGTGCATCACATAATGAAGACTGGGGACTCACGCCTTGGAGTGGGGTGGCCTTGGGGTCCGTCAGGCCCTACCCCGTAGGTAAAGATGTTCACTTTTTCCCAGAGTGGAGGCTGAGCTGGCAGGGGCTAGGCAGTGACAGGCTGGAGAGATGAGAGCCTCTGAGGCCATGTTTGGGTCTATTTACTGGAAGAGGAACCACTTGTAGTCATAGCTGTAAGTGACGCTCTACTTTGTACTTCTCTCCAGTGTATTGGTTGAGTCTTCTTACAAGTGACAGCCTGGTCTCGGGTGCGCTGTAGGGATTTAGGGAAGAACTGGACCAGCTCCATAAGGAGATATCAAGGAGAGAACCGGATCTTCCCTCCCCAAGATCCCACGGTGTCAGTGTGATGAGAGCAGAAGGGTGGTTGTCAGCAGGGGCGGTGTGTGGTCTGTGATGAGGATGTCAAAGCTAATGGACGAGAGCCTGCTCCTGAGCACAAGAGAGACGCTCATCTCAAGAACTCCCCCGAGTATCTGTGGGCCTTTGAGATGCACTAATATCTGGAAATCTGAACAGGGGACTTGAGTTAACGCAGTTGCAGTAGGCAACATGCAAGTTTCTAATATCTGTGCCTCACTGGCTAGTCCTGCTTTCTGACTGGCTTGGGAGATATAGCCACCACGCATCAGCAAGAGTAGTTCTCAGAGGATTCATTTGTCTGATGTTGCTGTATTTCGTGTTTTTCACAAAGACTAGGTCTCAGCAAATTGATTAATTGATCATTCTCACTCGCGTAATTTTAGCAACTCCAATGGAACTGGAGGGAAAAGCACTCAGACAGGGTGTTGTTTAGAATAGTTCTGCACTCCAAGCTCTCAGGAAGGTTTTTTCTGACTATCTAGTCTAGCTCCTTCCTCGTTTTAATTTTTCTCTGTAGAGCTTACCAGTCAATTATTTATCTTGTTTCTTGACTGTTTTCTCCACTAGACCATAAGCTGCATGAGGACAGGGATTTTCGGCTATTGTATTCACTGATTTTATTGTTCTCTTACTTACTGAAAGTCTGGAACAATGTCTGGGACATAATGAATTCTCCAAACATATTTGTTGAATGGACTAGTCAAACTGTCCTATTTGCTGCAAGCAGATGTTCAGCATTTGCTAATTTTGGAAATAGTCACATTTAACTTCTTGGAAGACAAGCTAATTCTTTGTTCTTTGTACTATTGGAGAGTTCAAGTCGTCAAAACACAAAATGTAAGTTATTTCATTAGCTGTGGAATACTCTACACAGTGTCCCTCGATTATGGCTTCCATTTCTACGGCTTCTATCATCTTTATGCCCAGTGTCACGTGCCAGTTCATTTTAACAAATACTTGTAGAATGATGTAGCAAAAGCGACCTATGAGATGGAGTTTCAGAGCTAAGTAAGACATGGGCTGTGCCCTCAAGAGCTTATAGTCTAGTGGGGGAGTTATATTTATTTCCAAATAATAAATGAGATGCGATTCATGCATTGAGACAAATATGTAAAGAAACAGGTGGATTTGAGAGGTATGGTCAGGAAAGTCCAGGAAGGAAATGATGCCCAAATAGGGTTTTGAGGAACAAATAAGCTACCACATGACCAACAAGATGGGGAGAAGGTCAATGCAAAGTCATAGAGATGTGACACACTGGTTTGGTATCATGATACTACTAAGTGTATGGTCAGGAGAGGCAGGAACCACATGAACTAAGTAAGTGAACTAAGAGGCATACTACTAGCTTTGAGCACTGGTCACCCTCTTGAGTTTCAGACCTGTATGTCCAACTGGCTGCTGGGCATCTCCACCTGGAGGGTTCACAGCCTTTGCAAGCACTAAATGATCAGAGCTCAACTGATAGGCCCCTTCCCTACATGGTTCCCTCCCTGACCTGCTCCCCATCTGACATCTGCTCTTCTTCCTTTTCCACCAGTTAAAGAGCTCACCACACAGAAGTTTTAAGTTTTCCCAAGCTAGAAAACCCAGTCATTTTAAGCTAATTCTATTTCCCCACCCTTCCACAACCATTTAATACTTATTAATTTAATACTTATCTTATTAATTCTGGCTCAGAAATATCTTTAAAAATCTACTTACTGTTTTCCCCACAAATATTTTCCAGTATCTTTTTTTATTGAATATCTTTGATATATAACCATGTAAATTTAAGGCGTGTAACGTGTTACTTTGATACATTTATACATTTTAGTATGATTGCCATTGTAGCAATATTTGTCCCATTACATGATGATAGCACTCTCCACAAATATTCTCTACCCGGACTGTTACAACAGCCTTGTAATTGGATTCCCCACCATCATTCTGCCCTTCATTGTGCTAATCTACCCTCAGTTGAGCCTCTAGTCATTCTAGATCTGTTACCATGCTGAAGCATTTCCTTAGCCCATGGGGTCCTGAGCTATTCAGAAAAGGACAGATTCCAGTATGGCCTGTGGGAGGGGTCTTAGTTCCATGTCTTGGCCATGCTAGAGTTGTGGGGGGAGGCAAAATGACAGCTCAAGCTTAGCTTATACAAATCGAAGATGTCTTCATCTTCAGATGCTCTCTTATAACCAGGGCCAGCCGACCTCCTGTGACAAGCAGGGAAGGAGGGAGAAGTGAGCTGCCAATCCAGCCTCTCCGGCTGATTTGGAGTTTGTCCTGGGAGATCTCACCAGTAACCTCATCTTATTTGCTCTGGGCATCTTTGGATCATGTAGCGCCAGACTGATCTGGTGCTCCCTGGGTCTTTGCTTTAAGGGTATTATTTTGGTTTGAAAGCGTCTTCTCTGAGGTTGATCAGATGGGTACTAAATTGATCTAAATATTCCATATCAGACAGGGAATAAGGCAAAGTGACACATTCTAGAATGAAAAGAAAGGTAGGTTATCATGGATTAGTATCAGCTCAGGAAGGCCAGAGCTATCAATCATTTAATTTCTGTCTACGTAGAAACCAAAGGGGGGAGGAACATCTGCAACGATGGGAGTAACTCCACACCCCTGTTCCTGCACGTGTGGGCCCATTAGTAATACGCCAATTCTGCTTTAGCCCATTTTAAGTCACTGCCATCAAAACAAATATGATTTCACTTCTCTGCTTTTGGCTCTAATTTGCTCACCAGAGAAAATTCAAAGTCCCTGCTGCAGCTTAAGTACTCCTGGCTTACGACCCTCTAGTTTTCTCTCCTGCCCCACTCACTCCCACACTTTGTGCCCTCTGACTCTCTGCTGTAGCCACACCCAACTCCCCTCTGCTGCCCAAGCCCTTCCTTTCCTTTGACACTCTGAGTTTTCCACGTGCTGATCTCTCTATCACTCCTCTGACGTTGCTGGGAGTCACCTCTGCCCTTGGGCTTCACCAACTTTACGCAACCTACCACTGGGTTGGTGGTCTAGTGTTTAAGATTTTTAAGATTTAAGATTTATTGCTGTAGCCCAGGTTCCTTTCCCAGTCAGGGAACCACACCACCAGTCAGTCCATTGTCATACTGTGGTGGCTGCATGTGCTGTGGTGCTAAAAGCTATGCCTCTGGGATTTCAAATACCAGCAGGGTCACCCATGGTGGACAGGTTTCAGCAGAGCTTCCAGACTAAGACAGACTAGAAAGAAGGACCTGGCCACCCACTTCCGGAAAAATTGGCCATGAAAACCCTATGAATAGCAGTGAAGCATCATCTGATATGGCACCGGAAAGTGAGAGAACGACAGAAAAAGACCAGGCAGGGTTCTGTTCTGCTGTACACAGGGTAGCTAGGAGTTGGAATAGATTCCAGGGCACTAACAACAAACCACTGGGTATTGTATATACATCCATCCCACTTATTTGCAGATTCTGTATTTGCAAATTCACCTACTCACTAAAATTTACTTGTAATCCCCAAATCAATACGCTCTGTGCTTTCCTGGTCATTGTCAGCCATGTGCAGAGTGGCGCAAAATTGGAGTCACTGGTGTGCATGCTCATTCCCAGTTGAGACGAAGCAATGTGATGCTCTGCCATCCAGTTTCAGCTCTCCTACTGTACACAAGGATCCTTTTCATGATCTATTTAGTTCATGTTTTCCCCCTTTTTGTGCTTTTTGCTGGTGATTTTGTAGTTTAAACCTGCCCCCAGGCGTACTGCTGAAGCACTCTCTAGTGTTCCTGCGCATGAGAAGGCTGGGACGTGCCTCACAGAGAAAATACGTGTTAGATAAGCTTCTTTCAGGCACGAGCTTTAGTGCTGTTGGCTGTGAGTTCAATGAATGGCCAATGTGGTACATCCAGAAAAAAGGAAGAGGAAATTCACTGATCTGTAAGTGGGGCTGCTCTGGAAAGTGAGAGCGTAACACGGATAGAGTATGATGAAGCCATGGGAAAGACGGGAAGCGGCTCAGTTTGTGGATTCATGAGATGATGACTCATAAAAAAGTCTAATTAAAAAAAAAATTATTGTGAGGCCGAAAACCAAAGAAATTGCAGTCACATTACGCAGGGTCAGGAAAATATTAAGCCCTACTCGACTGATGTTTTATTATAAAGAAATACTGCTCATAATCAATTATTTGTCAGAAATATGTAAGCAAGCCTTCTTCAAACAGAAACACACAAAAAATATGGTCATATATTGATGGGTTGACAAAAACATTGTGACCAGAGGCTTGTAAGATGCCAACTCTACTCTGCTAGGAGCAGTGGCTCAGTGCTTGCTAATTCAGCGTTCACAGTGCCTTTATAGAGCGGAACTGCCTCAGATTATTAGAACAGACTGTATCTCACTATTTCTGCTCCGCACCGTGTCTACTTCACATCAGCACCTCTGCTTGCCAAGCGCTCCACTCCTGTTCAACGTTCAACGACTGTGCACTCCAGCAACAGATGTCGTATGCTGGAAATCTTGCTTCAGAGGAACAGTATTACTTGGGATTTCGAACCTCAGCTGCGCACAAGAAGGACGTGGGTCAGGAGGTATCTAGGTGGCCTGCTGGGTGGGATCATTAGAAGCGAAGCAAATGCTATCTTTGAAACAGTCGACAAAGGAGGTGGTCTGCCTAAGGCAAGTCAAAAGTTACACATTCACACTTCATGGCTTTGCAACATCACAATGCCGTCACTTCAGGTATTGATTTCTTTGCTGCTTGTGTAGTCAGCATACATAGATTTTGCTTTTGTGTCAGTGTGTGTTATTCCACTTGGCTGGGGAAGTGGAATTTACATTTTCTTTCTAAGAGGTCATATGACCAGTTTTTCTGTGGCCAAATACCAAAAGACAGAAACAGAACAGTTTCACACCTAAGAATTTCATGAAGTATGCTCAGAATCAAGTTTGCATTCGTATGACCCAGGGTCCCAGGACAACATTTGCAGCCCATGCCTGCTAGAACGACCACCATGTTCTCTTCTTTCATCTAGAAGAAGAAAAGGGGCAATTGAAATTCCTCCTTTGCCTATGAAAGCAAAACTTGCCAGTATTGAGAGAAAGCATGAGGGAGATGAGCAGAGAGCACCATTTGGATCACTTTTACGGGGGCATATGGTCTTTTGGGCTGCCGTGGCTTTTGAAGCCTATTGCTGAGAAAGTCTGGAAGCTCCTGCCTGTCTAACTAGGAGCTCCCTTTATCTTTGAGAAGTTAAGCACAGAACAAGTACAATGCAGGCAAGAGGCTCAGAGTCAGATGTCGCTACTCTTCACGGTCCAGTGATGCAGCCAGAAGTCACTTCCTCAAGTCTCAATTTCTTGTCTAGTTAATGAAAATGAAATTTCATTCATAGAGTTCACTGAATCTTCTATAAAAATACTATAAAAGTGTTTTTATAACTTCCAGATTTAAGCAAAATCTGAAGAAAAACAAAAATCCCTACCCATCACTTTAATGCCTTAGACATAGGTTAAGGTACCCAGACTTAAGAAATGTCTGTTGATAATAGCATCTTATATTTGGGAGTGACATTGACTACAGTATGGAGGAGTCCAGCACATGGCAACCTATCTTAGAGAGAAATTTTCCTCATGAACCAGGTTTTCCACTTATAGGATGAAGCATGAAAAGCAACATATATTTTATAGAAAATAGGAAATATTTAATGTATATAAATTTATTTGCTTTGGCAATTATTTATTTACAATTGATGATTGATATCAACAATTGAGGTAAAAATATACATGAGGTATAAATATAATATTTAAATGCAATATCATATTTTATTTCCATTGGCAAGATAACAATGAATAAAATACTGCAGTATTTGACAAATAAGCTTGATGCATCTTTTTCCTCTTTTTTCTTTTTTTTAGATGCACTGTGTTGTTATGCAGCAGCGATGTGATTAGCATGTGCATAAAAATAAAAAAGTCAGGTAATTTGAAGAGAAGAGGAGTCAGAAATACAATCCTATTCGTTTTTATTCTGTTTTAACTCTGCTGTAGACCCTGGCTTCTCAGAGTGGGATCTTCCCGCCAGCAGCATGGGCATCCCCGGGGCCTGTTACAAATGCAGACTCTCAGGCCCACCCAGCCTGCCTGAATCAGGGTCTGCATTTGAACAAGATCTCCAGGCGATTCATGTGCACGTTAAATTTGGTGATACAATACCATCCATCCTTGCGTGCCTGTCTAATTCTCCAAACACACAGGCTCCCATCTCTGGAGTAGGACCAGTGTGAAACTAGATTCAACTTCACTATGCATATGTCTATGCATATTAAAGTAACCCAGCATATATGGTTAAATTTAAGACGTATGGCAGAAGTGAATTTTTTCGCTCACAAAGCACTACCCAAATGGAAAATTATGGCTTTGCTCCACCTTCTTAGGTAGGCCAGAAAATGAAAAATTCCTAGGTCATAATTCAAAGAGTATGATTCTCCTTGCACTATACAGAACTCATATATAGCATTTTTATTCCTCTCAAAAAAAGAATTGCACATTGCTGATAAGAGAAAACATTATATGAATGCATACAATACAAAAAAAGAAAAGGAAAACACTCATTTAAATTTTTCTTTTTTTCCTCCAACCCCACTTGCTAAATTATGATACCACTCTCTCACGGATTACCAAAGAAAATCTCTCTCTCTGAAACCAAACACAATAAATTATCTTTCTCTCTACAGTTGTTGAATTATAATAAACAAATCCACTAGCAATTGGCTAAGGAGAGTCAATTTGCTTAGTCTATACAATAATAAATAAGGTTGGGCCAAACGCATAGGTAGCTTGACCAGCTAATGAAGAAATGTGGAATTAACAAACCTGTTTATATTTTCTAAAACTAATTGAAGAACATAGTTTTGGTCTAATGTTAGCTTAAAACCCTGTCTTTCAGATTGCAAAACTTCAATACATTATCTCTTAAGAACATCACATGTAGCAAAATAAGAATTCCCTGAAGCTGTAACGGTCTGGGGCTCTTGAATGACCATCATCTCCCTTTGTCTGGTGTCCAGAGTTAAATTCAGTGCGATATCTTGGTAGGAAAACGCCAATTAACTGTGACCAAAAAAGGCCACTGGTCAAACAGAATGATACTTAAGAACATTATGAAATGTATCTATGAAAACTTCATAAACCGCAGAGGCTCCCTTTGGCTGTGAACGAGCACGGGCGATTACATTCAGCTCTGATCAGCAGGGACATCTAGGTTCTGGTTCAGTCTCTCACGCTGACTCCAGTGGTCCGTGGGTATCTGACATTTCACTGAAACTGCATCTGGCCAGGCCCAGTGGCAACTGGTCACCCAGCCTTAAATTTGGTAACAACTTTCACCCATTTCTTTGCTTTAAAGAGGAGTAAGTATTCTTTTCCTCACTTTATCCAACACTCCACTTCAGTTTTCGAAGAACACAAACAGACAACACATAAGAACCTTTTAATGTTGTTTTCCTTTGGTTAGCTAACCTTTGGTTAAACCTCAGGGCAGATGGACAGACCACACATTTTCACACCTGGGTGTTAGCAGCAGATTCTGCTCAGCTTACTGGACAGTGGGGAGATGGGACCCAGAGCAACCTGGAAAGAACCACGTGAGGAAGGGACTCACTGAGTCAGACGTGTTCCTTTTCAAAATACGCCATTATATATAAAACTGATTTTTACATATATACAGTAAAGATAGAGATATACACACATATGTACATATGCTATACATACATTTATTTACAGTTAAGAATACGCTTCTTAGAAGCCTTTAAATAGCAAATTAGGCAATGCATAAGGAATAATCCATTTAATTTTAAGTAATATAGATAAATGTTCTGATTTTTAAAAATATTATATTAGTAGGGCTATAGCCATCTCCAGGAAGGCTAGGAAAGTTCTCAGAAATCCTTGCATCTTCAACATTCTGACTTCCCAGTGTTTCCATTTTTAAAAGTTAACCATGTCAATCAGTTTCTCTCTCTCTCTCCTGCTTTCTCACGAGCACATTCTCTCCCACAGGCATTTGCTTTTGCTTCCTCTTCCCTGAGTTTGATGTCACACTGGGGAAAACTCAGATTTTAGTTTCCGGACCTTCAGCAATGAGGGGCTGAAAAGAGTTTCTAATCCTGGCAACTTCTGCCGCACACAGATGTCCAAAGCCTTTATTGTACCATTCTGGGGAGTGACCTCTGTGGGGACAAAAATCAGAAAGGAAGTGGGAACATCTTTTTTGAAATCACAACAATTTGTCACAGTAGCCAGGGCTGTTCTTGTGCCCTGACTGTAAGTACACTTGGTGCAACTCAGGGCTGCTGCCTCCAGGATCTGAGAGCCTCATTCTGTCATCAGCTGCCTTGAAAATGCCTTTCCAGCCAAGCATTCAGTCTATCTTTTCAGTATTCATTGGGTGCTTTAAAATGATAAAAGATTTTTCTCCTCGGAAAAGATTCTGACTTAACTCTAGAAATTACTGAGAAAGCTCAGTGCGCATCTACCCAGACCAAGAACTCAGTTTGGCATCATGAATGCTTTGGAGGGGTTAGATTTGAATTAGTTTCTTCTCAAAGGAGGGCAAGTGGAGGGAGCATCAAAAAAGGACACCCAAAAGAAACACAAGAGAAGGAGACTTGCACTTACTGAGCACATACTGTGTGCCAGGCTCTAGTGCTTATGGCTGCTCTGGATGAGAAGCACAGAAATATAAGGGGGGACAAAACTGAAAATGAAGGAGAGCCAAGAGCTGCAGGAGAATGCCAGAATTTTAGGAAAGGTGAGGAAGAGGAAAGCAGAGAGAGGGTGGCATAAGCAATCATCTATGAAAGCACGTTAATGGCAATGAGGAAAAAAGTATAGTGAAATAAGAAATCAGGATGACAAACAGGGTCCCAGCAATGTGCCACTAAAGCTGAGATTCCAAGATGGCGCCCACTCTCCTTGGTGTTCACACTTACTTCAGGTCTATCCTGCAGATGTGGGTCAGTCTTGACTTGCCGGAACCACAAGGTTCTATTAAATACTGAGAATCCATCACCATGGCCCGCACGCCACCCATGAGCTGGGCTTCCTCATGCTCCACAGACAGGGACACCAGGGTACACATTCCTTTGGGCAAATCAGTTTTCCAGGTCCTGTAGCAAAACAACCGGCACATCAGAATTATGGCTAAGAGAGAAAGAAAACCGTGAACACAGCGCTGAGGTTTACACTTACATTTTCCTACTCAAATTCCTAGCCTAGTTACTTGGATTAATTTAATGGTTTCCATAAGTGTGTGTGCAGTTTGTACAGGGCAGTTCAAAGCAACTGAGTTCAAGTCTCAGCCCTCAGACCCAGAGGCCAGAAATGGCCTTGCAGCTTCCAGATCTGCCTTGGAACCCCAAACTGAGGCTGCAGAGGCTCTTGCCCATTATTGAA
Source organism: Equus caballus (assembly GCF_041296265.1). Taxonomy (NCBI): domain Eukaryota; kingdom Metazoa; phylum Chordata; class Mammalia; order Perissodactyla; family Equidae; genus Equus; species Equus caballus. The sequence goes on from NC_091700.1 coordinate 29,611,894, forward strand.
GGGCTGGTCTTAGAGTTTTGGAATGAGCACTCGCTCATTCAAGTCATTTAGCAAATACCTATTCAGCACATGGATGTATCAGGCTCTGAGAAGCCACCACACACAACGATACACAGCCCAGGAGAAGAGGCAGATATATAAAGAGAACTCTAAAAACCATGGTGCGTGCCATGATACAGTTAGGCACGGAGTGCTCTGGGCTCAGGGGGAAGGGAAGGGGAGGCAGATAGGGCAAGAATTCCTGGAGGAGGTGATGCTCCACTCAAGTCTTAATGAACTGGTGATGCTTAGCTTGAAGTAAACTAGACACATATGGACTGTCTTCAAATACTGGAGTGGCTCTTGAGTGGGAGAACAAATAAATATAGCTGACTTGACTCCAGAAGGGAGAGATATGAAGACACCTTTCAGTTCAGCACTGAGAAAAGCTGTCTCACAATGTGCACACTCCAAAAATGGAATGGGCTGTGTGAGGAGGTAGTGAGTTCCCTGTTCCCGGAGCATTCAAGCATAGAGGGGGCTACCACTTGGAAAAAGGCTATAGATGGGAGTCAGGAACCATAAGAGCATCTGTGTAACAACCAATTCTACCATAGGATAAGGGTTTTGTTATTACATCCCAGTTATTTACATCACAAATCGGATTCCCCTGCTTAGTCATCTCATCTATAGCTTTGTCCTGCCCTACCACACCAGAAAGAGGGACTATTCCACATGCCTGACAAGAACTTGGGAAGAAGCAAGCCCTAAACAAATACTCAGCAGCTTCTCCAAGGTGTGAACATTCTCTTTTCACACACAATGATATGATTAACAATAAACACTGAAAGTTGTACAGAGCTGTGGGGATAAAATGGAAAAAGCTTCAGGATTGTCACTGGAAGCTCCTAGACAAGGGGATTAAGCGAGAAGTAAACATGGTAATCCCCAAAGGAGACCGGCGCTGTCTGTGCCAGCCTGGATGTGGAGATGCTCTGAGGACAGGGGGTCTCTCAGCCCTGTGACTTCCTCATCACACTTGCCACTTTCTCTGTTCTTGGATCATAACCAGAAGGAATTCTTGTTGTGGGATCCATGTCTGGCTCATCGTTAGTTCTCTCGAGTGCCGAGTTCTCTCTCGGGGCCTCATGGTTCACCCACCTTGTCCTTCAAGTCTTGGATCGAATATCAATGCAGTGAGAGTCTGCTCTGGCCACTAGATTTAAAACTCCACCCCTTCCAATCCCCCTATCTTACTTATCCACCTAGGTAAGAAACTCTATGCCCCTTACTTATCATTTATGGACTCTCTCTCCCTAACGCAATCTAAACCCAGAGAAAGCAGTCTGCTGTGTGCACTGCAGGGTCCCTGCAACCTCCAACGCTGCCTGGAACAAGGGAGTGGTGGAATCGTATACTAAGACATAGCAGGCTGGTGGGATTGCTGGATGGATGGAAGGAGAAGGTTCCACGCACAGACTCTGGCCCTGAGCCTCCTCTAAGGGGAGGGACAAGGCAGGCTATGGCATGGCTCCAGCCCCATGGCTGCCATCCTAGAAGAACTATTCAATTGGCCACTTGCAAGAATGAAGGGGTGAAGCCTAACTTCCATGAGATGACTAATGTCCCAATAACTGTGGTAATAAGCCACTCTTATAACTGCCCACCTTCTCCCCCAGGATCCCGAGGTTGCTAAGATAGACACATATATTTAAAATTCAAGGTCCCAAGGACGAATTCCAAGGGCATAAATAGCCCATGTGAAAAGTAACCTTTAGTTTGCCACCAAGATTAGTTTCATAAAGAAACTGTTTTAAATATACATTTGGGAATTTCACTAGGGATTCCTTTTACACTGCTAATCTATGAGAAGAGACAGTGTTGGCCATCACTTATCAATAAAAAAGGATATATTGATTTAATTATATTTTATTTGGGTCTGTTAACAGCCTCAATCCCTGTTCTTTCTGATCCAATAATGACTCACCAGCCCATGTGCATAGCTCTCCTGTGCAAACTTCCTATTATTGGTTCAGAATGCCATTCCAAAGCCAGAGAGCACGGGTCCAGAACTCAACCCATAAATCTACCAGAAGCAATATTTCAACAGTAGACATGAGACTCGCAAGCCTTGTCAGGCCCTGAAATCTTACTGGACATCCAAGTGTCTCAGCATAGCTGGACCTTCAGGGCTGTGCCAAGGTTTCTGTGCACGATCATGAGTTATGAACATCTGAAGTTATACAGATGAATTTGGAAGTCACACACACGCCAGTCTTAAGAGTTATACAAACTGAAGACTTGCTTTCCCAGAGGGGAGAAAGGCAAAATCAGGAGAAAAGCCAGTTACATTCAATTTGCATAATTTGGCAGAAAGCGCAACTGGACAAACAGCAGCTATTCTTGGGACTCTGTTCTGAGGAAATGAACAATATTTATGGCCTAATAAACCATACGCTCCATAATGAAAGGGGCCATAAGAGAGCCCGGCGGAGCTATAAACTGGGTGAAAGAAGCAGGAAGTCGGGCATAAATACAGCAAAGTCAGTTTTCACTGAGGGAAGTGAGGGCCGGCTTAGTGTTCCCAGCGGAGGCTGAATTTAGGTGGTAGAACTCCGTGAAACACTTAAATCTGCAGCTCTTAATCTGCTTTTGGAACAGAATATCTTAAACCCCAGAAGTCAGGCTTACCTGAGAACCACGAAGTCTCTGGAAGGGTGGGGGGCCATGCTGTTCAACACGTACTGATAGATTTCTGTTTGCTTGTCCAGGGTTTCCACAACCTTCCACTGCACAAAATCCTCATCCCACAGGTGGCGCTCTCTCAGCACACGATTCAAAACCACCGAGGGGGGCGCTTCCACCTCCACGGCAGCCTTCCACAGCTTCAGCGGATTCCCATCTCCCACCTTGGGAAAGACACCATCAAAGGCTGAAGAGGTCAACCAACTCCAAGAAGAACCTACAATACTTCCCTGAGTGTCCAACAAAATCACCGAGTGCGTGACTGAAAGTGTGATTCTGCGTACCTCAGGTTTAAAATTTTGAAATGTCAACACTTAAGCTTAAAATAATGATAATAATGTTCAGCGTTCTCCGCTTCAGTGGTCCGGGTTCACCAGTCCTGATCCCGGGTGTGGACCAGCATCACTCATCAAGCCCTGCTTTGGCAGCATCCCACACACAAAATGGAGGGAGGTGGGCACAGATGTTAACTCAGGGCCACTCTTCCGCAAGGAAAATGAGGAATACTGGCAACAGACGTTAACTCAGGGCCAACCTTCCTCACCAAAAAAAAAAAAAAGAAGAAGAATGATAATAAAAATAATAGTCACCAACACACCCAGTGCTTATTGTGTGTCACGCACCATTCTAACTCATTTGATTTTTACAGAGCCCTCCTCTGACAGTGGTACTATTATTACGTCTATTATGCAAATGAGAAAACAGAGACACAGAGAGGCATGTGACCTGTCCAACATCACACAGCTAAGGGACAGAGACAGGATTGGGATCTAGCAGTCTGGCTCCACAGTCTGCACTCTGTTTATGTGCAGCAGGGTTGCCAGTAGTCTCTGAAGAGGGTCTTTAACTTGTTCATGTGTGTGCCAAGCCCCATGGACACAGTGGCCATTTTTAAAGCAAAATAAATCCCTGGTTATTAGACATGGCTCTTTGGGAGTAATTTTTTCCAACCCCTGAGATTACCTTTTTGAAAGCAAGATCTGTATTGTCTGTGCTGGAACACGTGACCCAGCCTTTGAACTTCTCCTTGGCTTCCTTCTGGAGGCCCTGGACGAGATGCTCCAGGTAAGTGTGGAAGGTCGCCCCGCTCTCTTCCAGCTGGGTCCCCAGGTCTTCCAGAGTTGGAGCATGGATCTCAGCTTCCACATACGAGTTATGAGACTGGGCTACCAACTCATGTGGGACCTGAACCGACGGACGCATGAAAGACCAACACAGTGAGCTAGAGACACGCTGAGACTAACAGTGAGAGCTAGCAGTCATTTCACCAAAAACCACGGGATGGGCGATGGGCCGAGTGCCGAGGCACAAGAGATGTTTTTCTAAGATCAGTAGCAAGGCTGGGGGCTGGGGGAGCTCCCTAAAGTCAGGAAATACAAGAATGTTTCTCAAGCTATATTTATTATTCAAAACATTGCAATGACTTCCCTTTCATTCTTTCCATTTTCCTTTTAACATATTTTTATTTGGTTTGGCAAAATGTGGGCTCAGGAAACTTAAAGCACATACACTTAAGGGAAATATCAGTATGATTTAGAAATAGCTTTACCTGTTAAGCACACTTTTCCCATTTACAATGCCAATTTTACCAGAAAAAGTATGCCAGAAGTCTAGTTCACTTACTTCTTTGACATATCTATGGCTATATTCATAAACTGTCAGGGATTGCTAATATCACACACACACATGCACGCATGCGCACGCGCGTGCACACACACACACACACACACACACACAGATGCTGAACCTAATCAAGTCCTGAGGTAAAATCAAATATAACATAATTGGCTGGCTGGCTTTGAACTTGGCACCTGAAGGTGAGGTAACTGTTTTCCTGAAAACCACCATCAGGGTGGGCCGGAGTGGCTTTAACTGTCAGAGCCTGGGCTAGAGAGCTAGCTCCTCACACTTCTTGGCGGCAAAGACCAGAGCTGTAGAGTGTATTGTCACTGTAAATTCAGGAACAAACAGATATAATCCATAAATGCAGCAACCATTCCGAGCGTCTTATCTCGTTCCAAGAGCTATAAGGAAGTTCGCTTCAAGTCTTTGCTCACCTCAAAGAGTCTGTCGCATGCCATGATCATATGGGCCAGCCCCTGAGCAGCTGCCAGATTCTCATTGAGGTCCTTTTGATCTGGCTTCCCGGTGGCGTATTTCTTCTGTATGACTCTGTAATTGAAGGGGAGAGTCCTGAACAGACCCCAAACTCCAGAGCCTTTCACAGCACAGAGCTCATCCCCTTGGTTATCTCTTCCTACCCACATCCCAGGGCTTCTCATTTCCAAACAAAAACGGTGAGCACACATCGTAAATATTCTGAGTCAGGCTAAGAGTCTGACAGTTCCTAATGAAGAACCTTGGCAAAATACGAGGGCAGGAACAACTGTTGGGGGAGACGTTAATCTATTTTTCCAAAGTTTGGAACCACTTCACTGCAAGCTGCCGTAAGTGACCCTTAACTCTAGCCTTTCAAAACGAAAGATTGTAAAATACTACTTCGTGTACTTTTTTCCTCCTTCCCACTCACACACACAAAACAAAAAAAAACTCAGGCTTTCTGGATCACAACAGACATTGTTCAATGCTACTGTGATAATTCTGTGAATCTGAGACCTAAGAACTAAGTCGCTTCAAAACATTTTCTGATTATAAATTAAATGGTAACAAATCCTCAAGTTGAAACACAGTGTGAGAAATTGTTTCAGTGAATTGTGGGCAATACCTGGTTTAGGATCACCACTGTTGCTGAGAAAAACCCACCTGGGGGAGCTTTCTTTCTTCACTAAGTTGAGATGAAAGAGGGAGGGGGCCAGACACACCGCCAGGTTCATGGGCGTCATCTGGTTCTCTTCCACCAGGTTGACCACGTCGTGCAGGAAGCACAGCAGCGTCTGCAGGACTTCCCTGCTCTCATCCGCCAGCAGCAGGATGGCCGCCTGCACTGCCTGCAGCCGCTGCTCTTTGGGGACATCTGTGGAAAAGTGGGTGCCAGGTCATTAGTGGAACAGCCACAGAAACAGCCCAGTGTGGGGCGTGAGTAAGCTCCGGCTTCCTGATGGGAGCACACTCAGAGACAGCATCAGCATTGACAACAAAGATGACAACTGCGAATGGCCCAAAGAAGTAAGTAATTACTCCAGCCTCCCCACAGATGAGAGGCAGAGCTGAGACTGGAACCCCGGCAGTCTAACTCCAGAACCCACATTCTTAACAACAAGGCAGTACTTTAGAGGGGCTGCTGTGGGACCTTCTGCCCAGGTCTTGGATAGCCGGGACAGTTGTGGCTCTCCTGCCTGCCTCCATCATCCAACATCCCAGGGCTGGGCATGCTCCTGGCCCGCAAATCCAAATTTCTGGAAAAGCCTAACTATGCATTCAGTGTTCTGAAACCCATGCCCATCCCTCCCATGTCCACTGTCTATTGGCACAAGACAGACCTGGGTTTAGTAGAGAAGAGCCATTTTGTGCAAATTATAGCAAAACCTTTCTCTTTTTTCTTGCTTGTGCTGAAGCAGAAGCAGATACCACTAATGACTTCAAGCCTGTCATTGAAATGTTATAAATCCAGCTTGAGCCATTAACTGCTTTTCAATGTGTTGCTTTAGGTAAGATGTCTAGTGTATACATTGCCTAACTTTAGATTTGCCAGCCTTGGCTTCCATGCCAAAATTTTTGAAGAGTCATTAGACATGGCGACACGGCATCTTAACTTCCGTTCCATTCACTTGTTCCTTTATCCCAAGGAAATATCTTCTGTCCATTATTTTCTTCTACGAATGTTTGCAAAGGCCAACTATTAATCCCTAAATTTAGCATCCATTTTTGATCCTATCCTCCTTGACCTTTCTGTTACACATGAAACTCCTGTGGTTCCTGCCTCTTTCTTGGCTCTGAGGAGACTATTCTAGATCTGCATTTCTAAGTGCTGATAATTTGCAACCATGTGGATGGCTCTCAGCACCTCAAATTCAACATCCAGTCAATTCTGAACACCTCTCTCCTCCCTGCCCCCAAACTAGCTCCTTCGCCCCTCTTCCTTTCTTTATTGTCCCAGTCATGAAGCCTTAAAACTTTAGGGTTGTCTTTGATGCCACTATCCTTCTCCCTTCTGTAGACCAGTGGGTTTCAAATATTTTCATTATCCATCCGACACTCTAAGTAATCATTTGATGCAAGTCCAGGAAGTAATCAGCTAAAAATAGAACTGCTCTGGAGAACCGGAGAAAGAACTGGCCCTCTCTTGTCCAGTATGAGTTTGGAAACTTTGAGTCTAGACTCTATCCATGGGACATCATATTTTCAGTGTCACTGCTGGAAGTCACTGCAGGTAATCCAGAGCCTCAGTTGATGTGCTAGCTCCCTAACCCTCCATTCTTGTCCAGTCCAATGCTTCTTGTTGATCACTTCTAGATTCATGGGTCAAAAAAGCAGTTCTGATGGACATTCACCCTGTGGCAGACACAAGCTTGGCTGCCCACTCAATACCTGCTCTCTCCTCTTCCACTCTAAGAAAACACATGGTCTGTGCAGGTGTGGGCTGCAATGTACTCAGGGAAGATCTCAGACCCAGGGGATAACTATGTTGGCCTAAACCAAAATTGGTAATCCCATTCCTCTTTCCAGTGATTTGGGGGAGAACGTGTAAACCATTTCAGCCTATAGTTATCAAGACAAATACTAGGAGCTTCTGTAAATTTATCTCCCTGATAAAAAGAGACATATGCCCAAGGGGAAGCCCTTCTGCCCTCTTCTTGTCTTTGAATGTGATTTCGGAAAGACATGATAATTATAAGTTGTGGCAATCATGTCGTGACCTTAAGGGGATAATCAAGAGAGGCTGAGCTGTGGAATTAATCAGCTCAGAATTATTTAATTCCAGATTTCTTGTCAGGTGCGTATATCTTTATTGTTTAAACAACTGTTTGTTGGAATTTTGGTTCTGTCTTTACAGCTGAGAGCACTGTAACGGGTAACCCCCTCAACAACACCCAAGGGTTCCCCAGTGGCTAATGAGTCAAGTATAAACTCTTTGCCCTAACAGTCAATGCTCTTCCTTGGTACGGACCCAGTCTAATTTTTCAATGCCATTTGGTACTGCGTTGCACAGTTGACATTCATGCGAGCCAGACGAACACCCTGTAATCTCCTGACACATGCTCATGCCATTTGCTTCACTCAACATGTGTTCCTCATATAGCTCAACCTTCAGTTGTCAGTTCTCCACTGAGTTCTTATTCCTCATCTCCACCTCTGTGGGTTTTCTTTGTAACCTTATTACGGGATTTCTCCAATCTTGCTGTATAGCAGTTATTCATGTACATGTCTTGTCTCCCTCAGTTGTAAGAGCAGAGAGTGAGTCTCACCCGTCCACACGCTCTGCAGCGTTCAGCTCGGGGCCTGCACATACGCGGCACTCAGGAAATGTGTGCTCAGCTAAAATAAACCCTGCTTTGATCTGGTTTCATGCTGGTAAGTCTCAGAAAGGGCCAAAGGCATTTATCTCTTGGAAATAATCTGACTTTCACCTTAGACTAGTGTCAACCTTAACACGAGAGCTGATTAAATTTAAAGACTTACATGTGATACCTCTAAACCATCAGGGAGGCTTAACCGAAAAACACAGCTCAATCTCTTATGGCAACAACGTCATAGACTCCCTGTGTTTGGGCTTTAGCGACATGTATCATTAATTTAACTTAACCTATTCACTTTGACAGAATAATATTTAGTTAGTGGGTCACCACGTTATCTTGTTTTTATAAGTCGTACTTATTATCACCCTTTTTGAATTTGCAACATTGTAGACTCCTTAAACGCATTTTGTACAGAATTCTTTATAGCAGGGGTCTTCTTCAAATTGGATCAATTCCTTATTGAGGCCCATTTCAGGCATATTTTGCTGAAAACTCAAAGTCCACAGGCCAAAAGGTTTTATGTCTAAAGAATTGGGACTGGGACCATCAAGATACTTTATAATCATAATATTATTGGATCTAGAAAAGAGTCACGTGTTCATTTCTAACATCCCCCCTTGCAACTACCTTTAGCAGGATTTGCTTTTTAGTCAATAATTGTTATTTTCAATGATTATTTTAATTATAGGGGCTTTGACAAGAATTATCAATTTCAAATAATTTAAAAAATTCCAAGTGAAAATATAAATTAGTTGAATAAAGCTTAAGCCTTGATTTGGTTTGCCTACTTTTCACCAATTAAAATACATGGTATTAAAATACATTTGCCTTTTATTTCTGGTCATTTTAATGCATTTGGCTTGAATTTCACATATCCCAAGGAAATGCTTACTTTTTCAAAATATCCATAAACAAAATAAATTCTACTGTGTCCCCTTTTCATTTTAAATTTATTAAAAGTACATAGAAAGTTTTAGATCTTATACAAAATCCTATTGAGATGGAAATTTTTGATGTCAAAAAGGTATTTTCAAATGCATAAACTATGGCCTGGAGATTTCCATATCAAACCCTGAACAAAGTTTACTTCTGGAGAAGAGCGTAGAATGATAACTTTTATATACGTCTTTATGGATTCACGTATTACTTGTATAATTAAAACTCAAGTTACAGAATTGTTTTTTAAGTGGACAGGTACATATGAGAACACGGATCTGCATTATTTCCACTTACACTGATAGATGTGGAGGAAGGTCTCGCTGAGCTTGTTGGTGAAGAGAGGCTCAGGGAGGTCCCGGAAGAACTGTTTCACCATATCCGCCACGTCATAAGCGGATTGGTCCTCATAGCTGACGTTCTCAGGGAAGTTCTCGTTCATTTGGCGTAAGGCCTGGATTCGAGATTTCACACCCGATTTTCGAAAAAGACCCACCTGAAACAAGTCACAGGGCTGTGTGAGTGAGGCCACCTTTGCTCCAGACATTTTCTTCCTAGGGCTAGCACCTTGGCAGTGATGAGAAGGCATGGGACCAGGGCTGGATGAGCAGCAATTGCATCCAAACTAGTAAATTGGAAATGACTGGTTTAGCGACCTTAGGCAGTAGCTGAACGCTGACTTCCTCTACCATAAAATGAAAATAAGAATAATACCCCACCTCACAAGCCCATTGTGGAGACTAAACGAGAAAATATATGTGACTGCGCTTTGTAACCTGTGAGGTATAACATGGTAGCGTTATTATTCTATTCAATTACAGTCATGTGCTGCAAAATGAAGTTGTGGTTGATGACGGACAACATATACGGCAGTGGTCCCATAAGATTAGTCCCATAGAGTGTAGGCGTGTAGTAGGCTATACCATCTAGGTTGGTAAGTGCACTCCATGATGTTCTCACAACGACAAACTCCCCTTATGACGTACTTCTCAGAATGCGTCCGCATAGTTAAGTGTTGTGTGACTGTTCGACAAGCAGTGATTAAATAGCCACTATATATCAGGCGTACTTATACTTGCTAGAAGTCATTAGTGAGTAGACCAGACAAAATTCTCTGCCCTTCAGTGTTTACACTTTAATGGGGCTTTTGAGAAAGTTCTGTCAATGGACAGCTTGATGGATCCTAGATAAGCAACCATATCCAGTGCCCCTTTGAGGGAGAGGTTTATAGGGACTATGCTCATGAAACAAAATAAAATTATAAGCATGTATTTTGATTTCAGGGTCTTATTTGCTATTCCTTCTTCGGAATCCTTGTAGCACTCGCTATGTACGCTTCTCATACGATGCCTGGCACTTACTACCTGGTTAGTTACTACGTGCATAAGCTATGGTTCTAGTGGGAATCATTCTTGAGTGGATTTTCTTCAGACTTCAAGACTTCTCATGGCTTTTTCATCCCTAGGGCTGAGATTCCTCCTCTGCTTGACAATCAACGGAGCAATAGGCACCAAGGAGAAAACGCCCCTAAAAGGAATGAGTGTGGTGGAGCAGGGCCCTGTGAGAATGGAGATTCCTGCAAGGTTGGCAGGTCACACTCCAGGCCCTCCTGAGGCTTTCCACACTCTGGACCTGCCTCCCCCAAAAAAAGAGCTGAGCTGCTCTGGGAGCCCTGGCTTATAGTGAATTAGCATGTCTGCTATTGTTAAATGCCTGAAGGGCATCGGGTTGCTCAAAACTGGTCCTTCAACCCTCAGTCTCCACTTTTCTCGCCCCCCAAGGGCTCATGGGTTTTCCCACTTCCACGAAGCAAGGTGGGAAAACAGTCCCAAGTGGTCATTCAGGTATGCAGAGGCCACCGGAGTCAGCCTCCGCTCCTCCTCTCTATACCTGGAGAAATGGCCAGGTCGTCCCATCGGCTGCCCTGAGTGCCAGGCCGGCCTCAACCCAAGTTCAGGTGTCTGAGGAGAACTTTCTTGGCTGTGGCTATAAATGGAGAGCAGCCCTAATTCTTCTAAACTGCAGTAACAGCAAGGGAAGAATTCCAAGCAATTAGAGAATACTCAGGTTTTTGTGTATGTCAGCTGAATGGATCGCAGGGGAAATTATACACTGCTACTTTTTGTGGCAATAAAAACAGAACTCTTAGTAATACTTCTTTGCATTCCAAGGCATCCACAGATCAGGATTTTCAGACATATTGCCACTTAAAACGTTAATTGCTTTCTTTTTATTCTTGCTTGGAATGTCGAGAAAATGCAAAACTTTGCCATACTTAGATGACTCTCCAAGAAGAACCTAAAGAACATTTATCTTCTTCTGGCAGCTTCTCCAAATTTCATCAAAGTGCATGAGAAGAAAGCATGTCCTGTCAGAAGAAAAATTCAAGATGGTAAACGAGTGACTATTAACGTGAGATCCATCCTTCATTTGTTTACATCTCAACTCTTCTAATTCTAGAAGGAGGCCCAGGACTGTGCCACACAGCTGTGCTGCACAGGAGTCCTCAGAATCCAAGTGCCTCAAAGGTGAATTTTAAACATTTATCCTCCTGTGAGTTGGTATTATGCTGTTTGAGAATTACTGTTATTATTTTCTTAATAGCAGAGAAATATTGATAGAGATCTGTAAAAAGAATAGAGCAGACAAGTGTTTGTGTGTATACTGCAAAGGGTGGCTCCTCTTCTGTCCACCGTGTCTTGCGTGCGTCGTTTCTGGGTGCGCTTGATGTGCATGTACACACACATCCCAGTGCTGTTTTCTTTGTACTGTTCGATTTCCAAGTTTCTTTCTAGTTTCAGCAAATATTGTTATTTTAATTATTTTAGACATGTCTGGAGCTCTCCAGCTGCGGGCTCTGAGCTGCTTGTTCTGACTTAGATCTCACAGGATATCCAGAGGGTTGTCAGGTATTTATTTGTTCTGCCTCAAATTCTGACAATAACCTTCCCATCCCACCCTTATCTTCCAAGGGACGTGGGAAATTTCTGTGGGTTCTGTGGATTTTTGTTGGAAGCACAGAAGGAAATTTCTTTCCTAAACCTAATAAAGAAAAGGTGTTTTGAAATCAGACTGGATTCCAGATGGAGCAGCTGAAGATGGCAGAAGGGAAAGATGGCAAGAACCCCAGTCTTCAAAAATGTCATGCTGCTGATAAAAGAACTGACCTCGGACTGCCTGACTTCCTGACTTCTTGTCACGTGAGCACATGAATTTCCTATTGTTTAAGCCATTTTCGGATGGGGCTTCTGTTACCTGCAGTGGAAAACTCCCTGGGCACCGTAAGTAGAAGCTTCTTCTAACAGAGCAGAGGTCCTGAGACCAGAGAGAAGAGCTTCTCCTACTGATTTGCATAGAACAATCATGAGCGGCGGCAGGAGCGACTGCCAATCATTTCTTCTTAGAAAAGGTCTCAAAGCAGTGATAAAATCTGCATTTTGGGCTAAAATTTTTTTCCAAGTTAAAAATGGAGAACAGAAGAAACCATTTTAAAAATCTGTTGCTTCTAAGGGCACCGTTGTCATCATAGCTGACGGGAGGCTGCCCCAGATCCCTCAGCCTCATTATGAGAAAGACCCAGGGAGCATAAAATGTCTTCCATTTGCTTCTGTGTCTCTCACTGGTTAGTGGGCGACCTGGGTAGTCATGAGGGACCCACACTTAGTTTAATGCTCTGCAGTCACCGTTTTGAAATTCTTAATAATTTAGAAACAAGACATCTTGCATTTTCACTTTGCAGGAGGCCCCACAAATTACATAACAGGCGCTGTTCTTATGTACTTTGAAAGCACAGCTCAAACACCCTCTCTAAAAAGGGAAGAATGTGGTCAGCCATGCAAAATTCATTTTATAAGCATCTCTCCTGCATATGATCGCTCATCTTAAAGGTAAAAGGATGATTGACGAGTGTTCCTTTGGTCTAGTTTTACTTTCCTCTCTCTTTTGTCTTCCACCTAAAAACCCGGCTATGAAAAAGCCAGGACTCAAGGTATAATTTAAAAAGAGAGGCTCCAGAGCATTGCTCATCTTGTCTGAGGCTGGCAACGGGGAAAGTGATGAACAGGCGGCGGGCAGAGGACACTTGTACTGAGTATGAAGTGTCTTTGCAGTATAATTGGGCTTTTAAAACTTACTCCTCCATTAGAAGGAGAGGTTGGGCATGAGAGCTGCATTAGAATTCAAATTTCATCTAAATAATATTAAATCTCCTACTTGGCATCCTGTTTATGCTAATCCTTTCGGTACTTAATGATGTTTATCAGGACTTCCATTTCCTCTTCTTTAGAAATGTGCTCAGCTAATGAAGAAAGGTTGGTTTTATGCAGAATGAGAAAGGTTCCTAAGAACAGTGTACAGCGGGTTCTTATTTCGAGCACGGCAGGGTTAGCCTCTCACTGCAGTGACTTCATAGTCATCATGAGCTGGTATAACTTATCCTTCTGTGCACAGTTGATTTAGGGCAGAAATAAAAGCTCAGCCAACAAAGCAGGGCTCCTCTCACACACTGCTTTGTCTGAATACAAATGGTTCACAATTGAAGGCTAAACTTCCCTATTTCATCCACAGCCAGCCGTAAGGGTGAAAATGGATACACTGTGTTTCATCATATATAAACTGTTCTGCACTGGGGAGCGTAGGAGGCGAAATGTTGGCAATGTTTCAGGGCTCTGTGGGGCTGTTTTCAACCATTCGTGATGAAGGCTTCTGTTTGAGATGAATGCTGAGCATGAGGGGAGGGGCCCGGCTCACTGCAGGAAGCCCCCTCTCTGAGATCAAGGGCAAAGCCTTGGGACAGTCTTGGATGGGAGGTCAAGGGGACTACGAAGGGAGGCAGCAGAGCAGCCAGACAAGTGTGGTTTCGAGGAAGGATGTTCGGAGACCTTCTGGTCTTCTGTGACCCTGGGACTGAGATCTCAAGACCCTGTGCAGACCTGAATCTTTTCAATTCAAAGGAGGTGGTGTTGGTGAAGAAAGAACATTTGTCTACTGTTAGGTCAGCCCCTTCCTTGTTACTCCAGTCCCCTCTTTCTTTTCTGAGTCATTCTCTTTTATTTGCTTGTGTTCCCTCTTGAATCTCTAGGAAAGTCTTCCTTCTCAGCCCGGTTTTCTTTGATGCCTCATTATGTTTCTCTAGTTCTCCCTTGTGCCCTTCCTATTATCACCTTCCTTCTTCACAGGGACCAGAGGGGTGGCCTTGGTGTGCTTTCCACACCCTGTGATGACAAAGGGGAGGGACACACAAGGCGGGAAACCCTGCCGTGCTGAGTGCTGCATAAGGTGGTAACTGGCTATGGTGAAAGTCCCTTTGACATCTTACAGATTCTTACTCTTGACTTAACAGTTAAGAGGTAGGTTGCCTTGTTCATTTTGGTTACATTCAGAATCAGTATTTATGTCCATGAGATGAGTCTTTTTCCTACAAAACTTTGCCAGCATACTATTTTTCAGGGTGGTATTCTTCCAGACTTAAAAAATAGTTATAGGCTTGATATGGAGACTGGAAATAAGCCTGCGAGCAGGGATGGAGGAGATTTTGGTGCCCACTATCCTTCTCTCTATTCATAGGACTTCTGCTTCAAACAGGAGACTGGACCCAATGACAGTAGTGATATTGATGCTACCTGTTATTCAGAATCTATAGGAGGCATGATTGGTTTGCATCCTACACTAAAGACTGTGTGGTAGGTAGAGTAGTGGTATTACAATTCACTTATTTATACTCAGCTTTGTTCAAGAAAAAATTCAAGGTGACCTACTACAATCTATAAAATACAATTAAAGACAGTAGATGAGAAAATTAGAGCAAAAGGAAAATAAAGATAGAAAAGGGTAGCTGAAACCAGGAATGATGTTGATACACAAAATTCATGCCTAAAAATTACATATATTTACTCCTGGCTCCAATATTTCTAGCAGCCAATATATAGAGGAAAACATATCCAGTTGAATGAGTCTGGTATACTTAATATAAAAAACAGACCAGTTGTTCAAAAGCAACACAATGCTTTCAGGTGCTGGGGCCAGAGAAAAATTCTTTCATTCTCACAGAAAGGACATTACATGATGTAATGATCAACATCATCAACAAAACCCTGACAGCGAATGCATCAATGAGTTATTTAGGGCCACTTCTCAATGTGTCCCCCAATGCTGGAGATGGCATCACCCCAGAGTCCACTGGGGACAAACAGTTCTAACAGGTGATGGTAGAGTGCAGTGATTAAAAACTTGGATCTGGAGTCAGACAGATTTTCAAGTAAGTGTTGGCTCCACCATTGCCAACTGGGGGATAACACTCCCTGGGTGGATGTGGGATTAAATGAGGTAATAAGCGCAGTACACTTAGTATGACCCCTGAAACATGCTGGGCACTCAAGAAAGGTTATTATTATTGAACTAATGACACAGATGGGCTGCATTT
This sequence comes from Equus caballus, assembly GCF_041296265.1. NCBI lineage: Eukaryota > Metazoa > Chordata > Mammalia > Perissodactyla > Equidae > Equus > Equus caballus. Next base: position 29,627,392 of record NC_091700.1, read on the forward strand.
CTTTTAGGCGTTTTTGAAAGAACACTGTTTTCTCTTAATAGAGCTTTTGCTGATAAGCATTAGCTGGCTATTCATTAGAATGTTTGGAACAAAATATTTTCTGTGCTAGGTAAAAGGCAGAGGCAAAGACTAAGAGAATCAGCCAAGAGAGGGGATGAGTCTTATATACCCTTATAAAACTGAGAAGCTTGGAAAAATGTGTCTGAATAAAAGGCTACCTGCCACAAAACACAATCTTGGGTCTGTACTACCAAACCAACAAAAATACAATTGAGGCCACCAAGTCCTATGCCAAAGGGCCTGGTTGCAGTAGCTTAGGGTTGCAAAAGACATTAGATTGGGTATTTCCAAATATTCACTTGAGGCTACCTCTCCAAAAAGTTTTCTCAGTAAAATATCCACAGATCATCTACTTTTGATTAATGTGTGCTTTGGTAAAAGCTCTAAAATTAAAAAGAAAATAGTAAAAATTTAATGGTTAAATAACTAGATTCATTGGTTTGCTCTATTGGGATGTTATTCACAAGTCAATAATGTTGAGGGATCTGCCAAAGATGAGCACTGTAGTTCTAGACAAATGGTCTGTTGCCCTTCTTCCTGAGAAACTGCAGGCAAGCTACCAAGGCCATTTCTCAAAACAAAATAGCCATCACTACCACAATAATAACAGCAAACACTCCTGCCCTCCACTATGACATCTGAATATGGAAAAATGTATATTTGTATAGTCTCTAAATCAGGAGTGGGAAGGGAAAAGGGGATCATGCATTTAGTTCAATCGAAGATGGCATCAAATGAAGAAGTTACTCCTAGTCTGCTCCACCAAAAACTGGCATCTGATCCATCCAGAGGCTATCCTGATTCTAAGTGTGATCTCAGTACTGGGGTAGGGTTGGATACGAGCATCAGGAGCCAGGATGTTTGAGTTCATGTAGCTCAGCTCATTCCTGTCCACCGAGCTTAAGGCCAAGGGTATATTAATAAAAAGTGCAAGTAATCTTAAGTTGGCATGGATCCTTCACATGGTATTAAGAGTGTGATGAACAAAAGCCATTATAGAATAGGTGTCTAAAAATGCCTCCACTGCCTAGGTTGCAATTTATCAAGTGGGCACATGGCTTTTATTTCAGACAGAATATCTAAGAAACTAATGTGTGTTAATTTGGGGGGGGGGGGCAAAGGCTTGGCCTCGTAAGTTATGGGGGGGTTGCACGCTGGGCCCAATCATAGTCCCCGGTTGTAGTGGACCCCAAACAGTCCTGGAGACAGAGATAATCTCTGAATATTTTGTTTAGCGTGAGCTTTTTAATCAACTCTACGAGATGAGGGGATATTTGATTTAGCTGATATTATTTTCATATTTTACTTGCATATTTTAAAAAGATGTAAGTAACTTTGTCTTTAAGTTTTCCTGATCGTGGTGCTGCTTCAAAAAAAATTAATAAAGGGAGATATAAAAACCTAATTCTTTTTTCAAAAAAATCATAAAACAGGGATAAAAGAATGCTATGAAATCTATGGTGGCATTGGGACAATAATTGAAAAGGAAATGGAGTGTAGCTTAACTCTCAGTTTCTAGGGAACACAAATTAGACATCACAGGTGCAATTAACCTTCTGCAGTCACTCCAGGGTGTCATTCAAGTTGTGAACGAGGAAACGTGCTCAAAAGCTTGACAAAGCTGCAGCCTGGTCAAATTAAATATTGACATATAAAGATCACAATGCCATTGTTTTTGGGGAGGCATGTCTTGTCTGACAATGGACGGATCTGACTCTGTCTGGCATTCCATAAATCCAGGCCCGTGTTTGAGATTTACGACCTTACCTGATCGAGGCAGTTGCTGCGCAGGTATCTCAGTGCTTGCTGAATACTCTGAGGCAGAGGCTGTCCCGTTCTCTGGACGTGAACTATGAGAGGAACACCAAAGACGGTCTTGTCTTTGTAATCAGGAACTTTCATCCTCTTCATGAACTTTGGAACTGACCTAGAATTCACAGAAACCAGGTCATGGAAGCCTCCTGGGGCACACTGTGGGGAGAGGCTGTGAAGGCAAGCAAGAGGGAAGCCAAGCTGTTGTTGGAATTCCCAACAGGCACAGGGGAAATTCAACATTTCTCTCTGAATTCATCCCATTACATGGAAGTGCCATGCCTGCCCCGTGCCCATGTTAGACCTCTAACTATTAAACAGCATGATTCACGTTAGCAGAATGGATTTATGGCTCTGTTTTCAAGTCAAGTGTTCGACTTTCCAATTTAATGGTGACTGACACACCTCTCAAATGACAAACACTTAAAAGTCTCCAACAAGACAAAACAAAAAACCTTTAAAACTACAACAAAAAGAAGAAATTTAGTCGGGGTTGAGAGAGAAAGGAGGAGAGAGAAGACAAAACACATGTCTTGACTATGTCCTCACTTTTCTAGAACCAGTTGTACTTTTAAAAGGAAATTTTAATACACAAGCATATATTGATTTGACCACGCAATTTATAACTTTCTAAAGCACTGCCGATTCCTCTATGTACATAATATATAAAGTAGGACAATTAGTCACACATTTTATATTTTTTCCAATCCACTGCATCATCTAAAGTAGGTCCACACTCAAGTTCCAACGTATGCTTTTGTCAATTCCTCATTACAAAGGTTTACTGCCTATTCTTGTTTTTATTTGCCAATGAAATAAAAGCAGAAATGTACTTGAAGAATTAAATGCTCTTTGAAAGAATCAATGCTCTACGTGTTGGGCACTGCATTGGGCCACAAGGTACAAGTGACAGATGTTTCTCTGCAAACTGCCAGAATTATTTAATGGCAAGTTTATTTTTAATTCCTCTGTTCACAATTAATCACCCTTTCCTTGTCCTTTTTCCTTCTTGGAGCCTGCCTGCCTTCCCTGGAAACCGACAGAGAGCTACAAACAAAGTAATGCTTCCTGAGGCTACATCATGTCCAAGCTGTGGCAGCCCAGGAGGCAGACACAAGGCAGAAGTCGGGGCATTATTTCCAGGAGATTGGCAGTGAAGGCAATGAAGAGATTCTTCAGAAATCAGAAAGTAAATAGTGAAGCTTTTGCAATTGCATACTTAGCTCTAGAACAAATGATCCCCCCCTCGAGTGAACCCGCTACGCACCATGTCCAGCCGTGTTTGTTGGACATGGAGTACTTCTCCATGATGGCCGTGAGGCGAAGCAGCGAGAAGCGCTGGAGCAGGTTCAGCTGGCCGGCCGTCTGGTTGCTGATGTGGGGCGACGCTGTGGACGGCTGAGGCTGATGCGAGAGCTGGAAACTGTTCCATCGGAGTCGCCTTTAGAGAAAGCCCATCAGGGAAGCCAGTCACAAAGTGGACGTGTTATCAGAAAACACAGGATGTTACTAATTTTTAAGGAGCTAATCAAAATAGTTTCCGAGCCAAGGAAATCACAAAGCAAATGGAATAGAAGACACAAATGGACAGAATAAACATAAAAAACTGTTTTCAAAGTCTAATAAATCTGGAAAAAAGTCATTATCTGTTTCATTAGGAGGTTTCAATAAGTGATATAATAAATGTTATTTGTTTGTTAATTCCTAAATTTGTTCCCAAAGTGTTGAAAGCAGCTGAGACAGTGTGTGTGTGTGTGTGTGTGTATGTGAGAAAGAGACAGAAACAGACGAATAGATGGACAGACGTACAGACAAAGACAGACAGACAGAGACAGAGACAGAGAGAGAGATCTCAAATGTTTGGGAGCCGTAGAATATTTTCACATTGCCGTCCCATCTCTTGTTGGGTGTTGAGATGGAGCCTGAAGGTGACAGGCACAGATGAGGCCCTCCTGAAGTGACGACACATCACTGAGCCCCGAGGGACATCACTGCCTCAACCGGAAACACAGCAGCACACATGGTATTATGGTTTCTACCAGGGAGGTCCTTCTAGAGCAGTTTTCCTAGGGTGCTTCTGAAATGGTCTTGGTAAAACAGCTTGGATGTACTTTGTAACTGGCATTTGAAAGCCAAAAATAGAAGTATGAAGTACACATCTTAGACCTCAGAAATTTCTTATAGGATTAAAAAGACGTTTAAAATTTGAGGTGGGGACGTTTTAATTAAACTGTTGCAAGGACGTGGGGAGTGCCTGTGCACAGGCACCGGGTTAGGGTTAGGGTTATAATCATGTTATCAGTGATTCCCATGGTGTCTAGTGTAGTGCTTTGCACATAAGCTCAAAAAAGTTTTTGGAATAAAACTCAGATTGAATAACCGGTAAACACTCAGAGAAATGAACGTGTGTTAACATGGATTCGGTCACCATAATATCCGTCCAAAAGACACACTTCTGTTCAAATAATTCCTAACCACAGGTATCACTTAGAGCAGTGTCCGGCATTTAGTAAATGCTCTATAAATGTTTGCCAAATAAATAGACCATAATTTTTATGAAATGGATTAAAAATCATTTCACGAAATCATGCCACCAACCTGTTTGGCCTGGTCAGAGAGGCCCCTACACCAGAATCTCTCCTTTCTCTGACCCCAGTGGCCTCCGATTCATTAAGAGATGTCCCATCTCTTTCCACATCACTGGGTGTTGTCCGACCCTCGGACACAGAGTTGCCTTCGAAATCTAAGGTGATCTGGTTAGGAGACGGGAAGGGGCATAAACCAGGTTCCCCAACCAAGGCATCATGTGTTTGCAGTTCAGGCAAGATGTTTTTCGACCAGTCATCCACTACCTCTTGGAGCCCATTGACATGGTGCAGAATGTCATCTAAGTGAGGGAAGAGATCGTCTTTCTCCAAGTCCAGAAGATCTCCCGTGCTGGCGTACAAATGGGAGCCTGGGACGTTGTCATAGATACTGACCCGACTTGCTCTGTGGCAGGACGCCATGAGCCTGGGCTCCCTGGCACCAGGGCCCTGCTGTCTGCCCAGGGAGATGCTACCGGTCCTCCAGTTAACCCCATTGCTATTGTCTGTGGGCGAGAGGCTTTCGATAGAGAGCGCCTTGGGGAACGTTCCTGGTTTGTGATCCTTGGGAATATGCACTACCAAGTTCTCTTGGGAATGGAACTCATGTGTGTGGTTTTGGTCGCCCGCGTCCCGCAGTGCTGTCCCCGCCAGCACATCCAGGTCTTCTAAGTACATGCCCCCGCGCTTGTTGGCCTCCTGGCATTTCCGTTCCTTCAGGCCAGGCGTGCTCACCCCACTGCTGCTGTTTTCTGATTGGCTGCTTTCCCCGCTCCATTTGCCTGGGCACGGTAGCCCTTTTCTGCAGGCAGCTGTGGGCGAGTTCTGGAGATCTCCATTTGGGATCTGGATGCACTGCATGGCCTTAAAAGACTCTGGCTCCTGTTGCAGCACCGGCCCGCTGATCACCAAGCCTCCAGTCCGCCCCGATCCCTTATGCCTTCCGTGTGCTCCCTTCCCTCGCAGGGTTTCCATGCGTTTCAAAAATGACTTGGCTCTGGTCCTAGTGGGTTTCTCATTCTTTGGCTGGAAAGGGTAGTTGGGAACGTCCTTAGGGGGCTGCGGGAGGCTGCCGCTGACCACCGTGGCGTCCAGCATGCCGGGCCCTTCCGCGCAGCAGTGCCCGGGGCCGTCGAAGGCCTCGCGCCCGGCGCTCTGGCTGCCCGGGGGGCCGCGGCCGTCGCTGCCGCCGCTGCTCTCGCTGTGAATGGAGCAGACCTCCGGCTCGCTCAGGTCTGTGAGGACACTTTCACTGCTGGTCGTGTTTCTCATCCTAAAGTCTCCTGAGGACCCATTTCTGTCTCCTCCGGGAAACAGCGTGTGGAGGTCGTCCACGCGAGACCATCGGCGGCTGGTTCTTTGGAAAGTCCATTTGTTACTGATACACAGATCTTCCTCATCTGAGTCGTCAGCCTGGAAAACATCAAGGACAATGCTCACTTATGGGGGTCTTGGATGAACCAGGACGTCTAGGTGAGCACAGGGAGGTACTCCCCGCTCCTTTCCCTTCCTTCCTCCCTTTCAGGCTGCCCTCTTGGGTTTCTTGGGCGCCTTTACTCCGTCCTTCCTCCATCTTTCATGTCCTGGACGCCCTGTTCCTCCCTAGTGGCTAGAGGATCTCTTCTCAACCTGCCAAGCTGTCTTCCTTTCAATTTTCATAGTTTCTGAATCCTTCCTTCTTCTCTGAGTTTTCCTTGACTGATTACAAAGAGGGCGTAATTACCATCTGACTAGACAGTCTAAATATGAAACACCTGCAGTTCTCTTTTTCGCATGGAAACATAACCCTGCCGTAACAGGCACTTAACTTCTTTCCTGAAACCTCTTCGCTGAGCCCCAGGACTGTATTTCCAGCCTCCCTTTTCTGAAACTCAAAGTCAAGACCTCTCAAAGCTAACCCTCCTTACCTGAGTCTCCCAAATATAGGATTCTTATCATATATTCCCTGGATAAGTTAACAGCAAAATTATCTACTGAATTCCTGTAAGTAGAAACTTGAGAGCCATTCTAAAGATCACTAGTTGAGAGGAGTCCAATCCAGCCTGCTCCCCTGGCCAGCCTTCTTGTTTTTAATCAACTGAATCCTAACGCCTTTGGCAGGACATGCATCTCCAGGCTGCCGTGGCCCCCGCTGCTTTGCCTGGTCTTACACTCTGCCCTCCCCCACATTTATCTTATCTGTCTGGGTTCTGCCTGAATTTGCAGCCCCTAAGAGATGAGAATCTGGGCTCCCTGAGGCCAGAGATGGCCTTGTTTATCTTTGCAAATCCCTCCGGCCCCGTACAGACCTTGACCTAGAGCAGAGAAATAATAATTTTCTTCCAAGATGGAGTGAATCATCAGCCCCTTCCTCCTCCTCACTTTTCATATTACTAAGACGCAACTCCGAAATGATTTTCAAATCTGTTCCCTCATTCGTATCTTCACTCCCATTCCCTTTGTGTAGGCCCTTGACACCTCTGTCTGGGTCTGTGACAGTAAAACCCTGGCTGGAATCCTTGTCTCCATCGTTTTCCCCATCTAAACAGCTTTCCACAGGGTAATCCAAATGTGATCATATAATTTCCCAGTTTAAAAGCCTTCAGCTTCCCTTTGGCCTTCCTAACAGTCTTTAGTACGGCATTCAAAGCCCTTCCACTGACTGCAGTGTACTTTTCTTGCCTCATTTCAACTATTCCTCCTAATTTCCCTGCATTCTGCTCCCTGGCCCACACCATCCCCAACAGCCAGCTCTGTTTCAGCATTAAGAGCCTACAAGCGTAGACATGATCTCCGCTGCTGAGAACGTCCTTCCCTGGTCCCGGACCCTTCCTGGGCGTTCAGCTCACATGTCCATTCTCTTTGAAACCTTCCCTGACTGCTCCAAGGCAGTGACCACTCTCTCCCCTGTGCTCCTCCTCATTTGGATTAGATCTTCATTGTAGCACTTATTTTAATGACAACTTCAGCTCATGTCACACGTGCCCACTCTCAATCGTTATAGGTAAGCTTATCAGGAGCAGGACCTGTGTTTTATTCATATTTATATCCTCCCCAATCCCAAGGACATGGTAAGTCCTCCATATTTTTTTGTTAATTGAATCAAGTTTATTATATTTTGTTTTGGCATCCTGTTCTAAGACCTGGTTCCACGTGCTCCTAGTACCAGTTAAGAGCTTACATGATTGTATGTATGGCTTACTCTCTCCAAAGTAAGTTTCTATCACTTGTAAAATCGAACTAAAAATAGCCTCTGTCTCATAGATTTGCCAGAGGGATTAAATGAAATAATGCATTGAGTAGTCCCTCATTGAGGGCTATACGTTTATTATTTTCCAATGTTTGTTCAATTGCTTATCTATTGCCTATTGATCTAAGATAGATCGCTTATCTTTTTTTTTAAGATTGGCACCCGAGCTAACATCTGTTGCCAATCATTGCTTTTTCTTCTCCCCAAAGTCCCCCAGTACATAGTTGTATATTCTAGTTGTGGGTCCTTCTAGTTGTGGCATGTGGGATGCCGCCTCAGCATGGTCTGATGAACAGTGCCATGTCCGTGCTCAGGATCCGAACTGGTGACACCCTGGGCCCCTGAAGTGGAGAGCATGAACCTAACCACTCAGTTATGGGGCCAGCCCCAGATTGCTTATCTTTTTACATCCCTAACATCTACCTTAACTCCCCTTAACTTTGCAATATATTCTGTTTTCAAGGAAAAGTAATCAGATGCTCAGTCAAAAAATGTTAGGATCTCCCCATTCTTATTTATTTCTTGAAAATCTAGATTCTTACGATTGGACTAAATGACAAATTTGAAAATTCAAGTATAAGGTGGAAGAAAGTACAAAACCATAGTGCTAACAGAGAATTCCATAGCTTTGGGATCACAGTGGGAGATTAGCTTTGAGTTTTAAAAAAGTTGTATAAGCTTTGGCAAAAGAGTTACGAAAGTTGTACATGTGGAAAAAAGGCAAGACTGAGATAATGATGCAAAATTATACTTTCTTTGTAGCATTTTCTACTTTCTCTTTCCCTGTGATTGATACAATAAAATCTTACATCTGAAGGGCATTTATATATCAGGCACCGTGACAGGGTGAAGGTCAAGCTTTCTGGATTTTCCTATCACATTTCAGGAAATGAGGAGAAGTTGATAGTAAGCATTCTCAAAAACCCTTTTAGCAAATAGTTTTTGAGAAGGCAAAAGAAGGATATGCTTTTAAAGAAAATATAGACATTTTAAAATAAAAACTACAATATTTAGGGTTGGCTCCAACGAGCTTTCTCAAGCTAGCCCAAACTCGGTTACTGATGCTAGCAAACCACATACTAGTTGGATAAGGGCTCTTTTATTTTGGTTAAGAAAAGATGCCAAGCTGGGCACTGTGGGCTGGGAATGGAAAGCCTGCCCCTGTCTGCTAGGCTCTAAGAGCTTATTATACTAGCTTTGGGCAAGAGGAAGGTATTTACAACCAACCAAAGCATGTGAAAAAGTGGTAAACTCCTGGAAAAAAGGGCACACAGTTCAGGAAAATTTTGCAGTATTTAGATTGTTTGAACCAAAACAAACAAACAAAAACCAAGGCAATAAAAAACAAAAACACAACAACAAAGAAAAAAAGAAAAAATACCCATTCTCCTTTAGTACCCTGTGCCTATAATTATCATAGTATGTCCCAAAGGGCATTGATATTGTTCTGTGTCTGTTTACCCCACTACTGCAGGACCTTTGAAACTATTGATAGTGACATACAATAAGAAATGCATTTTCCATCACAACTCAAGGCACACATACACATTACACTAAAGCAAAAAAAATTCATACTATAATAATTATCCTTGTTTGTACTCTGATATTTTATAATCTAGTTTAGTCTATTTCATTTAAAAAAAAATGTTGTTGGTGACCCACCAAATTCATTTGACCACCCAGCAATGGGCTATGATCCACAGTATGAAAAACTCACTGTGCTAGAGTTTAAGACTTTTTATACACTTGGGGCCCAGCAGACTATCAGGCACATAGCAGACTCCCCAATAATTGTGGAAGTGTACTGGTTACTTAAGAGATGATCAGCTTTCATCTGTTTGATAGTTTTTCTGAGGCTAAAAACAAATAGTTTGTGATTATTTAGAAATGCAAAATGGAAATCTCTAGGAGTCATATGTGTTTATGAGAAAAAGACACATCAAACTAACTTTATTCTCCTGTCCCAATGTTTCAGCGAACCATGGAAATACTATGGATATAGAGAGTCTGGATTTCAGCGAGGGAACTAAGACGCTCTCATGATATTGTCATGGCCAAGATGCCTAACTGTGCTGCATGCTACAGGGAGTTTTGTTAGGAACTGGTTGAGCAACCCCACCAAGGAGTGTGATCAAAAAACTGAAAGCAACTGAGGGAGAGGTCTCTGGAGGATGCCTCAAGGTTTTGTCCATTTTAAGAATAACCTGACTGAGCCAGAAGAACTCATGTTTTTAAAATGTGAAGATGGCAAAAGGTTATTCACCAAGTGATCTCGAGCAAGGCACCCTTTTTGAGAGTCAATTTTCTCAGCTGTAAAATGGAAATGGTAACACTACACGACTAGTGCGGTTTGTCAACAGAATCAAATGAGATCATATGTGAAAACGCCATATAAAACTTAAAGTGCAAGACGAAACTAAATATTGTCACTAAAGAATAGCAATATTGAGATGTGTAAAGATCTTAACAGAATTGAAGGATAGACTGTTAATAAGACGAAATTTCATGAACTAAAATATAATGACCCTAACTTCAAAAATCAACCATAGCATGTGCAGGATGGAATAGATTTGGTTTAACAGTAGTTCCTATTAATAACCTTGAGAGTTGTGGCAGATTTAAGCTCAATGTGAGTTAGCCACATAAACTGGCTACCAAAGTAAGACACCAGCTTTGGGATGCATAACCTGAAGCATGGATCTCAACACTCAGAAGGTTGTAGCCCCACTGTGTTCTGTGGTGGTCACATATATCAGGAACAGCAGATTTTCTATGTGCCACGTTTTAAGGGTCATGAACAAAGGTGTGAATTTCTAGAGAAGAGTAATCAGGATGGCCAAGGATCTAGAAACCACAACCTCCTGTAAAGGATGATTGAAAGAATAATAGTTTGGTTCAGCAATGAAGAACTCTAGAGAAGTGCCACTCAACGTGTGGTGAAGGGGCTGCCAGTCCCCAAACTTACCAGCCTTCAATGAGATAAGTATAGACATGGAGAGTAAGCATTAAGACTACTTGTCACCATTTGGCAAGGCTGTGCTATCTGAGTTCATGATCAGTGGACTTATCTTACTGAACAGGGTTCGGACCAGCTTGGGTGTTGTGTGCAGCAGGTCCACGTTACAACATGTGACACTTCAAGATTAGTTTATCTATCATAACCCAAAGTGTACCATGTATAGGATCCATTGTTTCACAGAAAGAGCACTGTAAGAATTGGCTACTGATGAAAGATTGAAGGCGAATTTTGAAAATACAGCATCCCTTACTTTATTTTGAATAAAAGGTAAGAAAGACAACCCTAAGCTTTAAAAAATTTAAAACCTCTTCTTTGATTCCAGTCAACAAACTCTGTGAGACTAGTTTCTTTATGTTGACCAGTATCAAAACAAAGAAACAATTTAGATGTACATTCTTCCCTGTGAGTAGTGGTGTTGTCAATACAATCTAAATTAAATAACAAACAAGAAACTCACTGTTATGAATACTCATCGTCATAGCGTTTGATCAAAGTGTGCATACAGGCATATAATATGGGGAATTGCTATTTCAAAGTAAACCTCTTGTTTAGTTCTGACAGCCAAAAAACAAAAAAGTTACGAGTGAAATCATGATTCTCCATATTAATTGCCTATATGCACACTTTCAATAAAAAAAGTGAAAAATTTTTGTCATTCTTTTCTATTTCCTGTTATATTTGTTCTGATTATATTTATTGGGATGCAATTTTGTGTCTGTTGAGTCTAATAATAAAGCGTTTAGGCTTGTATTTTCTATAACCTTTTTTCATTTCATATTTCTAATAATTCATCTGTAATGAATGCTACAAAAGTATGTTGGTCAGTGGCAGACTGGAAATTAAAAAGAAAACAAACAAAAAAAATCACCACAGACGGTTTGAGAAACTTTGTTCTAGATTGAACAGAGGTCAGAAAACTTTCTGTCAAGGGTCAGATAATAAATATTTTAAGTTTCGGGCCATACGGTCTCTGTCATAACTAATCAACTCTGCTGCTGTAGCCAAAAGAACGGGTGTGTCTTTGTTCCAATACAACTTTCTTTACAAAACCTGGAGCAGTATTTTGCCAACCTGGGTCTAAAGGTCGCTGTGTGAAAGGGGAAATCCATATTCCGTGCTTCTCCAGAGAAAAGAGCCGGAATCAGATAGCCAAGTTACAGTGAGTCAGCTTTTAGTTTATTATATGGAAGACTTCTAGTAATCAGAATAAATAAATTGCCTTGCCATATAATGAACTCATCATGTCTAGGTCTAGATGCTTACAAGCAGAGGCTGGGTGAATTGTAAGGGATGTTCTAAGAAGTAAATCCTATAGTGGATGGAAGTGGATGGAAAGATGATTGAAGATCCCTTCCAACTGGAAGATCCTATGGTTCTAGGACATTCACGTGTAATTATCTTCAATTTGAGACTAATACTCTCAGGCCAAGTGAATGCTGGAATGAAATGGAATTTTTCTCTCACTCCACTCTGCTGTCTGGAGCTGTCAGGAGATGTCTTATTTGGTGGGAGATGCGGGGGTGTGAAAGGCAGTCGGGGGTGGAGACCAGGCCCCTTGACAACAGCTGCGGCTCCTCTGAAACGCAGATGAATCCAGGCCAGGGGGCACTGGCCGCAAGTGGCAATTAGTCATGGTTTCTGTGCTGCTTTCCAGCTTTGGTCATGATTTCAGAGAGCTCTGTTTAAACGACAACATTAACCACAACCTCCTTTTGAAGCCACTCTTTCTCTCTTGGGAACTCTTCTTAGGTAAGAGTCCTGTGTGCGGACATGTCCTTCTCTTTCCTCATTTAATAGATAGCCTTATTGGAGTCTTCAGTCTCTGACTTTAACTTTGAATAGGAGTTGTATCACATAAACACTAACCATAATTAGGGGATTTCAATGTCGCCATGAAGCAAGCGTGAATTTTGTAGGTAATGATGCAGAAGAAACGCTGCTGAGAACAAGTAGCTTTGCATGTGCCTTGAAGATTTTAAATTAGATGACTCTCTGATGTTTGGCTTTTTCTAAAAATGAGAACATTCTTAGCTGAAATTATATATGCCTCAGAGACAAATGTGAACCAGACACTGCAAAAGGAAAGGTTTATGTTTTTTTTTTTTTTAAATGGAATTTGACTATATCTTTACACTGGAAACAGGAGCCCACACGAATCCACAGCTGCAAGAGGCAGCTAATCCGTAGTTACATAGAAATTTAGAAGTGTATCTTCCGTTACAGTTAACTGGAGCTGAGCGGCTGAGTCTGCTGTTCCGAGGCAGGGATGTGCCACTTGCGGTGTTGCAGTGGGAGGAGCCTGAAGCCAGGGGCTGGGGAACTCCTGGTGTCATCAGGCTCTCAGGAAATGCCCCTTGGTTGGGTTTTAGGAAGTCTTTCAGTGAGACGTGTGGCCAAGATTGAGAACACCCTTTTCCACCTGATTCTCACAGAGACAGGGCAGGTAATCTTGAATCTTTAAGGGACCACTTTTCTCTTTTGAAAAATGTTAAGGTACTATCTTGTGGGAGAGCAGATGTGATTTCGTTTCTCCAAGGGCTTTACAAGTGGCATTTGATGTACAAGAAAAGTACACGCCTAACTAAGTATGAATGAGGTTTCACCATCCTCGTCCATTTGTGGACTTTTTTTCCTTCTTGGGTCAGCCCACCAAACTCTTCAGAATTAAACAAAATCAAATGAGAACCAAATGCAAAGCAGGGCAATGAGGCTCATGATTCAATCATGGCGAGAGATGCAGAGATAAAGTTCCAGGAAGACATTCATTGTGGACTGTAGTACAGATGGCAAGAAATATGCCTCTTCTAAAAACAACAAGAAAAATATGTAACTGTATGTATCGCTGAGGAAACACTTCCAGGTGTCAGGTCAAGGGCCAGAAGCTCACTTAGACACCAATACATTTCTGAATATCTTTGAAAGGCAAGAAGGGGCGGATGATGCCAGAATAGCTGGGTTCAAATCCTGCCTCTGTTATTTCTGTGTGGCATTGGGCAAGTTACTTAGCTTCTCTGCCCTTCAATTTCTGCATCTGTGACATGGAGCTAATGAAGAGGAATAGTGCCTGGCATGGAGTATGCACTGTGTGAGTGTTCGCCGACCACACAGACTGCTAAGCAAGCAAGCATAGCCCTTCAAAGGCCCTGCAGCTCTGAAGGGAGCAGAATGATTGTGACCATGGACAGTTATGCCATTTGGGGATGACATTCTGCAGAATTACACATCTGAGCCAATCCAGATTAGGGAAGTGCATTTTATCTCTATTTCTTGGATTGCTTAAAATGGGGACATACCTAGAAGAAATGCTGCTGTCTTATTTTTCTTCCAAATAAACTAATTTCAAAGTTGGTTGAAGCTTCCTGTGGTGCTCAGTTCTCAAGTTTCACTTTCTATTTTTGATCATTTGGCCTATTCCTAGCCTGTGTTTATTTTTTTTTGCAGTAAAATAAAGGACTAGCTTATGACTTGTGTAAGGGGCAGATCATGAGAATGCGTGCCACCACACGGGTCTCCTGCATCGTTGCTTAGACCACAGCCCCCAGATGTAGGTCATTATTGAGATTCACAAGTGGGTGGAGACCACATGTTGGAATTATTTATCTGAAAATTGAGGACATGACTCCCCAATTTACAACGTGAAAAGCAATATTTCACTCCAGGGCATGCATTGTGAGGCCTATAGCAAAGTAGGGGCTGTGAGGGTGTGTTCTGCTATATTCACCAGAAGGACTAAATTAAGAATGTCAGAATACTGAAGCGACCAATTTACAGAGGCGCTTTGGTGAAGGTAACACATAAATAGCCTAACAAATGTGGTTCGCATCTATCCCACATATGGGTTTTGAAAAGCTGGTGATAAGGTAAGAGTCCAATCATCCCACTTGATTGAAAACAAATCATGTCATTAGTTTTGGGCATTTTCTTTGGTAATACGCTGCAGCTAAAGATCTGTATGAGCAGCCGTATAGACCAACCACACTTTAGACACACAGGCGTGGCTGTGTTCAGTTTAATAAGAACCATGTGTTACAAGCAAAACAACATCTGACCCTCATGCCTCAAATAGTATGTATGCTTCTCAAGGGGTCTATTCAGCCAGACAGCTGTTGGGGCGTTTATTCCCACATTTTTAATTTGTCTTTGGCTTGGATAAATTGCTTATGTTTTAATATTTCTCTGGATATTGTTTTTCACCGTTTCACCTCCTAAGCTTAAATCTTTGGTTCCTAACTCAAACTCCAAATTGTTTTGAAGGTGAGGTCAACCAAAATTCATTTGCTTTTTTGGGGGGGTGCTATTTTAGAGCAGAAACTCAGGTTAAAGTTATTTTTAAAGATTGGGTTACTCAGGAGTGACTTAAAATCCATTGGATTTAATGATTTCTCTGTGTAGCCCAGAATAAAGAATACTTTCTTTTAACTCAAAGATGTTTTCTCTGCTTCTTCAAAATATACTGAGGCTTGACTTGTTACATATTGGAGATGTGAAGTGAAAAATGTAGTTAATGATCTTAATTCTGAACTTCCTAAAAGGATCAATTCAGTGAGAAAGAGAGGTCTTTCAACACAGTGGTTAGGAGCCTCGGTTCCGGAGTGAGACACGCCTGCGGTAGAAACCCTGCTCTGCCACTAGCTGAAAGATTGTGGGTAAATGACTTCATCTGTTCAAGTTTTACTTTCCTTATCTGGAAAAGAGAGAGTTCCTACCTCAATGGATAAAATGAGAACATGAATGGTAACTTCATAACATAGCTCCTGGAAAACAGTAAGTGCTCAATAAAGTACAGCTTTATTCCAAAACTGAGATCTCCAGTCTTATTCTCATGGTGGGAAGCACACATGCAAATTCCTAGAAGGGGGGAGGCAGCGCGGTGACTCTTACAACTGAACGGAATTCTTTGTGACTAGAGAAAAGAGCAGTGGAAGAATGGTGAAAGATGCAGCCTCTTGTTGTTACACTCTCCCTGACCCCTCAGCCGTTACAAAATGAACCCGCCTGAGAATGAATGCATCTGGAAATGAAATGCTATTGGAAAGAATGAAGCAGAAGATACTTGGCAGAGACCCATAGATTCTTTTCTGCATTCTCTTAATCTACTAATCACTGTGGAGTACTTGAGTCTAATACGAAATGGATATTTACAACGAAACAAACTTCTGAAAAAGTACCACAAAGAATTAAGCTATTTTGCAACTTTATGCAACCCCTCTGATAAAAACTAAAGCACAATGAAACAGTGGAACAAACAGACATCAGCCTGGGTTTATGACGGACTTATTTATGACGGTTACGATAAGATGGGACATTTGGAGAACAAAGATAGATGTCTGGGCATTTCAGAATTTTGTTTAGGTTCACGTAGTTTTTAATCCGTGAATGCAAGCTTCCTCTGTTGGGATAGCCATGGTCTTAGTAAGGTGTAGACACCTACCTTTTTCCTTTGGAAGTTCACATCAAGTTTCATTGAGGCACACTTGTTCAACGTATTTAGTCGTCTAAAAAGAAAGAAAAATGTGATGATTGCTACCAATAATGAACCTAAATATTTTTTTTGTCCAGTTTGATAATTTTCAAATATTGCCAGTGAAGTTGACAGTGCAGAAACCACCAGTTACATCCCAGGAAAGTACTGCACCCACAGAAGGAACGCAGTAGAAGAGTTCCCATCGGTTCTCCAGGCTCCAGACCTGAGAGGGCTCTGCCGTGAAGCCTACCCATGCCTGCCCCTAATCTAGACCTGGCCCTGTCCTGGCTCTTTCCACCATTCCTGGAAACCCATCGTCAATCATTTTAGCCATACTTTCACCAATTCAATTCATTTGCCACCTTGATCTTCTATCGTGCTAGTTCCCAAATTTGGGTGAATTTGACCATTTGTCTTCTCTCCTGCTCTTGGGCTACTGGGTATAAATGGAAAAATAACTCACATTACAGTGCTGAACTATCCATGCTATGGACTGATTGTGTCCCCTCAAGATACATGTGTTGAAGCCCTAACTCCCAAATGTGACTGTATTTGGAGTAAGAAATAATTAAGGTTAAATGAAGTCACAGAGTGGAACCCTGATCCAATAGAGTTGGTATCCTTATAAGAAGAGACACCAGAGAGCTCTCTCTTTCTCAGTCACGTGAGGACACAGTGAGAAGGTGGCTGTCTGCAAGCCAGGAAGACAGTTCTTACCAGTAACCAAACCCTATATGCACCTTACTTGGAATTTCCAGCCTCCAGAACTGTGAGAAAATAAATGCCTGTCATTTCAGACTCTCAATCTGTGGTGTTTTGTTAGGGCAGCCCATGCTGACTAATAAATACATTTTGATTTTCATCCTCAGCCGGGCTCCCCAAATTGCTACTCAGCATTCCTTTCATTTATTTCTCTAGTTGGCTCCCAAAATCAGATCATGAAAAAGATCCCAGTCATCAACAGATGACTTTGCCACCAATGCCAATGAGAAAATATAGCTTAATGTAAGCTATTAGACATGAATTCTTTTCATAATCCTTTCCATCAACATCATCGAAAAACAACATGTTCCTATTCTTTTTCATAGCTCACCCTTTAACCTTGTTTCTGATTTCAGCGTCCACCACTTCATCTGGGACTTCGACACTCCTTTATTCTCTCTTACCGCAGCAAATTCTCTCAACCGCTTTCTTCTCTTTAAGCTCATCCCTGTCTTGAACAAATTGACTAACCAATTATTTAGCTACCTAAATAACCATAATCAAGCAACCTAGCAATTTTCCTTCCAATCTCTCTTCAAGCAACTATACTCCCTCCCTCAACATTCCCTTCCTCTACTTCTCAGTTTGCTGAGAAGACCCTCAATTTTCATTTGCTCTTCAACCAACTACAATCTGGTTTCATGAAATTCTCTTTGCACATACCTTTACTATTTTGTTTTATTTGATTACTTTTTAAAATCATGGTTATTGAATGCACACAGTTTAAAGAGTCAAAAATGACCCCTCATGTCCTTTTCCATTTACTGCTCTTTGAAAGCAACTCTTTGAACCGTTTCTTTTGGTGTTTACCTCTAACAACATGCTTATGCTGTTTCTTCTGGATTTTTCAGTTTAAGTCACTGTCTATTGACTTTGCTCTATGAAAGATGAAGATTTATTTTTTTTTTACTACTTATTCCCACCCTTCACTATAACTATAGCTATGTCATAATTTCATAATTTTTTGATAAATCAATATTCAGTGTTTATTGTACCTATGTAAATACTATTCACACGTATATCATACTCTGATTACTTTTTCTTTTATTCTCAACTTTTCATTATCCTAAGAATCAATAACATCTTGTTTATTTGCTTCTTTAGTTTCTGATGTAATTATGCCTAAATTCAAACTCAAATGCTTCCCCAATTATCTAAATATCTAAGTGTGTTAAAACATATCAGATAGCCTATTAATTCACTTTCCTTAGACATGACTCTCTCAGAGCCTTCTGACCTGTTCTAGTTGGAGTCTGCTACCCTTGTTTTTTTTAAATCATAGGTTTATCATGTTTCTCAGAACTTGGATTCTTCTTGAGTGTGTTTTCCAATATTCTGGAGCCAAGTTACAACAGAGGCCTGGGAACCTCAATATTTAGAATGTAGGTAGACTACCACTGAAGCCCCATTTTCAATAGCATATCCCACCTTCAACTCTGTCTGATGTCCCCCAGTCTAGGGAACTTCTGTTTTAGCCTCTCCAAGGAATAAACTTCTGTCTGTACTGATGATGGGGGAGAGAAGTCACCTAGATATAGATTGGGGGAGTAAATGGAAGGCTGTATATACTTTAAAATAGAATTCAAATAACCCTCTTCTTTTTAGCCCACCTTCAACCTCACTTCCCACAACTTCCAGCTTTTTAGGATTTCTGTAGGGCAAACTGAGTTATTTTATTACTTCCTCCACTGACCACTTAGATTTCATTTCTTGGGCTTGCTAAGTTCTCTACCATGTATTTCTGGTTTTCTGCTTTGAATATTTTGTAGTTGTGATCTCTCTCTCTCTGTATGGACATTTGCTTTTGTAACGGAATGTCTCTCTGTAAATTAGTGGGAATTTAGAAGTGAGCAAATTCAGATGTTCAATCTCCCATCTTTGACCAATGACTTTTTTTGTATTCTGATTATGCATAGACCTTAAGTTTTCAGCTCAATGAGTTTTGGCAATTGTAACTACCCTCAAACAAGACAAAGAATATTTCTTCACATCAGCAAGTTTTCTTGTGCTCCTTTACTGTCAATCCTCCCCACCACCACAACCCCTCCCACCACCCCCAGGGGCATCCTCATTCTGCTTTCTATCATCCAGAGATTGGCTTTGCCAATTCTTGGTTATCATATAAATGGAATCATACAGTATGTATTTTTTGTGTGTCTGGGTTTTTGTTCACTCAACACCATGTTTTGGAGATTGATCCATGTTGTTGAGTATAGCAGTAATCATTCCTTTTAATTGCTGAGTAGTATTCCATTGTGTCAAGATATACAATTGATTTACCTATTCTCTTGTTGATAGACATTTGGGCTGTTTCCAGTTTTGGCCAAAGCTGACTTTTTATTCACCAAATTCCATAGCTTCTTTTTAGAAAATACCTGTTTGTAGCAATAGACACTAATTACCACTCACCATTCCTTGAAACTCTTCTCATCTATGGCATCCAAGATTATGAATTCTCTCAGCTCTCTAAATATTCTCTCTTTCCTGTCACCAAGTAGCGCTTGCTCCTTAACTGTTAATATTTTTAAGAATTCAGACTGCAGTCCTTGCTCTTTTTCCTCTGAACAGGTATACTGATATAGCTTATCACATCTTAAAATAAATTAGACTCTAATGATGCCCAATCCTCTGTTTCTAGCCCAGACACTTCACCTGAGCCCCAGAGTTACATTTCTAACTACTCGCTAGTCTCACCCATTTGTGGGTTTCTGCTGGCCCTTCAAACTCAACCATCAAAACTGAACTCATTGTATTCTCTTCAAAACCTGTTTCTCCTATTTAATTTCGTCTTCATTAAGAACATCACCCAACAGGCCACCCAAACTGGAAAATGGAGTCATCTTGAGACTATTCTTCTTCAACGTCTACATCATTTGATCACTAAGTCCTCTCAATTCTACCTTTGTGATAGTTTCGAAATCTTGCCTCTCCTTTGGTCCCAATTCAGTCCCTTCTCATCTTTTACCTAGAGTCAGGCAACAGCCTCTTGACTGGTTTTACTACCACTTCAAATGCTTCACATTGAAATCAGTTCCCTTTCTCAAATTTTTATCATGTCACTCATTTACTTAAAAATATTTGATGACTCCTCTCATTTTCAGCTATCTCCAATTTACCCACTGACTACACAGTCATTAGTGTCAAACATAATAAGCAACTCTGGATTAGAAGCTGATCATGTAGTCGGACGCTGTATTCAGCACGTTCTTGACCTTTGCTCCTATAACTGACAGTCTGTCTTTTTGGCCAGTTTCACGTGTGTTAACATCACTATGTGAGAGCTAAGAGTAATGTGTGAAAAAAATTTAATATATATATTCTCATTTGGAGGTGCTGATATATAAGAGCTTAAAAAAGTTGATGTTGCTCATTTGGCAGCTCTGTAACAGGTTTGTCAAGGGAAGGATTACTTGTTATTTATAAAATTTACTTATCTAACAAACTTGTTCTTCCATTATGGTTTGGAAGCATGAACAAACCATTTTATTCTATGCAAGTTTTTGATCTACGACATTTACAAAAGATATCAAAGGGCTCAACCTTTATATACCACATGCTTGAATATGCTTTATACTTTCTGACGCCCACAGAAGGTTTATTTATTGTTATTTAAAAATTATTTATTTATTATTCTTTTTTGGTGAGGAAGATTCACCCTGAGCTAACATCTGTTGCCAATCTTCCTCTTTTTTTTTTTTTTTTTTTTTTGTCTGAGGGAGATTAGCCCTGAGCTAACATCTATTGCCAATCTTCCTCTTTTTGCTTGAGGAAGATTGGCCCTGAGCTAACATCTGTGCCCATCTTCCTCTATTTTATCTGTGGGATGCCTCCACAGCATGGCTGATGAGTGGAGTAGGTTTGCCCTCAGGATCCGAACTTGTGAACCTAGGTTGCTGAAGCAGAGCCCCTGGAACTTTAACCACTCAGCCACAGGGCCAGCCCTTTTCACTATTTTTTTGAAGCTAGAGACTCTAACTAGATTTGACTACCTAGATTTGGGTCTTTTTATCTCCCCTGAACTCAGGTATTTGCCTGCACCTTAACGTAAGAATTGCTCCTCTACTTGGAAAAAATATTTGCAAAACATATATCTCATAAAGGACTTGCATCCAGAATACATAAAGAACTCTTAAATTCCATAATAAGTCAAACAACTTGATTTTTAAAATGGGCAAAGTATTTGAACAGACAGTTCTAAGAGATACACAAATGGCAAATAAGCAAATGAAAAGATGCTCGACATCATTAGT
Source organism: Equus caballus (assembly GCF_041296265.1). Classification (NCBI taxonomy): domain Eukaryota; kingdom Metazoa; phylum Chordata; class Mammalia; order Perissodactyla; family Equidae; genus Equus; species Equus caballus. The sequence goes on from NC_091700.1 coordinate 29,648,573, forward strand.
CATGGGAGACATTCAAATTAAAGTAACAGGACACCACTATAGACATTAGAATGCCTAAATTAAAAACCCTGACAACACTAAGTTTCAGCAAGGATGCAGAACCATCGAAACTTCCACAGTGGTACAGCCTCTTTGGAAAACAGTTTGGCAATTTCTTACAAAATTAAACATATTCTTAGCATCTGACCCAGCCATTATACTCTTAGTTATTTATCCAAGATAAAATAAATCATACACCCATACAAAGACTTATACTTGAGTGTTCATAGTAGTCAGATTCATAAAATAGCCAAAAAGTAGAAATAACCCAAATGTCCATCAACTAGTAAATGGATATGAAAATTGTGGTATATCCGTGCAATGAAATACTCAACAATACAAAGGCACTAACTAGTGATACGTGCAACAACATGGATGGGTCTCAGAGGCATTATGCTAGGTGAAAGAAGCCAGACACAAAGAGCTTACATTATATGATTGCATTTATACAAAATTTTAGAAGAGACAGAATTGTAGTGACAGAAAGCAGTTTGGTGGTTCCCAAATGCCAGCAACAGAGGGCTTTTTGAAGTAATGGAAATGTTCTGTATCATGACTCTGGTGATAGTTACACGACTGTATACATTCGACCAAACTCATCAAATTGTATACTTTAATTTGGTGAATTTTCTTGAACGTAAATGACACTTCAATAAAGCTGAATAAAAAATAACGCAAGTGAGTGATGTCAGCGGGAATGGTGGAGAAAAGATCTCCAAAACATGTCCATAAAAGCAACAAGAATTCTGGCAAAAATTGTCAAAATCCACTTTTTAAGAACTCTGGAAATTAATAAAAGCGTATAACAATCCAAGTACTGTTTATTTAAGAAAAATGGTTGAATCTATGTAAGAACAGCGAACTTTGTGGCGTTTGAACTTGCCCTATTCCTATGTTCCTTGCCCCAAGGAGCTTTGAAAAACAACAGCATCACAAAGTAGCTGTGAAAACTGGCAGCCTACCAGCCACTGGAGAGGACAGAATGGGTTCGAGCTCCCCAAAAGTTCCATTATTAAAGAATTGTCATTATCTGAGCTGTCTGGCAATTCCCTGAATGCCCCCATTCACAGGGCTTATCTTTATTTAACTTGACTCTGAGCTCATCACCGAGAATAGCTTTTTCTCAGGGTGTTTGTCAAAAATAATCAGTGGCAGTTATTTAACAACATAGCTACCTGAAATGGTGATAACAGTTGGGCCAAAGGAAATGTTAACCAAAAGGAATAAAAGGAGTAGCTGTGGGAATGAGATGTCCATCGGGGACTTAGAAAAGTTCTGACACAGTCTCAGGAAGCTAGGAGGACGAGCACATATGCAGAACTGTGTGCATACCCAGGAAAGGCCTGAGAAGGGCCTAATTTCTCACCTCTGTCCCACCTTGGTGATCTGCACAAGTAAGAAGTAAAGGCTAAGGCAGAGTTACCAACTTCCTGCTGGAGCATTGAAACTGTAGCCCAGTATGCACAAAGAGCCCCTTGGCAAAGGCTGGGAGATACAGTGGTTCAAGGCATTTGAGGAAATCTCTGTCCAATCACTTGCTGACCACTAAGCGAATAAGTAGAGACTTCAGTGGTAATATACAACAAAGGACTTATACTTTAGAGAACTAGTTGAATAAAAGTCACTAAACAAACAGCAACAACAACAAACCTTGAGGATCTGATTTCGAGAGTTGCCACATTATAATGTCTAAAATGTTCAGTTTTAAACAAAAAATTACAAGACAATGAACTGATTCTAAAGTTTATTGGAGAGGCAAAAGACCCCGAAAAGCCAATATAATGCTGAAGCAAAAAAACAAAGTTGGAGGATTGACACTACCCAACTTCAAGACTTATTATAAAGCTACAGTAGTTGAGACTGTGTAATATTAGTGAAAGAACAGACAGATCAATGGAACAAAATAGACAGCCCAGAAATAACCCGCACAAATATAGTCAACAGATCTGCGACAAAAGAGCAAAGGCAATACAATGGAGAACAGATAGTCTTTCAAGAAATGGTGTTGACACAAATGCACATCTACATGCAAAACAATCAGTCTAGACACAGATCTTATACTCTTCACAAAAATTAAGTGGAAATGGATCCTAGACCCAAATGTAAACACAAAGTCATAAATCTCCCAGAAGATAACATAGGAGAAAATCTAGATGACCTCAGGTTTTGTGATGACTTTTTAGATACGACACCAAAGACATGATCTATGAAAGAAATAATTGATACACTGGACTTCATTAAAAATAAAAACTTCTGCTCTGCGAAAGACCTCGTCAAGTCTATGAGACGACAAGCCACAGATTTGGAGAAAATATTTGCCAAAAACATGTCTGATAAAGGACAAAAAAGGATAAAATATACAAAGAACTTTTAAAACTCAACAATAAGCAAACAACTCAATTAAAATTAGGCAAAAGATCCAAATAGACACCTTACCAAAGAAGATACACAGCTGGCAAACAAGCATATAAAAAGATGCTCAACATCATATGTCATTATAGAATTGCCAATTAAAACAACCATGTGATATCTATTAGAACACACCTATTAGAATGACAAACATCTAAAACACTGACAACACCAAATGCTGGCAAGGATGTGGAGCAACAGGAACTCTCATTCATTGCTGGTCAGAATGCAAAATGGTATAGCCACTTTGGAAGACGGTTTGGCAGTTTCTTACTGCCATAAACCTGCACAGGAATGTTTATAGCAACTTTATTCATACTTGTGAAAACTTGGAAGCAACCAAGGTGTCCTTCAGTAGGTGAATGGATAAACAAACTGTGGTACATCCAGACAACGGAATATTATTCAGTGCTAAAAAGAAGTGAGCCATCAAGCCATGAAAAGAAACGGAGGAAGTTGAAATGCATATTACTGAGTGAAAGAAGCCAATCTGAGAAGGCACATACTGTGTGACTTCAACTATACGACATTCTAGAAGAGGCAAAACCGCGGAGACATTAAAAAGATCAGTGTTTGCCAGGGATTAGGAAGCAAACAGGGATACATAGTCAGAGCACAGAGGATTCTTCGGGCAGTGAAACTGTTGTGTATGCTATTATAATGGTGGATACATGTTATTATATATTTTTCAAAATCCATACAATGTATAAGACCAAGACTGAATCCTAATGCAAACTATGGACTTTGGGTGATAATGAAGTATCAATGTAGGTTCATTGATTGTCAAGTACCATTTTGGTGTGGGATGTGGAAGATGGAGGTGGCTACATAGGTGTCGGTACAGGGAGTATAGGGGAACCCTCTGTACTTTGTGCTGAATTTTTCTGTGAACCTAAAACAGCTCTAAAAAATAAAGATTATTATTATTTTAAAGACATAGTCTCTGTTTCATTAATTTAAAAAATCATTTTATTTCTTGGACTTCGAAATTACTGACGCAAAGTGATCTGCATTTCTTTTGCTCTCAGTCTATCTGCTCATTACACACCATTATCTACAACATTATCACCATTGAAGACATCTTAGAAATTCTGGGTACAATTTGAAAGATCATACACGCAACCGTTTAACTCTTCCTTTCACAATGTATATGTTTATCTACAACATTATCACCATTGAAGACATCTTAGAAATTCTGGGTACAATTTGAAAGATCATACACGCAACCGTTTAACTCTTCCTTTCACAATGTATATGTTTATCAAACCATCATATTGCACAATTTAAATATTTTACAATTTTATTTGTCAACATACCTCAAGAAAGCTGGGGAAAAAAAAGAAATAGCTGACTTATTAAGATGGAAAAAAAAAAGACAAAGAGAGAAAATACTCTGTATAGTGGTCCGAAACTAGGTAGGCATTCCCAGCATGGTGTAGCATCAGCCTGTGATTTATCTTGCACAAGATAAAAGAACAATGGCTAGACTCTGCAAGGATGCAAAATAGATGAAACATGTATTCCAGAGAGAGGTAAACACCTGTTTAAGGACTGGCTGCCTCAGGTAAAAGAACATGTCACATGACAGAAATATTCAGAGCACCTTATCAAAGCACTGTGAAATTCTGCATGAGCGAAACCCATCTGCACTCTGGGCAAATATTTAGCATCGGTATTTGCTTACGTCTAACTTAATGATGAGTAATATAAAACCCTGCACATAATCTGAATTGGTCTAACACTGGTTGCCTGGAAAATTATTCCTGCCTGAATAACAATTTGACTATAAAATTTATTTTATTTGCTGCATGAACAGTGCATCTTTCCCTAGATTAGAGCCTCTTTTGAGGCAAGAACCATACTTTATTCTTCTCATCCACATAAGGCCTAGCAGGAAACTGTATACATGATAGTCTCTGCAGGTTTTTCCTTTTTAACTGAATGTACTTTGTCTATATAGGTCCAATGAGTGAATGACTTAAAGTAGTTGTGATAGAACCTGTATAGTCGGAATAACAGAATGATTCTCCCCCGCTGAATATGACAGGCTGAGAGCCGCAGCTTATTTGCATCCCTAATGCCCAGCCCAGGCGCTGGCTCAGAGCAAATCCACTCAGTAAATGTTTGCTAAGGAAACATTAGAGCTTGGCAGACTCTAGGGGCCATTTGGTCTGACTGTTTTATTTTCAGATGAGGAGAACAAGGATCCGAGAGGAACACTTGCTCTAGGGAGCCAGGCGTTAGTTAGCAGCAGAGCTGGACTTCTTCCTGCCAGTGATGTCTCTGCTCCCACCTACCCAAGAAGAATTTTAGGAGGGCCTGGAAAATGAGAGCATATGTCATGTACCTAGTACAGGCTAGTCAATAAATGGTAGTTTCCTCTCCTCTCCTTTTTTTTCCATAGAAAGAGAAAATCCATGACACATGATGCAGACTGTCCACTTTGTGCTTTTGAGCAAACTGGATTTATATGTTAACACAAGCAAAGCAGTTTGATCCTTTCAGAAGAAATGTCCACAATGACACTGCTACCAGAACCTGTTAATTTCCACTGCTATCTTCAGAAACCTTAAGAAAGGTTAACATATTAGTAAAGGGGAAATAATCAGAAGTCTCGTTTTAAGAGTGAAACTTGAGGTTCGAATGGAAAGTCAATAATAAGAGAAGAAGCTGAGATTCGTTCATCTGACAGTGTGCGCTATGTTCTAGGAATGAGGCTAGGTGCTGGGGATGCAGTGGTGAACAGGATGTGGACCCTGCCCTTGAGGATCTCACAGTCCTGCGCGGGATAAAAATATGATGAATAAGAGAAGAAGCGACTCCTTTCCTGAGCACATAAGGACAAAACCTCCCAGAGGAGGTAATATTTGAGCAAGGCTATGAAGGACTAAGAGAAATTTGCTGACCAGGCTAGAGGAGTTACAGGCAAAGCAAACAAGCATTAGATAGTATGCTTTAGTCTAGGAATTGCGAGCATGTGAGTAGGAGTGTCTGGAGGGATAGGCAGGGACTAGATCATGAAGGACCAAGATAAAGATGTTAGGAGCAATCTGTGGGCAATGGGGAGCTATTGAAGGATATTAGACAGGAGAGTGAGGTAATTAGATTGCATGTTAGAAACATAACTGGTGGCAGGATGGAGAATGAACTGAAGAACAGTTAGGAGATGTTTGCAATAGTTTAGGTGAGAGAGGGCACAGAGATGAAGACATGGAGTGAGAGCAGGAGACTCGGTCATTGATGTGGAAGCTGTGGAGGGGGAGAAATAGAGGATGCCTTCCAGATTTCAGGCTTTTGTGAATGTGCCATTAAACACAGAAAACAGTGAAACAGAGGAGTTGGTAGGGAGCTAGGATATGGGGAACATAATGAGCTCATGTTTGGATGTGTTAAGTTTGAGGGGCTCTTGTGACATCCAGACCACTTGGGAATGATCAGCATATACAGCATATACGTAGAAGATACCTAACAATAAAGCCAATCATCCAGGGAGAATTCAGAACCCTGGCAACTCCAGTGTTTAAGGCATGGGCCAAGGAGGAGCCAGGCACGGGGAAGGTACAGTCACAGATGTAAGAGGGCAACAAGAAAAGCTGAAGGCGGTTTCCTAGAAGCCACAGAACAAGCAATATGGAAAGGAGGGAGGAGCAGCTGGTCAGTTCTATCAAATATTTAAGAAAGAATAAGTGATATGAAAACCTAAAATACGCCTTTTGGAGTTAGCAGTTGGCGAGGGCAGTTTCCAAGAAGCCTGAGTGTAGAGGGCTGAGAAGCAAGTGGGCCCGTATCCTCTTAACAAGTCTAGCTAAGGAGACAGACTTAGGGTATTTTGAGGAGAAAATGACTAATTTATCATCACATAATATTCTCTAACATGTAGAAACAATAAAAAAATTCGTGAACTGACAGGTTATTTTCTTCTGGGTTCCAGTTCAATTTAACCAACATTTATTGAATTGCTGCTTGGCACAAGCCCAGGAAGCATCTAGCACCGGTGATATACCAGTGAATGAGATGCACTCCCTACTACTGAGCACTTGGAAACTGGTAGAAAGTTCCCTGCATCCCCAGCTAACCACACCCAGTCAGTGTAAAATCCAGCTGGGCACAGACTGCCTGGAGCACAGGAGGGAGAACCCAAGAGAGGGGACAAAGGGCGGCCAGGAGGGCCGGACCGAGGGGCTAGGCTGCGCAGAAGAACAAGGAAAGGCACGGTGCTTGCTGGGAGGGCTGGGGGTTTGTGGGCAGGGTGGATGCTGGACCATCTGAGGACGACAGGGAGGGTGGCCTGGGCCTGTCGCAGGCCCAGGAGATACAGAAGGGCCTCTGTCTATAGACGGATAGGAAAGCAATGGAACCCTCGGCTTCCTCACATTTTGATTCTTATTTTACATTTAAACTGCCAGACGTTAGATTGGTCATGAGTCTCCCAGATTGATTTAGTGGCCAGTTTCCTGTGTTATTTCTAATACTCCTGCCAAATAACAAGTGGAGGTACGAATTCCCCTCTAACATGCCGTTCTGATCCGAGCCGGCAGCCTGAACTTCTCACCCTCCTCTCACGTGGCGGGGGCTGAAGGTGTCTGGCCCTGTCCGTCTGCTGAGGAGTGTTCTGGGCGTGGCTCCCAAAGACATTCAGAAACAAGTCACCAAAGACGCCTTCCTGACCCAGGGCTCACGGGCGAGCGCCAGGGAGCAGCGGCTCCTCCTCTGCGGGTGGGCGCGGCACACCGGAAGGTCTCCCCACCGCCAAGTTCACAGAAGAGACCCCGCAGAGCAGGGTGGAGAGCATGCCCAATAGACAACTCTGGTGTGTACTCAGAGAGGGTGGGGCCTTTCGAAAATCACAGGCCCTCCAGCAGGAGGGCTGTATGGTGTCTGGGGGAAAAAGAGTGTAATCAGAAGTCCACAAGTGGCTGTCACTATGCCACCGCAGAGCCAGAAGGCCATGCCTCTGCTCTACTGAGCTTTCCACTCTGGCTGCGCTCCTACCAAGCGGGCATGCTGCAGCAGAAATGCTGACCTCTCTCTCCCAGCCCATAAACCCACAAACAACTGTCCTTGGATATTAGCTGAGGTGTGGAAGAAAAAGAGTCAAGCACTGGCAGATCCAGCTATCCAAAGAAAATGAAGCGTGTGTACACTGTCGGAGGGGTAGAGGACAAAGGTGTGGAACTGTGTGATTTGTATAAGAAAAGAATCTTTTTATTGAGATATAATTGACACATAACATTGTATAAGTTTTAGGTGCGCAATATAATGATTTGATATATGTACATATTGTGAAATGATCACCACAGTAAGTTTAGTTAACATCCATTGCCACACATAGTTAGAATTTTTTTTTGGTGAGGAAGATTGGCCCTGAGCTAACATCCGTTGCCAATCTTCCTCTATTTTGTACGTGGGACACTGCCACAGCATGTGGCATCCGAACCCATGAACCCTGGGCTGCCAAAGTGAAGCATGTACACTTAACCATCTGCCACCAGGCCGGCCCCACAAATTTCTTTTCTTATGATGAAAACTTCTAAGATCTACTCTCTTAGCAACTGTCACATATGCAATACAGTATTGTTAACTATAGGCATCATGCTGTACATTACATCCCCAGAAAATAATTTTAAATAAGTTGTCTGCTCTAAAGGTCAAGGTTTCAAGGAAGAGTGTAAGCTCCATTGGCAAGTCTGTAAAGGACAATGGTCACAGTGGCCCAAGGATGAAGAACTAAAAAAATGTCCAGGTTGTCTTGGGCTTCTTTAGTTTCTGGAATTTCAGACAAATTTTAAATTCACACATGCCTGTACTGGAAAAGTCAGATGGGGTGTCCTTAGTTTTTTAACCGTTTACAATAATTGCATCTAATCCAGATAATTTCTCTAGAGAACTAGTCCAAGTTGAAACAAGGGTCACAACCTGAGATCTCTGAGAGGGGTTCAGAAATTGAAAGCAGAGCAAAACCGGTCTGGAGGTAAGTGGCTGGGATGGGGCACTCACTCCCAGATGCACCGCGGTGGGTCTCGGCTCCTTGCCTGCCTGCCCCTTAGAAGTGGGTCTCCCAGGGGTCAGTCTTGGTCCTCTTCTCTTTCACTCTCTTGGCTGTCTCTGCTGTCCCTGCGTGACCTCACTCACTCTCAGGACTGTCATACCTTCAGATGCAGAGGATTTCACATCTTTGTCATCCAGCTGAGGCCCCTGTCCCACTCCAGATGTGTACCCTCAGCCGCACAGTGTCGGCCCCCCAGGCGCCTCAGCTCATCACACCTTCCCCTCCCCAGAATCTGGCCAGACCTGACTGCCTCCCCGCAGCTGTTCCCTGCCTCAGAGAAAGGTGTCACCACCACCCAGCCACTCAAACCAGGAGTCTGGTTACTCTTGCTTCTGAACAACCACAATAATAATAACACCTGGTATTCATAGGTTCTTGGGAGAATTAAATGAGATCAATGTAAGGAGCTTAGTATACTACTAAACAGCTGGTAAATGCTCACTAAATGTCAGCCACTGTGATCTATTATTTATTCGGCAAAGCGAGGCATTCTTAAAACCTTTGTTATGTACTTAACAATGCAATAAAAATACCTAAAAAAAATATAATATAGATATATAGAAGTGAATGACATTAAATATATAAACTCCTTTTTCTTCCCTCAATTTTTTTCCTATTTTTAGTTTCTTATGTATTCTTCCTGAAAGTTTAGGCATATAAAAGTTATTTTGAGTAGCTGGTTGGAAAAGGTACATAAAAGATCAATGTTTTTCACACAAATTAATACACATATATACACACATATACATATATATGTGAAATCTCCTATCTTTGACCCTACCGCGTCTATACGTGTCTGTATGCCAGGTGTCTACCATACTATATAGGCTACGTTGGGGAGAGGTTCATAGTGGGAGGTGGTGGGGGGGGGATGAAGATACATTTCCTGCATATTAATTTAATTAAAAAAAAAAAGCTAAAAGTTTAAAATAGCTGCATCAAAATTTCATGTATTCTTGTCTGGGTCCTTCATGCTGGCCTCGTAGGGTCAGTTTCCAGGAAGCCCTCTCTGAAACCCTTTCCCCCTTAGCTATCCTGCATCTGTACTGTCAGCGATTATACCGTTTGTCCAAGTAAATCATAATTTACTCATTTCTCAACCCTGGCACAACTGGCCTTTGGGGCCAGATGATCCTTTGTTGTGGGGGCTGCCTTGTCCATCGTAGGAGGTGTAGCAGCATCCATGGCTTCCACCCACCAGAGGTCAGCAGCCTCACCCCAGTGTGAGAAGCAAAAACATCCCCTGATGTCAAGAAGGAGGCAAAATGCTCCACCCCTCCGGGCGGAACAACTGCCCGGCCTGAGATCTCAGAGTGAGGATTCTGTCTTACTTGTCCTGTAGCAAGGAGAGGCCTCCAGAGACAGCCTCGATGAAGGGAGCTGAAGAACGAAGGACGAGGTACTGTGGCTCTCCTGATAGTAATTGGTTGAGTTCCATGAAGCATAAGGTGCAAAAGCCACCAGAATTTCTGTCTTTGGGACTTCTAAGTCAAATTCAGAAACTCTCAAGGCAACATACACATCTCTGGAAGAAATGCCTTCAAAGGTAAGTAACCTTCAAAGGAAAGTACCTCAAATCGCATTTCACAAAAACACCTCAGCTCTCTTTGGAAACTCCAGAAGCGGCCTGTCTGGCTTTGAATCCCAGCTCTGTCACTCACTAGCTGTGAGTGGGCAAATTATTCTACATCTCTTTGCCTCAGTTTCCTTATCTGTAAAATGGGAATGATGTTAGAGCCTACTTTATAGGATTGTTATAAGAATTAATAAGTAAATATTTGTAAAATGCTTAGAGTAATATTTGGTACATATAGTGAACACCTTGTATGTGTCTGACAGAGACAGAATCACTGCTTCTTGGGATTTGTATTTATTTATAGTCTCAGAATTTTAAAGGTGGAAGGGACCATGATTATCATCTACCATCCCATCTACATCCTTCTCCCAATGATTTGTTGAAGGCTTCAGTCCAGTTAATTGTCACAAATTGTTATATGGCATAACAATATATATAATACTGTACATTTTCTGTGATAAATATTCTAAATGGAAAAATATTTAAAATCTATTATCAATATCCATGAAGACTACCATTATTTAATATTATCAACGTTATTTAACATACTCAAATCAAATATGTGCCTTTGTGTGCAGAGGAAAATTTTAGGTATCATTTTTGTCAGCACTCCCCCCGACCTCCTCCCCCACCTTATATGAAAATCACTTTCATTATACTTATCCTTTTAAATATAAAGGGCAGTGCTAGAAGCACTGTATCACCCTAATCAATGCCACATCTCCACAAAACAGTGCTGAACAAGGTGAATACTCTGTTTTATACATGCTGTATTTAACTAGTATTTATTAACAATATAAGCTATGCAGATGGTTTACTGGCCTAACATTCCACTAGAAACTCAGAGATCACCTTGGGCATCAGGCCCTCTGTTAGCAGACTGAGCCAATTCCGCAAACCCAAATGCTAACAGAACATATGACTTAAAAATCTCATTCAGGAGCTCTGATTTGCCGCAATTTGCCTTAAAGGTGACAAACTTTTGCAAGCTATTTTGACACCTTGCCTCAGCCTACATTCTGACACAGTTTCAACGACCTCATATAGGTTCTTAAATTTGCAATTAGCTTTTCATTACTCACAGGGGAAAACATTTTTCAATTAAGAATCTAGTCAAAAAACATCAAAACAGAATTATAATTGTGGTCGCTAAAATAGTGGAAACAGTACTACCCTGACTTGCAGAAACGAGTATGTACAGAGCAGCTACTGTATGCTGGTGCTGTGAGAGCTGGGAAACAAAGGCTACAAGAGGTCACCATCCTGGATGGTCACACCTTCAGCAAAAACAGTCAACCTGTCTGGTTTCCGAGACATAACAACGAGAGCTACACATCCACATGGCCCTCCCTGCCATCAACATCCTCCACACAATATATTTTTCCAAGCCAACCAGAAAGTTAACCCTGTTCAACAACTCCCCAAGTGTAATTCTGGACCTAGGACATTAACTGTCTGTCCACACAGGAGACACACTTCCGGGAAACCAAAGGTGAGTAAAATTCTTGTGGGCAACATTTGCAGGAGACCTTCAGCAATCTCGTCTTCATTTGTCGACTTGGCAGAAGCTACCTGCCCTCTGGCTACGGTTCTCTTTACGATTCCGCGTTGGCTCAGCATTTCAAATATGCATGAGAAATGGATAGGCCACAAAGCTTTAAAAATAAAACATGAGACCAGCTCTATCAGGGTGTCTGCAGTGCACGAGGAAGAAAAGGAATAAATTCACAACTCCTTACTGCTCTCCAGGCATCAATCATAACACACCGTGTGAGTGGGTGAGCGTCTAATTAATCACTCATCAATCTCAAAGTTTTAAATGTGCTGTCATTCCCCTCAGGCTGCGAGTCTTCCTTGTGCCCGCTTTCCCCTATTTGGAACGTGGGAAATCTGCGTCTTGGTGGAACTCGAAACAAAGGGAGAGAAACTCCATTCGCATTCCCTTTAACCAAGCTCCCTTCATATCTGCTACCTACTTTGCCTGCTTCCCTTGATCCAACCATCCACGCTGTGACGACCTTTGCCCTCTGTTCCCCCACCCCACCCGCTCCTGAGCTCCAAGCATCTCAGCTCACACACCTCCAGCCGAACACTTTTCTGACTTCATAATATTTTTGGAGACTTAGCTGTCCTAAGAATTATTCCAATTATAACAACCTCCTGCCACTCTAACCATTTTACACAAGCTGGGCCTTCACCAAGAGCACTGCGGTGTCTGGCATTGCTGCGCTTCTTCCCCGTGTTTGCAGAGTAATGTCTCTTGGGGTACGTCTGTATGGATCCTGCCAAGGGCTGTATCAGAGATGGGTCATGGGCTCTACAACAGAGGGCTTCCTGATTTTTCTGGCTGACGTTAGTATTAACATTCAGAACTTTATATCTCTAAATGATTTCCCATTAATTATACTGGCTCATATCTATAATATGTCTGAAAGATTTTTTCTTTTTTTGGTGAGGAAGATTGTCACTGAGCTAACAACTGTGCCAATGTTCCTCTATTTTATGTGGGATGCTGCCACAGCATGGCTTGATGAGTGGGCCTAGGTCTGCACCCAGGATCCGAACCCATGAACCCTGGGCCACCAAAGCAGAGTACACCAACTTCACCACTACATCACAGGGCTGGCCCCTTGAAAGATATTGTTTTAAAAAGGGTAGACTCTGATGGACAAGTCCAGAACTTAGTCAGGGCATCTCAGATCACATGCAGCAGTGAGTAGATAATGATTTACCACCCCACATGTTTGAGATTTAAAGCTGGGCCCATAAAGCTAGATAACACTAGACACCTATTAGAATGGTTAAAAGCAAAACAAAACAAAAAAAACTGACAATACCAAGTGCTAACAAAGATGTGGAACAACTAGAACTCTCATATATTGTTGGTGGGAATACAAAATGATATGGTTACTTTGGGAAAGTTTGGTGATTTCTTTTAAAGTTAAAACATACTTATTATATGAACCCCATAATCCCATTTCTAGGATTTTTACCCAAAAGAAATGAAACCTCATGCTCATAGAAAAATTTGAATATGAATGTTTCTAGTGGCTTTATAACCATCCAAACTGGTGACAACACATATGTCCTTTAACTGGTGAATGGATAGGCAAACTGTAATATAGCCATACAATGGAATGCTACTCAGCAATTGTATTGACTGATACATACAACGATATGGATGAGTCTTAAGTGCATTAAGTGAAATGAAGCTAGACTGAAAAAGCTACATACTCTTTGATTTCATTTATATGGCATTCTGGAAAAGGCAAAACAACAGGTACAGAAACCAGATCAGTGGTGGCCAGGGGCTGGGAGTAGGGGTAGAGGTTGATGACAAAGGGGAACCAGGGAATTTTGGGGAGTGATGGAGCTGTTCTATATATTGGCTGTGGCGGTGGTTACATGACTGTAGGCCTTTGTCAAAACTCAAAGAACTGTACACTGAAAATAGTGAATTTTACTTTATACATACATGATGCTTTGATCGAAAGAAAACATAAATTTAAAAAATTCAATTGGGAAAAAAGATAATGTAATATAACAAAATCAAAATGCAAACATTATTTCTTTTGAAAAATATGCCAACTAGTAAAAATACCCTGGGTTGAAACTAAGAAGGAAAACTCAGGACAAGGTTCTGGCTGAACAGTTCTGAGCCGGATAAATGCTCATGAGGAGACAGTGGCCTCTGCTTGCGATGTGCTTCAGACATGCTGAAGAGAAAACACTGCTTTTCCAATTCATGACCTTTAAAGAATCACAACCAAACCATCCATTGGTCTCACAACCCCTCACAAATGGCATTTCGTGCTTGTGTGTTTTCTAGTCCAAATAGCCTGTGCATGTAATTTGCGATTGGAAGAGTTCTTTGCTCCTCTACCCACTCAAGCCAGCTCACAGTCCTGCTTTTTCCTTGAACATTCACAGATCATGGCTTAACTCAAATCTATTTTCTCTTCATATAGGAACTACCATAGAGTGATCAGCTTGTGAACGCAAAAATATATATGTCTGAAGATTCAGCAAGCCTAAGATTATTTACACACCACTCTAACATACATTCCTCTCTCTTATCTTGACAAAAGTTTTGCTCATCGTTACTTTCCTCTTAAACTGCCATCTTTTCTATGTCAAACACAGAAAGTGCTAGAAAGAAGATTAGACTGCAAGTTATCAGTACTGAGTTTTAAGGTCAGTTCAGCCCATAACTAACTGTGTGGCCTTGGAAAAATGACTCACCTCCTGCAACTAATATTTATCTCCAGCTCTGACCTCTCTCCAGGGCTTTGGTTAGGAAACTTCAAATTCCTACAGACACATACAACCTTTCACATGCATTTAATTGTTCAGGGATATTGATTACATTGGCATCTTTTTTTTTTTTTTTTTAAAGATTGGGACCTGAGCTAACAACTGTCATTGGCATCTTTTTTATTACCCAAATTATAATTGTTACTTACTTGTTCATGTATTCATGCTTCATTTCTTCAACTAGATTTCTCCAACCAGACTAGAAATTCTTCGAGGGGAGGGAGCTATTCATATATTCATCTTTGTTTCCTTATATCATCTACCACGTTGCAAAGGCTTAAATATTCCAGGTTGCCAATATGATTACTTGAGCTTACATATTCCAGTTTGCTGATGTAATCACTCGACTTTCCAAAAACTGCAGCCAAGTTTAACATACTCATGGAGTTTTCCAGGTCCTTCCCTGACCATTCACGCTGTGGCCCACCTGCTGCCTCCTACTCACCCACCCACACCCTAAGCACCGTCTATAGCCTCATCTTGTTTTACTATTTTCATAGCATTTAACACTCTCTAAGATAACATCTCCCTCTCCCTTTCTCTCTCTCTTTCTTTCTCTCACTCTCTCTTTCTTTTTCCTAACCTATTGTCTAAAGCCTCCTACTAGGATTTAAGCTCCACGAAACCAGGGACTAATCATGCTCACCAGTGTATGCTTAGAACCTGGACCCATGCTAGGCACATAGTAGGCTCTCAAGAAATACTTACGAATTGTTGAACCCGCCCCTCAATCTAGTGATACCTACTTGAGACTTTCTTTCCAACTGAAAGAAATAAAAATACTTCACATGATTTACCTGCAAAGAGGTTCTACAAGGTCCTTTTCAAGAAAATCATGATCGTTCTTGACAGCCACAATGTTGATGGGAAATTGGGAATCTGAAAGAGAGACAGAGAGAAACAAAGGGGTTTATGTTTTATCTGAACGGGCATCAGCATCTTCAGGTCACCACGTTTCTGTACACATGACTGATCTTAACAGCAGTACTCCTCAATAACGGGTGTGTTGGTAATGTTTAAGATAGCAGGCAGCATTATATTATCACAATAAATGCTCTTAAAGGTACAAAAGTAGTGTGAAATATGACACTAACCTAGTGCTTGACCTTGGATAGGACTGAATGCTAAGTGCCTGTGTTTCTATGCCTCATCATTATCATAGATATTTGCCTCGATGGAGAAGAGACTTTACACTCTCACCATCCACTGTAGGTCACTGACTTCTATCCTGATTGGTTCATGAAATATTTAGTTTGGCAGATTTTTAAATTTCCTTCAGAAAGGCAATTTCCAAAAATACCCAAAGCTCAATGGCCTCAAACATTTTCTTTTGTAGCAAAATCTTGAGTTACTCCAGAATATCAGAAAACTACTCAAACAACTGAATCTACCCAAAGAGAAGAAGAAATTCTAACATCATGACTTTTCTGCCACAGACTATTTATGCCAGCTTTGGAGGTCATGGGCAAGACCCAGGACACAGGGCTAATTTTAGGTACCTCATTCATGGAAGCAAAAGTCTAGAGATCACTGTAATAGAGGCCACAGTCAAAGCCAACAGACAATGTCAGTTCATTATCATTATCCTGTAATTCTTTCTCTTCCTCATCTTATACTTTGCACTGCCTCCACCTTGCCAATCATAATAAATCTAAGGGTCTCTAAATCTTAATGTGAGTTGGGAATAGAAACAATTCCTCTTTTGATGAAAAAAGTAATGTGAGTGAATTCCAGATGGTGCCAGAATGAAGACTGTCTCGTTCTGCTGGAGAGGGAGGATGCGTAATGAGGAACACAGACACGGAAGCCTAGCTGCCCGGGCTTTGAGTCCTGACTCTGCCACTCCCTAGCTGTAGAACTGTGGGCAAGTCACTTAACCTCTTCCATGCCTCTGTTTCCTTATCTGTAAAATGGGGATGATGATAATTATAATACCTACTCTACAGCGTTGTTTCTATTAAATGAATAGTACATGTAAAGTGCTTTCGACAGCACCTGGTGCCTAGTAAGCTCTGTGTAAGTATTTGCTCTTATTCTTATTACATTTATTCAAGGCCTATGGCTTAAACACAATCTGACAGGCACATTTTACCTATGAGATATCTTTACTTCTTAGCCATTTATGGACTCTTCACATTTAAATCATATAGTATTTTGAGTTTACAAAGAAAGTGCACATTATAGAAAGTAGACTGCACTGGGGCTGAAAAGATTGAGATTTTAATTATGACTCTTCTATCTTATAACCTCAGAAAAGCCACTAACCTTTTCAGGCCTCTTTCTTATAATCAGTAAACTGGTGGTGGGGGGGTGGGAGTGAAGGCTGCTTAGTCAGAAACTGTAAGACCCCTCCTTTGTCTATGATTCTGTCAAAACTTTTATCAGAGATTCTAGACTTCGAAGCACATTCAGAGATATGCCCTCCTTTATCCTCACAAAATTCAAGTGAGAGAAGTGGAATAAGTTTTTTTTTAAAAAATATAAAACTGAGCTTCTAGGTGAGTGGATGAGATTCACCAGGAGTGACAGTTAATTTTGTTGATTCTTTCCATCCTAAATAAGTTCTACATCGTCAGGAAGAGAAGTCTATATTGTGTAGTGTGCTAGATATCCTCTCTTTAGTCCTACGGACGCACTCTCCACTTTTCTGTACCCTCGTTTGTGCCCCAGGATCACCTGTGTGGATGGCATTTAAGAAGATCTGTGTCCTCTGGCTTCCTTTTGCGTTTGGCCAATGGGAAGCCCTGGCTGGAGAGAGAGGGAGGGAGG
Source organism: Equus caballus (assembly GCF_041296265.1). Lineage (NCBI taxonomy): Eukaryota > Metazoa > Chordata > Mammalia > Perissodactyla > Equidae > Equus > Equus caballus. Next base: position 29,665,729 of record NC_091700.1, read on the forward strand.
AGGATGAGATCAGGATATTTATCCTCCTGGTTCTCTCCATGGGAGGCTGTCTACCACCAGCTGGGTCCTCCACTCCTGGGGCCTGCTCTAAGGATCCTCTCTCCTTCTGGGCTCTGGCACCCTGGCTCTCCGCCTATCCCTTTGGGCCTAGGACAGTAACAGGTCTGCTCCTACAGGCTCTGGACTCTAGTACTGTTCCTCAAGGTTTCCTATGTCTTGCCCACATCTTTGTAATGAACACTTTTAGAAATAAGTCCTCCTCAGGTATCTCAAGTGTGCCATCTGCTTACTGTTGGGATGCTGACTAATTCACTATATATAAGGAGTAGCCAAGAAGTAGTCAGATGCTTTGGTATAATTTTAGGAATAAGTAAGATATAGGTAAGTTTAACTGTCAATTAAAACATCAATGACAGGAAGTATGATGCTGGCAATAAAAGCATCTTACCTAAAACCCAGAAAAGCAACATCTGATCCATATTCTGTCTTAAAAATTTTCATATCAAGTAAACACAACTAAAGAAAAGTCTCAAGACAATGAGTTTTGTGATTTCTAGGAAATTTATCAACAACCATTTATTGTACTTTCAAATTGAAAGTAATGAAGAAAAACAAGGAAAAAGGAAAAGAAAGAGACTGCAGAAAAACTGTTGATGGAAGAACACTAGAAGGAACAGGCAGAGTTGGGATTGGTGGTAAAGGGATGAGAACAGAAAGTGGGAAGCAGAAAGGAAAGAAGTGTGAAGTGAGAAGCAGAGCAGAAAGTGAAGGCGGCTTGGGAAGCGATACTCATTTCTAAATTGGCATCAGGATAAGCTCTGGGCATTGCAAAGGCAATAAGAGGGAAATAAAAGAGGGAAAGAGATAGCAAAAGGAAATGGCTGAGAAAAGACTTGGAAGCCAAAATACACCACAGGATGTGTGCGGCCCACTTTGAATTTATTCTCTTTATAAAGAGCGAAGAGAAGGCCAACCTACCCTCATATAACTGAGCGTATTGCGGGAACCCGGCAGCGCGAAGCCAGTCGCATGCTTCCTTCGCCTCAATTTCTGAAAAATACAAGAAAGGGAAATGCATGAGTCCAATGGCTGCACGCTAGTACCCTATCTTCTTAATCAAGGAGAAACCAGAGAGCATTGTGCAAGTTATTACAAAGCAAAATCGTTCTCAGGTAAGTCTGTCTAAGTAGGTCTACCCAGAAATGGGTGTAAAATGAGCAGGTATCACATAGGTACTTGTTATGTGTCTACGAAGATTATCTCAATGTTGATCCATAAGTACTTGGATAATAACAAAACCACAGATTACAGAACACAAAGGCTGAGTTTCAGGCAGGGAAAAATGTCTTATTTATACACCAGGGAACCAGGAAACTAGGGAGAAGGAGGAAATACTTCCTTCTGATCCTGTTTTTTTTAATGATTTTTTTTTTAACTTTCAAAGATAAGGCTAAGAATATTTATTCAACATTCTTTTGCTCTTGGATAATGAAAGAAAGAACACAACTGGGTAGTCTATGAAAATGTATTTTCTCATGAAGAAAGATATTACAAAAATCCAGTTTAATATTATTTCTTTAATTTTACTAATGGTTCTAATTCCCAATGCCTTACAACAAGATGTTCATTCATCAAGCACATTAGAATGATATCAGAGCGCAGCATGGAAAAGTAAAGCTGACTGTCCAGAATTGAGACATGAGTTTGATGTGGCTGCTAGAACCTCAGGGGGCCAAACCCAAGAGGCTGATCTGTCCTTTAGGTGACCGTTTTCAGTGTGGACATAACAACCACCCATGGGACCACCTGCCTGGAGAGGCTGTGGAGGGAGATGGGAGGAGCCTATAGTATGTGAACTAGGTCACTTTTTGACCTTGTGAATTCTGGATGATTTCCCAACCACAACTCTGTTAGATAAATATGAATGCAAGGGAAAAGAAGTTCATCTGTCAAAAGTTCAGTTTCTCCAAACAAAATTAAACAGCCTCTTACAACACGTCTCTACCCAGGCCCCTTCCTCTGATGTTGGGATGAAGCCCGGTCAGGTCACTGTATTTCCATTTACTCTGACGTGCGTTTTTCCCCATAGCAGAAGCCAGAGAGTACAGTGTGTTCTCGGGATCACTGCATAAAAACGATCCACACTAACATCAGCCCTGGGCCTGAGACTGCACATCTAGAATGAAAGCTCAGTGTCTGTGCAGCATAATGTTTAATGTGACAGAGCTATCTGTTATATGTTAGGAAAACACACCAAAGGCCAGCTCTTGCACAGGCCTCAAAGGGAAGAGCAAAAGCCTACAGCCCCGTCTCCCTGATCTGGTTGGACATGCGTTGAGATTTGCCATTAAATTCGGGAAAATCACGATCCCAGAGTTTTCCTTCCATGTCCCAGAGCGCCTGCTTCTTTTGGCATCCCCTAATCCACCATCATTCCAGGGACTGACAATTTCTAAATCTTGAGTTTTTTCTCTGACACGAGGGTTTTTTACATAATGGCTACCAGCACAGACCTAACACGTACTCATTCCTGCCTCGTAGGCATCACTGAAATACCCGGGGCACCAGGCTGAAAATAAAAGCTCTGGAAAGCATTTCTATCAGGAGGGGTGTCTCTGAGATCCACAGTGCAGTTCAAAATGACCTTCAGCTGAACCGCACTGTGTTGGCTAACTTGGGCTTTCCCTTCGGGAGGTACAAAGGGCAATTATTGTACGTCTCAAAAGTTCTATTTAGTACTCATTTGAGAGACCTTCTGTGAAGGCTTCCTCTTTGATAACCACGCAAGTATTTGAGGGGACGCAGGAAACGCACGTTCTGACTGTAACACGGAGAAAATGTGGTGAGTTACTACTGAGTCACAGACGGGCTGTTGCGTTCTAGCTTTTCAAGCTTCAGATTCGCTTTCTACTTCAATATGAGACTGTGGATGGTGACGAGAAAACATCTAATTTCTAGACATGCTCTAAACTTAATTATGAGTCAGCAAGTCTTAGAAGTATAGAATTCTGTATTTTCTATTTGAATTACATGAATAGCATGCCTTTGTCTATTTTATTACTTGCACTATTATCAAAAAGTAGTGTTAAGTGGAAGAGCCCCAGAGAGACAGACCATGAAGAACAAATGGAGGAGACCCGGAAGGCAGGGGCCCTACAACATAGAAAGCTCAAAGGAGAGTGGGAAGGGAGCTTATGAAAAAGGTGTGCACTCCACCAGTCTAGGGAAAGTGGGGGTTCAGACAGTTGGAAGGAAGGATAATGCGGTGGTGGAGAGATGGGCAGCAGAGGTCTTCAGAGAAAAACTCCTTCTGGAACTGAAGACTCTGGCCGGGCAGTGGAACAGGGCTCAGGCAAACCTGGGAGATTTTATTTAAGAGGCTCTCTAGATGACTTCATTTTCTTTTTACACAAGAGCAACATAGATAGTGAACTGAAATTCTATCCACACATAAACATGAATAACCAAATCTTAACCAGAACCCAGCTAAATCAAGCCCTCAAATATGCCGATTTTTTAAATGGGTAGGCATTTAGCCTTTGTCTCAGAGTCAAGTGACAACAAAAAACCCAATTAGTAGACAATAAATGAGAAGAAGCCACATCCCAGCCATGGGGGATGGCTCCTCACTGTCACTCCCACACCAGCTTGTTATTCTATTTCTGAAATGTCCCTCAAACACATTCCCCTAATCTAGCTGTAGGCCCAACACCTTGATACCTCAATTTAAGGGTGAAACAAGCCCTTGTTTACCACCTAGTGACAAAGCAGACAAAATAATCAGGCATTAACCACTATCAAATTTGACTTTGCCCATCAAGACGAGTTGGAGAAAAAAAAGAGACTTAAGGTTTCTACTATTTGCCACAGCCCCTGTGAACTCCTATCAGGCAAAAGCTAACGTGTTCCCCAGGGCGTATGACCCTTGCAGTGGCCAAAATGACTGGAGAATTAAAAAGGAATCATTATTGCCAGTGTCATCATTTCACAAAGATCTACTTAATGAGATTTAAATGACACTTGAGGGACTGTGAAAATCTTTTTTATTGCGCTCTTGCTAGCCAGCGTAATATTACGTAAAAGCTTTAAGGGCCATTCAAATCACATTTTGATAGTTTTATTCCTTCTCCATTTGCAGTGCATACCTGTCCCTGTAGCAGCTCCAAGGCTACAAGGCAAAGCATCAACCTGCTGCAAATCTCCTGTAGAAAACCTGTGTGGGGTGGAACTAAGAATGCCCTTGGACAGACTGGCCTGCTGATCTCTACCATGGTTACTGCATTCCATTACCGGAGAAAATTCAATCCATCTGGCTTGGAATCACGACAGGATTGCAGCACAATTTTTATAATTATTATATGTAAAAATCATTTCCGTTTTACTCCATAGCGGGTATCTATTGTTTGCCTGCCCAACAACCTTTCCCACTTCTTTGGATAACAGAACCTCTCCATGTCAAGAGCCTCTTCTATCTGGTTTAGGTGGGGCTGACATTCCTGGTTGCCCCAATCACATCCCTTGGCCCCATCTCTACCACTCACACGCGGAAGACTTGTTCCTTAAGAGCACCCCATTCCCCTGGTCCAAGGAGACCAAGGAGCTTTGGTCAACAGTTTGGGGTCTGAAATCAACTGGCTGAAAAGGGAGACAGCCAGTTTATCAATTGGTAACTTGATCTGCACAAAAACCAAGCAAACCCTTTCACTCAATAAATCAGGAAGATGGTTTGGCGCTAGGCATGCCCTTCTGCCACATATCTGTGATTCTACTTGAGGGAAAGTCAGTTTGCCTTGGCTGCCTTTCCAACATATAGAGCATGATGTGACCTCTGTCCAGAGACAGACACAGCAGAGGAAGGCTGTCTCAGTGGGTGCCCGAGGAGCCGCACATCAATGGGCATGAGAACATAGACACTGTAAAAACTAACTATGGCCGGTGACACTGGTTTTAAAAAGTATTATCATGTTTCTTAGTTACACATGCTCAGTGTTGAAAATATAAAATATACAGAAAGGCAAAATGAAAGAAAAATGTCAACTCTTGTCCCATTACTGGTGCCTAATTCAATATATGTTATTTGTCAAAATGGTAATCACCGTAATATCTTTGGTTGACTACTTTTTTCATATAATAACAGATGGTGAATGTTTTCCCATATAATGATATTGCTGGTCAAAATGAGAAATTTACCTTGTTTTGAGAATGATGCTTAATTTGAAATACCTGATTTTTGAATACTGCCAATTGTATCTCACTACTGGGAGGTCATAACATCAAGGTAGCCGAGAGAAAACGGTTCAGCAGGACTTCACCAACATAGACTGATTGTGGAGAAGGCTGGAAGTCAGAGTTAAAAGAGATGTACAAGCCATTTCTTTAATGAAATATCACTTAGTGATGTCCGGCTACAGTCAGGTGGACAAGGCTCTGGAGGGCGTCAGTCAAGTCAGGAGCTCTATTGAACACAGCAAATTTGCCTCCCAGGTTTGCAGGCCTCCTCTTATGTTACAGTCTCGTTGAATTTTCAGACTGACGTTTCTAGAATGCTTGGGAGCAGTGTGCTCTCCTAGCTGAGCATTTTAAGTATATTTTTTTTGTTTACATTTTTCTTAACATAGCAAATAGTTTTTCCATAGCTAACCCAAGGGAATACTATTCTTTCTAAATGACCAAAAATTCAAATTAGGGCCAAATTAAATTTTATGTTCACGAGAAAATTAACTGGCTAGAAGGAATCTGGTCTACCGTGGAAAGTTTATGAAATCATTATATACAGGCATATGTATTTATGTCGTTCTTACAAATCTCCTGGGATTTTGATGGACAAACTGACTCCAATTTAAGTAGGTCTTCTTTTGTAAATGTTCATTAAATGTACTCAAGAGAAGTGGGGAAAAAAAGACATCACAGATCTCCATGTGACTTAGAAAAGCAGGCTCGAAAACAGAGTTTTGTTTTTCATTTAAACTGGTGAACATGGTGGGCAACCTGCTTCTGAAAGATTATGGCTGAGTCAACCACCACAAGATGCCTGCAGTGGATACAATTATCACTATGAAAGTACGCCAAAGGCATTAACATTTCAACAGGGTCGTGGTTGTTGGCTTAGGATGATTTCTATGGCTGAGTTAGCTTCATTATCAACATACTACTTAAGACGAATGACTCCTTTGTCTCCAGACGGAATTTCTCAAGTGAAGTTCCTATGTACTGGAGGTGTATTTATCTGGCCATACACTAGGCTAGTTGTGTTAAAGTCAATGCTGGAGTATCTATTCTGACTATATATGGGTATGAATGATGCAATCATTAATATTATATAGAGTCATATACTACCACCACAATCCTTCTCCAAGGAGGTCTTTATAACCCTAACCACAGGTGCAGGGTGAAACAACAAGTTTTCTATTAATAACAGGCTTTGCTTTAGATCCCACATCGTGGTGTCAGAATACATCTTTTTGCACTCTTTGATTTGTGTAATAAGTTTATTGTGACGTGTAAAAGGCCTAAATAAGTTTTAAATGTATACCATGTATAATTTTTTCTAATGAGCATAACATTTTCTTTCCATGATATTCTAGGTTACTAATAGAGTTAAAATACAGGTTATTTAGAATAAATTTAAGATTATTAATCACTGAATATTCAAATCAGTAAACTAATGGATAAACACCCATTTTATCTCCACATAAATTAAGGCAATTTTTTTCTTGATGTGTAGCAAAATATCTTGCTGTCAGCTAATATAAAACTATAGAAGGAACAAATCTGGAGCTGGAGATATCCCTGTGACACCTAATTGCACTCAGGGTAAGACGGAGATTCACGGCTGTGTTTACATGGACTTTTTTCCTGAAGGCAAGAGTCACAGACACGTTGAGACATATTATTCCAATTCTTAACATTAGCCTTATTTCTCAGGTCTTGAAATATCTTCTGCAAGCTGGATTCATAGCAAATCCAGTCACTTAAAAATAATTTCTATTAGGGTAAACGAGGATCAAGCAAATTGTATAACTAAGTAGTAGGTCTATTCCCAGTCACGTGTGCTTGTAATCACCCTTTTTCAGTCTTGCTGGGGAAATCATATATATATATATATATATAAATCATATATATATAATTTATTTACTTACTAAATTTATAATGAAAACATACACACACACATATTTTCTTACATGTTCCCAATGATTCCTGGCCCTTTCTAATTGCCACGTAACTTGCAGTTGTCCTCCAACCATCCTCCATACTTCTTATCCCACTGATGTCAGGCTTGGCCATATGACCCACTTTGGGCAATGAAATGTGAGCAGAAGTAATGTATGGTAGCTTCAAGCAAAACCCTTCAAGAGCCATCTTTCTGCCAGCTTTCCTACTCTTTTCCCTTTACCATGAGGCTAGTATGTCTCAGACAGAGGCTGTTCCTCAAGCCTGGGTCTTGGAATGACGACACGGAACAAAGCCATAGCAGATGAGCTGCTAACGTGTAATGTGAGCAAGAAATAAATTTCTGTTGTTTCAGGCCACTACAACCTGGGGGACAACTTGTTACAGTGGCGTAATCTAGCATAAGCTAATTTATCACAGCTGCCAGCTATTCATTCTGTAGGTGAAGCCCACAGAATGCACTATGGACCTTTATTTCAACTTGAAGCTGTTGGGATATCGGTCAGTCTGTCATAGAAATAAACACAGTCTTAGTAATCGTTTTTGCTTAGAATTCTGCTCCCCTGCCTACAGTGCATGGTCTATATGAATTAAAGAAATGTAAACAATCCTTTCATGCTCATCCATCACATGCTTCCATATGTGTGTGTGTCTGCACATTCACAAACACACACACTTTTTCTCTCACATACACACTTACACTGCAAAAAATCAAAAGTTCAGTTGCAGCTGAACAAGGAAAGTCTTCAGGAATATAAATACTATTCTCCATGCCCATAGTCCTAGTAGTATTAAAAAAAATGTACAATCCCCTCCAATCAATCTCAAAGAAAAAGAAAGCAGAAAATATATGCTCTACCAGCCAAATAGTTTCTGGCCAGATTGTTTTGAGTCAAGTTTTCCATGAGGCAGAGTAGCTCTTTATTCTCTTCTCTCACTTGGTACAGACTGTTCCCATCAGGCGCCTGTGGTATTTCTCAGGGAGGCTGCATGCGTACACAAGCATATGAACAGCCCCAGCTTTTTGAAGTTGTGGAGCCACTGCCTACCACTAAATCCCAAGAGGTTCTTCAAGATGGAGTCAGTTAAGCAACTGAAATGCAAGGTAGGGGAACAGAGCGTTGATTCAGACAATCAGAAAGAGGCTCATCATTTGCAGGCCTTGGCCAAAGTACCTCCATACTGACCAACCAAGATAACAGGGTCTTGTCAATCTTCCTTGGGACAAGGGTATAAGATTCTGGAGATGGTTTTTCTTTCTAACTTGACTTCTGTGGCTTCTCTTGAAAAGGTGGAGACTAAGAGTCCGTGGTAGCCATCTTGATGTTGGATCTCAGGAGCAGAAGCTGGAATTTCCACAAGGTCGACCAAACCGCCGGTATCAGAAGGGTCCCTGTGTTTTCCCTCTGTCATGCCAATGACTTCTTGCCCAGGGAAGAGCAACTGCTTTGGACAAGTCCCAACACCACTGGGGAGTCAGGTTTCTTGGCTTTGGGCAGGTAATCTTCTATCTTATATTGCTTTAAGACTCTTATTTTTTAAATGGTACAAAAATTATGCATGTCTTTAGGGAATCAAACCCCTTCTATAGCTATTTTCAGACATATCTGAATGTCTATACTTATAGAGGCTTATCTGCTATTTCAGTTGCTTAGCTCAACTCTTTTATAGCTCTGGGTACACCCATTCCACCGGAAGCTTTCATGACATCAGGGAAAATTGTGCCATGTATGCATCAGAAGGAACACAGAATATGTCTGGATAAAATTACTCCAAGAACCCCACAGACCCTTTTCCAGTCGTTCACTCCTTGCAGGGCTGGCATGACAAGATACAACATCACCGAAGCTTCTGTCTCCCAGCTCAAGGCTTTGTGCATTTAACCTCCCAGCAACTGGGACACCTGGATCAATCAAAACTAGTGTTTGCTTAATTTATCCCAAGAAAAGATGTGCACAACTCAAGTGTAATTTTGTCATCTGACTATATATAAAAGCTTGATAGTGTATGTATGTATGTATCTTTTATTTTTAAATATTGGAAATATTTATTGGGATAAAATATTTACTGGGAATTTTTCAATTTGTCGTTGCCAGTTTTCTGGAATGCTTCCTACTTGTCTGTGACGGCGCTGGTTCTGTGAAAGATTTTCAAAATATACATCACTCGTCCCAGAAAATCAGGGTCAGATTCAAGAAATTAAGTTTTTATTAGGTTTTCAGCCATCAATTTTTCTCCACGTTCTTCAAGGCCGAAGAGACCACTGAGCTTAGAGGTTTGCTCTCTAAGTATTGGGATTTTTATTTTGCCATTCATTAATAGACACTGACGTTATACAGCCCTTACAGAAAGCAATTTAAAATGAGTTCAGGTAGTTGAAATAGCTTTACCTGATTCAGGGTGGGGGGAGATTATGCCCCCAACTGAAGAGGTAGGAAACAGCTTGCATGTTGGAATCCCCCTTTTTCATCAGACACAGTGATACATTAATGACTTGCGTCACACTCTGCTCTAACCATATGGCATATTAATATGAAAGTCAATAGAGGCATTCCATAAACACACCACCAATGCACTCAAATAGGTTAAAAAAAGTTTTATAAGCTACAAAAAAGTTTTAAAAGCTTAAAACATAATAAAAGTTTAAAAATCTAATAGTTCAGTTTGTATAGTAGATAATGTCTAGTTTTAAAGAATTATTCGGGCCTTAGTAATTATTGTCATGAAATCTTAGTTGAGTTTCTTCAAATTTTAAGTTTAAGAACACAGTGTGAAATGGCAGAAGCTCGTGTCATTTAAACATAAAGTCCTTCTAAATGGAGGTGTAGGGAACTCTACTTTGGACAATATAGCAAATGCAATTTAATTATCTGATTAGCTTTGGGCATAGAACATTTTTTAATAATGTAGTCAACATGATGGTCTTGACTAATGCGCTTGTCCAAATAATCACCAAATTCAGGCATAAAAGGATTATTCCCCCACAAAGAGACTTGAATAAGAGAGAAAAGTGACTTGAAATCCCTTCTTACATGAAATCTAACAGAAGAGGAACAAAATCTAAACCTAATATTTAAAACACCTGAAAGAAAGAAAAAACGAAGAAAAGAAAAATTGCTATAATTCTACCGCCTAGAGACCGATTAACATTTTGTTGGCATATAGTCTCTCATTCTTTTATTAAGATGTGTACCTGTATCTGGGCTAAGAATACTATCTATCTTCCATAATCCTTAAATAAAATTGCAATCTGCTTTTTTCACTTGACAATGCATTTTGAACCTCTTTCCATGCCAACAGATGTTCTTGTCAAACATTCTAGCTGGCCGAATAACATTCTTACTGCCATGACTTTAAAAAGCATCTTCTTTTATCAATTCAGGCTTCCACAATCATGGGTTAAAAATAATAAATCCGGTCCTCTGGAGACTTTCATTCTAAATAAAGGATTTTGCCAGAATGTGCATCCTGGTGAATGTATTTCAGGGAGTACTTCTGGGTTGACATTTCTCATGTTATTTTACATTCTGGATTAAGACACATCTCATATGGTTTTGATTTATATTCTCAGCAGACTTCAAAAAGGAAATTCCAAGTGGAAGTTTATTCATACACCAGAACTATGTTTAAATGATGCTACAGGGATGTCTTAAACTAACACAAGTCAGGAAGTTCAGAGTGAAGGTTAGATCCTGGACCATGTTCCCACCTCTTCCTTCTTGGTATCTGGAAAGTGGAGATTTTATGTAACAGCTGTTCCACTCGTCTTTGACCTCCTGCATATGTATTTCTATAATTTCAAAGATGCATTTCAAAACTTTATGTAACAAACTGGTATTTTCTAAAGGGTGTCGCTGAAGTTTGAAGGTTACACTTAAAAAACAAAACAAACAAACTAGACCAACTGAAGAAAAACTTCCCATCTTGTTTTAATGACTAGAGGAATATTTGGAGTCCACATGACTCCCCAAATCCTTTAAATTATCAAAACATGACCCAGGTTTTCCAAAACTAGCAAATTCACCAAGAGTTCATCACTTTAGATCAAAACAGTTTTACTTTTGGTGCAGGGTTAATGTTATTGCTTTAGAGGGGAGTTTAAAATGAAGATACATTCTAAATTCATTTTGCTCTTAATTAATGGTATATTTATTACTTAAGGAGAACTCAAGTCTCTTCTCTTGTTGAATACATATACTTAGTTTCATGAATTAACTTTTTAAAAAGAGCCTGTTGATTTGTTTAGAAAACGTTCCTTTATCTGAGGGTATATGCAGACTAACTGTTACAAGAGCAGTAACATGGCATTAAGTGGCTAGAAGCTGAGTTCAAGTCCTGACCCCCGTCTCGTTACCTTCATGACCTTGGATAGGGAACTTCAGCATGCTTCATTTCCTTCTCTATAAAATGGGGATAAACAACAGTGCCTAGCTCAGAGGGTTGTTGCAAGGATGAAATGAGTTACTGCCTGTGTTTGCTACTATTACTACAGCAGAGGGGCTCATTGTTACTGTCCCATGATAGAAAACAGTGGTTCTGACGGTCTCTGATCCTTTCCACTCAGATCTCCCTCATTTGGCCTTCAGGAGTAGAAGGCATTTGTCTTATTGACTTATTCAACAGACACGTGTTGGGTGCCCCCGATGTGAAAAGCCTGCTGTTAAACCAGGTATAAATGGATTATTTCCCTTAAGAACAGGCTTGAATAAGAGATAAAAGTGACTGAAAATCCCTTCTTAAATGAAATCTAACAGAAGAGTGGCAAAATCTGAACCTAACATTTGAAACACCTGAATGAGGGAGGGTGCAGGGCTGTGGGCAGCAGGATCCTGCCCTGCAGGTCTCTAAGCCGAGCAGGGAAGACAAAGATGGTCCAGACATCACTGCGACCCAGGCAGCAAAGGCCTTTCAGAGCAGGACACAGTCCTCCAGGGCTCAGAGCAAGAGGGGGCGTTTTGGACAAGGTGACCAGGACCATCTCAGCAGGAGAGATGAGATTTGAGCCAGACAGTGGTTGGCTGGCTGTCTGCCCATAGCGAGCCCTCTTTGGCCCATGCAAGATTTGGAAGCTGGGATTCCTGGGAACTCGGGGCCTTTCTGGAGTACCTTGCTTATGCTCCTCTGTCGGTGCCTGCAGGAGGGCTCTGGGGCCAAATGCCATCCCTCCTCTACATCTGGATTCTTCTTATGACAGGAATCTAACAGTAATTCATTTTTTACGTTCTATAGAAGATTTTGGTATACTCTGTTAAACAACGTTGTATCACAGGAAGCCATGCTTCACACAATACAATGCTGTTTAACAAGAGGTAATCAGAGTCATAAACGACATGTGACACTTCGAAAATGGCAGTAAGGGCCTCCACACGCTGTTACTTTTAGGATATGAACACCAGGGTGGGGAGGACAGGCTTGCGATTCCAGTTTACAATGTGCTTGCCAGTTAATCAGTAAAATATTAGCAATCACGTGCTTGATATGCAGGGATCTCAAGGGCAAAGATGTGTTTAAACATACTGAACACATCGGAACCTTGGGAAAGAAATCTGTGTCAGACGAGTAGGCTTCATTACGGGAAATGCCTTCAGAAGATTACTTTTCCATGTTATGAGAAAAAAGGCTGAACAAATAAGTAAACTGTGAGCAAAGGATATGGGCTTCCCGTGGAGTAATGACTGGAAAAATTGAGGGTTAATGTGGACCTCAAGGTCATTGACCTCAAGAGGTCATAAGTCTCCCAGATAGGCTTCCTGTCAAGGTCATTCCCACCAGTAAAAACATCCTAGGTGCACATCCAGGGAACCGCTTTGTGAGGAGGCAACCAGGAAAGTGATTCAAATACCATTCAAATACTTCAAATCATTTACATTTAAAGTAAAGAAATATTTTACTCTTATGCCTAAAATGATTGTAACTAATTTTTCATGACTGCTCAAATCATACCTAACGCTGAACAGAAAATTTAGAAAGCAGTCCTCTTTGAACCTATTGTTTTTTCAAAATTAGGAACAATAAGTATATATTGACACACAAATATCATATGTGTGTGTGTATATATATATGTGCGTATATATATATATGTATATATGTTTTTTAAATTGAGAAGTCTGTCTTGCTTAGACCAATGCATGAACCAGGGACTCTTAATCTGGGGTTTTAGCTAGAACTCAGAGGCCTGGGAACTCCTTTGTATGCAAATCCTGTTACGTAGGTGCTGTATTTGCTGAGGCTACATAGCTGTCTTCAAATTCTCAGACACACTTATCCTACCACTAAGATACTCACATTTAGCCCAAGAAGGAGAAAACTTTATGTACCCTGTGGGCTTAAAAGAGGGCCAGCTTTTTCCTGCTCTGTTCCCTGTGAGCAAACAATTATTGATTTTGGACTTGGAGAGATACGTGCTCTCTTTCTCCTTCTCTGTCTCTGTCTCTCTCTCTCTCTCTCTCACACACACACACACGCAAATCTATATACAGGTGCACGCACATTCTGTAAACACGCCATAGGTGAAACTGCAAGCATCCATAAATAAGTATGTGGACTTTGTATCCTCCTAAATTATGATCCTGCAGGTACACATCACCAGACTGGAAAACAGATTGCATCTTTGCATGTCCACATCTTAGCCCAGAGCCTTGCGAATGACTGTTGACTGAAAGAGTGAATGACTATATTAAGAGGCAAATATTTATAGCTTTAAATATTTACAGGCCAATAAACACCTAAAATATTTTTCAGATATTCAGGGCCCTCTGAACTCACAGGGCTACTGTAAACATGGGAACATATAATGTGAAAGTAGTTTGCAAACTGTAAAACCCATATATAAAAATAAGGTAACGTTATTCTCCTGGCTGTGGTTCTGCCTCTGAGAGACATGTGGCCAGAAATCCTAGGGCAGCAGTGTCTTTGTGTATCTCATTCTTGCCCCTCTTTTCAGAAGGGCAGGGCATTTGGCATGGTCCCAGCACTGCCTGGAGAGTCGGTTTTGCTGGCGCCGATCCTCTTTCCTTTCCCTCTGTGTGGAATCCTTGGGAATTCCAAGGGCACAGATTACTGCAAGATTGAGTCTTGGAAGAACAGCAGCGAGAAAAGATTTTCCTGTTTTCTCACAAAGGAATCAGTCTCCCTTTTTAAGATCATCAAGCCTGATTGGGACATATTCATACTTGAGAATAATCAGACACAATCACAGAAAAAGAATATCATAGGACTTTCAAATGTTTTGACCGCAGTCTAAGATGCTTCATACAGCTGTGAACTTGCACCTGCACACAGACACACACACATACACACACACACAGACAGACTGAAACAAAGTTTCACAAAACAATAGTTACACTTTACATATATGCAATGCCACCTGACATTTTCTGTTCTGTTTCGTTTTGTTCTCTTCTTCTTTATTAAAAATTGCTGGCTATACTCACCAACTGGGGCTCACTTCCTGACCCCCGGTTTAAGAAACACTATCTTGGATGAAACTCTGTTATATGAGAAGCATCTGGTCAAATAAATGAATAGATTAAACAGCGGAGCGTCTTCCTAGACTCCTCACTCTCCTGCATTGCCCATATTCTCACAACACAACCCCAGGACCTGCTCAGTTTCTCTGCCCTGGTTTAGAGCCTCATCACGTCCCCAGGACTATTGCAACAGACTCCTGACAGGTCTCCCTGCTTCAGTTCCTGCCTTCCTTAACCCTCAGAGACGCAAGTATGATCATTCTCCTTAAAACGTCTTCCGATCTCCCTGTCACCCACAGAATAAATACTAGCCCACTGCCATGGCTCCCAGTGCCCTCCCTCCCCTGGCCTGCTTCCAGGGGCTCACAGCCACTTTGGGCCCAGCTGCACGGAACTGCCTGGAGTTCACCAGTCTCATGGGGCTGTTCCACATCCCACCTTTGTGCTCAGGCTGTTTCCTCCCCTTCGTCTATCCCATTCCTCTCACTTCGTTTTCTTCTAACTTGCTCTGATTTGTCTTCCATCAAGATTCAGCTAAGACATCATTTCCTGAATCCCAGCTTAGCCTGGCTCTTCCCTGGACTTTCCTACAACTATTATAGTGCTTACAAGGTTAGATTGAAATGTTCTTGTTACATGCCTGTCTCCCCATTAGACCACAAGCTCTGCGAGGGCAGAGGGGGCCTGATTTACATTTTGTACCTCTAGCGTCTGGCAGAGCACGTGGAACCTGGTGCGTACTCAACGCATGCTGAATTGTGGAGGAGCCAAGAAGTTTTATTTCAGGTGTCTGACAGGCACCTATCTTTCACGGACACTGATCTGCATTAATCCCAAACCAGAATGGATGGCTCCTCCTCGTATTTATTCCCAGCAAAGGACCTCCAGATTACCACTGGTCAAAGGTCTTTGGTGAAGGTTCCTTGTGCCCCATGAATAGGTTCCCCTGCTTTCTTTCTCCTTTCCTGGTTTGATTGAAGGAGGCTGAGGGCCACACGCGGGTTGTCATAGCTTTCTGTTCCATTCTATTTGAGAAGCCTGCTGCTACTATTGCTGGGGCTGAGGTTGGGCTGAGTGCCAGACCGAGTCTTAATCAATAACAAATCAATGACATGCAGCTTAGAGGCTTTCCAGATATGGATTTGGAATAGTGCTGGGAAGTCAGGTTTGGTCCAGAGTCATTTCCAATCTGGAGGATTCTGGAAGAAGGAGGGTAGTTCTGGTGATGAGCAAAAGGGTTAGGTCGCCTCTTGGGTGGATCTAAGTGTGGACCATCCAAGATCTCCCTGCATACGGCCTGGAGGAAACTGAACTCCCAGAGGCTGCCCTGTTCATATCTCCAGGAGAAGCATCCAGTCAGTCCATGATGGCACCCCTGGGGAAGTGGGATGCTTTCAATTAGAGTAGAGTAATGCCTCTCCTGAAATGTAACCACACTCACCTATGACCTTTTTAATTCTTAGGAGCAGAGAGAAAATGTGTGAGAAACTGGGGTAAGCTTCTTTTGGGCACTAGATTTAGTTGGGTCTGCCTAGCAGACCCTATTCTTTGCTCTGTTTAGTTAAAGCTTCTCCTTCCTTGGTGTAGCTTGTTGGACATCTCCTCTAAGAAGCCTTCCCCAGACCCTTCTAACACTTAGGATCTCCAACACTCCATGATCTCTGGCCATCTTGAATCGTTATTTGACCTATTGTATGTAACCATGACTTCCATCTCTTTCTAGAAGTAAAGTCTGAGCACAATGAATCTGTAAACAGTAGCAGCTCAGTACAGGTTTATGATAGTTGAGCTGTTACGACTACTGGGAATAACTAACATAAAAACACACTTGTACATGGGCGTGGCTGTTGATTGATGGTATTGATGATTGATGGCCCATCTTCATTTCTAGAGATAGGAAAGTAGACCTGGGGGAAAGGAATGAATATTCTTCATGAATAAAGTAAGGGCAGCAACAGACAAGGGAAAGGAGACAAGTTGAGATCAAAAGTTTTCACAGAGAGGAAGTGTGGCAGTGGCGAGCAGCGTGGAGTATGGGCTTAGTGCAGGAGTCCCCGAGCAAAACTCCTTCCCTCTCAGTTTCCTCAACAGCAAAATGAACATAATGTCATGTCTACTCTTCAGAGCAGCCGTAAGGACGTGAGACCAACTCCAGAACAAGGAAGGGCCTTTAGTTTACCGCTGCAATCCAGCTCCCTGGCACAGGGCTTGGGACTTTGGTGTTTCCACGTGTTGAACAAAAATGAATTACATAAATTGACAAACAGCAGGCACTTAAAAATTGGAGTTCTTGTTAACTGAAATGAGTACTTTTCACATTTTTCCATTGACGTACTCAAATGGAAGAAGAAAATAAACAGATGCCCTCAATGAATTTATTTGAAGTTTCCATCTATATAGAGGAAGAATATAACATGCCCACACTTATTTTAATACAAAAGCTTTCCCGCAAATTGTAAGAAAACCGATGTTCCAAGAAGATGTACCATCCTGTAGCTTCTTATACTCCTGGACATTCTGCCTGGCTGAAGAAGCACAGATGTAAATTTAAAAGAGAAACCTCACTTTTGGAGAGATGATGATTATTTTTTAATAACAGCCTCCCTGCACACCAGAAAGTGTGGGGCTCAGGCAAATTCTGACTCCATTCAGGCCACGATGACATTATGGTGGACTCAGAGGTCTGACTTCAATGAACTGAGAGACACACGGGCAATCGACAGCTGACTGTTGGCTAAGTGAAGATCAGAGGAGGAAGGCGGAATCTCTGCTTCGCAACGTAAAGTGCTGGCTTGAGAACAAAGACCTTCTTAAATATATTTCCATAAAATAGCAGGAGATCTTATGTTCTGAAGACGATTTGTGCATTTTACTCAGGAGCACAACCAACATCCTGCACAGATCACTTCCAAGACAGAACTCAAATTTGATCACTCTCTCCCCTGCCTACAATCCTCCATAGCTCTCAAATCCCTCCAAGGTAAAATCCAAACTTCTGAGGAAAGCATACAGTTCTTGAGCTCAGCGTGGGTCCCTGGCACATCTTTCTGCGTCTCAAGTGCCCACATGCCCTGGACGCAGGTGGTACAGAATAACTCAGTTCCCCAAAACTGCCACCACCTCCCCGCCTTCCATCCTCTATTCCCTGTAGGTACTTTTCCCATATTTAGAATGACTTTCCCCTGCTTCATCTGACTAGCTAATTCTTCTTTCCCCCTCTACTTCTTTAATTTTCAGCTCTGGTTCTACCTTCTCTGTGAACTGCTTCCTGACCGCCCCACTCTGGCCGCCCAGGTAAGTGAGGTTGGCCTGTCTCTCCTTTGCACCCTCTGTGTACGTCTGGCCCAGCACTTACCCTGGCACTGGAATTTTCAGTTTACTCTGCTTTTCTGCTTCCCTCCACAGGCACTGTCTTTTCATATCTTGCACCAGCATGGTGCCCGCCACCCTGTCGCTAATGGAGGAAGCTTCCAGTACAAAGGCTCAAAGAAATTTAGGGCAGGGAGTAAATGACTGTCTTCTCTCCTGCTTCCGGCCACTCACAGTGGAGAAGAACCTCACTGCTCCACAGTGACTTCGAAGCATCAGCTTAGATTCCAAGCCTCCACACTTCCTTTCCTCATTGTTTTCATTCACATTAAAAAAGAGCACCACGGATTTGCATCACAGCCTCAAAAGAAAGCCACGGAGAAAGGATTCCGTTTGGAACAGAAAAAGCCACACACTTTCTAATGAATCAAACCCTTAAATATAACTAAAATGTAAGGTGGAGTATGTTCCACTCATTCACATTATCAACAGGGTCTTTTACTAGCAAACAGAACTCGCTACTCATAAAGAAACAGCTTGGGAGTTACGTTATAATTCCAATGGCTAATCTTTTGTTTGAAATTTCCAAATCTTTTCTTACATGCCCTTTAGGTACATTTCTAAAACATTCTGCAGTTGACTACAAGTAGCAAACACGATGTTTCTAAAAGACTTCCTCCTTCCTGGTACAAAAAGTACTCTCATGGTATCTTGCAGGTACCGATGAACCCACGTTCACAAACCCTTAAATTTTACGCCTCTCTTCTCTGTCAAGTGTGGTTTCTATTTACAGTCTAAACAGCATATTATTAATTACATATTCTAGAACCTCACTTGTGTTATTTCATAACACAATAATGGTATCAGAAAATACAGAGTATTTGAAATTAATAATCTCAAAACAGCAAAAAAAAAAAAAAATCCACACATCTTAGGTTTACTGAATTCTAGGTTTTAAAAGTCTCTTTGGCATAATGGTTTCTATTAGGAAAACGTACACAGCACTGAACTACCAAGCCAATTCTCCCAGAAGCCTCCTGTGACACTCTGCTTCAAGGCGTTACAGCCGTTCTCCTTGGGCTTCACACTGATCCTTCCTTGTTTCCAATCTTGTGAGAATCAATGGGAAACGAGTCACAGCAGAGCTTGGAGATGCTTGTCTGGGAAAGTGGGAGAGTCAGACCAATGCTGATGTCATTGTCGTTCCTGAAATTCCAGCCCTGGTCACTCTCCCATCTGGGTAACTTTTCTAATCTGGAATTCTCTTTTCCAGCCTTCCCTCACTACCCACTCACCTGACCCCTGGGGGAACCCATGAGTCACTTCCCATCCTTTCAACACGTGGCTAAACTTCCCCTTCTGTAAGAGCCTTGAACTGGGGGAGTGTGAGGAGCAGGACGGGGAGGGAGAGGGTTGCTGGAAGGCAGGCAGAAGGGAGAGGCGGCTCCTACTCCATCGCAATTGGAGAGTGACTGGCAGAGCACTTCGGACTCTCGACTTTTTAGGAGATAACTATCGCCATCGCAGCAATGACCTGAGTTGTGCATTATTTAATACTCAATTTACCTCCAGGATCCTGATTCCGCTCCTCATCTTTCTATTGCTTATTTGCAACTTCAGGAAGGACAGAGGGTAAAAGAAATAAAAAGCAAAGTCATCAATCTTATATTTATGAAAAGTCTGATTGGGCAAATCTGAGACCTAATTAAAAATAAGTGGTTGGATGGATATCTATTTTACTGAGACTTGCATCTTTATTCATCATTAATAGTAATAGCTTGGATGCAGTACATGAGTCTTAGCTTTCCAGGTCAGTTCTTAATAAAAGAATATTTTCATTTGTTGTTTGTTTTTTTGAGGAAGATTAGCCCTGAGCTAACATCTGCTGCCAATCCTCCTCTTTTTGCTGAGGAAGACTGGCCCTGAGCTAACATCCGTGCCCATCTTCCTCTACTTTATATGTGGGATGCCTACCACAGCATAGCTTTCCGAGCAGTGCCATGTCTGCACCCGGGATCTGAACCAGCAAACCCCGGGCCACCAAAGTGGAACATGTGAACTTAACCGCTGTGGCACCGGGCAGACCCCAAAGAATATTTTTATTATTGTAAATTTTTTTAATTAAAAATTTTAAAATAATATTGTGACAGTGATAAGCTAAGTACTTAACAAACACACAGGTGGACTATGATTCCCCGTCTCCCTTGTAGGTAGGTCATGTGAAGGAGTTCTGTGCAAAGGCCTGTGGGTGAATCTGCTATGTGGTCCACCACTCCCTCTCCGTCTCTATCCACCAGTGGATGTGCTGATGCCCAGGGGACCTCAGATGCTGCGTGTTGAGGTGAGGGACCTTCACTTGGCCTGGATCTGGAGCAGTGCCTTGTCTTCAACGTGAGTGGGAAATAAACTTTTAGTTGGCTGAGATTATAACACTTTGAGGACAGGGAGCTCTGTCTTATTTGACTTTGAATCCCCAATGGCCACCTTATGTCTGGAAAAGAGTAGATATATAGCCAACGTTTATGGAATCATGAATACTGAATGAGTCATAAGAGTATGCACACGAAAAATCAAAATGCACACAGAGAGTTAATTCTGAGAAAAAAATTCCGGGGAAGATTTGCTCCTACACACATGCACACATACACATACACAACCAACTTGACTCTAAGTATGGCTCACAAACTCTTTTGTCTTTTATGTCTATTTTTGTTTTCATGGAAACCATCCAACTTTCAATATGTACCACAGTAAGATAGACTGTGAAACAGGTTTTTTTGAAAAGGATTCAATTCCTCCCAATCCCCCTACCCCCAAAGAAACCTGATCTCAGTTGATCCAAGAGGTTTATTTCACTGTTTATTGGCTTTAAGGAATGAAATGCATTTAAAAACCAGTTTGGGATTATCCAGACTTTAATGGCAGGTCCCTGGAGAGGATACTGACTGGTGACTGGTGGGTAGGGTTCCTTGTTCCATGTCCTTTTCATAAGGAAACTTCTTACCCTCATCATACCAGTCAGTCAAAGAGACAAATGGTAAGACACTTTGCCTTAATAACAAGACTCACAAATCCCTTATACATTTGTATTTATTTTCCAGCTATACTTAATTTCTAGGCTTAAGACTACGAAGTGACATTTGGTGTTTACTTTTTAAACCAGTTGTGACTGGATATTGGGACAGACGCTTAGTGTGTCAGGGATAAGTCAAAGATGCCATACTTTGTATTTATGCTTCTCTTTTGCCATTTAAAAATGTTTCTTATCCTTTATTTTTATTGTTTAAAAAGTAATATCATGAATAGCTTGATGCCTCATAAAATCATAGAGTTACAAATCAAGATTTAAAAAATTTCTTTAGTATATTTACAAGAGGTGATAGACACATTTACAATTTAGTTGGAATCTCCAAAGTGGCTTTATCTTTAAAACTAGTATTTAATGGCTAGATATAACTAATTTTTAGTTATAAGAAAGAAGCAAGGCGACAAGTGAGAATGGAAAGAAGGAAGGAAGAACGGAAGAAAGGAAGGAAGAGACTCAAACAACAAGTCATCCTTTCAAATTGCCCAGACAAACACAGTCCTCTGGCTGGCATTTGGAGAGTTAGGCCAGCACTGGTTGTCCAGGACACCTCTATTTGATTATCTGGCTGCTGTATATGAACTCTCTCTCACAAAGAAAGAACCTGCCGTTTGCCATTCCTGCCATTTACTGGTGTCCTTATGATGGACAATGCCCAGTTCACAGCTATTTCTCAAGTCAGTAACTTTGACACCTTTCTCAATTTCATCTAAGTACAATTTTTTGCCTGGCTCAATTATTCTCCTATCTACAAGACGGTTCTCTGCATCCTTTACTCCCTTTCTCCTGTCCTAGGTATTCTGGATTTCTATCAATGAAAGTTATTGAAATGTACCAGCTTAAGGTTCACCTTACTTTCAAATTCAATCCACTCCAAATCATTTTAAATACTATTGCAGAAATGATGATCCAAACCTGATTCTAGATTGATGTTATTTTAAAATTTAGCTTCCCAGCCCCTTCTGGGTTAAAACAACCATCTCAATGGACCAGGTACCCCGTGATCACCCAGTAAGTTCACATTAACTGATGAATAAATATTTGGCTAAAGTTCATTGTGGCTAGCGAATGCCTGTTTGGGCTTTATTTTGCCCTGGATCGGGTTTATTTAAACAATATTTTAGGGATTTACTGAGATAAGCATGAAAACAAAATTCCAAATGTTTTTAAGCCTGTGGCTCTTAGCAACACCACCGTGACAGACCCAAAATAAAGTGAATACAGTTGGAACATTGCACCCATTTCTCAATGTGCCCAATATAATTACATACTCTTAAAAAAAATCCAAGCATTCAAAACAAACAAATAAACAAAAAAACCCAGTGTTACTTCAATGCATTATTATACTCAAGTTTCCAAAAAGACGTTGGAATTTTGTAAACAATATACAAGCTATATTTATTTTATTAAGTTATGACATAAACAGTTACTGAAGCGAAGTCATGTAAAAAACTATATACATGATTTTCACCTTTTTAAATGTATTTTTCCTTTGGAGCTTTGATGATTGGCCCACTATGGATTATCAGACAGTAAGCTAAGTAATTTCTGAATGCTTTTAATTTAATTTTAAAAATGATTTACTTGGTCATAGTCCATCTACTGTTGTTACCAAGAGCTTTATAAAAATTTCCTTAAAAAAATTGTTTTTGGAAAAAAATGTATATATTCAGGAAATTAGGAAAAAAAGAGACCCTGCAGAGAGCAAAGACTTTTACAGAAACAGGCTGTTGTTCTGAAGGAAGAGTCAAGAGATGCCAAATAAAACCAGCAGACAAAGCGACAAGCTAGCTGTGCGACCTTGGGCACGACACTTTAACCTCTTCCATCTTGGTCTTCTGAGGCCCCTTTTAGAGTCTTTTAATGCTCTAAAGTCCTATGATTTGTAAGATGAAATGTTACACTGACAATAACTGAAATCAGGGAGGCCAATGCCACTTTGAAACAATGTCACAGGACTTCAGAGAAGATAAACTGCACCTGTGTTCTGGCTGCAAGATGGTAGACAACAGCCACATCCATGCTAACTGAATCCAAGAAAACCCATAAAACGTTAGAGGAAAGTTAAGGTCGGTCTAACACTTTGTAGCCAGGAAAGCTTTGTTGATGGGCTCTAATCCAAATGGTTTATATGATTTCATACTGTGGTCTCTGACACAGCAAGCGAAACATCCTGAGAAACCGTAGCCTCAGCTGTTGTGTCTTTGT
Organism: Equus caballus; assembly: GCF_041296265.1. Classification (NCBI taxonomy): domain Eukaryota; kingdom Metazoa; phylum Chordata; class Mammalia; order Perissodactyla; family Equidae; genus Equus; species Equus caballus. Next base: position 29,688,970 of record NC_091700.1, read on the forward strand.
CCCAGACATTAACCCCAACTGGCTCCTTTCTAAAAATTTTCTTCTTAAATGTAACATTTTTGATCTCCCTCTGTTTCGTAATCCAATTCTAATAAAGACGAGAAGACAGACAGGATTCTGACTGTAGGGAGATGAATAAAAGGGCCTTTTTTAAGGCAGTCAGTTATTACAAGACAGTTATTAAAATGTCTGGGTAAATGACCTCATTACTGCACTCAGGCTGCAAATCAGCCAGGTAAGCTGGCCCTTGGTGCATACGGCCTTGACTGCTTTCCCGAAATCAAGGTACGGGAATCACTTCAGCATTCCCACAGCACCTGACACGGCGTCAGGCACACAGCGGCTGGGAAAACCTGGTGGCAACTGACTGAATAGTTATTATTGAAAAGGCAAAAAAAATTCTAGAGCCTGTGAAGGCTTTAGGCATTTTGTAGTTTGACTGGAGATAAACATTTGCTATAATTGGAGTATTTACTGAACAGAATAAGCTACTTAGAGGCTAAAACAGTATATTGGTACATTTGCTTCTATTATTCCTTAATTTGTTAATCATAATCATGCACACTTGATATCAGAATTTGTTTTCTTTGAAATAAATATTACCACCAGAATATTGCAGGGTTTTTTTTTTAATGCATATTCCCGAATGTTTTTCCTGATATAAATTGTATGAAGCAGGTTTATGAGGCCAAAAAATGCATTTGGTTCTTGTTTTAATTCTCTTGGATGCCATTCAAATATTCTGCTAGAAGGTATCCGCATTGTTATCGTTAACATTGTGTGCCAGGCATGATGTTAAATGCTTTACGCTTTTATATACAATGGCTCATTTAATCCTCATATGGATCTCTAAAAAAGGTATTATCTTCCTTATTTTATGGAGGAAGAAACTAAGGCTCAAGGAGGTTAAATAAGGTGTCAAGGTCACACAGTGGGGATGTTCTAAGTCAAACCAAGGGCTTCTGCTCCAATTCTGGTCGTCACTCATAACTAAATGGGAATCCATAGACAAAAACCCAGCAAAGCCTTTTCAAATCCTTTTGCAATTATGTAGTGTATAAATTATAAATAAAAAAACAACCAAAGGCAAGATAAAAACATTTACTCACATCAATTCCCCCATTTATTCATACTTTAAGCAGCCATTAAATACGTAGTACGTCACCATTGCACCAGAGAATATGAGGAGTAGAAACAGAGGTCACCTAAATGGCAGTGCTTAAACTTTGATGAAAAGGAGGGTTGTTAGTGACAAGAAGGAGGGGAAAAAGTTGAATCATCAAGCAATATATTTTCAAAGGTCTTGAATCCTTGTGGAAGGTTCTAGAAGGAAACACTAGGCTCTGGGTACAGTGAAGTCTCTAAATGCTTTGAAAGAAGGGAGGAGCAGTAACAATGAGGGCAGACACCCAGATGAAGCAGAGCACCAGGTCCTTCATCGTACGAGCTCACGCTCTCCCTGACTCTCTGAGGCAGACATTGTTATCACCATTTTGGAGGTGAGCAGTAAGAAAGCGTGCACACAACCAGGGACAGCGCTGGACTGCACACCCAGATCCTCCTGAACTCAAAGCCTTCCACCTTTCCAGGACGCCATGCTGCTCTAAGGCCTCCTGCGCCAGTGCTGTTGGCAGCTGCTGCACAGAGCTCGCAGCGTGAAAACAAGGAAGCCAAAAAGAGGACCCCAGCGTGGGGGGCAGGGGAGAGAAAGTACGCAGACCAGTAAAATGAATGAAGGGGTTTACCCAGCAATCTGTCCGATTAATTAAATTTAGCTATCTACCGGCTAAGTACTCTGCGGCTCCATGGTGATTATCGAGCCAGTCAGAATTTCAAATAGCGCTGATAAGTAAGTGTAATAGGATTATGCTTTTTTTCTTCTCAGAGCTGAAGCAAAAAAGTTCCTTTAAGCCAAGGTTTTCATGTTGTTGTTTTTTTCTATTAGAAACAAGTCCAGAATTATCTCAGAGACCTCAAAGATTGTTAGAGCTTATTTTCACTTATATAGGGAAAAATGAAGAAAGAATCCTTGCTTTGCAGAAGCAAGAGCACAGAACCACGTTCTTCCTGGCCCTTCTTGCCTCAATCTGAGCTTGTCAATGGACTCGACTCAGCAGAAAAGCCGTAGGAATGGGGCCATGGGCACAGCCCATGCCTAATAACTGGATAAACAAATATACAAAAATGTGATGACTTTTGAGTCATAAATACCCTTCACCTTTAAAAACAGGCATGACCTTAAAATCATGTGTTAAATGAACTTTTGCAAATAAATCAATTTAAATATGGAGAGCTGGTTAATATTTCATTTTGGAAATATTCTGCTCTGAAGTCCAGTTTACTAAGACTAACTTTTCCACTTTAAAGAAAGTGTTTTGACTGAATCTTAAAGCAAACTCTCCCCCCCCCCAATTTATGTATCTTGTAAATGTAGATTCTTTTATGGTAAGCATACATAAAATAGGTTAAAGCAGCATGTTTTTTAAGGTTTGAAAGTATATCTACATTTAAACACCATATTTTAAAGTATTTAGCATGGAATGAAATTGCTTTAATATAAACTAGACATAATTTGTATGTTTGTCATTAGAAAATTTTTAAGTCTGTGATGCTTTGTTGGTTTGGGGCAGAATATAGGACAAATTCAAAATAAGGAAGACTTACCGTGGAAAGAAAAATGGTTCTCAACTCCCATATATGGAATTCTTTGGAGAAAGTGAAAATGGATTTTTCTTTTTAAAGAGAAATGAATGATAAACTGCTCTTTAAAAAGGAGATTATATATGCCATTAGTCATAAAAAAAAATGACCAGAGCTACCGCAGAGACTTTGAATTCTCATTTTTCTGGTGACGCAGCCCACTCTTGTATAAACATATACACATACCAATATGTTATATGAACTGCAATCTTGTAGTGACTTCAAGGAAGAATTTGTTTTTATAAAAGAACTCATATTTTCCCATGCATCTTTACTTCTTGTGCAAGAACTTTTATGAGATTCTAGTAAACTGTGGTTCACTTATTTTCCTTTGTTCTTCCCTTTTTCCTGGAATAGAATATTATCTGGATGTAATCATGTTCACGGAGAATAAATTCTGACTAAGGATATGATTTAAATCAATGACCAACAATTAAAATGCCTAATCCTGCCACCACTTTGGAAATGGCAACATAACTTTACCCGGTCAATACGTTCACATTTTCTAATGCAATATATGTTCCCCCCACGGGAAGGAATGCCATTTCACCAGCCTCCTTTGTTATCTTTGCAGATGTAGCCACTCTCTCCACCCCAGCTGACTAAAGTGGAGGTTTTGTAGCAGTAGAAATACAGTGTGTAAATCCTTGGCCTACTGCCTCAGAGTCCCTGGAGACGGTATTTTTCTCTCAGCATACTACTCGACAACTCGTCAAATCACTGTTCTTATTCACGTACTATCAGTCAGCCTGTCTCGTGTTCCAGCCACCTGGAGCTGACAAATATTTTCCTAATATGAGGGATGCCGTAGTAACCAGATTTGTGGCATGGTAACTAACCAGGCACAATGGTACTATAATGTAAAGCAGGAAACAGACAGGTAGCACCCTTAAGAGTATTATCTCAAAGAGTGTCTTGAGAACTCAAAATTCATTATTTTTAGAACTAAGTTCTTTAGACACAAGAATGAGAACTACCTCAGATCCTAAGAGAAGGAAGGCAGTAATTAAGATTGGAAAGATCTCGGGTCAGGTCCGGTGGCACAGGGGTTGGGTTTGTGGGCTCTGCTTTGGTGGCCTGGGGTTTGTGGGTTCCATTCCCAGGTGCAGACCTACACCACTCGTCAGTCCACGCTGTGGTGGCAACCCACATACAAAATAGAGAACTGGTATAGATGTTAGCTCAGGGACAATCTTCTTCAAGTAAAAAGAGGAAGATTGGCAACAGACGTTAGCTCAGGGCCAAACTTCCTCACCAAAAAAAAAGATTGGAAGGATCTTATGTTTCAAATCTGTTCATTTCTTACAAGCAATGCCATCTTGGACAAGTTAATGTGCCTCTCCGAGCCTCAGTTTTCTCATCTGTAAAATGGAGATAATAATCCTGCCTCAAGGGGTGGCTGTGAGGACGCAATAGGATGATATTGGTACCGTGGTTGGCAGATGAAAAGCACATAATAACTAATAGCTGTTATCATTAGGCTAAAGAGGAAGGCAATGGGTATTTATAGGACACAAGGGCAACAGTCACCAAACTAGGGTGCAGATGAATATATTAGAAATTTCTATTTGTGTTTAAAGATTTTATGTCAGTATTTTAGATATTTTAAGAAATAAACTGTTATGCCAGTATTCAATATGAGGATTTGATATAAGGTGCCCTCACTTAAGCTGCGTGCCTTCTGGTGGTCTCTGTGGGAGGCGGCGCTAGAATCACATGTGCATTTCAGTACTGCCAGGTGTCATGGTGTACTCCAGTCTACACGTATGTGATCGAAAGGATGTAGAATCCATTGCTTACTTTTAACCAAATTAACCCTCACAAAATGGAGATGCAACTGAAAAAGATTCCTGCAGAGAAACCACAAAGAGAGGATGATGTTAATTTCTGCTGCGAGTAGCCAACAAGAAAGTGGCAAAGCTGAAATTCCCCCACCTCTAGTACCGGCCCTGTAATAGTCACATCTAAAAGGTAGGAACAAGGAAAATATATTTAGACCAGACAAGAAATCAGCTGGAATAATTTTAAATTGTCTGGAAGATGATTGGAAATAGGGATTTATGTAATTGTTGGTGAGCTATGTATGGCCTTTATGAGTTGAGATACTTGATGATAGTGGAACATGTATACAACTTGTGAAATGCAAATAGATATATTGGAAGTACTGCAGAAAATCTCTCGTTACTGATAGGAGCATACATTCAAAAAAGAGTGGGGCCACTGTGCTAGGCAACATGAGCATAGAGTGGGCATCCTGTGGGACCATAGCTGCCAGCATGCTGTCCCACCTTTTTCACAACATGGCCCACATTGTATTTGTACTATCTGCTGGGATAAACTGCAGGCTGCTGGAAGCACAGGGTTATCACATGGGGCCTTTGGCTGCCCCAGGCCCTGCTCAGCCAGCTGGAGGGCTGATGGGATCAGTATCTTCAGCAGACCTATGCCCCCTGCAGAGCACACCAGCATCCCATGGGAGGCACCTCAAAGCACACTGGTTGGAAAGTCAGTCCTACGGACAGATTTCGGCAGGGCTAATTATTGAAGAATACAGCTCTTTGGTTCTAATTGAGTCAACTCTATAGAAAAGGGGAGAGAAAGGTTATTTAAAAAAATGGACCTCTTAAGAATCAGCCGAATAAAATTTGTTTTCATCGCAAGTGGGCTTGTTGTGAACAGTTAAATATTTACACTATCGCATTCTCTCCGGTCTGATAAAGGAACAGACTTTATATATTTACAAATATTCTCTTTCCTCTCTGTCAGTGGGCATATTCCGCTTGTGTATGTTCAGCACCCAGCAGAGTGCTGCTCACACAGTAAGTGCTCATAAATGTTTGCCGACCAGATAACGAGCCACAGTAAGCTAAAAACACTGTTCATCAATCCTTATATTCATATCCAGTAAGGTCCTCGTCCTATTCCTCCCAGCAGCTAGTGAAAAACATTGCCACTGACTTCCAGTTCCCAGCTGTAATCCTACGCTACTCACGCACTCTTCGCTGCCTTTACCTGTTCCTTTGCTGAGATCATCAAGACCATCCTACAAAAGCTGTCTCAACATCAGTTATATCCACCTAAGTCATTTTGTGTAAAACTCCTCAAGTCGTCTTCGACTTATTTCTTATTAACCCAAACCCACCAGTCATGGATGGATGCTTTTGTGTTGAAATGCCTTCTTTCTCTCCTTCTTCTTCTGCCCCAACGCTGCCTCAACTAGACCATCAACTCTTGAGAACCCCAGGCTCACTCAGCACCACAGCCTTTTCTGCCTTTTCTATTTCCTCTGTTGGACCCCCTCTTACCTCAGCCATCCATAGACCCCCTCTTTCACTCTCCTTCCTTCAAGTCTTTACTCAAGTCACTTAAAGAGGACTTCCCTGGCCACCTGTTCAGAAAATGTGAGCCCCCCCCCCCCACCTCCTGCTCACATTCATACCACCTTTCCCTGGTTTGTTCATTCTCTTCATCAATTATCACTAAAATAAACAGAGTTTATCTGTCTATGTTGCTCATCATCTGTCTTCCCCACTAGAACATAAGCTCCATGAGGGCAGGAAACTTTGTTTTCCTGCTTTGCTTATTGACATCTCTCTATTGCTTAAAATTGGGCCTGGTGCACAGTAGGTACCCAATTAATATTTGTTGAATGAATGGAGGGATAAGTGGATGGATGGGTTATCGCAATGGACCTATAAGTGGTGTCATGGCTTCTTCTCTAAGATATCCTACTACCAGAACATTCACCCTAAATGACAAATTAAAAATCACCATCCTCCTCATAAACTGTCAATAGTTCTGCATGATTTATGAAATAACATTTAAAAACCTTCAAAGATCTGGCCCCAATCTCCCTTTCCAGTCCCATTTCCCAATGCAGCTATCTCCCCATACATCCTAAAGTCTACTCATGCTGGGGGACTATGCGTTTATTCTTGAACACATTCAACACTTTAAAGTCTTTGTGTTTTTAGATATATATCCTTTTGTCTTGGAATATCTATTTCCTACTTTGTTCTTTACCGAAATCTATCAATGATTCCAGGCATGCGCAAATGTCATATCATGCATGAAGCTGCCCCATTCTTCCAATTAGATTTAAACATGGTTCCATAGCGCCTTGCCTCACACCTTAGTGCATTTAGTATAAAGGTTATTCTTCCTTGAATCGTGTCCATATCTACCCCCAAGATGGGACTATAACATCCTTGAGAAGATATTATAGGTCTGTCTCCTTTGCACAGTTCCTTGTACATAGTAGATGATCAGTACATGTTTGCTGAATTATACAATGTCACTAGCTGGGGATTTTGAGACAAGAGAATTGTAGCAAGATAAGCAGTAAGATCTTTTGTAGAAGTAATACACCAACACCAAACAACTGAATGTTAGCGAGAGTGAAAAGAAAAATACAGTTACAGCTTAAACCAACATGAAGTAGGAGACTTTCATAATAAACTCTAAAGATATGGATATCTTACTTCTCCCTGCTGTAATGCCTGGCACAGAGACGTCACTTAATTTGAAGTTTGATTCTCAGCTAAAAATAAACTGCTTTTTTAATCTGAGTGCCCACTATTGTTGTTTAACCATTTTGTGGTTTTATTCAAGTACTTGCAAGGCCCAAAGAACACCAGTCAGGATGCCTCCGTGTTACATAAGTGTTCTTTTCATGGAGTAATTCATAGTTAATTCTAGAAATTGTATCTCATCTGCTTGCTGGTTTCTCCTCCCCAGGCCTGTCCCCTATGTATATAGCTAGTCATTGGCCAGGCCCAGTACAAATGGTCCAGTATGCAGGATAATAAGCACATGTGGAAAGAAGTTCTCAGGAGACTGTTCTAAATCATTGTTTTCTTGTGGGGAGTAGAGAACCAATAATTCCAAGAAGCTTTTATAGCATAATCTTCACTGAGGCAGTGGAGTGACTTTAAATTCTGGAATCATGGGCAACAAATTCAGGCAGGGCCCTCTTGCCCTTTGCTGACTGCAAAATAAACAAGTGTCCTGGGAGGCCCTTCTGAGAGGTTGCAGGGTAGCTGCACGCCCTCCGGGAACTCCTGGGGCCCCTCTGGTTTGCTGACAGCACTCACGTCCTTCCTTGGTGTCCAGTAAAGGCCACTGGGCTGGAGGATCTCAGTCCTCCTTCAGTGAGCAGTTGCTCTCTCCTTCTCTTCTAGCTCCGACAACCAGCTCGGCTCAGTTCAAGCTACGTGACCGACCCCCTTTGCTTTCATGCCATCGTTTTTGTTTGTGGAAGCCGCTGGCAAGGTGTAGCTACCCTGCCAGCCCTGTGAAGACGTTCTCCTCAGGCTTCCACAGCTTCACCGAGAAGGAGGCCGCTTCAAGGAGCTTTCCTGATTAGGAAGACTTAGGTTTCCTGGAGGGTAAACTGAACCCTCAGGACTCTGCTTTGCATGTTGGCTTGGTTGTAGCCCATTTGGGGATTTATCTATTTATTACCGTGTTTGTATTCATTTCTGAAGTTGGCATTCCTTCACCATTTAAACAGTGAAGGAGGCGACTTGCACCACTTCTTCCGCAGTACACCGAGCAGGACCATTTAGAAATGTCTTTAGAGCAGGCGCATGCTTCTCTGCCCATGAAGAGAAGATGGACAGGCCTACTGGGGACATGTGCCTGCTCACCAGCAGTCTTTTGCTCTGGCCTTTACTGAGAGCTTTCGGGAGTGGCATTATTAGTGGGGATGCATTTCAAGTATTATTCCAAAAACTGAAAAAAGAAAACCTCCCCTCTTGAACAAAGAGGTGAATGATGGATAATGTATTTCAGTGGCGCGGCCCCCAACCCATTTATCAGTGAGGTTATAAAACAGAGAGTGGAGCTTCTAACTCAGCTCAGTGTTCAATCGACTACATGACCTTGATTGGATAGGAGATTATTTCCAGTATTCCTGTGGTTTATCCTGATATAACTTGCAGAAACTATTATGATAAAATGGCTTTACCTCTGCCAGTTATTCCATGTAAAAGGAGATTAAGTAAGGGATTACAAAAAGCTCCCACAATTTACATAGTTTTCTTCACAGTCATTTAACAAGTAGACTCAAGTTTTCTCTGATTAACCGTGTTTCACCTCAGTTCAAGAGAAAAGTTAAATGGGTAAAATTTCCATCTCTCAGTGATAGTTTATCTTTTAATGAAAATGGGTAAGACAGGCCATTTAGGTCCCTCTTGATGCTAGGATTATTGTTCCTTCAAAGAGTTTTCAAACTTTGGTCTCAATGGTTACCTTATTTTCAGCATTTTCTAAACTAAAAAAAGCGAGAGTAATAAAACGAGAAGCCTGATAAGAAGTTGCTAAACTTGGTTGTTCTAAGTATATCTCTGGTTCTGTGTAAAGTATCTAAGACAGGCAGCCCTCAGGTCCATACCATTAGGAAATGATTGATCAGGCAACCTTTGGATTATTAAGAACTTTATTCTGATTATTAAAATAATGCTGGTCACTAATTTGCCATTTTCCGTATTATTTATGAATAATATCATGTTAAACATCTTTGTTCAGAACGCTTTGTCTACTCTTATTTTTTGTTTTTTTCACCCCTTTGTTAGGATAATTTCCCAGAAGGGGAATTACTGAATCAGAGGGTCTTGATAAATTCTGCCAAACCACCTTTCAAAAAGATGATTAGATTTTATTTTTAAAACATACATAGCTATAGATATATCAAAGCTCTCTCTAAATAAAGACAGTGGGTTGATAGTTTTTATTTAGCTAGGCATAATTAGTAGGACTCAGATAGGACTAACACATTAACAGTTTATCTACTGGTGATTACATACAGGGCTTTCTGTTGTTGGAATCTCAGGTTCCCAGTCTAAAGAGGTCTATATCCTATTATACTACAATGGTCAAATTATTCCAGACACAAAAATGGGTACCCGGATTCTGCCTCAGAAAGTATGTGATTATAGTGTATCGCCAACAAGATAAAATTTTCCAAAAGGTATGGAAAGACTGACTTATTCATTCATTCAACAAACAGTACTTGAACACCAGCCAGTTGTGAGAAACTATGGTAAACCCAGGGAATCAAAGAAACACGGCACCTTCCCTGACTTTGAGGAGCCCATGAAGGGAGAAACATATGTAAATAAAGCACAAAGCAGAACAAGATAAGAACTTGATTAGAAGTTTATACTAAGGGAACCATGAATGAAGAGCCTCTGACTCTGTGGAGGAAGAGCGTTGGGGAAGGCTTCAAAGACTCGTAGTGCTTAAGATAGCCTTGGAAGATGAAGAGAATGATAAAAAGTCCTAGAAAAAGTATTTAGTAGAGCCCTGGGACTAGCATGGAGGTGTGAAAGCACATGGACTATTAGGGGCAGTTGGTGGGGAGGGGAGGAGGAACATGACTGGCAAACATGTCAGTTCTTCCCATGAAGGGCTCTCAGGCTTCAGAAGAGGGAGAAAGCATACCTTTGAGGAGATCAGAAAAGGGTCAAGAGAAGCCTGTGGATGATGGGCAGGATTTAAGAAAGGGAGGAAAGGGATATTCCAGGAAGTAGTCAGTTCAAAGTTTTGAAAGCATTTTCACGTACATTATTGTGCTATTTAACCCCCACAACAACCTTTCATGATGAAGTATACATTCTTATCCCCATATTGCAGCAGAGGAACCAGGAGCCACTGGGGTTGACTCGCCCAAAGTCGCACAGTTGAGTGGGGTGACTCACAGGGTGGTGGTGCTTTACAATTCAGTGACTGGTGCCCATGAGGATGGTTTTGTTTGGAGTATGGCAGCTGAGATCAGCAGGTCTAACTTCTGACTTCTGATGTCCTTTGCACTATACTAAGCTGCTATCATGTTTGTCACTTAAAATGAAAATGGTTTACAATGAAAATACACTAAGGGCTCCTATGTTTTAATTTTAATGTTTTATTTACCGTTGCTTTACTAGAATACTTTGGAAGGATTTTATATATATGTATCTTATATGAAGATAAGCATATACTTATTTAAATATATATATGTATACATAAAATGTAAGAAAATATTAGGTACCTTAATTTGCACTATCATCCATTTTCCTTATATCAGGAATTTAAAAAATTATATATATTTAACCATAGTAAATCAAAGCAATATTGCACCAATTTTGACCCAACTTCTAAAATTTCAACCTGTTTGAGGAAACGACCAGTATTTCACAACGCTGGGAAGTGTATTGAGAGAATCAAAGAATAATTCCACAGAGAGAAAAAAGGTTAATGCAGTGCTTCAAGGGTAAGCTACTGCAAACGAAAGGACCACTGTGGAAGATGATAGAATTTTGTTTTTAGTGATCCAGAGTTTTTCAGCTTGTTCAGTTGAAATGTAGTTCTGTCTAAGGAAATGGAGGCAACTTCATACACGACATATATACTACAAGCTAACAGCACAAGAAACATCATATATATCTTACTGACATTTGAAATGTCTCTGGGAGACAAAGAGATGGCTAGAATTCTTGACTCTATTTTTAAGCAATGAAAGAGATTTATTAAAAGGTTAGTTATCTTCCTCATGGTCACCGTGTCAAGCAGCATGAGGGTAGTGGCTGAAATCCAAGGCTTCTGACAGTTACCTTGGTCCTTGCAGTAAATTCAGAATGTTTTCATGAGGTCTGACACGGGTACTGTCAGAAATTGGCAAACATTCTTTCACACATTAGGAAAACAGGGCTGGATGTTGCCCTGTCACATGTCAGCATACGTCAGCCCATGTGAGTTTAGCTCACGTAGAATATACTGGCTGGCATATCTGAGACCCTCACATACAGATACGAGTCTATATATCAAGAAGAGAATGTTCCAGAATTTCAGAAAGACTATCCCACACACATCTCTAAGTGACTGCATATGTTGCACTCAGTCTACGGAGAACTCTGTCTACTGATATTTTCTTCCTCTCAGTCTTCAAATTTAGACTGTAGGAAACAGGTTAAGCTTCTGAAAAGACAGTAGGACAAAACGTTCAACTTTCAGTTTCTGATTCCTCCAATAACGAAAGACATAAATGTGGCATTCATTACGAAACGTGTGGAAATGGCCCTGTAGAAACCATATGGTTGCCAGCGACAGCACAATCTCATTCAAAGGTGCCAAGAACACTAATGGGACCAGGATGTCAGGAAAAACAGAAATAGATCAATATTTCTCCCCCACCTGCAGTTGTCCCCACCATCAGTCACTGCGCTCGCTCTATGTAAATGAAATCAATCAGCAAGGATTTCTGTAAAATGCATAAAACAGTTGTCTTCTAGACTCTACCAGAAGATAAATGATTCCAGACGTTGGACTGCAGCCATTTTCCCACACATGCTACAAAGTTCTGACATCCATATTGGGCCATAACACTGAGTGGTTTCTGCTTCTGCGAGTTTACAGCCACTGCTTCCACTTCTGGTTTGGACTAGACAGCCTGCCAACGCCAGTGCAAAATAAGTCCCTTTCTGCCTGTGTAAGTTGTAAGAGAATTATCTTTTTCTAATAAAGGGGTTCCTGTGATCCCCTCAAAACTTTTTGCTATTGCTCCTATAAGTTTATCATTCCAAATCACTGCTTTAGATCTCCTTGGAATTAGACAAATCCCAGCCTAAGAAACAGTTGACATATGGCATCAAATGCAAACCATTTAGATGTAAAATACAACAAACAGCACAAGTCCAACTTTGTTTTAAAACTAATACATTCTAAAATGTATTATGTATACATAGAAGGATTGTTTTATATGGTAGCTTATGTTCTAGAAAAAGGTAAAAGGCTTTTGAGAAAGATAAACTAAAAGAAGATCCTGAAGCAGCTTCCTTTAAAAACTATGTCAACACAATAACATTATTTAGAAAGCACATAGAAGTCTAGGTCATATTTATGGCTATTTATGTAACTGATCCCATGGAATGAAACATCCAGTAGACAGTATTTACTGCCAGCCTCTTAAATCTGAGAGATGGGCACTTTCTCACTAAATTGCCTTTGAGGAAAGACACAAATAATTTTGCTCATAGTTCAGAAAAATAAGAAAGTCCTATATCAATGTCTATAGTCTAACAGAGATAAAAACAATTCTCTGAGGTTAAAAGTAAAATAGATCTTGCTGTAACTTTCAAATGTTTTTAAAGTGAATAATCAAAATGAGAGGTACAGCTTTACATTTTAAATCAAGTTCTTGTTAAAAGAATGCCCTTCTAAATATCAAATATACTACAAAGAAAACTATATATCAATAACAAAACTCACAATGCAAATAGGAAGTAACTGTTGTCTTACCCACTCCAGGACCTCTTTTTCTTATAGAATACAAACTTACTTTGTTTAAAAATGTCCTTAGGCTGTGCTGCGCCTTTGAAACAAAACCACTCTCTTCTTCATTTCATTTTCTGTTTTCTTGAAAATTGCTCCTCCGAAACTGACAGATGGTGCATCTGTCACTGAGTGTTTCCTCTTCGTTATCTCTGCCAGCTAATATTTCCTCTGTGCTTAGCTGTTGTCTGTGAGACTGTTCCACATCATTCTAGCCTGATCAATGGTGTGCCTGGTTTGAGGGTGGTTTTGGCCCCGCCTCCAGCTCCAAGAGCAAAAACGAAAACTCACAGCTGGATTTCCTATAAATCCTCTCTTTCAAATCTGGCTCTGCAGCTATGGCACATACTAGAGGAAAAAGCTGCCAGTCTGACACAAACCAAGAGGGGTGATCCTCTCCCAGGGATCCCCCATACCAGTGCCAAGCATGTATGTTATATAACAAATTCCATTTTAAGTTAGCCTGGAAACTTTACAGGACAGGAGGAAGTGTTTTAAACCAAGCTTAGGCTTTTCCATGCCTAATGAGACTCAAAGGAAGATGTCCATGACTGAAACACACACACACACACACACACACACACACAGAGGCACAAACCCATAACTAAATAATTTTTAACACGTAAAAATTGTGAAAACTGATTGCAAAGAGAAAATGGAAAAGAAGAAAATGCCAAAACAGTACATTACAAAATTGGTGTGCTTGTAATTTTCTACCCTAAAACACAAGTCATGATTCATATTCAGACGACTTTACACCCCCTAAGCCATGGGATTTGCAGGTATTTACACTGCTGATGAACGTGGTGAATCAAGAGAATTTATGGGATGCATTTCAGGTTCTAGAAGAGAGGAGATTCCTCTACCAAGCAGAGTCACATAGGTGAATGTGTAACACCAGTCTGTTCTGTAAATCAATAGGACAAAGGATGCATTTTTAGAAATATATTCTACGTGATCAACAGTTATCAAAGTTTATTAGGTAGAGGGGTCGCACATTTAGAGCAAATAATTACGTGAGTGTTACTAAAATAAGGTTAAGGGTTTGAAGACTGTGTTAGGATCCAGAGTCAGAAGGTCTGGATTCAAGTCTCAGTTTTGTTTCCTAGACAGTGTCCTTGAACACGAAAGGCACAGGGTAAGCTCTGGACACCTCAGAGGGGATTGCAAGATTAAATCAAGATGATAAAGTACTTTGTTTTTACTAATCTACGTTTGTATTGTTCTTTTCAACAACAGAGAGAATATTAAATAAGTATAAATATTTAATCTGGCAAAGGATGGCACCAGACTAAATACCACAGCCTGTGATAGGAAAAGCTAAAGATAAAAGGATTCTGAGAATAATGTGCGGGGTATAAAGTGCCTGCTGAGGACAATAGCAATTCAGATTTTGAACATTTGAACTCTACAGTGAGAGAGTATGCGGTAAGCATAGGTCAGAGTGGGGCTGGGTTGTAAAAGCTTGAATCTGTAATTCTCTTCCACAGTCTCACAATAAAATCCTGGGACTGGCATCTGTCATTAGTCTGTGAGTCCTTTGAGGGCAGGGACATACAGAATTCGCATTTGTTGAGTAGATGAACGAGTGAGACACTGAACTAGAGTTACCAGGAGTTACTCACTCTAAGGGAGGGAGTGCAGATTCTTGTGAGAAGCTCGAGCTTGAAACTGGAAAATTGGACACTTCAAGGTTGACGCTACCTGTATGTCTTTCCAAATGTAAGGTCAGGATTTGTAGGGAGAAAGGCTTTCTGTGTCACTGAAAAGAGGAGATTTTGTTCAGGGACCTCTGATCTGATCCAGCTTTCTACTCTCAACCTCCCAACCCCTCCCCTTCCCCACTTCCTCCCATGAGAATGTCATCCTGCTGACAATGAGGGTGAGTCAAGAGCCAGGATGTTTGTAAACGTCCCTTTAATAAAAGTACATGGATTGTTAGGTTAAATTCTTCCTAAGTGGGCATGCAAGTCCTCGCTTGCTGCGACTGGCAAGAAGTAGGCTTTCCAAATCCAGCGGGACCCTACTCCATGTGGGCTGTGCCAAGGGCAGCTGTGGACCCCTGGCCAAGGAAAGGCAGATGAGATGAGCTCCTGTTCCTACCCTGCATGCCTCCCCACCGCCAGCGCACTTCTGTGTTCTTGGCTAAACACATTGGAACGTTAATCTTCTTTCATAAAGGCTTCAGGTGTATGATCTCTTCCCCCCAAGCTGAAGGATTATACCAATTTGGGGTAAGAGAATTTACCAAGTGAAAAGATCTAATCTAACAAATACTTTTTCACTCCTATTATGTGCAAGGCGTTCCACTAGACACCTCCGAGGATGCCTGCTTCCAGCTCTCCAGCAGCCGGTTTACAATGGCACAGATGATTACAATCTAAAACAGGATATGAGACCAGCGGGGGACAGAAGGAGTGCAGCTGGGGCTCAAGAGGGAAGGATCACATCTGCTTTGGGGAGTGGGAATGGGAGAATCCAGAAAACGTGACTAGGGTGGCAGCATTACGGTTTGGGAAGAATCTGCACAGGCAGAGACGAGAGGAAGGGCACTTGCGAGAGAAGGACGCTCCTAGAGTAGAGAACGAGCTCTAAGGCACAGAGGCAGGAGCAAAGCAAGCTCAGGAAATGGGAACCATCTGGTTCTGCTGCAGCATAGGGAACGTGGGGGAATCACGGGGGATGAGACTCCAAGGATGGGGTGGAACCATCCTGTGGCGTGGCCTTGAATGCCGGGAGGGGGTGTGGGAGTTAACATGAAGTTCACAGAGCAGTCAGGAACCCTTGGAGGATTCTGAGCACAGGTGTAACATAACCCGAGCAGGGAGATCTAAGAACCATGTTTAGGACGGATTATAAAGGAGATAGTAGGCAGACTGACCCGATTATGAGGCTATTGTAATAATTGAAGCAAGAGGTCATGAAGTCTCGGACTTGGAGGATGAGGGTAAAAAAAAGAAGGGTGCTAGAGGCAACAGCACAGACATCAGAGTCAAAGAAAATCTTGTCTTGAGATATTTGCAGACAGATGTGCAAACATATACAGGTTTTTAGTTCAGCATTATTTATAATTGCAAAAGACTGCAAACTACTGGTAAATGCTTACCAGTAGGGAACTTGTAAATAAATTACGGTACAGTCATGTAATTAAATACTCTGCAGCCATTTAAAATATATTTGCAGCTACAAGAAAGCTGTCGTAGAGTACTGGTGCTAGGCACCAGATTGCCAGTGGTTAAGGAGCATGTGTAGAAGAGAAGCTGTGGGCAGGGAGTAAATTTATGGTAGAGAAAGAAAAATATTGGGGAGGAATGGGCACTGGGAGAGGAACCAAGAATTGGATTTGACTTCCAGATTGGCACCTATCTTCCCCAGAAGTAAGACAACCTAGAATTGTGTAGTGTACAATCTACTCAAATGTATGTGGCAGTTTTGCCACAACCACTAACTTGAAGGTGCCAGAAAACTGCCTAATCCAGTCCTGGCCATTTTCATGGTAAGCCCAATATCCATATGCCTGGGAAAATCTGTACTTGAAAAGCAACACTATCCATGTTTGGGACAAAAATCCTTTTAAGGATTATACCAGAAGGCAGAGCAAATGGCACGGTGTCTGAAGTTTCCCATTTTAATCAAACTCTGAGCATAAGAAGTCAGTTAAGCATCACAAGCAACATCCATGCCCAGGTGTAAGTGCAGTGCGAGTTCATAGACCAAGAACAGCAAGAATAATTAGGACTGATCTGCTGGTCCTCAGTTGTGGAATCCTTAAGCTAGGGACTGATATTTCAATCATCAGTCCCTTTCTTTTCAATGACAGGACGTCTTTAATGGCCACATACAAGAAGTAGAGTCCAGCCTGACAGAAGGGGTATGAAACTTCCATAGCAAACCCTGGGGTCTATAGCAGCCATGTGCTGTTTGAAAGGGCACCGTAGGAAGGATCCCAGAGGCAACAGATATGGCTCCTTGGAGATTTTCTTTTCTTTTTTTCAGAGAGGCAGGCCAGATTATTAAATGTTTCTTATGAGTTCCACAGAGAGGAAAAAACAGAGGAAACAGGGACTCCCCAGAGGAGCACTGACGATCAAGGAAAGAGCCATTCAGAAGTGATAACATGCAGACAATTTGCCTTGTGCACAGAATCTGTGCAAGAGCAAATTAAGAGCAGTAGTTCACAGCTGGTGAGGACAGTACGGCTTCGTGGATGAGTGTGCGCTCTCTTTAACGCAGTGAA
The DNA here is from genome assembly GCF_041296265.1 of Equus caballus. Taxonomy (NCBI): domain Eukaryota; kingdom Metazoa; phylum Chordata; class Mammalia; order Perissodactyla; family Equidae; genus Equus; species Equus caballus. The sequence continues at coordinate 29,706,215 of NC_091700.1, forward strand.
AAAAGTGTACTTTGTGTATCAAATGCCTGGGTTCTAATCTTGACTGCCAGGTACAACTCACACGAGCTTGGACAAGTTACTTGAGATCCTTCCTTATTAAATGGATAATAATAGCTTTGGAGTTGTTGTGAAGATTAAGTGGGTTAATGTATGTAAAATGCTGGGAACAGAGCTTGGCATAAACATTCAATATATGTTATTTCTCATTCCATAGTGAGAATTTTAAAATATAGATGATTATAACTACAATTAAAGAGTGGAATCTGATTAATCACAGTTCAAGAAACAGAATTATCTGCAAAAATAGCTGATTGCAGTACTCGTCTGTAATTTACTTTAAAACACTCGAGCTTATATGGTGCAATGTTATGTGTGTGTTTCTTAGCAGTACCTGGTGCTGCTAGCATCTCGCCAGGCATTCAAAGTCTGGGACAGTCTAGCTAGTATTCTAAAGAGGGAGGCTGCACTTCAGAATCTGCTGATAGAAGCCCCGCTGGTACCATCTCTCCACAGACAATCTCCAGTTAGCATTCTGAGTGTCAAAAATGAGTTTTAACTGGTGAAAATTGTTACTGTGGACTAGCGTGCTTGGTGGAATTAAGGTATTCAAGAAAAATAGATTGGCTCAAAGTATTTCAATGTAAAAATCCGGTAAGACCTTTACCTGTATCTCTGGTAATAATGTCTCAGTCTAAATTCTGAAATGGTCCTAGATATATTATCAATATGACTTGGTTGTAAGATTTTGGGGAGAATAGATGGCCTCCTTTTGCCTCAAAACTTCTTCTTTGGCTACCATTATCTACCAAAAAGAACCTAAGAATTGTGCATGACCAATGTGATCATTTTAGTTCCCTTAGTCAGCCGCAATTTGTGAGGGTTCTGTTTGCCTGCTGCTGGCAAGGGTGACAGAATCTGTTTTCAGAGTCTGGTGTTTTCCTCAAGCCTCTCTCCAATCTTTTGTGTAAGATTGTGGTTGAAGCATCTAAAAGGAAAGTGAAGAGCTGGGACTTCTTCAAACCTACACACAAGTTACATGAATTGATTTATGTGTGTGTGTGGGGGTGTTTGCTTGTTAATAAATGTCTATATATCTGACAGAATTTGGTCCTGCAAGAACCCATTTTTATTCCCAACTCCTAATTTCACTTGCTTTCCTAGAGGTAATCCCTATTAGTGGTGTACTGTCTATCTTCCAAACTTTTATACATAAATGTAATATATATACATACATATACACATGTAACTATGTATAAATATATATACACAACCTTTTATGTATATATATATAACATACATCTACATACACATATTTTATATGTGTAACATATATCTACACATATATGTACATACACACCCATGTTGCATACCCATTAGATAATTCTTTTTATATAAATAGAATCATATTGTGTGTATTATTCAAAGACTTATTTTGTTCACTTAACAATATGTCTTGGAGATTTTCAAATAAACAAATAAGAAAGCTACTAGCTTAATCCAATGGAACCCAAGTGACTATTTAGTCAAAAGTTTGATACCAGGGAGGCCAGACCAAGGACGCAGCAGTGCTCCAGAATGCAGTAGAAACATGCCTGTGCCTCTCTAGGTGCATCACTTGTCCACCTGAGGCTGAGAGGCCTGTCCCTCCTGTTCCCCTCAGGAGGTCTACGTCCTGGGCAGCACGGTAGAACAGGTAGATGAATGAATGACTACACAAACTCATAAATGAAAAACTTAATTGAGTGGAATTCAATTCCTTTCCTTGTTGCAGGTAACAGACTCTTCCTCTAGTCTGCACACGGGTATCTGGAGCATGCATGCCTTTTTTCTACCATTTTAGGCAGAAAATAAATACTACCTTCTACTGTTGAGTTACTCTTACTTGTGGCAATGGGCATGCCAAACTTTCTGATTTGGATATTGAGTTGCTTGGGTGCACATGCACTCAGCACGTAAGCAAGTGGTGACATGTGCTAGTCTGCAGGGGTCTCACAGACAGGTAGAGGCAGGTGCAGATGTGCACAATGGGGGCTTTGTGACTTCCTGAAGTCTCTAGTGTCACGGAACCCATTTTCAAGTTGCGACTTGTGGTTTCCAGGTTCTCAGGGTACGATGGATGCCTTCCACCCAATTTCAGTAGCAAACATTCCAAGTAATGTTGAAAAACAAGCAAACCCATGTGTATATTGCTAAAAACAAACTGTCCACGAGTTCCTTTTCTGGAATTTAACATTCCTAAACAGGTATAATAATCTATCAGATAATTTCCACTATATTTAATCCCCTTTCTTTTTCTGGGGAAAAATGTTACCTTTCATTATAAAATTAGAAATTTTCACTTTGCTGTTAGTAAGTGTTGTTTAAAATGGAAAGTTTTGTGAAGCTATTATGTCTTTAGATTGAAGCAACCTACCCTCATCTCTAATATGTTCTTATTTTGAATCAAATCAAGGTAATTGGCTCAGCTACTGGGATTATTGACCTTGATTTTTTTAACTTTCTTTAGCCAAAAAGATTACATCGGAAAAGTGACAGCCCATCTGCAGCAGGAGAGCTCAGAGAATGAACCAAAGGAGTAACGACAGCTGTACGTGGAATTCAAATGACAAGAACTTAATTCCGCATCAGGTACAATTTGAAAATGTCAGCACTGCCTTATCTATGTGGATGTTCCACTGTATATATGGGATTTCTATTTCAATATTTGTAACATTCCAAAAATCATAAACTTCTGGCTTACATTACCTTAAAAAAAGGAGAGAGATAAATAGGGAGAAAAAACATCCTGTCAGCAAAAAGTCAACTGTGCATTGGGAAGCTGTATTGAAAACAGAAAAAACAAAGTCACATTTGTACGAGAATAACTGTGTTCACAATAGACTCAGAAGGATACAACACATCAACATCTTTCCCACAAATCTGATGCTCTGCAGAGCTGACTTGTGGTTTCTTTTGCCAAGGAATGGAACCTACTTTGGCTCTCGTGGTAGGCAAGGTATGTGAAGTTCTGGCATTCAGCAGCTACAGACCAGAGAAAGTCAACAGAGAAGCAGAAAGTATAAACTACCTGCTGGAGTGATGCCAATTTCATGCATGGTCTTCTTGACAATTCTACAAGAACGGATTTGCCTGTTGCAAAGTAGCACTATTATTCTTCAGGACCAACTCGAATTCTGTGCTTGTGTTTTCCTGGCACTTCTACTATCTAGTAACCCTTGACCTGTAAACATCAAATCGTATACTGGTTTAAATCTTCAATGGTGTGATCTTTAATTCTGGGCAGAGAAATCCAGAATTCATTGGTATAACACCGAGCACAGAGGCCTGCGTTAATTATATGCTAATAGCCATCAACAAAGAAGCTGCAGTTTGGAAGAACAAAGCCCTGGTCACATGGCCAGCCAGGCTGATCACTTTCTAAACTGGATTTCTTCCACTGTTTTGAAGATTATGTCACCTATTATTACCTCATTCCATTTGTAGGTAGCTTTTTGAGTTTTATTCAGGGTTACCATCAAAAACTGGATTATGCAATGAAATTTCTAAAAACGTAGTCTCTGTTTTAAAGTTCACTTTGAAATTGCAGAAAAAAAGCAGACCTAAAGTAGACTCTGAAACTATAATGAACATCATCTTTTTACAACCGCGCAAACCAAAAGCACATTCCTCATTTTTTTGGTTTGTATCTGCCGGCATTCTGACAAGAGCTCTCCATGATTTGATTGAAACCAACTTCAAAATCAAAGTTGGAGGCACACTTATCTAAAAGGTTCAGGGATCCGAGGCTCCTGAACTTGCTTCTCATTTGGCTGTGAAGCGTGGGTGGTCATGAGCATTCCTGGCAGCTAGACGGCATTTGCTAATGCATTTGACTTTGCAAGCTGTTAATCAGACTTATCAACACAGGCAAGCAGCACTGGCCACAAAAGATTAGCTGCTCTCCTATACTGCTCCCAGTAATCCGAACGCAGGAACCTCAGCACGGAGGGATCGCCCCCGCCAGCTCTAACCTTCAATGACTGCAGAACTTATAAAAACCTTAGCTTTCAATAAATTCCAGATTTTCTTTTCCACAACCTTACATCCACACACACACAGTTACCCACACACACACACACACCCCTTCCCCTTCTCTTGTGATAGTTGCTAAGACCAAACATCTGTTGTGCTGTACAGTGTATGAGTTTTTAAAACAACTACGATGGGCTTTAAAACACCACCCATATTTTGAGTTTCAAGGTGGCCTTTGCTGTCAAGAGATTCAGGTGCTACTGATCTCATAAGAAAAATGTGTACAAGAATCAGGAAAGAGCCTGGTTTCCAGGGAAACTAAACCTTGTTTAAATCTTTTGGAAGCATTCGATTCTAACTGTAGTTTTCCCCCTAACACACACAAACCTTTGCTCCTTGGGAAAGAATATATTTAGAGGACATGAAAATGCTTCATCTAGCTCAAAAGTGGACACATCAGAGAATTCAGGAGAGATTGAGTATTTTGGGGAAAAAATGGGCACCTCAAGCTGAGCCTGCCGGTCTCAGATGGGTGGAATCTTGCTTTCACTTCAGGACTCTTCCTTAAAAAGACCATGTGCAGGGCTGGCCTAGTGGTGTTAAGTTTTCCCGCTCCCTTTCAGTGGCCTAGGGTTCGCAGGTTCGGATTCTGGGCATAGACCTACACACCACTCATCAAGCCATGCTGTGGTGGCGTCCTATATACAAAGTAGAGGAAGATTGGCATGGATTTTAGCTCAGGGACAATCTTCCTCAAGCAAAAGGAGGAAGATTGGCAACAGATGCAAGCTCAGGGCCAATCTTCCTCACAAAAAAAAAGGCAGGGTGGGAGGGAGAAAGAAAGATCACATGCTTCATCAGCGGACATATTCCTGCTTTGCTGGAGACATGCTAAAGTTCCCATGCTGGAAGCACAGCCTTTGCTCCTCCTAGCCTATCCTAACCCCAGGAGGCTAATATTAGTTCTACTTCTACAAAACAAAACAAAACAAAACCAGTAAAGGTTCATCTTCTGTTTCAACCCCCAGCCAACTTTCCCCACAGTGTCCTCCAGGTAACCTCTAAGCATTCATTTGTAACATATCATGATTTTTTTTTTTACACCAAACCTGATGACACTCTGTTGCACAGCATAGTCAGAGTTTGGAGCCATGATCCTTGGGCATAATAATGCTTATCATATTTGAGGTCAATTTCAGCACCTGGAGATGTGGCTACTTCATGGGTTTGACGTGGTTAAAGAGGTACAGGAATAGAAGATAACAGGAAATAGAGAAATCTCATTTTCTAGGTGTCTTCAAAGGAAGATAGAGCATCATTTCCCCAAAGTATTTGAGTGTAGGCCATTCCAGAAACAAAGAGAGACCAGACAGCTTCTTGGGATGAAGAATATGGTTGAAAATATTTGACCATATGCCATCCATCATAACCATAGGACATGAGATTTGAAAAGACACCTTCTATCTCCCCAGCTCATTGTTTTTGGTGACATATGCAAATTGAATATTGACATGCCACTTGGGGAGGGGACGGCAAACTGGTAGGGATGTAGCGAGACCAAAAAGCTAGGGAGACCTCCCCTACCCTCATGACTTCAGAGGCTGCTACCTCCTTTCTCCACTGCTTGGCCTCTTCAAAACCCTCTCTGTCCAGCCTGCTCCTGCCGAATGTACCATTTGTCAGGCTGAATAACGGGGAGAAAAGAACCATTTGTTTTCCAGACAAGAAGCCAGTGTAGCTGCTGTGAGGGCACAATGACATTCCTGATTGGTAGTAGGCCTTAGAGCCATCCAAGTCAAGGAGGAGCCTGTCCCTCAGGGCTTCTCCACTCACTGCTGTGCCAGGGGCTGTCAGCAGATGGCTCTTCAGAAACTTCAGGAAGATTCAAGGGGAAACATGGGGGGGAGGGGAGCGGTGCGGAGGGGAGAGAGAGAGGACAGGGCAGCCCCTGCTGGGGAGAATGCCACTGAGCCAGAAACAAAAAACACCTTCATTAAAAATATTCTCAAAATTAAGCTTAACATTACGTTTTTGAAAATGCAGCTTTACTGAAAAATTACCAGCCCAGGAACTATGCTGGGGCCAAAGATAAGTAAGGCACAGCTCTTTCTCATGAGGAGGCTCCCAGCCTGGCAAGGCAGGGAAATCTAAGAAGTGATTATTTCTAAAGAGAATGACAGAGGATATTAACACTTACTGAGTATCTACTTAATGGCAAAGCCTGGAGCAAGCTATATATTACATACATAGACATAGAGTCTCATTTCATCTCCATTTTACAAATGAGGAAACTGAAGCTCAGATTTAAGTGGTGTCAAAGGCTACCTAGAAACTGCTGACTCTGTATTCAAATCCAGGTCTTGCTCCAAAACATGTAATTTTGAAGCCCATGCCATCCCTGCACTGTGCCTGTCTCATTTCATTTGTCTGACTTACAGCAACCTGTTTATCCTTCTGCGAAATAAAATATTATAAGAAAAGCTGCAATATCTTAACACAGCAGAGGTATCATATAAATTCAAGTTGGCGTTACTCTAACATATCTACTTATCTTTCATTTAGTTGTCTGTGAAGAACAGATAACATTTTCTGTATTCCTGAAACTCGGCTTTGAGATTTTGATATTAAAAAGACAGCGAAGGACACTTTGTGATAAATACGTGTTAGGTCGCATCACTCCATGCTTGGTTGTGCTGAACAATATGGCACTGAAAAACCAGAGACTATCCTAAGGTGATTTCTTAAAGGAAAACCTAAAGGTAAACCTAGCTTGGATGGCTCTAAACATAAGGGCATTGGAAATATACAGAGTATGTTCCTTTCCTAATTTTTAAAATATAACAGACATGTGCTTCCCATGCCTCTTGCATACAGAGTTCTATATAAGATGCTAGGGGCTGGATATGAGAACAATGAAAAGAAACCTCAAAATAACTTCCCAGGAGTGCGGGAGATGATCATCACGCGGGACATCACAGTTCACGGGTGTGACCGCAGAGCGGGGAAGCAGGGGTGTCCAGGAGGAAAAGAGCCAGCTGCAAGGTTCCAGACTGAAATACCGACGGGCAGATGGGCTGTAGTTGTCATATTCCTGCAGCACCTTGTCAAAGAGTTACAGGCAGATCCTGTCCCTGCTTTAATTTTTTCCTCCACAGTAGTTTCACATTCTGCCCCACTGTCTGCCACTTCCTTGGTTTAATGTCCATCTCTGAATAAAAGCTCCCTGAGGCAGGGATTTTTCTGTTTTGTGCACTGATATATCTTCAGTGGCTGGAACAGTGCTGGTATATAATAGTCGTTCAAATGTAAACCAAATGAATGAATGAATCACGTAATTGATGAACACACATGCACACTAGATGACGGAGCAAACAACGGCTACGGTCAAGGGTCAGGGCCAAGAAACATATCTATCTGAAATTCAGGGAAAAAACTCTGTAATTATTATTTTGGCCTCTAGGTTCTAGACGATGAGTATTAGCTGGTTGTAGACAATGAATATTAGCTATAAGGATGAAGATCTTTTATGAACATTAATAAATTTAATATACATATATCTTTAGAAAACGGATGACTGAAAGCTTCCCATGTTCTGATTCCAATAGATTACTCTGTCATTAATCTTTTCTACAGTTAACAACACAGATGAAAGAAGGGCACTTTCACTTTAACAAGAAACGTTTGCCCTCTATAAAGTGAACACAGAATAAGAAGTTCTTGAAGACTGCAAGAACAGACAAAAAATTTACATGAATATCAGAGGAGCACTTAGATGGACTCACAATACTTTTCACATCTATTAAAATAGTTAACTTCCCCCACCCCAACCCCATTCACCTAGGCCCTGGAAGAATATTCAATCGCATATGGACTATCGAAAATACTCATCATCAACTCTTTAAACAAAACTGTGGTAAAATACATATAACATAAAATTTACCATCTTAACCAATTTTAAGTATACAATTCAGTAGCGTTGAATACATTCACAGTGTTGTGCAACCATCACCATCATCCATCTCCAGAACTTTTTCATCATGTCAAACTGAAGCTCTGTTCCATTAAACAATAACTCCCCCTTTCCCCCTCCCCCAGGCCCTGACAATTACCATTCTAATTTCTGTCTCTATGAGTTTGATTTACCTAGGGTAAACGAGTGGAATCAAATGGTATTTGTCCTTTTGTGACTCGCTTCTCTCACTTAGCACAGTATCTATGAAGTTCATCCATGTTATAGCATGTCAGAATTTCCTTCCTTTTTAAGGCTAAATAATATCATCATGAACTTTTGTTACTAATTAAGACTGGAAACTGCTCTTGGAGCAAAGATTCATCAGTTTGTCTTTGGTGTGTATCTGCACTGGCCTTCAGCACACCGAGCCCCCCATCCCTCTGGGTCAGGTCCATGCTGCTCCTTCTGAATCGAGCTCTTGTCCTACTCCTCTGCTTGGTCAATCCAACTCTTCCTTGGAGCTCCAGCTCATTCTCATCCAGCTCCCCACTGCAGGACTAGCTGCCTAAATTGTGGATCCTAGTGCAAAATGAAAATGCAGGCCCCTTGCTCATAAATTATTAATAATTCCAGTCTCCAAGAGATATTCATACACCTACCTCCATTGCAGCATCTTTTGCAATAGCCAAAAGGTAGAAGCAATCTAAGTGCTTATTGATGGGTGAACGAATAAACACACTGTGGTATATACATACAATGGAATATTATTCAGCCTTAAAAAGGAAGGAAATTCTGACACATGCTACAACATATGCTTGAAGACATACGCCAAGTGAAATAAGCCAGTCATAAAAGCACAAATACGTTATGGTTCCACCATATGAGGCATAGAAAGGAGTGAAATTCAAAGAGACAGAAAAAAGAATGGTGGTTGCCAGGGGCTCGGCGTGGGAGGGCAAGGAAGGAGGAGATGTTATTTAATGTGCACAGCGTTTCAGTTTGCAAGAGGAAAGGATTTCTGGAGATGGATGATGGTGATGGTTGCACACAATGTCAATGTACTTAACGTTACTGAACTGTACACTTAAAAGTGGTTAAGATCGTAAATGTTATGAGTCTTTAACCATATTAAAAAAATTATTAATAATCTCAAGGTGGCAACAGCAATACATACATTAAACCAAGTCCCAGATCTTTCTAAACGTGGGGCCCTGTCACAAAACTGCAAGGCTGCACACCCAGGAATCCAGCCCTGACTCGACGTCCTCATGGTACCTTATTTGATCACACTTCTAGAGCGCTCACCACTATTTACCCACATGTGGGGATGTCCTCCCACTAAACTGTGAACTCCTGGAGAACAGACTTGCGTTCATTTTTTATTTTCCTGCATCATCTTGCACGTGTTTGATGCTAAAAGGTATTCGATACGTTCTATCGAATTAATTTCTGCTATAAATTATGTTAATGACAAATTATGTTTGACTTAAAAAAACCTTACAAGCATTTATAAATGAGGCCAATATATAACATTAGCAGAAACAGAACGTTTCTAGAAGTACTTTCTGATGACTTTCCCCACAAAACATTTAATGTCCATTTCTGCCAGGTTTCTATTTTTCTTTTTATTCATAGTTTTCTATGTTAGGGATGAAGAAGGAATAAGACACCTAAATGTGCTATCCATGTAACATACAAATGGCAAAGCCCTAATAATTCTCAGCCATTTGAAATTTTTAGCAACCAGCAAGGTATTCAAAAGTCCTCTTTGGCAATGAATAATGTCACAGAGAGAACGCATGGGTAATTTGAGGAAACATGGCCCTGAGTCTGACTGCCACAATTCTTATTCGTTTCCAGGCTGACTCTTAAGACTGAATTAATTTCGTGTTGATCACTGGTCTGTGAAGCACTGATAAATTAAACGACTGGTAAATACAATGACTTCTAAAGGGATAGAGGGTTTTGGGATCCATTTTCGGCTTGGGATTACTACAGAATTTCATTTCTGAAAACAGACCACAGATTAATTTAGTTAAAATCTAATAATCAACTAAAAGAACTTAGGTGGAAGTCATCCAACTTGTCCTAGATTACCCAGCATTTCTTGGCAGTTCTAAGAGTCTGAAGAAAAATGTTAAAAGGGTTATCTGAGGACAAGAGTTCTGACAGTACACTGTGAGATTAATACATAGTTTTAACCTTAGTTCTTCAAGGATAGTATTTTTACATTGCTGGTCATAAAACAAAACTAAAAACTGCGTGGATACATTTTAAAAGCTCATATGTAACACATTTCTGGCTGTATAGGACAAATAAGCTTAAAAAAAACCTTAACATGTGGTAGTTAAAAACATGGGCTCTGGAGCCAGTCTGCCGGTATTCAAATCCTGCCTCTCTCACTCCTGGCAGTGTACCCTGAGCAAGCTACTTAGCTCTTCTCTGTGCCTCAGTTTACACACCTGTAAAATGAGGATGATACCAATACATATGTCATATGGTTGTTGAAGGGGTAAACAAGTTCACACATGTAAGCACTTAGAACAGTGCTTGGTACATATCAAATGGTCACTAAGCGTTAGCGATTATTTTTTCTAGATATAGGAATTTCCTAAATTTTGCAAACCACAGGCTTGCTAAGTGATGGTCACAGCTGGTTAGAGTAGGGGAGGACGCCTGACTCAAGAGGTCATAACACAGGCTTGGTTGAATCAATCAGATTCCTACCCAGGGGGGAACTAAACTGGGTGACCCAAAACACAGAGTCCACGGTGGGGAGAAAAGATAGCAGTTACATTTGATAATGTCTAAGGTGAGGGAGCAGAGGAAGTTGTTTGACTAGTTGACTGAAAGTAACCCAGCACTTATGGAGAAAAGCAAAGATAGGAAACACCACGCAGCCATGGCATGGAGATGGCAGCTCTGATCTTCCAGGTCTTCACTTCACTTCCCATGAACACTGACCAACCTTATTTCCTGGGATTTGATTTGGAGAACAGCTCCGTATCTTTACAGTCAACTTTGTATTAGTCAAAATGGGCTAAGTTATGTTTACTAACAAATAGCCCCAAATCTCAGCAGCTTAACATAACAAAAGCCTACTTCTCACTCTACTTTGTATGCATGAAAGGTTGGCCTTGGGGCTTGGTTCATTTTAGTCCCTCAGAGACACAGGCTATTGGAGACTTCATCTCAACAATCACCACAGGAGGAAGGGAACACAGAAGTCATACACTGGCTTTTAAAGCTTCTACCTGGAAGTGATTGACATCACTTCTACTCATATTTCATCAGCCAAAGCAAGTCATGTGGCCACACCTAACATCAAAGAGGGACTACAATTCTGCTGCATGCCTAGGAGGGTTACATTAGAATACATTTAAAGAGTCTTAATGACGATCACACGCTCCCTTTTATGATTGGGCCAGTCTAAACCAGTCTCTATTTTTTCAGAAAACAACAACATTGATAGAAACATATATATGTGAAACATCACTGTCCCTAAACATTTCTTTCAAAACTGTGCTCTTCTGAATATAATCATATCCTTTCCACTCTGTACGGATATGTGGTTTACCTGAATTTTGATTCCTTAGCTAGACATTCTTCTAAGTCATTCTACTTTTTTAAAGAGTAAATGAGAGTAAAAGTTGAAAACTTTGGAAATGAGGTATTACGGGATAACTGAGGTTTTTGTGTAACTGAGATAACTTTTGTGATGACTGAGGCTGTGTATCTAAGGACTTAGTAGAGCTTCTGAACAAAAAATGTTTTTTGGATGGCAGTATTTAAAAAATTGTTATGTATTTTTCCTTCTTTTTAAACAGAATATACCTATACAATTTAATGTTTTCTTAATCACAAAAGATTGACATTATAAATATCAGATACAATATTGTGATGTCCTTGGTATCAAATAAAATGTTAATTCATTTAACAAATATCTATTAAGTGAATACATATATAAATACATGCGTCAGATCCTAGGAATACATGAGGAGTAAAAATAGCCCTCACCTCACCTCAGAGTGCTGTGTAGGGCCCTTGAGCCAGATTGGCTTTTCAGAATTACCTGCTTCATCTTCATTGCCATGAATAAGTCAGCCATTGCTCCTATCTGCTGTCTGTACACCGCAAGTCCCCCTTTTCCTTATAATTTCTAGCTTTTAATCCTCTAAAGCCTTGGAAACTAAACTCAATGGAATTATTTGTAAAATGAGAGTACATAAGCCAAATTGGAGGGCTCTCAGATGCTGCTGTATGAACAAAGCACAAGAGCGCTGGTGCATGACATTTCTGCTGCTTTGCTCACAGGCCTGCTCCATGTAGCTGGTGCTGCCACCTCACTGAATTTTGGCTATGTGAAGTATCACCGAATTGTGAGCTTACAGGAATTAAACACTTAGCATCTTCATTTCCTCAAGCATGATTATTTTTATATACTTTTATTACTTTATAAGATACTGTCTTGTATTCCTCTCTAAATCTTTTCCTTAATTAAAAGAAAATCGCTTCTTATTAGTATGTATCTTCCTTCTGCCTCATTTTGCCAAGATAATTTGTATTTTCAAATGTTTAGATCTATAGTTTAATCTTATCCTTCCTTATGACTAATGGTAATATTTGATTACAAATTTAGAAAACCACAGAACTGAAGTAACATTTGCACCAAACGGCTTGTTCAAGCTCCAAACAACTTATTCTTAGAGATTAATTTTATTTGTGATGTTTCATTCTTTTAAAAATAAATCATTCTTTTGATCCAAGGAATCACTCCAATTCCTTCACTTTTGCCTCATAAAAGTAGAGAAAGGCTTCAGCAAAAGGTGACTGCCAGGCCATTGCCAAATGTGTTAGGGTATTAGTACAGTAGTTTTCAATTTAATTCTATTACTCAAAAAAGAGAATTTGGTAAGCAAACAATTGGACAATATGTGTAAACACAATATCCAGCCTTATCCAGGCAATCTTTAGACAAAACATCTATTAATCTGACACATACTATAAAGCACACCACTTTTCAATCACCTCTTAAAACAGTAATTCTTAACCTTTTTTAGGTTTTCAAGACTCTTACTAAAGCTCTCCCCGTTAAACATACAGCATATGTACATATTTTCTTCTTATAATTTTTGGTTTTAAAGAGACAAGAGGTCACCAGATTAAGAACCCCAGCTCCCAAAGAAAATTAAACAAAAACAAAGTAGGCTCTTTCAGCAAAGCAAACTTCTTTCCACTTCAATAACCTGAAAGAGCCACTACGGAATGCCCTGGTGACCAGTGCTTCTTATCAGGAATGCCCTGGTGACCAGTGCTTCTTATCAGTCTCATCGACAACCTGTGAGCTGGGCTCAGCCCTCTGCTGGGAAGGTCTCAAGGTGTCCCACAGCAGAGAGCTAGCCACAAAGTCCCCTCTTTAAAGTTTCATCACTAGTCCTTTCTCTCTTGGTTCAAAGTCTGCCTTGCAGTGATGGACTCATAACAATCTCACTGTCCTCAGCCAGTTCAAACTACCATCCCAGGTGGTTCGACTTTATACAGACTTAAACATAGGGCTAATTTGTTCCAGAACTACTTTCCACGTCAACACCTTGAAAATACTTTGCGAGTTTAATCCAAAAGGCGGTATGGAAACCCCCCTGCTGAAGAATGAAGCTAGCCCCATTCTTAGGGAGAAGAGACAGTCATTACTGCATATTAGGAGCTGGGGATTCTGTCCCCCAAAATAACTCTCTCACCGGCATGGTTGCTTGACATTCTTGTTCTTATTTAATACTGTGGGAAAACATTCCATTTCAAATTCAAGATGAGGTTTACATTTCAAATACCCTGGAAAAGATAATTCAGGGCTTTAAAATCACTTTAAGTTGGAAATGACTGTGGAAGTGGAGCAAGAAGGGAGGTAGATGCTGGACGCAAACCAAGATACTGAAGACAAAACGTGGCCTACTTCCCCAGCTCCCAATTTACCCAGGCGAGCACAAGCAATAGCCATCAATTCTATGAATCTTCACTAAGTGCCAGGAGTGGTGCTAGGGACTGTGGACAGAGTGATGATGAGAATATTGCAAAATACAACACCGTACTAATCTGTGAGGAGCTCGAGGCCCAGCAGCCGAAATAGATCCTTTGAAATTACAAAATAGATCCAAGTCAATTTACAATAACCAATGGAATGTGGGATAGATAGTAAAACTCAACAGCACAGAGGAGCTCTTAACTCTGTTAGGTGGGGGTGAGGAGGGGAGTTACAAATGAAAAATAGAATTTGACTTGGGTTTGTAAGGATCTGAAGAATTTCACCAGAGGGGGAAGTGGTGGAAGGGTGGAGTTATTTCAGGCGAAAGGAACAGAGGAGCAAGGCATGAAGGCATGAACAGTCCACGGAGTGCTCATGGAAAATCACTGACGGCTGGCAGAGAACCCTGATGAATTCGGGTCTTCGGAGAAGGTTGGGCTGCCTCTGGACAACATTACTTACCACACATTTCTCTCTCTCTCTTTTTTTATAGGCATATATATATTTTTTTATTGAGGTAACATTGGTTTATAACATTGTATGGGTTTCAGGTGTACAACATTATAATTTGACATCTGCATATTCTACAGCATGCTCACCACGAAAGTAGAGTTTCCATCTGTCACCGTATAATTGAACCACTTTACCCTTTTCGCCCTCCCTCATGCCTTGTCCCACACATTTTTTTATAGAGGCATATTATCTCTGACTCTTTTGAGCTGAAACATTTAAATTACAAATCTATTGAATATCAGAGATTTCAAATTCTTGATAAAAATTACTGATAAAAAATGAATTAAGAGTACAGTTGGGGGGCTGGCCCTGTTGCCAAGTGGTTAAGCTCATGCTCTCCACTTCAGAGGCCCAGGGTTTTGCCAGTTCGGATCCTGGGTGCGGACATGGCACCGCTCGTCAGGCCATGCTGAGGCGTTGTCCCGCATAGCACAATCGGAAGCACTCACGACTAGAATACACAACTATAAGCTGGGGGGCTTTGAGGAGAAGAAGAAGAAGAAAAAAGAAGATTGGCAATAGATGTCAACCCAGGTGCCAATCTTTAAAAAAAAGAGAACAGTTGATTTAAAATTATTATTTGAAGTTCAAATTCAGCTACTATTATAAAATAGAGACTAAATGGACAAAGAAATTCAGTTCAGTAGACAACAGTTGACAACTTGATAATACTCTGTGGTTAAAGTCAACTAAGAGTTTGACTCCACCATTGTTCTTAATTTCCATGCCTTCAAACACATTATCATACTATTAGGTTAAAAATCTAATGAAGAACATATTTTGAGGATTGCCTAACTCCCCTAGGTCACACAACAGTTTTAGGCATTTGAACGCAAGATTTCTGCAGTTCCACTACATGTCCACTAGAGGCCTGTGAAGAGCTTTTCTCCCCCATCCCACAGCCTCATAACCAAAAAGGCCAGAAATAACACAAATATGAAATATTGATCAAACACCAGTAAGGCAAGGGGTGAATTGACTAGGTAACCTCACAATAAGTATCATAATTATGGCTAAAACAAACAAAATGCAACATTCTTTCAAAACTCCAAGATACTGAATTGCGTGCGAAACTTACCAAACCACTAAGTAACTGAAAAAGCACAGTTAACAGAGGTAGCATTTTGAAGCCTTCAGCAACAATTCCAAAAGGCCACCAGGCTCTGGCAGGCTTTATCGGGTGGAAGCGCACACCCAGTGGTGAGGCAGCCGTCATAGAAACTCTGTGCAGCCTGAGGGCTTCTGAGGAGAGGGGGCTTCTGGATCTTCAAGTTGCCCTAAATACAAAAGGCGGGCGACTAAGAGGGTCAGTTCCTGGGTGAGAAAGCGTCTGGGAAAGTAAACAAAGTAGTGATATAAGACAGATGGGCCGAGAAGGGACTTCCTAAACAGTGGCTCCATGGAAGTAAACAGGGCGAGACAGACGAGACGTGGCGAGAACACGGAGAGGACCTGGACTGAAACAGGGCCTAAGGTGAGGGCTGCCATGACTCTCAGCTCCAGGGGAGAGACAGTGATTTAAGCAAAACACAAGACATATGAAATATGCAAAGACAGCCAGCAGCATGACTCTGCCCACAGGAAAAGTTACCCGGAGAGATGAGATGCCTTGAGACAGTCCCCTCACCCTCTTGTCAAACTCAAAACAGGGCTTTGTGTCACTGCCTCCTCAAAACTATAAACAAAAACACATTAGGACGCACAGCCACCACATCACACACACACACACACACACACACACACACACACTACTTCTATTTACAGAAATGGCCTGTTTTTCACTAGGTTTGGTTAATTAGCAATCAGAAAAGAGTTCTATGGGGTTCGAAGAAAGAGCCCTTTGTTTGGAAAACCTGTGAAAATATTCCCTGCGCAGCTTGTAACTTTCCCTGCAGATCACCCTGGCCCTGAGGACAAGCCCAGGTGCCAGAGGCCTCTGTGACCCCACACAGAGCTCACATTCAAAGGCAGCTCTCTTTGTTGTCCCCTAGGAGTTAAGCCTTAATGGGTTTACAATTCGCAGGCTTTTTTTGGAGGGTGGCTTGGCGGTTGTTGCCTGCTGCCAGAAATGGAGCAGAGACAAGCCCTGGTGAATCCCACAGCTGTTGTGGCTGCTCCGGCTGCTCCATCCGGGAGAAGAGCAGTTGCCTGAGGCATTTCAAAGACGTGCAAGAACACAGGGAGACTTTATGAATCCTGGAAGTGAATCTGCAATTACCGTGAGCAGATGGTCAGCCCACATGGTGGAAGGATTTCGGAGCTAGCCTTCTTCAGTGAAGACCATGGCAAATGGTAATTCACTGAGTCTTAGTGGCCCCAAATTAATCCTGTGCAGGAAAAGTATTCAACTACAACGTAGTATCATCCGCTGCTAGCTCATGTTACTATCACACTCCTGACTCCTAAACCTCAATGATCACAATTTTGACAGGAATAGGCCAGTACATGCGCATCTTACCTTGGTTAAAAAGAAAAATAGGTGTGGCGCCTCTGGTGGAAATATGGCAAATATTCATCCTGACCCACTGGGTTTCACGGAGCTGCCTGCCTGGATACTGCCTCCAACATTACTTCATTCAGCCCTTATTTCAGAAAAATCTTCATCTTAAACCAAGATGCATGGATGGTGAGACAATGTTGAATGATTCTGAGAGTGGAGATAATCTTTTGCAGGCTATATCCACTTTGTTTTCCCCCATGATTCTTCCGGTCAAAGGCTGACTTTTGATATACGGAATTCTCTTTTGCTGAAATCTCAGCCTATTTCCTGTTACCCTCATGTTGATTCATCTGAGAATCACATTATCTCTTCTAAAACATTGTTTATTTAGTCCATTATGACGCTCGGGGTCAGTCTTTACTCTTTTTGTATCTGAATGATAAATTTCTTCAGTTCAGGCAAAGTACTCTTAAGTACTTGTGATATGCAAAGTACCAGCTAGACACTGTGGAGGAGACAGGACCACAAATGTAAGATGCTAAAAATCTGGTGAAGGAAACAAACACCTGGGAAAGAATTCTAATGCCTGAGAAGGGCTAAGATAGAGGTGCAATCAGAATGCTGTGGGCTTATAAGGAAGAGAGAAAAGAATTCTTAATTCCTCCTGGAGAGATTAGGACATTCGTTTGAAAGGAGATAAAGTTGAAGTTGGCCGTGTAAAGGGTGATCTACCATTCTGGTTTTAAAACGGAAAGTCTTGGGTCTCATGAAATCCTTCAGCTGAACACAACAATAAAGGACAATTAGAACTTAGAATTTATCTCAAGGGTGAGACAGGGTGAGGCACAGTCTCGACAGCAGTGGGCTGGAAGTGGTAATGAGTGGGCTGCCAGGCTCCAGGGGTTGCTGACTCAACGGCCATCTGTGCTGAAGGCCCTGGGGAAGTGGGTGAAGAGATTCAGGCAGGACAGTAGGCCCCATGGTCTTACCACGCATCTATTTTGTGCCCAGCACATTGCGCAAGGCACCATGGAGATGAGGCTCGGGGCTGGCACACGGGGTGGGGTTGAGTGGCTCTCTTTAGACTGGACACGTGCCTTAAGGCCTTACAGTCCGAGGACACCAACCTCCTCGGGCCAGCTTTGCTGCCCTGTAGGCATATGCGTTTGAGAGCCCTGCATTATGAGTAAGGAACAGAGGAGGAGCAGATTCGAGGAGCTGACAAGTTGTTTTGGACCCTGAGCATCATCTTGAGTTGAAGGGAATACACTAAGAAACTGACAGCGTGCTTTCATATTTATCATCTCACTTTTGAGCTCTATACAGACCCACGAGGTAGGACACTGCAAGTTTAAAAAACTGCCTTGGTCACGTGGCCACAGAGTAGCAAAGCTGGGATTCAAATTGCAGATTGCTCTTTCTGACTCCAGGACCAGTGGCATCTCTCTAACTTCCTGAGATGACTGCGCTTTATCTGAAACTCTAAAGATTTTAACAACCTAATAATTCAGGGTCATCTTAGTGGGTCTACTCTGTTCAGTCATCTAGATTACTGGCTAGTATATTAAATCTCAGACTCCAGCACAGATAAAAAAAGCAGTCACTCAATTTATAACTCCTTGTCTCCCCTCTTTCCCTCCAGAATCTTGCAATCACTCTGCAGAAACCTCAGCCATGTCTATCAAGCAATACTCAGCCCACAAGGCATTGTCTGTGGCATGCAGATGAGCCAAAGATCTGTAGGACCATATTTAGACACACGTGGCTTAGCATTTTATGTATACACAGAAAAATTTGCTAGGCTGGTTGTAAGTTTCTTTAACCTCTTGGTTCTGGGCCCCCACTGAAGTAGTCATTCAATCAAGTAGAAGCCAAACATCTACCCCTCAAAAAGGACTACTATTGACTATACCTGCTTTTCTTGTCATAAGCTGATTTTTCTGTCCTTTTGTCCTCAAGGAGCTTTGAAATTTGTTCTTCTGAGAAAATGCTCCTAAGCATACGGGAACCCATCCAGTTATTTTGAAAGGTCACTGTCAGCCTTCCTCTCTCTGCGGCTCAGTCTGCAGACTCATCAGCTGTCTTCCCTCTTCCATTCACTGAGTTCTCTCAAGTGCTTCTGGGACTCGTCCCCCTGGCACCCTTTCACAACGGGCCATGCATGTCTTGTTAGTAAAACAGAGCTAGTTGCTATTCACCCACCTTCCATGATTTTTGTGAAAATTAACTATGAAGCTTGAGGGAATCTGGAGTGACATGATAGGCTAGTTTCTTAGAACTTATTCTTTAAGAAAAGCCAAAATACTGTGATTTCAGCGTGTTGTCTCCAACAGATGAAGCTCTCTTTGGCCTAACACAAGTCACCGAATCTGATATCTCAGTTTCTGTGTGTAAAGCGAGGGCAGTAATCGTTACCTAGCTCGCTGGGATTGCCCGTTTAATTAATTATGACTGAAAAATGCCATGAAGAAAAAAATGGCTTTGTAAATCCTCCATAATAACAATTGCACATAATCATAACTGCTTTTAACTTCAAAACTTACAACTCTTTCTGTGGTACCTTTATTCATTCCCTAATTCCCTCTATATCCAGTTCTTTTGCTACAGAAATAAAAAGTCATCAATGGTAAATTTATATGTATTTTTCTGTATTTCTTGCCTTCCAACATTTTGAGGATATTAAGTTTTGTCAAAGAAAGTGAGAAAAAGCTCAGAAAATACCTGCCTTGTGATCTCTTTGAGACATTAGCACTGTGGTTCTTAAAGGGGAATCCTCAAACCAGCAGCGTCAGTAACACTTGAGGCCCTCTTCCCAATACGTGCCCCGAGGCGCCCTGGGCCCAGAAAACAAACTCCCAGGGGCACCACAGAGTATGTTCCAATTTCAGCGGACTCACAGCAACACTGGACATCTGTCAGACACCAAGCAAACTACTAGTTCAAGGGGGCTGACAGTTTCAACGTGAGCCCTTCGCAACAGCATTCCTTTCCACGATGCCGAATCTTTGAGAAGCTGGGTGTTCAACAGTTGCGACAAATAGCAAGTGCCATGTTGAAAATCAATGAGGAGGAGAAAAGTAGGGTGGTGACAGCCACTCTGATTCTAAGGTTTGAGAAGCTGTGCACTGTCTAACCGGTGCACACATCCTATTAGTAAATAATTGTGGTTATTCATAACGAAATAAAAAGATTATTTTTTTCAATTTAAGGGTATTACTTTTTTTGAATAACTACTTGGTTAGGACATAGATTTTTTTTTTAAAAGATTTTATTTTTTTCCTTTTTCTCCCCAAAGGCCCCTGGTACATAGCTGTACATTCTTCGTTGTGGGTCCTTCCAGTTGTGGCATGTGGGACGCTGCCTCAGTGTGGTTTGATGAACAGTGCCATGTCCATGACCAGGATTTGAAACACTGGGCCACCTGCAGCGGAGCACGCAAACTTAACCACTCAGCCAGGGGGCCAGCCCCAGGACATAGATACTTTTAAAGTTGTTTGGATCTAACCACTTAATAAATGGAACTGTTGGGTATTTCAACCTAGGAATACGGTTGCTAGGTAAGCCTGGCAGCCTTACTTAAGGCACAGCGGAAGCATTACTGAGACATTAAGAGTTCCAAGAACTAAGGTTTAGGAATCTCTGACATGAGAACTTACTATAAATGCAAATTCTTAGGTCCCACCCTAGACTTGCTGCTTCAGAAACTCTGGGGGTGGGGCAGGTCTGTCTTTAACCAGGCCTCCAGGTGACTGTGATGCACATTTGAGCTTGAGAACCACCGCAGCAGTGGAAGCCCTAAAGGCAAAAGCAGCGGTGCCAGGGCGTGTGGATGTTCCGTTTGCAAATTAACAGCAGGCCAATCTCAGTTTGAATGAAAAAGCACAGAAATGGACCAACCGGGGCAAAAGAAACCCAACCCCAAGCCAATTAGTTTACATAAGTACATAAATATATAAATATCTTCCAGTCATTTTATAATTTTAAAGTGATGAAAGCTTACTGAGTTGTGAAGAATTTGTGCTTTATCTTCATCCTTTGGCATTCTGGAGATTGTTGAGAATGAATGACAGCATTTCTTTCAGAAGACAAAATTTAAAGCTGGCCTTAAAACCAGGATCTAAAGTCCTCAACAGGAATCTGACACATTCTCCTCTGCCTTAACACCAAACAGGACACACCTCATACACGTTGTTAGTATTTCTGCAGGGAAGAGCAAGGAAGGACGAGGGGCGAGGACACCCCTGGATGTGGTAAAAACACATGGTTATCTGAGTGTAAGAGATTTTGAGCAAAATCTCCTGTGCTGAGTTGCGATCCCAGTTAATCCCATTAAGCCTTTGTACATATGCAGAGATTTCCACTTTGGAGTACTAAATCAGAAGCTTTCAGCAACAGTCTTCTTTGGGAGCCCCCTATTTCCTTAGCAATATGCCAGTCGAATGCAGAGGATAAGGAAGCTAGTCAGGAAAGCACATTTATTAGAGCACAGGGGAACAGGAGCTTTATTAACTTGAATCCTCTAATACTGGAATGATTTTAATGCTTGACTTTGACAGAAAATGAGGCCTCACCAGGGATCAACTGGGCCTCAATTCCTCAAGAACAGGGAGGCCAATGCCTTACTAACTCTCTGGCTCGCAGTAGCTACCCAACAGATTTCTTCAGTGTTGTTACTAAATGTGTTAATTTTGAGAAGTTAATGTATGGTCATCTTCGGAGGTCAGTAGAAATTCATTTGCTTCTCCCCAACATTTCTGTCTCCTTTCAATGCTTAATGCTTTTGACCACTATCTCCTGACTGAAATTCCTTCTCCCCTTGAATAGACTCTTATTAAATTACTTTTCTGTTTTCTCTGCTTGTTTTTCTTCCCTCCCCTTCTTCTCCTGCGTATGCTTCCCCCAAAGATCTGCCCGTGGACATCGTTTCTTTTCTTTCCCCACTAGCCTTCTACAATCTCATCCACACCGAGGAATTCAGGTTTCTCTACTTGCTGAGGACATCCTAATCCCTCTCTGTACTCTGGAGCTCTGCTCAAACTCCACCTTTGTCCTCTTTCCAAGCTCCAGGCTCAGATTTCCAACTGCCGCCTGAGTCTCAAATTCACCCCGACCCAAACCGGACTCATGGTCTCTCCTGGGAGTTAGGTTTGTCCTCTTGACATGCTCAATATTCTTAACGAAACCACCATTCTTAGCTAACTAGGTGAGAAATGCAAAATATATCATGAAGGCATCCTGTAATTCTTCTTTTTCCTTGGCCATTACTTTCAATCACTTCATAAATTCACAAAACATGTATATATTGAGTACCCGCCAGGTGGAGGCACTGTGTCCGTGCTGGACATGTAAGACTTGGTCCTTGCTTTCTAAAGGGCAAGCAAGCCTTGTTTCATAATATCTTATTCCTCTTTTCTGTTCCTACATTGACATGTTTTGGAGTAGCCTCACTTCCTACCCGAACTACTGCAATTGACTCTTTTGCTGGTCTTCCTGCCTCCAGCATCTTGCTTCTCCAGGTAATCTATACCCTAGTGCTAGACAGACATACCTGGGTCACCCCACTCATCAGTGTGAATCCTTGATCAAAAACTTCCAATGTCCCCTTACCCTCTCCACCCCTGGTAGACCCATTTGGCCACCCTTGCCAAAATTTTCCAGGAAAATATCTGCCACAATCTCTATTGAGGAGACACTGTATCTCCTCTGAAAAGATTTTTTGCCTTCAAAATAAACTAATTGAGTTGAAGAAGAGTCTTCTGTGGCTCAAAAAATAAAATGAAACACCTTATCTAGTGATGAAAATCAGAGTATGCCAGATTCAGAGAAGTGCTTCAGTAGCACCGACAGAATTTTCACGAAAAGAGGTAGACCAAATTATGTCTTTCAGGAATGTGTCTTATGTAAACCATACAGAGTAACAGATAGATATTATTTATGCACATAGCAGTAGAAAGGAGAAATATGTTCTGAGACTAGCTCGTCCAATGACTAGTTGTGGGTGACCTTGGATTACTTCCAGCTCGGATATTCTAAGATTCTGTTTAAAATAGCATTTACCTTTCTTTTATTCAGTCATATATAAACACAGCCCCACATAAAGCCCTGGGAATTCAACAGTGAACACAAACCAGACACAATCCCAGCTTCCTTGGAATTTTTCTTTTTTGGTCCGACTCCTGGCTAATTTCAAAGGCAAAGCGAGATTGTAAGACTAAAGATTCATTTGTCCTGAGGCACTACAATGAGTTAGAATAGGGTCCCCAAGAGATTAGATAAAGATGGGGTCACACGAGGGGAAAGATTTGGGAAAATGAATATACCGCCCCCAAAAGGTAAAGTGAGTGATAAAAATTTTATGTTGGAAGAAAGGATATCCTTAACAATTGATTATATATGTGTATTTTTTCATATGGTAAGTAAGGTGCAGACTAGTGA
This sequence comes from Equus caballus, assembly GCF_041296265.1. Taxonomy (NCBI): domain Eukaryota; kingdom Metazoa; phylum Chordata; class Mammalia; order Perissodactyla; family Equidae; genus Equus; species Equus caballus. The sequence continues at coordinate 29,729,585 of NC_091700.1, forward strand.
TTTGGAAATTTTGGTTTAGGATCTCAGGACCTAAATTTTTGCCATTAAGGGGGGATGGTTCAGTTTCAGGAAGCAAAGAATAGTAGAAAGTCTATGGGTTCTCGGGTGACGAAGTCTGACTTGAAGGTCCAGCTCTGCCATTCAGTAGTTGTGGGACCCTGAGAAAGTCATTTATCATCCTTAGGCTTGGGCTGATTAATCTGTGGCAATAACAATAGCTAACATATAAGTGCGTATTATGAGTCCAGGGCTGTTCTAAGCGTTTTACCTACGTTGTCTCTTTAATTCTGTGATAGCCCCATGAGGTTAGACGACTTTTTTTTTGCAATAAAAAAACACATAACATAAAATTTACCATCTTAACCATTTTTAAGTGTACAGTATATTAGTGTCACCTATATGAACATTGTTGTGCAACAGATCTCTAGAACTTTCTCATCTTGCAAAACTGAAACTCTTTACCTATTAACTCCCCATTTCACTCTCCCCCCAGTCCCTGGAGATCACCATTCTACTTTCTGTTTCTGGAAGTCTGACTACTCTAGGTAACTTACATAAGTGGAATCATGCAGTATTTGTCTTTTTTGTGATGGGCTTATTTAACTTAATATAATGTCCTCAAGGTTCATCCATGTCGCGACATATGGCAGGATTTCCTTCGTTTTTCAAGGCTGAATAATACTCCATTGTATGTATACACCACGTTTTCTTTATCCTTTAACCCGTTGATCAACATTTAGGTTGCTTTCATCTTTTGGCTGTTGGATGTACAAATGACTCTTGGAGGTCCTTTTTCAATTCTTTTGGGTATATACCAAGTAGTGGGATTGCTGGATCATATGGTAACTCTATTTCTAACTTTTTAGGAACCTCCACATGGTTTCCATAGCAGCTGTACTATTTTACATTCCCACCAATAGCGCACAAGGGTTCCAATTTCTCTACATCCTCAGCAACAGGATATTTTCTGTTTTGGGGGTTTTTTTTTGACAATGACAATGGTCATCTTAACGGGTGTGAGGTGATTATCTCATTGTGGTTTTAATTTGCATTTTCCTGATGATTGGTGATGCTGAGCATTTTTTCATATGCTTGTTGGCCATTTATATATCTTCTTTGGGGAAATGTCTATTCAAATCCTTTGCCATTTTTCAATTGAGTGGGTTATTTGTTTTTGTTGTTGCATTGTAGGAGTTTTTATTTGTTTTTTGGGGTTTTTTGGATGAGGAAGGTTGGCCCTGAGCTAACATCCATTGCCAATCTTCTTCTTTTTGCTTGAGGAAGATTGTCCCTGAGCTAACATCTGTGCCAATCTTCCTCTATTTTGTACGTGGGATGCCACTACAGCATGGCTTGATGAGCGGTGTATAGGTCTGTACCCAGGATCCAAACCTGTGAACCCCGGGCTGCCAAAGCAGAGCACACAAACTTAACCATTATGCTATCCAGCCAGCCCCAGGATTTTTTTTTAAATATATTTTGGATATTAACCCCTGATCTATCAGATATATGGTATGAAAATATTTTCTCCGATTCCATATGTTGCTTTTTCACTCTGTTGACTATTTCCTTTGCTGTGCAGAGGTTTTAAAGTTTCATGTAGTCCCATTTGTCTATTTTCACTTTTGCTGCTGTACTTTTGGTGTCATATCCAAGAAATCATTGCCCAATTCAATGTCATGAAACTTTCCTCCTATGTTTTCTTCTAGGAGTTTTATAGGTTCAGGTCTTACTTTGAGGTCTTTAATTCATTTTGAATTAAATTTTGTATATGGTGTAAGGTAAAGGTCCAACATCATTCTTTTGCGTACAGGTATCCAGTTTTCCCAGCACCGTTCGTTGAAGAGACTGTCCTTTCTCCAGTGTGTAGTCCTGGTGCCCTCGTTGAAGATCATTGTGACCATATATGCAAAAGTTTATTTCTGGGCTCTCTATTCTGTTCCATTGGTCTACATGTCTGTCTTCATGCCAGTATCATACTGTTTTAATTGTATTGTTTTGTATTATGTTTTAAAATCAGGAAGTGTGAAGTCTTCAGCTTTATTCTTCTTTCTCAAGATTGTTTTGGCTATTCGAAATACTTTGAGATTCCATGTGAATTTTAGGTTTCTTTCTGTTTCTGAAAAAAACGTCACCGGGATTGACAGGAATTGTCCAGAATCTGTAGATCGCTTTGGATAGTACAGACATTTTAACAATATTAAGTCTCGCAATCTGTGAACCTGGGATGTCTTTCCATTTGTTTATATCTTCATTAATTTCTTTCAGCAATGTTTTATAGTTTTCAGTGTACAAGTCTTTCGCTTCCTTGGCTAAGTTCCTTCTTAAGTGTTTTATTCTTTTTGATGCTATTATAAATGGAATTGTTTCTTAATTTCCTATGGATTATTCATTGTTAGTGTATAGAAACACAAGTGATTTTTTGTGTGTTGACTTTGCATCCTGTTACTTTGCTGAATTCGTTGATCGGTTGTACAGTTTTTTTGTGGAGCCTCTAAGGTTTACTACAAATAAGGTCATGTCATCTGTGAACAGAGATGCTTTCACTTCTTCCTTTCCGTTTGGATGCCTTGGTAGAGGGCTCTTATGAACATCATTTCAAACGAGGAAGTTGTATTCTGTCATATTTATAAAGTGCTTGTGAGGATCCCATGAGCTTATAGGTATGAAATTGTTTTGTAAACAATTATAAAAGGACCATGGATTTCTACAATCGATTAAAACTCAAAACAGACCTCCATTCACAGTAAACACACTCATTTCTTTGCACTAGTAGGGGTGGATAAAGACAAAAACAATAGAAGGAGACAAAGGAACCTACCGAGTGTTTAAAATCTAGGTAAGAAACACCTTGGACCTGCAGAGTTCTTGCAGAGGACTAGAATAAAGCTGCAAATTATACTTTGTATTAGTGTTAAACTAAAACAGAAGCTTTGGCTTATGATAAAACAGTTTTTGTTCTGCCTAAGAGATTTTCTAGGTGATTTCAGTCTGAATATACATAAAAATAGAAAAAAATAAAATTAAGTAGTATGGAATTAATAATAGTTTTATGACTAAAACTATTTAAAAAAACCCCTTTCCTTATTATGTATTAGGTTTGACATATTCGGGGTTTAGCTGGTGTGGCTGTGTGTTTTTCTGTTCTTGGAGCTTGTAAGACCTAGTCATCCCTCTAAGTTAGAAGCTATATATTACTGATCACTGAACTACAAAAATAACACCAGTCTCCTCCAAACCGCTGGTTTCTGGAAGCATGGATTCAGCCTCAGAAAACACCTCTCCCTTGCAACTCTCTTATCTCACCGACCTAGTTACAGGAATTGTTGCTTCCTCCGACTGCTGTTTTGCCAACAGAGATGGCACGATGCCCCCTCTCATCCCATCCCTTGCTCCCATCCCTGCAGCACCAAGTGCCTCCTCTTCTTCCTCGTGGTACTCTTCAGCACACACTGACCGTCCTCAGTGATCCCTCATTTGAATCACACTACCCCAGTCTCTGACCATCCTCACAAACATTCATTTAACAAACATTTGTTAATCGCTTACTATGTTCTAAAGCTCTGAAGCACAAATGTAAATAGAAACTTTGCGGGCGTGGTTGGGGAGAGGTAGGCATCAAAGGGAAGCAGTTCAGAAGAAAGATTTTCTCCGAAGGGAAGTCACAGATTCATGCAACAGTATGAGCAATTCAAGGAGCCGTGAGGAAGTAGCTTGTAACGGTGAAAGGTCCCTGCACGCAGGAACGGCTAGATTGAGGACAAGAGGGAAGCGCCTTTTATGCCACCTTGAGGAGTTTGGATTTTAATCCCACGGGCCATATGGATTTTCAAACAGGGAATTAAAAATTAGGGTTTTCTTTTCCAAAAAGATATCTCTAGCAGCAGTGTGGAGGATGAATGTCAAAGGGGAGAGAACCCTCATTGCTGGGCCATTAGTGGCCAGACTAGGCCAGTGGCAGCCCAGACTCAGTGGGGTGATGTGGAGAGGAACGGCGGGCAAACTCAGGTTCCCCAGTGTCCTTCCTTTTTCTCACAACATCTTGTTTCTTCCATAGCACTTGGAGATTTTCATGTTATCACCAGATTATCATTAGATTACAAGTTCCTTGGGGGCAGGAACCACATTGGCCTCATTGACCTGTCAAACCCAGGCCTGGCATGAAGCCTGGTGTCTAATAGACATCCGTTTAGGAGTGGAAGGCAGGAACCAGTGGTAGATGTGGGTGAGAAAAATGAAGCGCATGGCTCCCAGGCCCCTAACTTGGGCAATTATTTGGATGGTAATATCTTTATCTGGGAAAAGGGATACAATGAGAGATGCAAATAGGGATGGAGGAGGTCAGGGAGGAGAGTTAGTGAGTTCTGTGTGGATGAGCTGATTTTGAGATGCCCGGAGGAGCATCCGGATAGAGATGCCTAAAAGCCATGCCTTCTTGCTTGCCTTTGTGAGGTGAGGGGGGAATACAGGAAATATTAACATAATCACTTACTAACAGCAGCTATGTAACTGGAACTTTGCTAGGTGGGCTTATAAGCATTAACTCTAATTCTCACAACAATTGTGATAGGGAGGCATTACTCTCCAGAGATGAGGAAACTTAAGATGGAATAGATTAATAATTTCTTCAAGATCACATTAGTAGGAAGCAGTAAAGTGGGATTTGAATCCAGGTCCTCTGACTTGAAAGTTAAAGTCATCTTCTCACCTCCATCACTACTCCTCACCTTCTCACCACTGCATTCCACACCCTTATGGTAGACTCTTCACAAAGGCTGCAATAATCCTTCTCAGCCCAGCACGCCCCTTTGCAATTTGGCGTTGCTGCTCCTTTCATCAAGAAGAGCCCATGAATCGGGGCTTGGCTGGGTGAATTGCTTTAACCAACAAAGCAGAGATGATGTTGTACAGCCTATGAGGAGGAGCCTAGGGTTCAAGAAGTCTTTTAGTTTCCATGCTCACTCTCTTGGAACTCTGAGACAAGAAGCCCAGGCTAACCTCCTTGAGGATGAGAGACCACATGGAAAGCCTAGCCTAGCTGACAACCCAAACCAATCACCAGGCATGTGAGGGAGGCAATATTGGCCACCAGGCTCCATCAAGCTTCCAGGCAACTTTTGACGTGGTCGAACCCAGAAGAGACCAGCAGAAGAATCTACCAGCTGAACCCTGCCCACATTTCCAACATACAGAATTGTCAACCATTAAGTGATCGCCATCTGCAGTCATTAAGTTTGGAGTGGTTTTTTGTAGGCAAATACAGTCGTGTGTTGCTTAACAACAGGAGTAAGATCTGAGAAATCCCTCAGGAGATTTTGTCATTGTGTGAACATCATAGAGTGTGCTCACACAAACCTAGATGGTATAACCTACTAGACATCTAGGCTCTATGGTCATTATCTCATGGGACCACCATCTATACGTGGTCTATCGGTGACTGAAACATCACATGCAGCACACAACTGTACACCACATCAAGCTGTCTCTGATGAGAGGGAGAAAGGATCTACTTATCACTAGCAGGGAGCAGGAAATTGGTACATGTCAGAAGGAGTTCCAGACATTTCAAATTATTTGAAACATCAGCTCCTTTTCCCCAGAAATGATAGGGAACTATTAATATCATATAGTTGAGTTTCACTTTGAGTTAAATAGGTACTGTGGGTCAGTGGGAAAAACTCAGCATCCTTTACTGTTGCTTCTATGGGGAAATGTTCCTCATTTGAATCAACTCATTTATAAACTCACTTCTGGTAAACTGAGGATGATTTATCCTGAGACACAATACTTCCCTTCATAAAAGCTGATCAGACAGAAAAGAGAGAACAGTGAGAAATCAGACAGAATAATCCTCATCTGCATTGACATCCTTGCAGGAACGTTTATGAAACAAAAAATCCAAAATGTAAATGCAAAAGTCTGCAGATGAGCTCCTAGAGTCTCGTGTTCCCGGAAGAGAATGACTTTCAGCTGTAATTGAATCATTAGGGGCCACATTCTGTGGGCACCCTAAGGTGATTATGTCCAGAATGGAGGCCTTCAGAACATCGCTTAGCAAAGGAAAACAAGGCTGGATACCAGTAATAAACCAATGCCCTTGAGCTACTCATTTTTTATCACAACCTAATTGAAACATACAAATTATATAATGCTCCCTGCTTGTGAGAGAGGGCAGGACTGAAATTCAGATGATTGATTCTGAAATTTAGCTACTAAGATAAGGTTTCTTCTTCAACAGAAAATATGTCACTGATCTAATTTCCAAGCAGCCAAGATAAGTGGAACTGTCATTCTGTCCTCCTATTGGAAAGATTCTTTGTCTTCCACATGAAAAGAAAGCTTCACAGATACATTTTTTGTTTCTAAAATAGATTCCTTGTCTTTCATTCCTTCTTTTCTTTTTAAGTAATTTAAAGAGTTGATTAAATTAACTGGTAAGCTCAAGAGGCCAGATTCTACTTTTAAATGCACACTTGTGGTTACTGCATGCAGCAGAAGAGCGACATGGCCTAAGGACAACAATTACATTTTATTCCCTGTACAAGTGGGGATATTTGGAAGGTGGGGGAGGGGGGAAGGGTGGGCCTGTTATCCAGAAGAACATCACAAAGAATAAGCTCAAGCTTGGTAATTTCTTAAAAATTATGATTCCTTTTGTGCTTGTGTGCGGGGAGGGGAGGTAGAAGGGTGACTGTAGTGCATTCAGAGACATAAATGCTTTGTCTTTCTTCTGAAACAAGAGAATAAATCCCACGGTTACAATTGAAGACAGGAGCGTCAAAGTGAACCAAGAGGAAGTGACTTAAGATGAATAACTGACTGTCTCATTTCACAAAAGAGAGATGTGTGGCAGTCATTAAGACAGGGTTGGATAAAACCTGATCTATTCATTTATGCACCTAATGCACCCGGAAACATGCACCCAGATCTCTATGTGTTAGAGATCAGGAGCTTCTATGGCTATGGGGTCTAAGTCTGTATGTCTGGGAGTAGAAAAGCATCTCCTAAAACTGCCGATTTATCTTAACAAACACACCTGTCTAAATTTTAGTTTCCTATCTCAATCAGTTTTATACCTCAATCAACATGTTTTTTTGATTTTATTAAATTCTACTGAATAAATATTTGTTGAGCATTTTCCATGCATAATACTGGGCTAGGTAGGCACAACAGAAGATCCAAAGATATATAAGATATTCTCAATCTTCACTCAGCTTATTAGACAAATAAGATAAAAATATTCATGACCATAAAACAAATATAGGTAAGCAGAGAGAGAACAAAACAACACGCACTGGGATTTCAGAGATAAGAAGGATTGTATCTGTTGGCAAGAGAATTAAGATTGCTTCATGGAAGAAGGACCTCAAACATAAATTTTCAACAGACAATCATGGAGTGATGGGGGTGTGGTTAGGAAGAGTTACAGATTGGTCCAATTTAAAGGAATGGCTGGAAAAAGGCCCAGAAGAGAAAGTCCATTATGGCTGAGTTTGGCTGGAGCCAGGGTGCCAGGAGGCAGAGAATTAGAATGGAAGGATGCTCCAAGTGAAGAGTCAGGGGCTAAGTCAGTAGGCAATGGGCCGAAGCGATGAGCACTGTGCTCAGATGATGGATAAGCAGGTACAAATTCAACATGAAGCTTCTCCAACACCGTTTCCATGACAACTGTGCCACATGACCAGCAGCCTCTCATTTTTGTGGAGCAAGTATTTTTATAACATTTTTCAAGGGAACCAAAGGTTCTACCATATGTATACAAAAACAAGTTGCAAAACCATGTGATCCCAGTTATATATATAAACTGTATAATTCCTTACAGAAAGTACTGGAGCCATGATTCATACACTCAGTTGGCATCTCTACAAAAGCATGATTTTTGACACTGGCTGCACATCACGTCACCTGAGGTGCTTAAAAAATAATGATAGGAGATCCCACCTCAGACCATCCCAATTGGCGGGCCCAGATACCTAGGTTTTAACAGTTCCCCAGGTGATTCTAACGTGCTGAACGAGATTGGCACCGCTGATGCAAAGGATTTTTCATTCAGGCAATTTACGTTATCTTCCGAGGGGTCCTTATATTACTGCACTTCAAGACCCAACTAGGCTAAAAAAAATTAATTTTGAATACATGGACATACAACATTTTAAACTTAAATTCTACTGTGGTTTTGAGTTTTGAATGAGTCAGGACTATCATCAGGAAGAAGAGGAAGATAGAAAAGCAGGAAGGGGCTGTAACAATAGATTTTTAATGACAAAGGAATTTTTAAGTGATACGTAAAACTGGACGTCTATAATGATCCTGGGCACATGAGAATGTGCTAGAGATTCGTGCGCTTATCTTCATACTACAAAACCCCCAACAATGGTCTTTAGATCTAGAATTACCTCCTGTTGGGGTCAAGACTTGAATGGGGGCCAGGGAAGCAGGCCATCTGGCAGGAAGCAATGTGACCCCTACTCCGCACTGGCCTCTCCCAGTCCTCTTCCTTACTTTTTCTCTCCCTTACTTATTATTATTATTTTTTTTTTGCTTTTCTCCCCTGTTTCTGCCCCTTCCTTGCCCCACATTTTGTATTTTGTTCTTTCTCCTTCCTCCATCTCTCCAATGACTTCATTTCTTTCTCACCAATACCTTCTCCCTTATTAACCCAAAACACCTGAATTACACACTATTTTAAATTGCTAGTTGTATTTTTTGAATGAGCTTGATGTTTCCTGGTCTTAGATTTTGAGTGGCAAGCTGAACATAATATCTAGTTCTCTTTAAAATAACGAATTTTAAATAAGCTGCTCTTCACTAACAAATGGGACAGCAGTATCTGATAAAGAAAAGAACACAAAACAAAACTCCTTGTCCTCTTGCCAGATGTTGCTGATAACGGAGAAGAAATGAGCACTGCCTGTTAGAAGAAGCTGTCACCAGGAAAGATGTTTCATGCAAATTCTCATGAAAAATATCTGACACTCTACAGGGCATTAAAATGACTGTTAGTTTTAGAAATTAAAATGAGAAAAACAAGTTGATAACAGTATAACACCATTCCCCAAATGTTGGGAGGATTTAGTTGCAGGGAAATCCACACACACCCAGAGATTATCACTGGCCACACACAGCTGTCAATGAAATTTCAATCTCAACAAAACACATTATCAAATGACAGCCGGTTGACCAAAGAGGAAACACAACACCACCCATAGAAATTCTTGACCTTATATTTTCATTTTGTCATTTTTTTCTGCCTGTAATGGGTTTCTTAAAATTAAATCAATCCATGCCCATGATCTCCGAAGGATGGATCTCAAAAAGCATTTCTTCTAAGAACCCTTCCTTGACTTCCCCTATATTCTTTCAGTGATTTCTTTTCTTAGGGTTTCCTCACCCACCTACAATGTGCCTGGAACTTTGGTGAGCAATTTACCAACATTATTTCTAATCGCTGCAACCATATTGCAATGCACATATTTGTAGCACCAATTTACAAATGAGGAAATCAAGGCTCAGACAGGTTAAGTAAACTGTCTATATCACAATTAACAGAGGCAGCGCTGGTATCCAAACCCATATGTTTAATTCCGAAGCCAGTGTTCTTTCTACTTCCTTATACTGTCTCCCTTCTCTGTTTCTTCTCAATGCCATCGTAAAATAAATTAACTGTTATTTTATTATTACTTCATAGTAACTTTGCACACACCCATTTTGTCTCCTCAATCAGACTAAAATAGTAAAAAAGAAAAAAAATTATGGAAAATTGTATCCTAAACATTCTGAGCAGTAGACATTGCTAGGTGTTGTTAAGGAAAATCAGCTACTTTGGGATAGCAATTATCTCCCACTAGTTCATATATAACAAGCTGAAAGTTCCCCTACGCGCTACCTAGTAATCAGTGTTGCTCTTAAAACAGAAAAGCCCTGTAGAGAGTTATGGATGTGACATGGAATTACGGGCACCTCTGTTTTGGAATCCATGCTGATGCAGACAGAGCCTAAGACTGCATCCTTTTTAAACCATTGCTTCATATTACTGGAGTTTCAAACCTCACCTGAAACGCTATGAAGTCATGTCCTCCCAAGTCTGTATTTATATAGTGATAAACCTAAATGAAAGGCTTTATGTTTATTCCTATTTAATTTTAACCAGTGGTTTTGGTCCGTTGTTCCACCTGTTGAAATGTTTTACAGTTCTTGGTCTGCCAACTAACACATCAGCCATCCTCCCCAGGAAGCAAGCACCCCTTCTACACGGGCCGCCTCCTTGCCCCCCGGGGTCCCTTAGTCTTTATTTGAACACACTTCTATTCTTGTATGCTAGACGATGCGCTACACAAGGACAAGGCCCTCATCTGTCCTGTTCACGACTGAATCCTGGCATTTAGCACAGGGTCTGGCACCGTGCAGAAGTTCAATGTTTTGAATAAATGAATGAATAAAAAGATGGGGAAAATGCGGACAGAACTGGGAAAGAAGGAAGACATCATAGAGAGAGGAAGAAGAGAGACCAGGATGAGTTCAGGGAACAGCTAGAGGCAGAGTTTGGAGTCTAAGATGCTTGAGTTACAAGTTATTTAATGTGTCTGAGCCTCATATTTTTATTTGCGAAATATCTAATATCAACCTCACGGGATTGACCTGAGAATTACCGGAGTTGATGAATGTGCAAACAGCTAGCATACAGGAGGTGGGACCCACTGCAGGGTCTCAGGCTGACTGCCCTTCCTGGGCTGCCAGTGCCATCAGACAACGAGAGTCCGTGGCTTTGAGTTCTCTGAGGCCCCTGGAGCATCCGGGCCTTGTCCTCAGTGCATTGCCTCTCTTTCCAAATGAATCACCTCATTAAAATGGGAGCTCTACTCAAACGGTGTGCCAGGACAGGATGACTCACTCACCCCAGCTGTGGTCGTCAGGAGAAAACCCTGCGTATTCAGTAGTTATAAAGTTTGAAGAGCCACTAATTTGCAGTGCTTTTGGTCTCAGTGTCTTTTATTTTCGTATTTTCAAAGAGGAAGTGCAGAAGACATCATTATGTCAGCAACACGTAACAGGCCAGTAGATTCTTAGGAAGTGAACGCACATGTTTACACTTTCAAAAGTTTCTCTTTTTGTCAAAAGGTCTAACTGGCTGTTTGTAGACAGCATAAGCATATCCATATGTTGGTTATTTCTTCCCCTGATGGTAAGCTATAGTGAAATACATTTTTAATGTAAGATAGGAATTTTGAAAGCTTATTTTCCACAAGCCTCAGACTTGATACTCTATTCAGCTTGTCAAGTAATGAATGCTGTTATGCAAATTAAACAAGTAACATCTAATCCTGAACACAATTTGAAAAGTAAATTCCCTTCCTTTTCCAAAGAGACAAATTGCAAAACTCTACCTCTGCAGATTTCTGATAAAGCCTAAAAATCAAAACAGTAAGTTTTATTCATCCTGAAAGGCTACGGGTATAAAAATAATCACATACTAAATAAGATATTCATATCATTACTATATTTGATATTTCCCATATAATAAACGGTCCTCTAGTACTAAAAAAAGGAAACATCATCATCTTCTAATCTGATTTATTTTGGTTAAACATAGGATTTATCCAAGATTTTTGAGTAGCTTTTATGTCTCAGAAGCTGCCCTTTATTTGGAATTCCCTGCCTTTAATCCCTTCTCGGTTGCCACACCCCCATGTGCCGCCTATTTTTGAGAAGGGGGCATGAGAACATGGGTGGGGCTCTCTGGGATGGCCTGAGGGCCTCAAGAGGCTGCCTCAGAAGCAGCGATAACAGAGTGCTAGACATTCCATTGAGAACAGCGAAATAGCTGCACAACAGTCCTCTGTCATTTGTTTTTAACCACACTGAGTGACTAAGAAGGTTTTCACTCTACGGGTTGTATTTAGTTCTCTCCCTTCTGCATATTTTTAAATGTACTAAACAGCCAGTTTCAGCATTGAATAGTTCTCACTTTATAAATCCCAACTTTCAAGATCTACACACAGCAGATTTCTAACACAAGGTTGAAGCTGCCAGAGGAAAACCAATTTTGTCACTAGAAATAGAAGTGACCTAGCAGGCATGAATGTGTCTCACTTGAATTACAGGTAAGTTGTTCAAAATCAAACAGATGAAGGCCTCATTCAGAAGAACATTTGTTTAGACATTTTTATAACTTTTCCCACATCAAACAATTTGGCAAGATTTTCATCTGAAAGTACTTTCCCAATTAAATTGGATTCCGGGAAAGTCACAGAAGTTCATAGCCCTGCTAGCATGTGCTAGGATTAGGATTGTGCAGGACAGAAATGCGTTCCCTTTGCATGAGAGCACCAGAGAGTTGGCAAGTGAGAGAGGAATGTCAGTGCCTGACCCACCCGTGCCCACTCCTTTTGCTGAACAGATAATCTGGCCCATCCCTTTCTGATTACTTTCATCCCTTTCCACTCCCTTTCAGATTACTTTAGGGACATATGAAAAGATCACCATCAAGTAATTTTCCCATGACACCTAGATCACAAATGTCACATGGTATCCCCAAGAACCACAAAAGAACCCTACCTTTCTACCTCCAGAGCACTGTATTAGTTCTCTGCCTACCACCCCATCACAGCCCTGCAGAAAGGATGGCTTTTGTGGTCTTAAGGAGGTGACTGTGGACAACTTGGACTTCCTAAAAGACTCCTGAGACCCTGGTAGAAATATAGGTGCTCCATTCCTCTTTCAATCACGGTTTTATTATTTTATGCTATCTTACCCTACTCTTCAACTTCCTGCAGTGAAGGATCGATCTTAATACACAAACCATTTTTATAAATATATTAAGCCAATGGATAGCATAAACATGGCTGATCACTTTCCAACTGTGTTAGCTAACTACGCCTAAATGTTTCATCCGCGAAAAACAGAATTATTCCAACAAACATACAGAACTCAGGTTGAGCACTAATTGAGTGCTACTCCCACATCAGGGGCCACAGAACTTATTTGTGACCTTGAGCAGGATGCCTGGATGTAACTGCCGTGCTGGTGGGCAAGGGAGATGCTCTGGTGAAGGGTGAGGCTATCCATCCAGGGATGAGGTCAGAGTGGCCTTCTCAGTCAGCTCCGCTGACACTCAGCCTTGTGTGCTTCCTGTGGCCCAGCTATGATCCCACTCAACAGAGGGGGTAACTTGTACTGATTAATGTCAAGTATATCTCTGATTTGTAAGCGTATCACCAAAAGCTAAAGTTAAACTTTCAAAGCAGTAAGAATCTAAAGATGATGTTTGGATTTCAACTACACTGAAAGGAATAAAAATAAAGGCCTCCCTCCAGTGGAAACAAATCCACTGAGCAATGAACAAAACATAAACGGGCTCTTTTCATCCGGTCTGCCACAGTCCCCAAGGGAACTGCATATCCTCTCCAGGTGGGCTCCCAACTGGTGATCAATTTGTAAAATGTATTAGTGCAACGACTGAATATACGTACTAGTGAGAGGATGAATGTTGCATGTAGGGTAACCAGCTAGCCTGGTTTACCTGAGACTGTCCTAGTTTTAGCACTGAAAGTCCAATGTCCCAGGAAACCCCTGCGTCCAAGGCAAGGTGGGCTGGTTGGTCCCTAGCAAGCGGAACATCAGGCTGAGAATGTTGTGGGCTGCAAAGGAGACTGAGGTCAGAGGGGTAGCAAATGATCAAGCTAGCTGCAAAGAAGATCTCTGTAGACCTGACAAGGTAGGCATCTGAGGGGAGTGGATAGGAGAAGCTGACGTCAGAACAGTAGGTTCTGACAATGCTAAAGAGAGAAGTGGATGTGACACTGTGGGGGCCTTAATGATACAGTAAGACATCATTATGCTGCATTGCCATTATGGCTGATTTGTTTAGCGTTGTCTTAGGTCTCTCGATCCCTTCTTTGGCGTCACTATGTTCAAGTGTTTGAAAGTACGCTGTGAATACAACAAACTTGAAAACCTCAAATACATGGATAAACTAATTTGTGTATGATTCATACCCAGAAAGATCCAAGTATTATAACTCTGTTCTCGGCTTACGATAGCGGTGGATAAGTCCTCATATTTAGGATGGTGAGCAGAACTTTCACCACTATTATCTGAGCTAAAGATGAAGATTTATCGAGCACCCCAGTCTTTAAGGGGACCACTCACAACTGGGGCCAAGCTCCTTCCTCCAGGGCTTGCAGGCCCTACAGCCATCAACCACACCCCTGCCCACTCTCCCAAGTCTATATAAAGAGGTGAACGGGAGGGAAGGAGTTCATGGCGTAGTGAGCCTCGCTGACAACTTATTTCACCAAGACAAATTCTCTCTTCTTGTCGCAAAGGCCATGTGAGGCCATTCTGAGGCCACTGGAGAAAGAAAAAATCAGATTGAGTCAGAGTGAGTCCAAGTAAGCCTCTCCATCACCAACAAGCAAGAGTTGTACACAGAAAGATCTCCCCCCTTATCCTTCTCTGCCACACTCCTTCCAGGGGAGGGAGGGGCTGCTTCAGGATGTATAAACAGACGCTTACCTGTAACTCTGGAGGGAAGAGACCAGCGTCTTGGTTCTACCCATCCTGAGTTGCAGAGAAAGCACTAACTAGTGGCCCTTCTGCTTATGTTCCCCAACTCACACTCATAATGATGGTCCACAGGTAATAAAAGACCCTTCATAATCACCAAAGAAAGAGTACATGTATTCAGATTTCATATTAAATATAAATAAAAATATAGACATATAAGTTTGATTACCATCATCTGATCACTTTCCAACTGAGTTAGTTAACTAGGCCTACTGAAGTCCTAAAGGAACTGAGCATACTCAACAACTGAAAAAGGATTAATTTTCCAACAGGGTTTCATGGAGTGCCAAATTCAGAATGGGCCTCGGGCCTGTTGCCAGCCCTGAGCTGTGACTGCTCTGCTGTGCAGACTCGAATAGGCATGGAGCCTAAGACACTATCCCAGGTGGACGATGAGCATTCATCCACCGTGCCTGCACACACCTCTGCATGCTCAGCCTCCTGGGGAAGGCTCCTGCTGGCCCCGGGGCTCAGAGGTTGCCCCTCCAGCCACACATTCAATGGTGTTTCCATTTTGTCAACCTGCTTCCTTTCCTCTTGCAGATTATTGCTAGTCACATGGGCTCTGTGCTCTTCACCTATTACATGGCTTCCTCACTTTCCTTCTGAACCCATTAGCACTTAAATGGTTTAAAAACTATCAGACTATTCATTCCAAGGCCATATGCAACACATTTCCTCCCCTTTCAATGGTTTTTACATCTTCTACTTTTGTTGCTATGGTAATCACAGGTCTGTTCTTACTAGAACTTTGAACTACTTTTGAACTTTGAACTATTACTGCTTTTGCATTTATCACATCAGAGTCAGTTCAAAATGATTGCAGAAACCCTTCCAAATCCAGCTTAAACACGGCAAGCACATTCACAGACACGACGGCAGAAACAAAGATGACGACCTATTGCTGCTAACCCCATCCATCAGTGAGTAGGATCGATGAGGATTTCAGTATCATTTGTTTAGATATTGACATTTTTCAGTTGAAAGTAAATAGAGAAGTTTCTGTATTTGAACCACAATGTTTGCAGTGAAAATAAAGAATAATTCAATCCTTATGCCAATCCTAAGGATATTTTAAAGAAAAGATGGTACTGCTTAGAGACTGACTCTGGAGCTGAAGGTTAGAGAAACTTAAAAAAATGACTCTAAGTTTCTTATCAAGAAGAAGAGAAGAGTAGATGAAGGTCTGACCAAAATAGGAAAAGGTTCTAGACAGAAAATTAATATATTCAGTTATTTTAAACTTGTTGATGAGAAGTGACAGTGATTATACAGTTAGAGGTTTTCATTAAGGCAATTTGAAATGTGGAGCTGGAAAAGAGGTGTAAGGTCTGACCTACAGATGTAGATTTGGGAATCATGCCCCTGAAACTGGAAATAAAAGCCACAAATGGGGACCCAATCTTTGGGAACATAGAGCTGGGGGCAGGAATAGGAGTTGCTGGCAAAGTCATCAGTAGAAAGTCAAGAGAAGCAGGGAAATAAAGCACCAAAGAAGTTAAGGCAAGAAGAATTCCAATAAGTAGGCAGAGGTCAGTAAACTACCATGGATTGAACGCCAAGGCTGCACGCAGCACTGAGGACAGACAGTAAACGTGACTGACGCCATGGCAGCCGCCTGGGAGCCTGGAGCTCAGAGAACACTGCAGATGGCTAAACCTCAGGAGAGGAGGAGAAGGTGACAGGCTGAGTTGAAAATATGTGGATTACCATTAAAAACGATTTGTAGGCTATTTACAGAAATATAATCTATGAGCTCCAGAAATGATTTTACTCTTACTTTATATGGATTGGGATTATTACATCACAATGAGAGCCATAAATTACTAAAAAGAAGGAGGTTGGTTACTTTTATCAGATTTTGCCAGCCTTTTCAGTTCCTCACAGGAGGGCAACAGAAACAAAGCACTGAGGCCAAATTTCAGTTTGAACATCTCTGGGAATTTGCATTTAACAAGAAAAGATCATCACTGTAAATATATTTTCCAATTTGTAACAGCTGAGACTCATAAATGGAGATTGTATGGCATATAACAGCTGACAGATTATCAGCATGTGTTGGCAAGAGCCCTTTGGCTATTAAAAGATAATTAAAACTCACTATAATCTTCCAGCTGCTTCATTTAGTCATTTTGTTTTATATGCATGTGATAAGGCTCTGATTCATTTGAAACAGACAGTTCCCCTTTATCAGCTTCTTGGGTTAAGCTGGTGAGCGATCGTCCCTCATCTGCAAATCTCCTTCCAGATACAGAATTTGCTCGAAGTGTCTTCCTCTGGCTTTTGCATCGATGGTTCTAGTTGCCCAGAAGAAGTGGGTTCAATAAAGTGGCCTCTATTAGCATAGTTAAAGCAAGCAATAGCCCATCCATATAATGTCAGTGGAATAAACGCTTTTATAACCATCTTCCTAAAAGATAGATGTGCTAGAGAGCAGTTGTTCTGTGCTTTCAATAGGAGAGAAACCAAAGAGAGGAAGTTTTAATTGGATTTTGATTAAAATTAGAAATAGTTTAATGACTGTAAAGGCCAATAGTACAGGAACATGCTATCACAAGAGACCACGCAATCTTCATTCTAGAGATTAGGAAGGGAAAACAAGGAGCACGGGGGAAGGCGGTAAAGAACAGCCTTTTCAGTAGCCATTGTTTAGACACTCTAGCCAGAAGGCACAGGGCTGGGTTATAAAACGTTTCAAGCTGTTTCTAAATGCAAAGTACAGAATATTTCTGAGAATCATTCTTACAGTTTTCAATTAAAGATTTCCAGTTCAATTTTATGTGTAGTTTTTCTACACAAGGACCAAATAGAGCCATGCATCCTTTTACAGTCAGACTGATTTAGAGAAGGGCTCCAGAGACCGGGAATTAGATGTGCACGGTCATTATAGAGCCCCAGTGAATTATCCAGTCTCTGCCTCCAGAAAGAAAAGAAGCTTTCTCTTTAACTTGCTATTCCAAGAACAGATCGTGCTTTCTCACACTGCTAGGCTACAGCACATGAGACTCTTCTCCTATGAACATCTTTCTTTTCTATCTTTGCTTGGGTTTTGCCTTCAGAAGTCAGCTGGAGCATCCCCTTATCTTGGAAGCTTCCCCTAAACATTCACTGTGGACTTTGTGGCTCCTGTCACATCCTGCACTTGCATCTGTCATTGTACTTTTGCCCTGTACTGTAATTCCCTCTGTAACTCCCGCCCTCCCCACCCCAATATAGTGGAAACTCCTGGAGGGCGGTGCTCTTGTCTTGTCTTGCCCAGCTTATAACAGGTGCTAGATAAATGTTGAGTGAATAAATGGGGGAATGGACAAGAGAAATTATCTCTTGAGGAAAAGACTGGTAAAATTTATACTGTTCTCATTTTCATAGGGATTGACAATATCCTCTTTCTGAGATTTTGGTAGAAATTAAACATTACTAGAGAAACATATTGATAAAGAGGATATTCAGGCAAGAATGTTCATAGAAAAGGAAAGGT
Source organism: Equus caballus (assembly GCF_041296265.1). Taxonomy (NCBI): domain Eukaryota; kingdom Metazoa; phylum Chordata; class Mammalia; order Perissodactyla; family Equidae; genus Equus; species Equus caballus. The sequence continues at coordinate 29,747,628 of NC_091700.1, forward strand.
CCTCTTCAAAATAGGCCTCTCACTAGTGTCTCCACTATTAAACGTCACATTCGCTTTAGTGTCTGTCCCTATGACCTGATGTCATCTCAACCTTGGTGGAGGATACGTCCTTAGTCCTTACACTACCATCCTGGGTCACACCTACAAAGTTGTCAGCCAAAGAGAGCACTGAAATTGGTCTGGGTACAGTTTTATTAAGTCTCAGGGGTCAATGGCAAAGGTCTCTCTGTTTATGGTTGGGTCAGGCCCAAGAAATCAACAAAAAGTCATACCGCTTTTAGTTTAAAAATCGTTACCGGTATTTCCACAGAAAGCAAACATAAAAGGTTGATTTATCTCTACCTATGCAGGCCTTTCTAAGCTATGACAGCTGTCCTGATCTCCACTTCTCAAATCAGCATCAGCTCTTTAATCAATGACAAATGCCACCCTGGCCTCATTAATACTGGCTTTACTCTGCTGAAGAACCTCCAATGGCTTCTTAGCATTAGAAGCAAAGTCAACGATTTCTTGACCTTTGGTTTTAAGTAACACAGCTTCTCTGTAGACCTGGTTTTATTCCTTTCTATCTTTAAAACAACAGTTTTCAATGGTTCATAGGTCATACCAGTGTGAGGTGGATGGCAAGTGATGTGTTACTAACAATATTGCCACCACTCCATTCGCCAAGCACTTACATCAGGCTATTTTTGAACATCTGTAATTCTCATAGTAATCCTTTGGGATGGGTATTATTACTTAATTTATACAAAGAACCTGAGGCACAGTGGGGTTAGATAACTTGTCTAAGGTTAAACAGCTACTCCTGGTGGAGCCTGGCATTTATTCCAGGTCTTTCTAACTCCCCAGCCAGTGTTCTTAATAATTAAATCACATCGCCTCCCACATAGTTAAAACATACACATGGTTTTAAATATAAATTTGCATACATTCAAAACCATCCCTCATAATAGCATCTTTAACACTTATTTGCAATGAAAGGGAAAGGAGGATTTCCAGCTGGAGCGCTGGGAACTGTGCTCCTTGCTGCAGCTCACTGAGGCAACCACTGCCAAAGCTGCTTCCACAGGTGGGACAAGTTTCCTCTGGTTTCATTTCACTGTCCTTTACATTTTATGGGGAAGTTGTCAAATCTGAGGCCCAGAGGAGAGTAAACATCCACTTTTGTCTGTTACTGCTGAACAAAGGTTGAAAACTGACTTCAAAGCATGGCAGACACTTTCCTGTGACCACACCTGGACACTGTCCAAGGCCCAGGGCTCACTCATCCCCTAGAACAGCCAATACCCAATTAGTTCATTCGATGCTTTCATGTGTATGTTTTGTGCATCAATTAATGTCTAGATACTACAGCATTTTTCTATCTTCATTTGAGAATCTAAATTTACCTGACCAATACATTTCTAAAAGAATTCACAGGTTTCATTTTGAGACCCTCCACAGTGTAATGTCTTAGTAAACAGAATTTTTTTCCCCTGAAAATATAAGTCCTTCTTGAATAAATGGAGAATCAAGAATTTTGAGGCAGTCTGGTAACTTGAAGCCAAAACCTTCATATTTTTATTAGGGTACATCCCGGATGTAATTATTTAAATTCCTCTGTCTGTCATGCAAGTTCCTGTAGAACAATAACTGTGATCTCTTCATCTCTCAATTTATATGTCCAGAGAAGATTCTGGCACACAGTAGGCATTCAAGAGATGTTTGTGAAAAGAATAAACAAAGGAATGAATTCATTTTTATCTAGATCGGTGGTTCTCAAACACGGGTGATTTTGCTCCTCTAGGAACACTTGGCAATGTCTGAAGGCACTTTAGAGACTTCAAGTTTTGGTTCTTGACTTTACAGAAGGACACTTCTGGTATCTAGAGGGTAGAAACCACAGAAGCCACTTATCCTACAAAGCACAGGACTGCCCCCACAAAAAAGAATGACCCAGACCCAATGTCAATAGTGCTAAGGTTGAGAAACCCTGGTTTAGAGCCAGGGTATCTACAAAAATTCCATAAGCAGACAAGAGATCTCAGAAATAAACCAGATCTCATATTAGGAAAAATGCTATGGTACCCACTCATATCATTTATAGAAAATATTTCACAGAAACATAAACCAAATTGGAGATCCCAGGTGGTCATTTTCATCTCATAGCTCATTTTTGTTCTCCCAACATAAGCCTCAACCAGATAACGTCTTTGGACTTTCAGAAGTCAGCATTTGTGGGCTGACCCATAGCCCAGAATAACCCGAAGAACGAGACTTTCATTCAATAACAGTGGCATTATTTTTTATTGTGGGCCATGGCTCATAATATGCAATTCAGCTAAAAGGGAAAGATACAAAACATTTGAGATGACTGGCAGGAGAAAACTCTAAAAATGCTCCAGCACAAAAGGGGATTAAAATGTCACAGGAAATTTTTTTCTTGAAAATGGAATGGCTTATGAATGCTTCATTCTTTCCAGAACAGTTAAAACACTGTATGTGCGGGCTGCCTGAGTTCGTAAGGCAGGGCAGGCCTTTCCTTTTGTTCTGCTGCTCGCCCCTAGAAGGCTTTCCCTCGTGAACTTGGGCCCGTGAGCAGTGAGAAGATAGGGGCGGAAGATGCTTCATCTAAGTGAATAATCTGGATTGTATTTATCCTCCCTTTTCAAAATGAAGAGAGACTGCCTCAAAACTGGGAAGCAAAAGAGACTGAGCAGAGACAGCCAAGTCTTTCACTGGAGATAACATTTGCCTGACATTTTAACTATCATCTATTACCTGAAGACTCATTTGTCCAAGGCAGAATGAAGCCAGCTCTTGCTCTGACATGGAATGCAAAGTGATGAATGAGTCTATCAGAAAGGATGAGTCATAGCCAGACTTTCTGCATCGGGTGGCATTAATCAGGTGTCGATACGGAGCGGGGCCCCATCTGCCTGGGGCCTGCCTTTGCCAGACGCCCTGTCCTGTTGTCTCTCCAGTTCCCAGTGAGCATGGGGCCTCGCAGGATGCAGGCAGCCCTCTGTCGCAGCTGCAGTTTCAGCTTGCCTGTGAGATGCGATCGGGGCTCCAAGGGGATAAGGAGTGTTTCTTTCCTGACGACCTGCAGATGATCCAAACTTTCTGGGTTTAGATTAATTTCCTGTTCGGCATGTTTGCAGGATGAGAAAACAATTATCTCCAAAATTACGAGTAATTAGCTGTTTGCTTGTCATTGGAAGATAAGATCTTACTGCCCTCCCACAACACACCCAGACCACACACACACTCACATACACACACACGCACACACACACACACACACGCACACACACGCAGGCACACACAAGCACCCTGTGCTTCAGTTTTTCAGGTGTTATTTATAAGTCTCAGTCTGGGAGGTAAGAGCAAAATTCCCACCCAGGCCTTAACCCATAGTCTTAACTGTGCTCGTGTGAGCACTGCGCGGCTCTCCTGAAGGGTAAAGAGCACCTGGGAGCACAATGTCTGTCACAGTGACTTATGCTCATGACAGTGGATGTGGTGGACTTCACACTGCCCAGGACACGAGAAAATTGAGAAAAACCACTTCCCCCTTCAAGTCCTCTCTCTCCAGCTGGTGGCGCTAGCTGAAGGACCAGAAGGAAATAACAACACGAGACTGAGGATCTCAGGAGGGTGTCTAAATTCTGGCTTCCTCACTTACTAGCTGTGGGATCTCAAGCAAGTCATTTAGCTCCTCTGAGCTCCAGTTTCCTCATTTCTATAAGGAGGGTTATAAAACCTCCCTGTAAAGCAGGATTTCCCAACAGTGGCAGTATTGACTTTTCCGGTCAGATAATCCTTTGGTCTGGGGGGCTACCCTGTACTTTGCAGAATGTGTGGCAGCATCCTTGGCTTCTGCCTACTGGAAACTGGTAGCACCCATCCCCGAGTTGTGATAGTCAAAAATATCTCCAAATATTGCCATTGTTCCCTGGAAGGTAAAATGCCTCTGCTTGAGAACGACTGCTGTAAAGGAGCCTCCTCTTCTTTAATTTCTTAACAAAATACCACCCAGAAACTTTAATTCTACCCCTAAGAATTAAGGGTAGCAGTAAAAAGAAATGGCTGTGAGTAAAACGAGAGAACTCAGAGTTCTCGTCTCTGGAAAACAGGGTTTAGGATAAAATTGAGAACCATCTGGCCTCACTTGGAGACTCTTCTCCAGCCCTAACCCTTGGAGATACTGAATTTTGTTTTAAATTTGGGCAGGGAATTCTATTCTAATCTTGTGCAAGGAGAAGGGGTGAGAGCATATTCTCCTTTGCACAGGGTGATGGCGCTTAAACAAGATAAAGTATGTGCAGAACGACGCCTGTAACTATTCACGCAGTCATAGCCAAAGAATTAGTGCAATGTGGCTTATGTAGGAATGTCACCGAGGCACTCTCTTCAGACCTAAGGGCAAAACCACACTCCCTGGTCATTCTGGTTATAGCACTCAGACAAATGAATCAGTCAAAGGCCAGCCACATGCCAGCAAGAATGACAGAAACTCAGAGTTATCAAATGTGTCAAACATGTCTTGTTGCTGTTCTGAAGTCTATCTGTGAATTCTTTGGCCCTCTTCCCACTGAGTGGTAGGCCGTTGTTTCCTTCCCTTGAACCTGGGCAGACCTTTATGACTATGTTCACTAACAGAATAAAGCAAAAGGGACCCTATGGAACATCCAAGGCTACCGATAAAAAGGCACACGCTTTTGCCTTGCTCACTCTTGGAAGCAGTCTCCAAGTGATGAGGAAGCGTAAGCAGCCACATGGAGAGGACATGTGTAGATGTCCCAGCTGGCAGGTTCTGCCGAGGTCCCACCTGTCCGAAAGCGTAAACTGCCAGTCTTGGGTGTGAATGAGGCTTTTGATGATTCCAGAGCCCGGTCCTTGAGTTATCCCCGACCTTAAAGTTTTTCCAGCTGAAGTCACAGTCATCATGGAGCAGAGAAAAGCCATCTCCACTGCATCTTTTTCAAATTCCTGACCCACAGAATCCATGAGCATAATAACGGTTGTTTAATGCCACTAAATTTGGGGTGGATTGCTACACAGCAACAATAACTAAATATACCTCCAGAAAGTTCGACTACTGCTGCTCAAGGAATATGTCCACTGGGGAACTTGTGTCTTGTAGAATTATCTCAGCTGAAAGTTACATCAGAAACACGAAGGGGATGGGTCTGTCACTGGGCACGGTGAGGAGCTGAAGGGTCCACGTTTTACCAGTGGTATCTAGAGGTCTTTCTTGATACATAGGCGATGCAGAGGTGGTGATTTCTTTCATGGCAGGTGGTGTACAGAGAAGCTTAATCAGCAGGAAAGACAGAACTGGCTTTACATATAAACATCAGACAAGAACACTAAGTGTGAACCTTGGAAGAACACTCCTTTGGGAAGCCATGAACCTTTAAGAGCCAGTTATTGGGTCATGAATAGCCGGTCCTTGAGAATAAGCTGACATTGACCTAGATGTTGGGCAATGACCTCTAGTATTTGCTTGTTGGGAGAGGTCATGGGAGTAAGTGTGACCACGACCTGCCAAGAAGAGACGCTTTGCCTGACTCGCCATGACCTTTTACCCATCTTGATCTATAGGGATAGCCATCTTGATAAAGAAAGATAAAAGTGGACTAACTTGAGAGAAATGGTGAAAACTTGCTTTCTGAGCAGGAGTCAAGAGACTAGAATGTGTTGAGAAAATAGTAGAATGTGTGCAAGGGTGCTAAAGAGTACAGTGGATAATTTAGCACCATTTGGGCCTTATCCGAGCAAGCCAATTCTCCAACAGGGCTTCTTCCCCTTGAAGCACACCAACTCCGTCTCCTGGAGGCTCCCTAGTCCTCTCATTTAATTGGATCTAACCTGTGGCTAGATTCAGAACATGAACTACAATTCGGACCGGGAAGTAAAACTTTATATTAATAGCTCTTATAAAATACCATACGAGTATTTTTTATTCAATACACAGTGGGGCACCTGCCTGAGGCAAATATGTGCAATTTCATGTCATAAAATATTTAAACATCTTTAAATTACTTCTGGAAGAGTTCACATCTGAAATTCTCTTTCTTGATAAAATAATGACTGGTTTAAGAATTTGATATAACAACAAGAACAGGTGTCTTAGAGGGACATTTGTTTATTGGATGTCTCTACAAATTAATCTCTGGTTTCAAACTCTTTCAGCCAGTTGGCCAAATTTAAGCATTTTGGTTTATTCACATTTCTAAAATCAGGCACTAAATTATGTTTGTATTTGCGTACATAATACTCTTAGAAAAGACTTTTCTTTGAAATATGAATTCATTCAAGCTAATTTGTAATGTCTAGAGGTTTAAATTCAAATCTTATGACACATATTAAATTCATTTAATATTTGTAGTTGATTTTATTTATTCCTTACCAATAAATTTTTAAAGGGGTCCTGCCTAAAGCAGAAGGAAAATCTATAAAGGACCGTCACATAATTTAATTACAATCCAGTGAAACTTCTGTTGTAAGGTGACCCAGATTTTACTGAGTAAGAATTACTGATAACACAAATCAGTAGGTGTCTCCAAGTAGAATGAAAATCTCTAGTAGAAGTTACATAATAAATTTAAATTAATGGATTCTTATTATAGTGAGCAGGGAAAAAGCATGAAGAGATAAATTAGTAATTGAAAACATTAAAATTTTATAAAGCATATAAATATTTTGCCATTCTGAAAAGTCAGGGACCTAAATCCTATATTTATCATTTCTTTATCACTACAGTCAAAGTCCTCATCCCTCATGATATTTTTGAGGTATTCACTGTAATAACAGCAACAACAACAACTATAAAGAGAAGCCTGGAGCGGTGGCAGAACATAGACTTAGAGTCGGAGAGCCCTGGGTTCAATTCTTGGCTCTGCTAGTCAGTTGGGTTTAACTTGAACAAGTTACTTTAACCTCCCTGGGCCTCAATTTGTTAATCTTTAAAATGGGAGCATCAAGGATACCTACAACTGCGAGGATTAAATGAAATAATTATGTATATTGTTTAGACAGGGCCTGGACACAAAATATGCTCAATGACTATGACTCTCTCTCTACATTGTCTGACCACTTTGAACCCATGTTCATCTATTCATCTTTCTGAATTACTGTTTTCATCCTGTTACTTCTCTACTCAAAAAAACCCTCATTATCTATCAAATACATTTCAAACTCACTGCAGTCTGGCCTCACACTTCTTTTTCAACCTTATCATCTATACTTCCTACAATCCCCCATTTCATTTCACCAGGTTTGGGCTACATTCTTAATGAGTCAAACCACACTTTTCACTTATTCTGTTGCCTTGCTTAGAATAACTCACTCTAATTTTTGCCCAGTGGAAACACAGCCACCTTCTGTAGCTCAGGCCTAATAATCTTTTTCCTTCCCCTACCGCCCTGCTGACCTTGTACTCTTCTGAATGGCTATGTTTTAATAGCCTGTTAGTCACTGAACCATGTGCTCCCTTAAATTGTCGATATTAATTACAGTTTATGTGTCTTATCTCACTCAATTGTAATCTCCTTGAGGGCAGTGATCAGCTTTTATACAATTTTCTATCATACACAATGTCAGCAAAGATCTTGCACCCAATTGACTTTAAACAAATATTTGCAGAAATATTGACTAAGTTTAGGTTCTCCACTAACATAGCTGGTGCATAAAAAGTGATTTTTGTTTCTAAAATGCAGCCTCTCTTAATTTGTGTTAGTTATTGCCATGTTACCAAAGTTGATTTCATGAGAAATTTGCCCCTGTGCTTCCAGGGGAGCAGACGCTACTGTAGCAGTATTAGCCCGGACATAAGCTCTCTGTAGATGACGGGCCCCGACTTTCCAAGGACACAAGAGAGCAGCACTGCACTTTTCACCAGAGGGAGAGAGTTCCACGTTCCTGGACGATCAGAGCCCAGTTACTCAGATTCTAAGGAAGACACATGGCAAACAATGGGGTAAAAACTGACAATGTCTTAATCTCAGGATTCCCTGGACAGCTAGTTAAGAATCAGCCCCCAGTAATACCAGACATGGATGCTTTCTGCTGAAGGGATGGAAGTTGAAGCAACCGAACAACAAAAACCAAAACGCCACCACCAAACCAATAGCTAAAGCTGGAACTGGACTCCTTCCATTGTACCTCCACTCTCCCTGCTCGGATGCCCATCCCTACACCTATAACACCCTGTGGCACCTGTTTAAAGTCTACCCACTAACCTGTGGCGTGGACTGTATTTTAATGTGTTGTTATATCCCGAGGATCTAAGAGCACATGGCACAGATTAGGTCCTCAAGAAGTGATCTTGTGAGTGAGTGAACGAATGTTCCTCCATGCAAAAATGCGAGGACAATGAATGCACTTCATTTTCTATAAGCCAGTTGAGTGGTGACAACTAGAGGTTCAATGTTTTGAGTTTAGCAAAACTTAGTAAAAACAGAAGACTTAAAAGGCTGTCTTTGAAAGAAGCCAAGGGGATTCTAGGCTTTGAAGCTGTCTTGTCCTGCTGCTTGTGCTGCCTCTTTTCCTCTAGGCTTTCCAGCAGGCTGCTGTCGTTGAGGGGAGGGTGAAGGTGGGATGATATGCTTCCTTTGGGCTTATCTTACCATATCTCATGAGAGTCCTTAGGGGGATGTATTATTCTTTCCCACTTGACTGCACTGCCAAGGCGGATGCTTTAAAGATTCAGTGCTTCATTTGGGGAAGTTAGATTTGAAAGATTAAGAGTTAGATATGTTTCTGGGGCAGCCTCGTGGCCGAGTGGTTAAGTTTGTGCGCTCCACTTCACTGCCTAGGCCTTCACCGGTTGGGATCCTGGGCATGGACCTGGCACTGCTCATCAAGCCATCTTGAGGTGGCATCCCACATTGCAGAACTAGAAGGACCTACAACTAGAATATACACCTATGTGCTGGGGGACTCTGGGGAGAAGAAGAAAAAAAAAGATTGGCAACAGATGTTAGCTCAGGGCCAATCTTTAAAAAAAAAAAAAAAGTTAGATACGTTTGCATCTCACGCCAAAGTTAAAGTTCATACTCTGCATCTACGAAGGTTGGTCTCATTAGTTGAATAACTAAAAATATTATCTGTTACACCCAGAGTTTGACAGCTATCTGCTTTCAGATAAATTCCATTTGATTAGGAAAATCTTTGTTTAAATTGCATAGTTTCTAAGCTGCCCTTGTCAAACTTTTTCTCCTCCGAGGAAACTTCTAGACATTCTAATTTCAGATCCACTACAATTGCGGCCCTTGTTTAGCTTCCACTTTATGTAATTATCCAAACCTGGGTATTTTTTATCCTCCCTACAGTGGTTAATCCAGAGCCTTGGGCCATGTTGCTGATTTGTAGCATCCTTGTTTCCTTTTTAGATGAACACACATTGCGCCCTGAGTAAGCACTTAGCATGTGTGACAACAGTTTCATCCCACAACTCCAGGCGGGAGACATCATTATTTTTATTTTCACTTTAGATGAGGAAACTAGCTTACAGAGGTCATGGAACTTGCTCAAGATCACACAATCAGGGCTGGAAGTAGGATTTAAATCCCGCTTCAGAGAACACCACAGCCCATTGCATCTACAAGTTTCAGAAAATGCACAGCCTCTTAGGGCCAAAGAAAAAAATATCTGAAAGAGTTTTTCTTTGATAAATCAAGGATCTGAAGGCTTTATAACTTCCATGTCAAACTATTAACATGAATCACAAAACACGGCAATTTATTTAAATGGCTGACGATTGAGTGGAGTCAGCACGAAACAAGAAATGTGTTCTGCTCAGCCAAAGGCTGCAAGGAAACTCAGAGCAGCACATATCTGAGAGGCGGAGAGAAGCTAGTCTCACCCTCATGTGCAAGAAAGAAGTCAATAAAGGCTTAGGGTTCAGTTTTTGTTGGTGTAAAAGGTTTCAGAAGGCCATTCAAGTGTTTGGATATTTCTCCATCCAGCAAACTCCTTCCCTCTTCATTCACCCCCCTCCCTCAAATTGCATTTCATTCAAGACACCAGCCTTTCCAAATAATAACCAAATATATAGTGTGTTTAACAATTTTCTAAGCTTGTCACACAAATCTGAGCTTAGTAATTGCCCTTTCTCCTGGAATCCACCATCATCAGCACACTCAAACATTTAAAACAAAAAATAAAACCCCTACCAAAAATATCAAACATGGGCTGGCCCTGTGGCAGAGTGGTTAAGTTTGTGTGTTCCACTTTGGTGGCCCAGGGTTTCACTGGTTTGAATCCCGGTCACTGACCTAGCACTGCTTATCAAGCCATGCTGAGACAGCATCCCACATAGCAGAACTAAAAGAAACTACAACTAGAATATACAGCCATGTGCTGGGGAGCTTTGGGGAGAAGAAGGAAAGGAAAAAAAAAAAAAGATTGGCAACAGATGTTAGCTCAGGGCCAATCTTTAAAAAATGAAAAGAAACAAGAAGATGACTCTCTAAAAAATTACATATATCAAACAAAACCCAAACATTTTATTCTTCTTCATTTTTTTTTTTTTTTGGTGAGGAAGATTGCCACTGAGTTAACACCTGGGCCAATCTTCCTCTATTTTGTATGTGGGACACTGCCACAGCATGGCTTGATGTGTGCTATGTAGGTATGTGCCTGGGATCCTAACCCAGGATCCCCAGACCACTGAAGTGGAGTGTGTGAACTTAACCCCTATGCCACCAGGAGGGCCCCCAAACCTAAACTTTTTAAAGGGATATGTTTATAAAGAGTGTGTTCCTTTCAGCTTTCACCTTGCCTTCCTAAGACTTTCCAGAGCAGTCTGTGCAGGCAAGGCAGCGGCAAAGCACTGGGCATGTCTTTCCTTCATCAGAGGATCTGGGAGCGTGACATCAGGTTTCTTGACTTCCCTCAGACTCAGACAACCCGCTGTGACCACAGTAAGCCCTTGTAGTCCACACCAGGCTATCCTGCCCAAAGAAGTAACCATCCACAGAAAATTTTAGCGTTAGGCAAGAAGCCCAGTTTAGATCGGAAATTTGTAACTCTGAAAGCATATGATCTATGACACTTTGACTTGTCAAAGCCCATGAGTCTATAACACAATATCTTTCACTTTAAAAGGTTTTTTTCAGCTCATGGTTATGGGAAATTACTTATTAAGGGTGAAACAATATTTATCAGCTGGGTCAAAATTCTTGACACCTCAGAAGGGAAGAAAAATAAGAGGGAAAAACTGAAGTTTGAAATGACCATAATTAATTATATAAATTCACTCAAAGTACATCAACTATACAAAAAGAAAATATAAAATGAAGCTAAGAATTAGTAGGCTTTGTCCATTGGGAACCAATTAAAAACAAAACAAAAACCAGAGTGGAACATTATTCCCCTATCCTTGAGGAATGATATAAACTATTATTCAAAGAGGAGAAGCAAAGGTGGCAATGTTTTGTGTCCAATTGAGGACACTAAAGAGCTGGGTCCTGCCCGTGTATTCAGGCCAACCCAGGGATCCCTGGCAGGTGCCTTAACATCACTCAGCCACGCCAGAACAGAGCACCACACCTTCCACTCGAACTGATTCCACATCAATTCTTTTTTCCTTCGATGAGATTACTGAATAGCAGGAGCTAGTATTATTCCCATTTGATAGATGGACAAACTGAGGCACCAAGAGGTTAAATAAAAACATCCACGGTCACCAGGTCAGGACAAAGACGTCCTAGAACCCAGGCACCCTGCTTTCTACTTCCCTTGCTGTGCGGGTCAGGTTTCTCTTTCTATTGAAAACATCACTACCATTCTACTTAAGACTCACATTGTTCCTTTGTTCTCAAGATTCATTTCCCTGCAGAAGTCTGACAGCTGCATGTAATTCATGTGTCAGGTTGTTTTATCCACAGTTTAGGCTGTCGTATTAGAGAAGTAACAGTATCTAGGCTATAGATTGTCTCTTTGGAAACCCAATTATTTGAGAAAATCTCAAATCACATGCCACCAAGCATCAAAAAATTAACCTTTTCTTCTTGAAGATTTCCATCCCTGAGCACTCACGGCACAGCCCATCCATCAATATCTTTATGTAAATAGCAGTCATGCAGCAAGGGACGAGGTCTGTTTATTATTTTTGATCCTGTTTTGCTTCTGGCAAAATTTCACAAACAGCAGAAGTTGGCAGAACATTGATATTTTCTTCTGACTGGCTACTGTTCTCTAGCTACAAGTGCAGAGTATAACTGTGACTATTCTGGTCTGCAGGCCTTAGCTGTGACTGAGGTCAAAATTGCAAAATCTGGAAGAAAAAAAAAATCTCCATCCAGGACTTCTCTCTGGAAATGGAGACCCTGGTTTAATACCTGCTTTCTTTACACTATAGACTCTTGAGCTCAAGACCCAGGGCCCAGAGAACAACACAGGCCTGACTTAGTTCTCACCTCGGTTCTTGTCTCCACTCCTGTCTGCAAAGGCCCACTGTAAAGGTCATGTGAGCCACGGAGCACCATGGGCCCTAAGAGCCTGGGAGAACCTGGGGGAGGATGGGCACCCACCCACAGTGCTTTCTAGGAAGAAGGGCAGCGTTTTGGAGGGTTGGAAGTAGAGAAAGGAGGTCGGGGGTGGTGGAATCTGTTTTTCCCTCTGTTATGCTTGTTCCTACCTAACCATGCTAGATTCCTTGCCAAGGGCTGGAATACAGCTGCCTTGACATTTACTTTGGACTGAGTGTGCTTGATCAAGGGCAGCCAGCCCTCAAGAGGGCAGTGGGAGGGAAGTTAGTAAACGGGATAATCACGTGGGGTTTCTGCTGGTTTTGGAGGCACAATGAGGTCCTCCAACAACTTGAGGGACTGGTTGGGGAGGAAGGACCAACCGGGTCTAAAATGATAAAAAAAAAAACAACCTCCTTCAGTTCCAGGTAGACACACCTACTTATAATTATAAGGGTGATGGGGTTGCACAGTGGTGAATAACGTGCGCTCCCGAATCACACAGACTTGAGTTCGAAGCCCATCCTTGCCACCTACTTACTGAGCAACTTTGGTAAAGTTATTTAACCTCTCCGAGTCTTTGCTTACTCATCTGGGAAATGAACACTGTTAAGACCTTGAGCATTAGGCCTTATGATGTTTATTTTCCAGATGAGTAAACTTAACTCTCAGGTCTTCAGGAAAATTGAATAAAATAACAATATATATATGTAGTGCTGAAAATAGTCCCTGCTACATAATAGTGAGCCCTCAATAAGGGTAGCTATAAGTATACTGCTACTGGTTTTAAAATTCTGTCAACATTTCAAAAGCGTGGTGTAAAATTTATAAAAAGTCAAATCACCAATCCCCAGACCCAAATATTTTATCTAAATGCACAGAAATGTGAATAAACTATGTTGACAACCTTCCTCTCCATGACACACCCCAACTTTCACTTTTCTTTTCACTTGGGTGACTCAATGGAAATAGTCGCCCCCAGCCCAGGAGGCATGGCCTGCCTGCACCTCTGGGCACAGCTGTGCAGACTCACGCAGCCAGAAGGAAGCATGACTGATAGTTAATGAGCTGAAAAGAACTTGTCTCAACTCCATGTCATTCTTGCATTATGAAACAAAGCCACAAGCTTCACAGAATAGAAGCTGCAGCATCCAGGGCCAGCTCTGCTAGGTATCCAAAAGTGGGAGAAGGGGCCAAAAGCGACAGGAGAAACCTCCTGTGAAACAGAAATAGAATGGTTTTGTCAGAATGGAACTGTAAAGCTGGAGCTAAGGGAGCTGTTTTACTCTACACAGAGCGGGAAAGGAAAAAGTTGGACTCTGAACCCATCTCTAGCCTACCGGTTAGTTAATGATTTACACCTGTGTTGCTCATGGACGCGGTTCCTCATCCTGTCAAGTGAGTCTATACTTATCTAGAGAGCCCACTCAGGTCAATGTGCTGTTCCACAGGACAAGACCAGGTGACAGTCTACTTCCAAAGGAATGACTCAGGAAAACAGACTAGAAACATTTCAAAGTAGGAGAAGGCGCATATGCGTTTGCTGGGTCTCTTTGAAAGACAGAGTCTAGAGGACAAATCTTCCTAATCCAAGATTAATCCATCCTACACACATACTCAAAACGCTAACGCATGTGCCACTGCTCCACAAACTGTCATGCACTAGACCAGTGAAGGAGTTCCTATTATAATAGCTCGACAGGGTTTCAAGGACGCCATATGCAGACGTCACCTACTTCATTCTATAAAACAAAGCTTTTACAAAGTTCAAGATTCACATTTAAGTTATGACGTATAAAGACTGTACTAACTGATGTTTCTATTCTTTATGCTGAACCTCCTAAGTGAAGGGGCACCTAAGATTGTACATAGTCCGTACATAAATGAGGCAAAAAAAAAATCCACATTTATTTAATCCATTCAACTCTAAGAACGAATTTCAACAAAGGCTAGCGATCATATGCAGTCTTTCATAGCTGAGGAATTCAACAATTGTAGAGGATATTCCTCAATTATAAGGAATGAAATCCTTAGAGGAAATGGGCAATAAAAGTTTCTTAATTTGTTTGAGAACAAACAGAGTGTTTAGTTTTTAAATTGCTAACTGGGCATTAGAAAGTTTACCTACATTTTGCCACGTTTCTTTTCTATTAGCTCTCATGCACAAAGATCATTTTAATACTGGACACTTTCTACAAAATTAACAGAAATCTCAAAGTTAACTTATCAGTTGAGAAAATCACAACATGGGAGGGGAATTCAGATATTATAGATTTAACTGTCGAAATACAGATATAACCATCTATCACGGGTTGATGAGGCTTGTCTCAGGCCTGGTCTTCCCAACCCCACACACACTCCCTGGCCTTTCCCTCTGACCTACTCTGAGGAAGCACAGCCCCCTCCCTCCAGCGCTGCTGCCCCTTCTCTGCTGTAGAGTTTACCACCCGCGATTCCAAGAGCCAGGAACACTTCCTGCCGAGAACTGCCCTTTATTGCTGGAAGGTGGGGATCCGCAGGCTTTGCTGTTTATCTATATGAGCTGAAACCTGGCCTAAACTCACCACTTCAGGTCAGTTCAGGGCAACTGCAAGAGTAACAGCTGTACACAGGAAACCACGATTGGGAAAAGCCATGGTTTTCATTACAGTTCAAGATTTTAAAAAACTCTTTAGTTCTCAGTTTAGTGATACTTTTTGAGGACACAAAAAATGTGCAGTATGTACGCCTGCCTTAGTAAATTTGGTAGAGAGTAAATAATTTACTCTTCGTTTGGTGATATAGTCCCTTGAAGGGCCCTATGTACACGGCTGTCTGTTTAATATATACTTATTTTCTTATACTGGGCACTTAGGAGGTGCCAGGCACCATGTTCTGTGCTTAATTATATTCTCTCATTTAATCCTTGCAGCAACTCTGAGATAGTTACTATTATTAGCTCCACTTTGCCCACAGGGGAATCAAAGCCTCGAAATGTTGAGTAACTTGGCCAAGGTCACTCTGCTAGGGAAATGTAGAGTTAAAGTTCAAATTCAAGCTGCGTAACTCCAAAGGCCTCCAATTGCTACAAATTATAGACGTAGAAAGTTTGGACTTTGGGTCAAACGCACAGCGTCCCTGGGACATTCTTGATCCCATGGAACTATCTGTAAAAGAGAAGAATGTGTTTCTTAAAATTCAATCATGTTTCAATTATTTGCCCCGAAGACACAGGTTTCAACATCCTGTTAACAGAACAATTCTTGGAAGACTGTCACAGAAGAAGGCAAGAAGCAAATGCCCACCTCTCTGTGCCCTGTGCTACCATTTCATGAGCTGTTCCAAGCGATCCCAATGGACTGGCTGCCCTGGCCAGTGATAACACATAAAAATTCAAATGTGGAATCATACCACACTCAATGTTGGGACCAACAGATGATTAACTCAGTCACTGGAATTCTTCTGCAGTCTTTTTCAAGATATCCTGCAAGACTGACTTCCCTTCTTTCTTGCCAAGTTTTCTTTTTTACTTCTTCTTCTAGGAAGCCAGTAATAAAAATATCTGAGCGGCTGTATCTGCCTTAGACCTTCCTCCTAAAGGCATATAATGATGAGTGAGGACAGGAATGTACTGGGAAGTGGTGTTAGCTGACCCTTCTACCCAAAAGAGATCAATGTAGAAGTGAAAGAGATTTGATTACTAAGATTCTGTTATACACAGCACATGGTTTTACAAAGGTCAAAACAATAAGGGCCCTGCAATGGATTTCCTTCTCTATTTTGAGAAATGCATTTAGTGGAAATGTACTGTGTCCTTCAAAGCATGTGGGAGAGATTTAAATTTCTCTATTAAGAACTCCAGTCTTATTTTGGGTGGGGGATATGGTTGGAATACCATTATCATTGGAATTGTGAATCTTTCTTGTTTCTTATAGTAATTTTAAATATTAGAAATAATTTTGTAGTAGAACCCTCAGAGGAAAATATGATTTTATGACTGTACACACTTTTTGCCAGTGTGTCATGTGGTGAATACAAATGTATGTGAAATGCTACTGTTCATTTATAGAAATTGAATACTAATCCAAGGTTCATCTCATCCATATGTATGATTTTCAAAATTAACCAGGAAGAGGGGAGTTGGACTCAGGAAGAGAATGCTTTCTTCAGCTCAAAATGTGGACATGTAAATTAGTTACTTGGTGACTAACTTTCTTTACAATCTCCATTCTCTCCCCTACACTCTTCTACCCTCATGTTTTATCAGAGTGTTTGAGAGACAAGGAGATGCAAATCGTCGGTATTTTAGTCAGCTCTGCTTCTGTCGGACCTTTAAAATTGTCGGGATTCCTACCCTTGTGAGGAAAATCATTTGACAATCTAGCCAAACATTTTGGATTTATTTCTATCAATTTCCTTTTTCTAACATCATCAGCATGTTCTGTAATTTTAAGTTATTTTCCAATCACTCCATTTAAATTTCTTTAGATGTTAAGCTTCTCAAAAAAAAGAGAATTAGTCTTTTCAAACAATAGTGTACAAATTTTCATGGTAATCTTGTATCAGTCCTGCCCTAGCCTGCACCATTCTATAGTGGTTGCTATGGTCCTATGTGACTTTATAACATGGGGATTTGGGCGGGACAGTATGGCTAATTCCCTATGCATTCTGTTGTAGCTTTTCAAAATTTTGTGGCTTTCTCTCAAAAAGCATCATTCATAATGCAAACGACTATGAGTTATCTCTTTGCCAGCAGGAGGAAAAATACCTTAAGAATATATCTGCAGTCTTCCCAGGAAACTTGGTAGATTGCTTATAACTACACCAAACAGATTTTACTAATTAAAATGACCTATTATCTATCAGTTCACTCTATTCTGTCGTGCTGAGAGAGACCTTATGTACCAGGGATACGTTCGGACCATGAAGTCAGAAACTGACTGAGCCACCCATCAATGCTGGAGCTTCAGCGAGTCCATATCCCACGTCTACTCCTACAGAGTTTCCTGTTTCTTTCCTGTGGGGCGGTGAGGCTACTTCCCAGCAGTAATGGAATATCCTGAACTGGCTGATGTAATGTCAGACTTCTTCGGAACTCACCTAGGACTTCAGCGTTATCACAGGTTGGACAGATCCAGAGCTAAAAAAGTAAAAATTTCCTTCTTCTGGCCCAGCAGTATGTATCTTGTAGAGTTACCTGAAGATTGGCTGTATTCTTGCTGTTAAAGTTATTAACTCTGTCCATACGCCTACTCCTTCAGTTTTCTGCCCGGCAAATATGCAGGGGCCACCTAATCAGGTTAGAATCCTCCCTTGCTTGTTAATTTTCATAAAAAGATGCCCATCCTACCTTTACCCAGTTGACTTTTAAAGTATATGGAGCTGGCCTTATTGGAAAACATAGAATACTTGCAGTGTTACTCTGTAAAATACAACCTCACACTATCTACTGCCCAATCCATGCAATAAATTTATTCGAAGAGAATTATCTAAGCGAACCACAGGCCTTGCACTCTCCTAAATCAACCTTTCCAAAATGTGTTCCCCAGGGAACGCTGGTTTTATAACATGTCACTTCTTGGTATCCGGTAAAAAATGCTTTCATGATGAAATATACCAGTTTAAACAAAGTTAAACTACGTTCTGCAGGATTTCTGTGAACCTTTCATAAGGATAAATTTCCAAGAAGGGAAAGAGGATGCAGCATTTCCCAAAATTACTTAACCACAGAAACGTTTTCCCTCTGAATATCTATCTAACAGGACTGGTGCCTTGTGAAGCAGACTTTGAGAAACTGTTTCTAGATAGTTTCCAAGCTATTTCCAGATTAAGCGAGAGAATCAGAGGAGTGGATACTGGACCTACTTGTTTTGACCCACCCATCCCTTCTCCAGATATTTTTATTGAATTATAATTTGATGTAATGCCGCCATTTCCATTGCAGGATGCCATGAGAGACTTGCCATTTAATGTTTAAAAGTACCATCCACTATAGCTTGTAGTCCCCTTAAGAGATTTGTATGAGAAATTGCTCTTGTGCATCAAGCTCTTGGGAGAAAATTCTCTCAAATATCAGGTCCCAGGAAAAGCTGTGCTGGTATGTTTTTACCTATGGACACGGCAAATCTTCCCCTGATTGTCTCTTCCTCTTTGCTTAGATTAGGAAAACTCGAGCTAAATTTGCAGCCCATTTTTAATAATTATTCAGGGCCTTATGGTTTATATTTTTGTGTAATATCTCTTCCTAGTTTTACCTTATTAACCGACCTACATTTTTCTTTTTTTTTCTTTTTTGGTGAGGAAGATTGGCCCTGAGCTAAGATCTGTTGCCAATCTGCCTCTTTCTTTTTTCCTCCACAAAGCCCCAGTACATAGTTGTATATCCTAGTTGTAAGTCCTTCTAGTTCTTCTATGTGGGGTGCTGCCACAGCATGGCTTGATGAGCAGTGTGTAGGTCTGCACCTAGGATCCAATCCAGTTAACCCCAGGCCACCAAAGCAGAGTGCACAAACTTAACCACTTGGCCACGGGGCAAGCCCTGACCTACACTTTGCTTTTTGTCAGATTTATTGTCTTTAACTGGGTTGTATTTTGTATAAACTATTTCAAATCCTTTAGGTAAAGAGTAGAATGTAAATTAATATATAATGTCTTTACCTACATGAAAATCATATTTAGATTGTCCCTGAGGAAGAAGAAAATGATCTTTACATGATCCTTATTTCATTCAAATATCTGGTGTGCAATTAGTTCATGGTGGTGTTCTCCTATCTTCTCATATCTTCTTCCCTAGTCTCACCACCGTGTCCTCACAGCTAATGAAACGCAGAGACAGAGCACATTCCCATTAATGACCCATCTCCATTAAATCCACGCTGATTTATTTCCCTTTATACAAAAGATTTGTCCAAACTCACTTCTAATTTTCTCTCTTTCTAAATTTGTTTGGATCATCAATTGATATTGTTCAGATAACTAGTGGTGATTTTTTTCTAATTTGTGCTTCTGAACCTGCCCAGGATTAGGCTGCTGAGGAAATGAGGAATCCTACTTTATAAGAGTTGACCAGTGTCCAGAATTTACTAAGGATTAAAGCACTGAATATAGGGGAAAAACGACATGAGAAAAAAAATCTCTATTCACTTAACTAAGATCCAAGTTTGGCAATTGCCTGCATCTAGGCTCTGTGTTTATAAAATCAGAGCTAACAAAAGCAGTGATGGGCCGCGATAGAAGTCACAGAATTCCGTTAAAGTTAAACTCTCAGGTTTTGCGTGTTTACAAGCATATTGCTCTGTGCTGCTTTCCTTCTAGTACTTATTTCTTGACTGCTCATATTTTTCCTATGTGATAATTTTTAAAATGTTATTCAAAGTTAGTTGACTTAATTCACTTAATGGATTTTCCTGTAACTTTTGGTTGAACAGTATCCTTTCTGTACAGGCCCTTCAGTCACCACTACTGAATAGAAAGAGGCTCTGATTCATGAAATGTGAATTTCTGACACTTGCCACTTTTTAAAAAAAAACTTGAGCAGTACATGACTGATGCATTCTTGTCCATTTTCTGTGTTCCATCTGTCTTTCTGCCAGCACACTCACCCTCCATTTCTGAAAGTAGTTGGGTAAGAAAGTACTAAACACAGAGAAAAGGCAATTCCCAAAAGAACAAACGATTTGTTTAATTTCAGCTGACGTCACCCAGTTGGTGGGGGTCTCATCTACTAGAGATGAGCAATGCCACCACTTGGGTTGTGAAAATTCCCAAAAAGCCAGCTGACTTAGTGGTGTAATGAGGGAGAATACATCACTAATGCCCAGTTCCATTTCTTGGGAAATGAAAAAAGGTAGTTTATTCCACTCTAGTTAAGTTTAACTCAGGAGCTATCTCTAAAAATAGTCTCAGATAAAAAGTCAATGAAAATGCAAGTCCAACTGTCACTAATTCCCTTAGTAGTGAAATTTTTTACATTCTGCATTTTCTATCAAGAAAAGAGGTCTTTTTGCGAGAATAGGGGTACACAGACATGGACAATCTCCAATCCCCACAGTTTTTCTAAGAGGCCAGACATTGCAATAACTCAATCTTACAGTCCTGGACTCCTGAGGGAAAAAAGTTGTTACAAGTTTCCTTGTAATTATAGGTTACACTGACATTTAAATAGTCCAGAAGACTGGATATCCTAACGTTCCTATTAAATTGATAATGAGAACATTTAATAGGTATCAAGAAGCATGTGCAGGTAGATGCTGAATGCCTTAATAAGGAAAAGTAAATAGGAATTCTCTCTCTCTCTTAAAGTAATACCTGTGATCACAGAATCCTAGAATTTGAGAGGTGATGGGAACTTCACATTTATTTAACCCAAACCCTTTACTTTATGGAGGAAGGAAAGAATGCCCAGAGAAGTTGTGACTTGCCTCATATCACACAAGTAAGTGAAGGCAGAGGTAGGACAAAAATCTGATTTCCATTTTACCATTTCCTTGACAAGTTGTAGAAAAATCGTAAGCCATGGATTTATTCCACATTACAAAGTTGCTCTGTTTCCTTTTCAGCTTCTCTTCCTTTAGGTGTAAGTTTCCCTGCTTTGCGCACTCTTGTTGAAGGAGTTACTGACTTAACTACAGAGAGAAGCTGAGAACCAGAATAAACCTGAGCAATCACAGCCCAACCGCTTCATTTTCTCACCAAGAAACGAAGACCCAGTGAAGTTCTGAAACTTGCCACAGTGAAAGAATGAGGGACTGTCTACAGAGAACCTGCATCCTTGTCTCCTTTTTGTCTGGTTCAGCGGACTTTACTGCAATCTGGTCCATATCGTGCTGTTTTAAGCATTTAAAATAATTTCCTTAAGGTTCATAACATATTGGATTCTTTCACAAAGCAAGTAATCACATTTAGGTATCTGCTTAGATTTGGCTTTTCCAAATAGCACGTGCGTGTGTATATAGACTTTGAATGTGGTGCACGTGTAGCCAATAAATCGTAGCCATCAAATAATGGCATAAGATCCCAATTCTCCCTTCCTGCGGCCTAACATGCTCTTCTTCCACCTCCTCAGCATCCTCGCTCCTGTCCATTCCCAAGTGCCTGCCAGTGAGGGAAAGAAGGACCGTTATTATATCCATCCTCTCTCCCCACAACAATTTCCCCATTGATTCAGCGAGATCGTGGGGTAGGCATTATGAACAGTATGACTTATGATAAACTTTCACTCTGCAAAACAACACTCTATTTTAAACATCACTTCTCTTTTTAACTGGACTTAAAACTCCAGAACTGAAAAGAAGGCTAGAGAAATGATGCATGTATATTTTGGAGCCTACCCTAAGATGAGCAAGTTTAGATTCATCTTGGGTTTGGGTAACTAATTCTGATCCTATGCATCATCAAAGATTCCTTTATTTCTCCTCCTTGTGTTTTCCTCCCATGAGTGTATGTGCTGTTGAATCATATCCATGCCGTTCAACGATTATCTCACTGTAATGAGGTCAGTGGGGAGCAACAACACACTTGTATGCACTGTTCCCAACAGCCATGAGAGATCATGATTATAAGTAATGATGCCCCAAATTATATTAATATAATGTTAAATTCCCCTTGAAACATCTGTAGCAGAGTAATGCAAACAGTTTTACAGATGTGGCTGTCATTTCAAGATACCAAAATGTGAACTACAAAAAAATAATGGTGTTATTAATTTAATACACACTTGATGACTTTAATTGAATGATTATAGGCCATTAGGAAAGCAACTTGACATCACGCACTATTGACTACCAGCTGTTCAAAGAAGGTAAAACACATAGCACTTTGCTTCCACCGCAGAAACAAAACCTGACCGGAAATCTCATAGTGAGGGAGCGGTCCTGATTCTGCAATATGGTTCATCGCTGTATCCTAAGTGGAAAAGACGGAAAGGTCTTTGGCATATTATATAATGCAAAAATCAACCATAGGTTCAGTACTTTAACACCCATTATAAAAACCAAAAACCAGTTTAGCAGATTATAGAGCATGGGCTCTGGAGTTATATTCAAATACCAACTCCTACTATATAACCTTGGAGAAGTTACTTGAGCTCCATGTGCCTCTGTTTTCTCACCTTTAAAATGGGTATAACAATGTTACTTACCTACAATAATTTTTTTTGAGGATAAAATAAATTGAAATACATATAAAGCCCTCAGAGCATTGCTTGATACATTATAAATGCTCCATCAATATTCTCTACTATTACAGGAAACCAATCTCCTAACAAATGAACCCAGGAAAATCATTTAGCCTCTGTTTTCTCAATGTCTTCCGATACAGCTGTATGATATTAACAAATAATGAGTTCTCAATCACTGGACTGTTGGAATTCTTTCATGCTTCCCTATGAACTTAACTGTCACTTTTAATTTTTAGGACTTCATCGGCTTCAGACATTGCTTTGCCTAACACAACATAGAAAGGTGAGAATGCTCAAATTTTCTAATCAGGCAAAATGAAACAGAGACTCAGAGTGCACTTTCAGTGATCATGCATGTGCTTATAACTTCAAGTCCTCAGTGGAAAAATAACCTTCCTTCCAAAAAGAACACAAATAATTTCTAATGAAATCAATTATCGTAAATACTCTTAAGGAGATTTGCAAAGCAATTCCAAATGACTTCTTTGCAATGTTTCTAACAATACACTTTATACGCCTGCTGAGGAACATGTCCAGAGCGCAGACCATAAATCACCATCAAACATTTATCAAGCCCCTACGTTCATAGTGATGACGGCATCTGTTAAAGTACCATTATCAGAAATCTCTGAAACTAAAATGGAGCTGGTTTTTATTCTAAGCCTGGTGTATTTTTAAGTCAAGTCACAGGGAAATAATTACTTTTGTTTCTATTCAATCAAGACCTGCACACCGAGTTTATGGAATGACATAATATCCTTCCTGAAATCAGACTGGTATGTAGGACCAGCATCCTTCACACATAACCAGTTCCTGAACCTTTACAAACAAATCCCAACTTCCAAGGAAACGATCTCATCAAATGCTGCTCACTAGAATACGTATTGTTTCTTTTGGAAACATTACAATAAGATTTTCACGATTACAAACCCCAGCTTCCCCTCTAAAATTCAATATAATCTTAAACTCATTTATTCAAGTGGAAATTGTATTTTTATAATGGCTCTAGAAATTCCTGGTAAACTTATGTATCGTCAGTATAATAATTTAGTTATATTTTTAGTCTGCGAGGGGAGTGGTCATAAGCTTCCTAAACTTATTGTGTATACGGGGTACGTGTGTGTCTTTTAAATGGGTGCCAGCTAGGGGCTTCTTGGGAATGTTCATCTTTCTGGTTTTTACAGACCTATCCTAAGATAAGGAGTGTGTTTTAAACTATTTTTGGAGAATGATGAGTTTTAGTGATGTCTAGGATGTTGAGGGTTTTTTTTCTGAGAATTAAAAGGAACACCTAGCAGCTTGTAATCAATATCTTATCTCTGCCTTAGGAAGCTGGTGCTTCAGTACACAGGTCACAGGATTTGTTTCAAGCTTAGCAGACACGTTTATCCTTTACCACAAAAACAGTATCAACAAATCAGGGGCAAATACTGACATAAACATACAAATAGGCAGAGAATGGGATTCTGGTTGTCAGCCCACGGCCTTAAGAATAGAATTGTAACTTTCCCCTGTCACTAAGAGTGTTCTAAAGAATCTGGGCAGGGTGGAAGCTAGTCTCCCCACCACCCCCAAGTTAAATAAACAGTGGCCAAGTTTTAAATGTGACAGAGTGTGAGGAACCTCCAGAAAAGCTTCTAAAATACACAGAGTAAACCTGTCTCATTTATTCTGTAGACACACATAAGTTTTTAAAATTTATGATTCACCGTCCTACCATGACGTTTTCTCTGCACTTTATCTTGAGTAATGTGGCAGCTAAGTGCTGTCACTGTTTGCTTAAAACTGCAGCCTAAAGTTATTTCTAAAAGTTACGTGCGGCGTGGCACAGAAACCCGTATATTGCAAAGTGAAAACCATTTTAAAAACTGGGTTAGCATGAAACAGAGCCAACAGAAATCAGAATTAGCAACAGCCTTCCACTACCGGCAACTCACCTTGTTGAATTTTAGTCACTAGCTGATGGCGTGCTAGAATCCGGCTCATCCTGTAAGGAGAGCGTCTGGCAGTCTGATCGAATCGCAAGTACATCTCCTGGCCCTCAGGTGTCAGGGGATTTAGATAGTAGCAGCCTGAAGCTGGGGTCCTGGGTCCCTGACTGAACATCTCGGTAGATTTTCTTTTGCCACCTCAGTCTGCCCTGTGGCTGTTTCTGTCTGTCTCCACTCTCAGTCAAAGAGCAAGGCACCGAGCCCAGCAGAGCGCAACAGACCAGGCGATTTTTAAAAAGAAAAAGGAGTGCCAAAAGCCACAACTCAGAATTCCAACCCCCGGGTCCTCACGTGACCCCAGGGAGCCAATCAGAGGCAGAAAGAATGGGACTGTGCACGGCCAACCCCAAGCCCAACCCCAAGAGAGGCAGTTCCAGCAGCTACTATACGCCCCACAATGCCCAAAGCAAATGCAAGTATTTGACGTGCTTCTGAGCTGACTAAGCACCGAGAAGCAACGCTCACTAAAGGAGTTAAAAGAAAAAGAGAGAGAGAGAAGAGAAAAGACAGTAGAAGGAAAATAAGCCCTAGGCATAGGAAATCTTTTAAGTTGTAAAAGTTCGAGAAGGCACATTCCCTTTCTCCAAGACAGCTGCAGCCAGGTAAAAGATGGATGTGATAAAGTCTTAACTGAAAAACTACTTCAAATAAGCACAAACAGCCTGAGTATAAATCCCCACCCTTCGTTACAAAGAAACGAACGCAATAAAGCTTTTCTAGTGAAAAATACACTTCAAGTGCTTTAACACCCAAGTAAATAAACTCCGGGCTCCTGACCCTCGCAATGGGAAGTTGAGAACTCTTACAGATAAGACTGGGAGATGCAGCCAATGGGCACAGGCATATTCGTTAAGCATCTATTCCTCTTTAATTTTTCTGCTCCAATTTTTAATCACCAAGAAGCAAAATACTTACGAAGTACCTATAACATTTGAGACACTGCCAAGAATCATCGTAAAGATGCAGATTCATGCAGAAGGCACTGTCACCAGGCTGCTAAGGATCAACAGAGAATTTATGCCAAAGCTTATAACACGCGCCTTATTTGAAAGGTGCCTCAAAAAAGAGACAAACACAATGTTGGGGAGCAGAATTACTTTTGACTGGGGAGATGCTACAAGCCCACACGGAGAAGGAGCCATTCGGGTGGGCTTGAAAAAATGGGTGGGATTCTGACAGGCAGCGGCTGGGGAGGGCTCTGCAGGAGAGTCGATGCCCACACGTGTGGAGATCGGCAACCAGTGTGTGTTTAAGGAAACTGTGGGTCATTCAATTTGGCCATATCCGAGTATACATATGGGAGTAATTAGAATTTTTCCCCCTATTTTTTCTCTTTAATAGTGTTTGATGTGAAGAGAAAAAAGTCCATAGAAAACATGTTATCCAATTCTGAGCCTGGGGCTGAATGAATAAAGTTCTTTGAAAAAGAAACATAGGGCCAATTTGTTCTTACATTTGGCTGACTCAAACGGAAACACAGTCTGGCCTGGGGATTTATAGTCCTAAAAATGAAAAACTCTCAATTAACAGTTTAACAGGACTTAAATTCGAACCTCAATTCTTATTACTGTGTCAGCCCTCTCACCTCGCCCTGTGGGAATTTTTGCTGGCCGGATTCTGAGAAGCAGCTTCTTTCCTGTAACTATCTCACTATGGAGAGGAATAAGTTAATAAGGTCCCTGGGGCTTACACTAGAACATACTGTCTCTCATGGCAATTGTGAGACTCTTCCTATAACTATGCAAGAGTAGGCAAGTGTTAGGTTTCAATCAGCATCAATGCAGAAAACTAAAGGAAGATCTCACCAGATCCTATTGTTCCCTTTCCATTCTTATTTAGGACTTGATCAGAGGTTTCTGTTCCAGGTCATCATTTGTGAAAGGTCAAAGGGATCTAATATGTAGCAACAGAAGCACGGGCATTAATGGTAGACAGGTTTAGCCCTAGATTGCAATATTAGATGCCTGTGAGGTCCATTTGCCAAGTTCTGACCCAGCACTGGTTGCCATCTGATGGAGATGCTAATGTCAGCCGCTATGTGTTTTTGGCTTGATGGTCCCACTCAGGGGACGTCCCTGCCATAAACCATGTGTTCCAGCCAGATACCTGGCAGCTATCACTTTTTCTTTGGGAGAAAATAGAAGAAGAATGGAGAGAAAGAAGAGCAGTGTGTGGAATTTGGGGACTTTGGGTATGTCCTGGGAAGCCAAGGAAAAGGCAGGAAATGATGGGCAGTAGTTTCATAGCTGTGAATGACACTTAAAGAAAGCTTGGCAATTCCCAGTGCCAACTTTGTACTTCATTACTGACCTGGCAGCATTTTAAAAATAATGCAATGATTCTTCCTGAGAAGCACTCCAGTGTATCATGGCCAGGTTACCATTTGAAAAAAAACCCCCAGTGCCTTCTTTTTGTATAATAACGAACACACGTTGAAAGGCCTGAGGTGTTTTATTCTGAAAACATCAAGATCATAAATACGTATTCTTGGATATATGTAAACAGATGTAACAACACACAACATAGTATTTCATAGGAGATTGGCAATGAAGAACTAGAATTGAACTTAATCAAGAAAAAAAAGGTAATTTTTATTCCTTGATTAAAAGAAAGACAACTTACAATAAAGTCTCATTTTTCTAAAAGTGATTCTGAGTGTTAATAAGGGGATCCCTGAAGGATTATATATCAACATCTCTGTCTTCCCTGTGTCATGCACAAGTTTTATCTTATGGTTCAAGTAGTATCTACAAATCCATGCAACTGCTCACCATGTTTTTGCCATTTTGTACGTCCAAAATACCATATTTAAAACAGATAGGTAACATTATTTTCCTATTAGTGTCATTAATGCCTTGTTTTATGCTAATTATTGCTATGAAACCTGGACCCTTTTAATGAATCTGATTTCGTCATTTGTTCCCAGAGTTAGAAGAATTGCCCCTGGTTGGGCTGTTCTGTTCTGTTCGTTGTAAATGCCAAAGCAAGAAACTACTGGAAATCTCCCCGGGGCTGATGATGTCTTGCAAGCATCTCATTGAGAGCGTTCTTCCCGACACTGATGAGCAAGAGAGGGCCGAAGGAATCAGAGCGGGAGAGAGCGCTGAAATCCCAAGTGTATCTTCCAAGACTGATGCTGGATTTTCTTTAAAAATGAGGAGAACGGATGGCACGAGTTTTTAGTTTTCACTTACTTTCCTCTTTCCTAATTTGGTCATCAAAAGCAACCTTCACTCAGACTATTTCAGAGATGGGATAAACAGACGAATACTGGGAACCCAGAAGAGCAATAAAGCGGGGAAGAGGTGGCGGAGAGGCGCTAACAGCATTGAGTACCTACTATGTGCCAGGCCTTATGCTATTTGCAGTTCATGTCTTTAATTAATCTCCAGCAACCCTCTGTGGTATCCTATTTTATGGAAAAGGAAACTGAGACTCCTGGAGGTGAAGCAAAGTCCCCGGTCATATGGCAATCAGGTGCAGAGCCACTGTCTATCTCCAAGCTGATGATATTTTAACTCTTTCCACTACCACACATGAAGGACAGGGAAGGAAAAATTATGGCACTGAAAGGGTGCTGGGGAAATTGGGTAGGGGAGAAAATTTGGAAAGAATATACTGAAAATCATCTTATCCTATTTAACCGCATATGACACTGGAATGTCTAAATGGAAATATAGGCATGAGATAGCTAAAATCTTGTAGTGGTTGAGATCTGGGTGACTAGAGAGCGCAAGATGCACAGCCCAGAGCCTTCAATTACCTGGTGAGAACCAGCACCCTCTTAGGCTGAGATCTGGAGACCCACCCATCTGCATCCCCATCCTAAGTGAAGCAGCAGCCTGACCGCCTCTTTGTGTAACAGCACCTCTTTTGGAGGGTAGGCTGTGTGTCCTCCGCTGTCTGCTCATCCTCAAGGTTGACTCTGCATGCTGTCCTGCCTTTTCCGTGGCATTTCTTACCAAGGCAAACACTCCAAATACAGTCAAAACTCTGAAATCTGATCTCTAAACAAAGCTTTTGGTATTTAAAATTTTCAAGTCTTTTGACAGATGATCCCAGATTAGTGCTCAATGGAATCTTGTGTACACAGGGCAGAAAGCTAGAAGCACTTTTACAGAAGCCAGGAATGGCTCAATGTGCTTTCATCTGTCTGCTGCTCCTTCTACTCCTTCACGTACATTCCAGCCTCCTCGGCAGCCTGTTTAGAGGGAGTGAAGGCAGTTCTGCCAAGTAGGAAAATGTTTGAGATACAAGCGGTAGGCGGAAAAAAGCAGAACTGATTTGGAGGGCTCCTTTGGAAGTTGCTTGAATCCAAAGGTTACGGGATAATGTCAAAGCCTTCCTGTGGGCTCTGAAGCTCCTTTGAGGATTTCCACCAATTGATTTGTGATATACGTACCCAACTCTGTGCCAATAAGCTTTCCCAATATGCATGCACCACGTACCCAATGATCAATGCAGGCAAGCCAGGGATGCTAACATTCGCAGCCATGACCAAGACCCTCCATGAAAGGTTTCAGAGTGTATCCTCTGCTGATTCAGTTTCCCTAGCTTTAGACCATGTCTCCCATTTGGAGTCCAGATCCTGCTGTGGGTGATAAGAGATCCAGATTCACTTGTGGGTGGCAACAGATTTCCTTTATTTTGTCTCTCAGCCCTCCCTACTGTCTTTGGTTAACTTCACCTCTTTGGGCCTCTGAGAGCATGTGCTCTGCCCTCATGCCCTCCCCTGGGGACCCACCCATCAGCTCCAGTTCATACGGCCAGCCATCTGGCCTGGCCTGACTTGTCCTGGGCTCGTTGCCTACACGCAGCCATTTCAGCCAAACCAAAATTCTTTGAGTTTTTTAAGTTGTTTCAAAGATCTGGAACTGTGTGATTTCCTACTCTTCCACCCTCTCAAAGCCTATTGCCTTCAGAAACATTTTTATAACTAATGCAAAAAACCTTTAGGATTAGCAGTCACGTTAATACCTGTAAATAGTCGTTATGTGGCACATTAATTAGATTAATTTGTTACATGCGAATATGGAATCCATTTGCTCATTGCAACTACCATGGGCATAATGTTTTTACATCTTGGATTTGGAAGGGATATTAAACATTTCTTAATCCAGCTACTCAAGTACTATACAAGTCGCTGTCAGATCAATTAATTAATGCTCTACCCGCATATAAGAAGTGTATTATCTCATCAAGGACCACAAGCTGTTCAAGAAAGTTTTCCTTATAACTTCCATCCGCTGGCTCTAATTCTGCCATTTGGAATTAGGAGAAATCTATTCCTTCTTCCATATGCCTGTCCTTTGGATGTTTGTAGAAGGCCAATGTGTCCCTTATAAGAATCTTCTTTTGGAAGCTTAACATTCCTTGTCATCAAACCACACAACTTCTAACTATTCAGCAAGCTGACTGCTGTCTTGTTGCTCTTCTCCAGTCTGTCAGTATCACTTTAGAAACGTGGTTCCTACCCTAAACTTAGAGCTCTAGATATGGCCAAGCAAGGTAGTATATGCCACGACGTGTGCATACCTCCTGCATTCAAGACATTGCACTGCTGCTGATTCAGTCTGAGATTTTGGGAGGTTTTCTTTCTATAATCTATATTTACTCAATCGTTAATTCAACATTGACTGAATGCCTGCCCAGCACTGCAGTAAATATGGAAGATATAAGGGTGAATAGGTTGTGGGCCCTTCCCTCAAGGGACGGTCCACCAGGGAAGATAAAGAAAATCACCATTCCACAATGTTAAGTGTTGTGTGGGAGGCTATCTGTATTGCCTCAAACTGTTTTATAGTCAAAGTCCTTGAGCCCTGCCGTGTTTATGTCACTTCATAAAATCTGATGTTAAATGAGTGCTCTCTATCCTGTGCTCAACAAATGACCTTTCAAATTTAAGAACAGATCTTTCAACTTATTGGAATTATTGAGATACTTTCAATTCCTGATTTTCTTCTCCACCTACTTAATTCTGCTTTGTTCTCTTAGGTAGCCAACAAAAATACCTTTATTATAAAAGTATAAAATAAATAGTTAAGTAAGTTTGGGAAAAGGTAAAGTAAGGGTAGCAAAATAATAAAGCCAAGGCCGAAATCAGTTCACAGAAATACAAGCCACGCAACCCTGTGCATTTGCGGGAGGTGGGTGAAAATACGGCGTACGATACCTATGTGACAAAGTAAAAGGGAAACAAGATCAGTTACAAAATTCAACGTATCCATCAGATAAACAAAATGGTAATTCAAGATAAACACAGATCACCAGGTATTGAGACCCCCCCCAGGAAAATTTTCCTGGATCTCCATAAAGAATCACCATCCTCAGTGATATCGGATTTGGTAAAAAACCTTAGTTCATGGTTTCTTATCTGTACCCTTCAATGCCAATAATAGTATGGTAACAAAGCACTATTTAGGAAAAGTAATTTCTATGAAGGCCCGCAAAGAACATGGTTTAAGCATGCTATTCTCAGTGCGCTGTATCACCTCTCCACTTAAAATACTTCAAAAGTTTTCTACTGCACCTAGAACGAAATCCAAACTCCTTACTTGGCCATGCAGTCCTGCAGGATCTGTACCTTGCCTGCCAGTCCCAGCTCCTCACTAGCCTCCTCCACGTTGCCACCTCAGAGTCTTCTGTCTACACGTGCTACTCCTTAGCCTGGAATGCTCTTCATGGAACCCTTCCCGTCGCTGATTCTTTCTCAGTTTTCAAGCATCACCTTACCTGATACATCCTCAAGCAGGCCAACCCTGCTCACTTAACTCAAGCGGAAGCAGTACCCCATTTGTTGTCTCTATAGCACCTCTCTAAATTTGTAATTACATACATATTTTCTCAATGATCTATGCTTGCTTTTTTTTTTTTTTCCCATTAGACTGTCATGTCTGGTCCATGTCTATTTCATTCACATTTTATGCTCAGCACCTACCACAAGGCCTGGCACATAGTAGGAAATCAATAGCTATTGGTTGGATAAATGAGTAAATAATGGAATAAATGATGATCTGAATTTTTCAAGGATAAAATTTATATGTCTAGAGGAATTGATGTATATCTTTTAGACAATCATCATAAATATTGTTGTCGCTACAACCTGAATTGGAAAAAAGATTGGGTAGCAGATAATTCAAGGTTTTATTCTCCAGAAAGAGCCTTAAGTGCACATATTTCACTCTGTTGGTTAGTGGCAAAAGTATATGCTTTTACCATCAAACAGAGGACAGTTTAAGGTTTCCTGTGAAAATTAGGAGCCTGGAGGGATGAGCAACCCTACTCCAAAGACAGAGGCTGAAAGGCATAAAAAAAATTAGCTATCTTTTTTTAGCCTCAAATTTGATAAGCATGTCTGCTGTGCCTTCAATTAAAAAGTTGAAGAGTACTTGGTGAGCTGTTCTTCACGGACCCATACTGCATCTAGGCTATTAGCCACCTCCCTGTCTTCATGTGCATCAATGTCTTTTAATAATTCTTTCAATAATTTTATTGGAAATTTTAATTAATTTACTGTCTGGTATTTTCTACAACCTTTACTTTTTGTTCTAATTGAAAATAAAGGTAATTGCTCATTTTGGGTGTTTTCTTTTTTTTTTTTTTAAAGGATCATTTAAATTACTAGAAGGGATCCTTCAGTCTCTAAGGTGGAATTTGTCTTCACTTAGAGACTTATCCTCAGTTTTATCTGGTTAGATTCTATACCCTCCTTCCCCATCTTGAACAACAGTGAATATATTTTCTTACTATTGACTCAAATTATAATTTGAATATAAAAGGGAAGCTTGCTCATTAAAGAAATCCTATGATTGGAGCTGGCCCCATGGTCTAGTGGTTAAGTTTGGTGTGCTCTGCTTTGGAGGCCTGAGTTTGGTTCCCCGGCACAGACCCACACTACTTGTCAGCGGCCATGCTGTGGTGGTGACCCACATACAAAACAGAGGAAAATTGGTATGGATGTTCCCTCAGGATGAATCTCCCTCAAGCAAAAAGAGGAAGATTGGCAACAGATGTTAGCTCAGGGAGAATCTTCCTCAGCAAAAAGAAAAAAAAATCCTATGATGAATCCTTTAGAAACTCCTTTACTGATTCTCCATATTATCTGTTTTGTAAATGTTTGAGATTGTCCAGGGAAAGGCATACCATTATTAAGATTGTATGCAGACCTGTTGCTCTGGATCCAGTCTCCAATTTTATGTATTATTATATATTATATTTATTGTACATATTTACCTTTTGCTATCATGTAGCAGTTGGGCATTGAATAAAATTTGGAAATAACCATGGCCCACAGACTATGGAGGAATAGTGTGGGATTAATAATGCAATTGCATTTCTTATATATTTAAACCAAATATACTTTTTTGGATAAATTCAGCTCAGTGTACTAAGAATAGGATAGACTAGTTTCCCTCCTTATTCCTAATATAAGACCATAAATCTATACTTTAAAGAATGGACAGTGGTGCAAGGAGGAGTAACAGCATCAGAACACATCCCATACAGAGAGAAGCACTAAGAATTTGAGATGGTAGCAAAATACCTGGACATCAGGCTGAATGGTATTTTGAGGTGACTGTGAAGACAAATTTCAGGGCTGGTGGCTGGGCAAAAAAGGGGAGGTTCCTCTTTTAGGTTGGGAGGAATGATTTAATCAAAGGTGCTTCTGGTGTAATTAAAATATGAGTTTTGCTGCCATCTTGTTTGTCATAAATAAAGACAAAGCCACTAATTAACTCATGTTACAGCTTCTTTCTTTCACACTCAAATATTTCTAATGTGTGCTTCATGCCAGGCACAGTGCGAGGCACTAATGGGGCAAAGATGAATATGACACTGTCCTTCTCGACAGTATGATTTATAATGGCAAAAGTTGGGGAGAGTTACAATTACGGAACTGCATTACAGGTGCTACGACAGAGGTGTGCAGAGGGCGCCTGTGGGAGCAGAGTAGGGACAGCCAAATCAGAACATGAGTAGACTCGTTCTGCACTGCAGAAAAAGTAGTGCTGTGCCTGGAGAGATGCAGCCCTGGGTGAGAAGGTGGGGAAGACAATATCAGGAAAAACAATGCCCATGAAAAGAAAAAAATAGATAAAATCTTTCCTATGCTACACTCTCTTCTTCAATTAATAAGAACGATTAGTGTTCAAATTGCCACGTGGTAGAGACTTCTAGGATCCTAACTCAACTTGGAAAACCACACCTTTCCCCCAGTGCTCCTCTTGACTCATCCCCCCTTTTTTCCGCCAAAGCTCTAAATTGGGGCGATACCTCTCAGCTGCAGCTATTTTCTGGAGGTACTCCTTTAGGAGAATGGTTATGATGAATATGGTAACAAAGCAAGAGGGCAGGCTGAATTCAGGAGTTTCAGGCTTGGGTGGAAGGAAGGGTGGTCTGCCAGGAAGGGTTCTCAGCGACAGCATATATGCGACTTCCTGAATCTACCCAGCAAATGGTGCTGTGGAATTGTGACACAAACTAGCTTTTGTTAAACCATCTTTTAAAATTGGTACAATTCTACCTTTAAAGACAAAGCAAGTTTCCAAACCTACACCCATAGTAGCTTCCCTTGAAGATTCCATATCCTGGTGCTCCTTTGAATGAAGGGAAGAAAAGAGTATTTACGCCTGTTTTGTACAGTGTTTCTGGGAAGTTCTTTTATGTTAGAGAATATATGTGTGTGTATGGATACATAGAGACTGTCCTGAAATTTATCATGCTATTATTTCTTCAGAGCTTGATGTTTATCAAAGCACGTAGTGGCCTCTGGCCAACCTCTGAGAGCATCGTCATAATCACGCTGTGTCTTATTACATGGACCTGTTTAAACAGACCAAGTACAACATAGATAGCTGGGAGGGGTTGCCTTCTCCTTCTGCTGCTCCACCAAGGTGACTCAACACTCATCAATCACAGGAAAATAATTACTAAGTACCAAAAATGTGCTTGCTGCACAGAAGGATAGAACATGCCAAAAGTTACCCTCGCTCTTTGATGAACTAAAATATCCTCTTTCATCCCTTGATTTTGGGGGTCTCAGGAACTGGCTTTGGCCTTGGCTTGTTTCTCAATACACATTACCTTAGAAAATCCAGTCCCAGAGCATTCTGGTAATCAATCAATGTATTGTGCAAATCAAAAATGTAGGGCACAAAACGATGTGTGTGATAATCTACACTCGTACACTATGATTATAATTTTGTAAAAATAAAAAAATAGCAAAACAAGATTAGAAACAAACATACCAAAAAGATAATTATGACCATTTTTAGGATAGTGGAATTATGGGTAGTGTTTTTTTAAATTTCCATTTTCCAAATATTCTGCTGTATGACTAATTATATTGCTTATATGATGAGGGGATCAAGCTGGACCAGTGCTTCACATCAGGAGGCGTGGAGACCCCTGAAGGAAGAGCAGGAGCCTCTGCTTCAGCTGATTTCCAACTGCCCCTGTGTCTCGCAGATGGAAGACAGAGACGAGAAACATCCACACAAAAACCACAGATACGGTCTAATATGGCTTGAGCTCCCTTAGTGCCTGACATAATATTAGGCAAAACCCCAGTGTTCAAAATAAGAGAAAGAAAAAAAGAGAAAACAAAAAAGTCTATTGATTCCTTTTCCAAAATGCGTCTCACATCCATTCCTTCTTGTGCTATTGCCTCCACCACATAGGGACCAGCCCTGCTGCCTAGATGATTCCGACAGTCCAGCTTGTCTCTCTGTGTCTACTCGTGCCTCCCCTGCGTCTATCCTGAACACCACAGAACACTTAGCTTCTCAGGATAGCACTTCCATCATGTTACTCTCCTGTTGAAAAACACCAAATATCATCCCAGCTCTACCACTTACTGATTAAGTTATTTAGTCTCTTAAGGTCTCCCTTTCCTTGTCTACATGGTTTATATGTATATACATATATACGTGTCTCATGCATATATAAGCAGACCAAGTATACATGACTATCATCTTCCTTCCCACTCTTTGTGTCAACTGAATCAGAAGCTAAACCAAGAAAAAACAGACTAGTGGGACAAGTATTTTGTATCATTTCTTGAATGTTGCCTTTGGGGAAAGATTCACTGCAAGTGCTAAGAACTGTCAACTGCACAGACTCATTCTCTAGATATAGGAAACTGTCTTTTCAGCCATTCCTGGTTTTAAAAGCTGGGGTAGATAACATATAATATACTTACAACTACTTTCTAAGAGCTGATATTTCCTTCAGTTTTAGACAGAGACATCAGCATATTAAAGTTCTCACCTCCAAACAATGGGCAAAATCCATTTAAATAACACCGCAGTGACACTAGGAAGTATTTGGACAAAGTAGTCCGTACACTTTTAATCTAAATACTTTCTGAAAATTTACTCAGAAGTGCTATTTTTACTAGTGTACTTCAAATTTTAATTAAAAGAAACTATTAAAGACACTTCTTTTCTGAGAGTGGAGGAAGAGAAAGTGACTTTAAAGTTAAAAAGCCAAACAAAACAAACTTGGTGCATAATTTCTCAAATTTGGACCCGGGAGCTCCCTTGTAGGGTCTCTTGGGTCCCGTGTGGTCAAGGTTGGGAAGTCAGGGTTCTACTGAATTTTGCACAGAAGTAACCCCTCCATCCTGCAGTTGTATCATCCTGTTCTAAGTGACTAGATGAATGGGCCCAGACATTGGAATCACTTTTATTCAACAACTATTTTTCAACTCCTCCTCTGTGCAAGGCAACGTTCTCAGTGATAGAAATGAATCAATGAGTGAAACAGACAACAATCTCTGTCCTACTGAAGCTCACGTTCTAATGAACAGACATAGTAGCATTGGGTGTATTAACTTGTGATCTGTAAGCCACCACAACTCTGGAACTGTTTGCAAAATTTTGTGTATATATCCATTTTTCTAGAACACAGGTCTTTAGATTTCAACAAATTTTCAAAAGATGCTATAACTATCAAAATATTTTTTAAATGGCTCTAAAGTATAGTTTTAGAATACGAAGAACTGTGGCTTTGGTGTCAACTTGTATTCAAAGCCAAGCTCTGCTGCTTATTAACTATATATGCTTGGGCAAATAAAAATTAGTTCATTATTATGCACCTCACTGAGGTTAGGCCTCATAAAGCTCTTGGGAGCTTGAATTAGATTATGCATGCGAAGCACCTGGCACTGTGAGATCAGGGGCTCCCTCACCCATCCTCATCTTAGAGGTTCTGACCCAAAATACGAGCGAGAACTCTGAAACAAGTTCCAAGCACAAAGATAGAAAAGGTTGCCTTCAACAGCAGGAGGTCCTCTACCCCAGAGGCCTTCCATTTCAGCTTGGTCAACAGTAGTGGAAATGTCATAGCTTAGTGAGGAAGGTCCTTTCCAAACTAAGAGTTTATGATTCTATGGAATCGCCAACATTACATGTACCAAACAGCTAAATGTCTAGACTTTTCTTTGGAGAGTATTTTACAACCCAGGGTACAGCCAAACTTTGTTCTTTGATTCCTTGAGTGGAATAAATGCTCATTTTAAGCTATATAGTGATATTAGATATATAGTGATATTCTCTCTTTCCTCTTCCAGAGAGGACTCTATTCTAATTACATACGAGTAATATGCCTTTCACTTGAGTATGTTAAGTCTTGGTTTATGGAGCAGGCCTAACCTATGGAAACTCAAAGTGGCTGATACATATCAAATGTCACTCCCAGTCAAGTTCTTCTGTAGGGTATTTCCACCTTGAGTTTATTTTTCTTAGAAAACCTGGACTCACCAATTGATTTTTAAGTTGTTCTCAGAATACAGCCCTTATTTCATATTGTGCCTACAAGCAGAGAGCACGGTCAGAAAGACTTCTCCTGTAATAACTGGGGTAGAATCAAAGGAGGAAAGATAGATACAAGTAACAAAGCAGCATTAAGCCAAAGGAAAGTCATGGTGCTGCCTTGATCATTACTAAGGTTGGAGAAAAGATGACACATAAACACACCTACCACGAGGAAGAGTGGAATGATGACACCAGCACCACTACCCAATAGTAAGGACATCCATATGCTCAACACAGAACTAAGAGGCTCTATAAGTGAAGAGAAGACTCTAATATTTGTTAAGTGGAAATAAATGCAGGATTTGGGCTCATTCACCTTCACACCTAGAGTACTGAAGTAACGATAACTCACATTTTCTAACACTATGTGTCAGTACATTCTAAGTGCTTTACTTACGTATCTTATCTCATTCTCACAACAATTCTATGAGATAGTTACTATTTTTTCCTCATCTTACAGATGAGGAAAGTAACCTTCTACATTCCTGCCTCCTGACTCTTCAGCTCCAGTTTTCACATATCAAGATTTCATCCAAATTCTTCAGCCTGGCATTAAAGGCCTTTCCTGGTGGACTCTCCTGTTATTGCCTCAAAAAGCCTTGAAAGTTTTCCTGCTTGGAAGGAAAGAGATTCCACCCCTGTCCCCACTGCCTATGAAGTTCTCTTCTCTGCTCCTTCAATTCCTACTCATTTTTCTAGACCTAACTCAACAGTCCCCTTCTCTGCGAAGCCTTTCCAGACCATTCTTACACACACGGCCTCCTCCCTCCTCGGTATTCCAATGAGACTTTCTTCTGGAATAGTCACTGGGCACTTCATGCTGAGCTGCTTTGTGTCATCTCTTACTGCTCTTATTGAAATTTCATGAAGTCCACAATACGTCACACACATCTTTGAACTTCCCTCTTGATCCAGTCTTCTGCTCCCTCAGAGAGGGAGTGTGGTGTAATAGAAAAAGCAAAGCTTGGGAGCCAGCAAGACTTAGGTTCAACAAGCAGCAGCACGGGCATCATCCGGGAGCTTGTTGGAAACGCAGACTCCCAGGCCCCACCTCGGACCTGCTCAATCAGAATCTGCATTTTTATAAGATTTGCAGGTAATTAGTGGCATATTAACGTTTTAAGAGGTGCTAATATAATCCTGTCTGTTCATCAACAAGGAAGATGAGTTTGTGGACTTTCCCAGGTTGTGAAATCTGCTACCTGCAGACAAAGGATGGGCCAAAGGCCTTTAATTCTGAAGTTTTTGTTCTTGCTACTGAATCACAGATGTCTTACATGATTAGGTGAATGCTACAGGCATTGCTTTGATTGTTTCTATCTTATGTACATCATATTTTTAATATGATTTATCACAAAAAGTAAAATTACTTTTCTTTAAGATCTTATTGATTTAGATGGTCTTTAGTTCTAAAAAAGAGCTAATGTCTATCATTGGTACCAAAATAGTTTAAACTCTTAAAGAAATGTGTTTTAGTGCTTAACATTAATTTTGTATAATTAAATTCTAAAACTCCTCCTTTTTAAATATTAAGAAAACATTTATCAACATTCCATGTGATTAAAAAAATCCAGCTTAAAAATACTTGATTGTCCCTGCAGATATAAAGATAAGAATTCTGTATAATTTTTAAACTCTACATCTCTAAAACAAGGAATTCTGTAACTTTGAAGAATGAGTTTGAAGAAAATGTAAAAGTAAATGCTCTCCTGGACATCTACATCTGTTGAAATTCTACCTGTCTCTTCAAGATCTACCCAAAACGTTATTTAAGTCTATAAATTTCATTTATAAAAACATTGTGCTTCCACAACAGGACACAATCTTGACCACATGTGAGTCCTTCCAAATATTTTGCTTTCTTTCTCTTTGACTCTGTGTTTTCTATCATAGCTATTTGTTTCCTTTTGGCATCTCCTCTACAGAGACTACAAAGGAAACACTAAAAACTTCACTCATTCAGCAAATATTTACTGATCATCTACTATGTGTTTGAGACTGAGAATACAATGGTGAACAAGATCAGTGTAGTTAGTACCTGCCTTCGAGGATCTTATGTTAAGAATGCTGACCATAATTGCCTGAGAAAAATAGTCCACGAGAGCTTAAAGGATTTCATTAGTACACTGATAGTTATTCGCCCCAAGTCTTTGATGTCAAATTGACCACAAGTACCAGGTAGCTTCCCTCATCCATTCCTTCACCAGACATTTATTGAGAAACTACTATATCCTAGTCAACAAGCCCTCAAAGAATTGACAGATGATGATTCAGGGTGTGTTAAAGAGGAGTGTTCCACATAAGCCTAGGGACAAAACTAGGGTTGGGTGGAGTCTCATCTCTTTTGCACGTTTGTGTCCTCCACAGTGATCAGCAGAACACCTTACACAGAGTAAATACAAACATCCTAATCAAGAATATAAAATTCACCTCATGGAGTGGATAGTAAATCAACAGCGAATGTCCCCATCGGTAAAATATATCCATGTTGATTATAAATGTTTTACCAGTGGGGATCTTCATTAATTCAACAACGATTTATTATTATTAGTGAGTACTTACCATGTGCTATAGCCACCCCTGTGGTCTAGTGGTTAAAATTCGGCACTCTCACAGGCAGGACTTGGGTTTGCTTCCTGGTCAGAGAACTATACTACCTTCTGTCGGTTGTCATACTGTGGCAGCTGCATGTTGCTGTGATGCTGAGAGCTATGCCACTGGTATTGCAAATAGCAGCAGAGTCACCCATGGTGGACAAGTGTCAGCAGAGCTTCCAGACTAAGACAGACTAGGAAGAAGGACCTGGCCACCCACTTCTAAAAACACTGGCTGTGAAAACCCTATGAATAGCAGCGGAGCACTGTCTGATACAGTGCTGGAAGGTGAGGGGATGAAAGAAACAGACAGGGCAGGGTTCTGCTCTGCAGTACACTGGGTTGCCAGGAGTCAGAAGCCACTCGAGGGCACTAACAACAACTATGTGCCATGCACTATGCTAAGTACTGGGCATAAGAAAATGAAAGATGCAGACTCTCCCTGCGCGGGCGAGACAAACAAGTAACAACAATTATAATACCCTCTAGCAAGGATTATGATATTTTAAAACACAAGGTTCTGTGGAAATATGCAAGCAGGCCTTGTCACCTAAGCAGAGGATGAGCAATTTGGGGAGGGCTACTGATCTAGTTTAAAGATTGGCATATATTGTCTCCATCTGTATCTTAGAGGTAGACCCTGCATCTACTAAAGCCTGAGATATGCATTAGGGATTCAGATTTTATGTTAATCCTTCTGTTCTTATTCTAATCTTATCACTTCTTCCTTTAATCCTTCTGTTCTTATACTAATCTTATCACTTCCTCCTTTGGGGAGCACAAATAAAAATGTGAACCTTCTTGGTAACAGACTACCACATATTTTTCATTTACAATCAAGTACTTTAAACACTTACTGGTAAAAGAGCAATTGTGGTGCTTCTTTATTTGTCAGTTTTACCAAAGGGACCATTCTTTACAAAAGTTTCTGGGCAGACTTCCATTGTTTCGTTCCATCATTGGATTTCTTGGCCCTCAACACAAAGGGACTATATTTAGAGAGACAATAGTCCTGCTCCACATGGAGTTTTAGAGTAGCATTTACTTCAGGAGACCTGGCAAAACACACCCTACTAATAATCTCCAGAGGAAGAACAATTAAATCAAGGCCATCTCCTCCTACAACGATCATCACTGTGACTCTAGAAGTAGTCCTTTTCCCAATTAGCTGTAGATTATTTCTCCCTTTGATTATTCTAATTAAAATGTACCTGAATATGTAAGTAATAAACAGTGCACAGAAAAACTAGAGCAAGAGACTGTATTAAACTTGACATGCCTAGAATGGATACAAAAACAGAGTTTACAGTACATATTTTTTTTAAATGTTGAAAAGGCATCTGTCAGGATGCATATCTGCATTTGTTGAAGGAGTTAAATGTGGACCCTATCAATGATCTGTTTATTTTTTTCTAATTTTCAATCAAACTTTTCGGCAAACATGATTTGTCTTGTAGGATTCCCCATTTTCTCCCATATGGTGCCTGATGGTTGCCCATCGTAAGCCTCTCCCAAGCTCTGGGGTCTGATGATGGTCACTTTGCCTCTCATCAGGCTCTTTCATCAAGTACTTAATTCTGTGATTCTCTAACAAGCACAGCTTTCTGCAGACTTAATACTGATCTTAGATGAGCAATTTAGACTTAAAGGGAACCACTGTGGGTGTATTATGGATAGTGTTGAATTCCAAGAAGTCAATAAATTTTCTTGATATAGAAGCTCTATCTGGGCAGTTTTGATACAGAAGAGCCCAACATCACAGTGAGTTCAC
This sequence comes from Equus caballus, assembly GCF_041296265.1. NCBI lineage: Eukaryota > Metazoa > Chordata > Mammalia > Perissodactyla > Equidae > Equus > Equus caballus. The sequence goes on from NC_091700.1 coordinate 29,789,416, forward strand.
TCCTGCCCCCTCCCTGACACCTTCTGGGATGACACACACATTCTTCCTTCTCTGAACTCTCAATGAGTCTGAAAGTGAAATTAGAGAGTTGTTGGTTCAGGTGATAGGTCAGGAGCCCAGAGGAAGCCACAGAGCTGGAGGAAGGGAGATCAGAGTCTTCACAGCAGAGGCGATAGTGAGAAAGGGAGTTGTGGGTCAGCTCTCTGCAAAGAAACATCTGAACAAATGAGAGGAAGGCAGAGCAGAGAAGTTGGCATGGTGTCTACATTCACAAAGCACAGGCTGAGCCAGTGAGGCAAAGGGCAGGCGAAGAGGAGAGAAGAGTCATGTTCAACCATCATCTCATTCCAATACACTGAACAACGATCCTAAAAAGCACTGACAGGTAGCTCACGGTGATATGAAACAACTGTTCTGTGTTTAGAATTTCCTATTCCTACTCTGAATATTTGCCAGTTTCTTTATAATTTGCAGTTTTTCAGAGTGTGCAAATAATAGCAGGAAGGACAGCCATAAGGAGATAGCAATATGCTAAACTGGAAATGGATGGGACAGAAGAGTTTCTTTTGAGTAAAAAGTTTCCCTCCAAGAGAGAGATTAAGATGAGGACAATACATGCTCTTAAGCCTTGACCAGCCTATTCCTAATTTTAGTGGTTTTCCTCCATACAGCACCACATTTCTAGTAGATGATGAGTATCATAAATGAGCCACCTCAGATTTGTTTTGTAGAACCTTCATGTAAGGTCTACTGACATTATGCTTCCCTGGGGGAATGTAGTGAATGCATATGGAGAAATCATACAGACTTGTAAAGGTCTTTTACTTCCTAGCCTTTGGACAGTTGGGAAGACAGGAACACACTGAGTGGAGTCGTCTTTGCTCTTTTCAACTGTAAGTCTAGGTGGCAGCAGGCAGCTGTGGCTCACTTAGTTCTTGGGAGAGCATGCTGCTGTCACCCTCCTCCTGGACGCTGGTAGTCCTTCCAGGTATAAACCCGTTTAACGATAAGATTACATGAAAGGAAATGATTATGAGATTGCAAAGGGACATATATTTTAAAAACATTTTCCTAGGATTACAATAGAAAGCTTTGTACCCTCCACCTTCTTCTCTATGAGTGAAAGTTACCCATCTCTGGGCTGTAATTCAGTACATCTGCATGGACTGATAAACAGCAGTAATTACATCATGCAGGCAACCTAGCAGGGCAGGTTAATAAAATCCTGCCAAACTTCCTGTGATAGTAAACCTGCATTGCTGGTTCTTCTTCTTTCATATTTACAAAGAATAATAAACCAAATGAATGTGAGCATTCATAAAATGTTATTAATATTCAGAACTTTTCAAAAATAGAGTGTTTTCTTATTTCACCCTGCATAAAGTTCAACATATTAGATATAATCTTTTCAGCTTCTACTCATTGTGTATAAAACTTCCAGAGGCAGCAGAATGTAGTAAAGAGCAAACGAAATATAGGGAAGTTCTGGGTTCGGATTCCAATGAAGTGACTTCTTTAGCTGTGTGCTTGGGCAGCCTGCTTAACCTTGCTGGGCTTCTGTTTCTTTATTTGTAAAACAGAGATAGGAGATATCTCTTATGCCATGATTTTGAGATAACGAAAGTGCTTTGTAAACTGTCCCTTTTAGCTGTAACATTATTTACATGTTTCATCACTTCTAGCCTGAAGTTATTCACTTCTTTATTCATTTAGTTAAAAAAATCTTTAGTGGGGGCCAGCCTGGTGGCAGAGTAGTTAAGTTTGCGCGCTCCGTTTGGTGGTCCCGGGTTTGCAGTTTCCGATCCTGGGTGCGGACCTGCACACTGGTCATCAAGCCACGCTTTGGCAGAGTCCCACGTACAAAATAGAGGAAGATATTAGCTCAGGGACAATCTTCCCCACCAAAATAAATAAATAAAATTTAGTGGATCCTTTTAGGCTCTGAGGTACAGAGATGAAATTATAAAAGGTCAGAGAAGTTCAAGAGAATAAGGTGGGTTCAGAGAGGGTAGGCAGCCACAATAGGAACTGAGGCCAAAGGTGGGGCCGAGTCCTGGTCTCGACACAGGTGGAAAGCAACTTCAAAGGTAAGAGACACTGTTTATACTAAGCTTTCCTTGCTTGTGGATTATCTTGCAAAGTTCTATGTAAATAGAAAGAAGAAGGTGTGGTTGTTTTCAATCTCTGAAAAACACTTAATACTACTTCTATGAGAAAAAAAATAATGCCATAGGATTTGTCCACTATGGAAGATGCAGTGCCTATCAGAACAAATGATTATCATTTTCCTCTAGAAAGTTGTACCTGAAGCATTGCATGAAATACTCATGTTTTGTTTGACAAAATACACACAAAAGCTAGAATAAAATCTAATCAACAAGTCACTTTTACTCTTTATCTTATGGTTTCCTTTGCTTTGATTGCAAAATCTTAGGTCGGTGCATTTATTAAAAAGAAACAACTCATTTTGCCCTATGAAGAAAATGCTATGTTCCTTTTTCCTTTTCTCTGCATGGCAATCATAGGTTCTAGATGCCACCTAGCTGGGGAAGATAGTCTTTCAAGTTGGAATTCCCTTGACAGGGGCATTTTCCCCTAACTTCCTGTCTTAAGAAACTGCAACATGTCTTTCCTGCCCCTCCCCTCTTTTTCAGCTCTTTCCCTCCTGCCCCATCCTCTCATTTTCTACGACTCTGCACTTCAGCATTTGTGCTTGACTCAGCGCAGGTAAAGGTCAAGAGATGGCATCACTAAAACAAGAAGAAAACGAGAAATCTGTCCGTTGCAATGTTTTTGACACGCATACTTCTGATTTGTGTCATGCATTCTGCTACGTAGACTCGTTCCTCCCAAACGAGTCAGTTTGGAGGGTAATGTTAATTTATTTGAGTAGACATGCGGCAACAGAGCTTTCCTCTGCAAATGAAAACAAACAAAAACTCTACTGGGTAAGTATGTGAATACCTGTTATTGGGCTCAGAGACAAATCTTATTTTGGAACCTCTCCTTTTGAACAGATCAAAGTAACAACAAAATTTGTAATAATAAACAACAAAAAAATCCATGAAGAGTGATCCGTTGGTTGAGCTAGATGTGTTGTCTTTCTGGGGTGATGTCATTCTTAGTTCTCCTTTAGCCAACTGCAGTGAGTTCCCAAATGTTTAGATCCCAGATAGCAGAATTGAAGTTCTGAACCCAAACACACAATTTCCTTTTAATCTCCTAGTAAAAAGGCTAAATTTGTTGTTGGATATTTTCAAAACACTGTAGATTATCTGGGAACACGAATAAGTAAGAAGTGTATAAGTATTTAGTAAAAATTAGTATAATTTAAAATGTTATTGTTGGGATTTTTTTAAAGTTATTATGAGTGCACTGCCCCAGATATCTGTTTTTTAGAAAAACAGGGCATTTAGAATGAAGAATTTGCTACCCCAGTGGGAAATCTCATGACTATGTAACATGAATAAACGTTTACTTTATTAATTAAAAGCTCTCATAAGCCAATAAGCGGACGCCAGCAAACCCATGGAATATTTCCATTTGTATGTCCCTCAGGCATCCTGATTTGGGGTCACTAATCCTAGGTTCTTTGCTTTCAACTTGCTATGGCTTCACGCCCATGTCTTTGTGCATGCTGCTGATCCCTGCCAGAGCATGCTTCCCTCCTCCCTATCCTTTGGTGAACTTCTACTTATTCTTAAACATTCATCTTGAGAGCCCCCTCTTCTGGAGAACTTTCCACAGCTTACTTGTCCAAACTCCCACCTTCATCTAATGTTCGGCTTTCCATGATACTCCAGAGGACACTAAGCAAATTTTTCAGCTGTCAGGTAGCCGAATTCAAGCCCAGGTCTGTCAGGGCACCAAAGTCGGTGTCCTTCTGTACTGCTAGCTGCATTGGTGCTTTATTCCCATCTATCTAATAGCCAGTAATCAAGTTCTTGAGACCAAAAGTTATGTCTTTTATAATCAAAGTACTTGGGAGTATACTCTGTGTAGCATGTATGTGATGCCTAAGAATATTTAGGTTACAGGACGAAACAGAGCTAAAACAAATGACACATAAACACTTTTTTTTTTAAAGTTTAGCAAAGTCACCCTTTCACTGACAGTTACAAAGATTTATGTAAGATCTGAACGATGTGTGTAATCAGTATTTTAGCAAGGAGCAGACATGTGCCTATCTTCAGTGATGCAAACTAAAATGAGGTTGCTCTAGCTAGGACACAGTTCCCTTTGGAGGCCTGTCTTAGAAACGCAAACGTGAAGCAAAGACTACAGAAACTTGATCCAGCGCATGACAGTCCCTGGTGAAACTTCTCCATCCGATGCATCAGATCCTTCCACTGAACTGAGATCTTGCAGGAATATTCAGTATGATCTAAGCGTCTGATCAACCTCATGCAATAGACATTGGGAGTTAAAACTAAATAGCACAACTGTGAATTTATTTGCACATACCAGACTTCACATTTTGTATGTATACGGAAACTTCCTTTAGGGACTCTCGAGTGGCTGCCTTTGGCATGAGAAGAACACTCTTAAAGACTCGTGATTGGCTCAGCCATTATTGACTAACAGCAATGGTAGTTAGAGACCCTTTGTGATCCCTCCATAATTAAGTGAAACAATGTTTATGGACTTCAGGGATAGTGTACTTGAAAACAGAGGATCCCAGGCTCTCGGATTTTATAGACTGGGAATAATGTCAAAACAAAGTTTGGGAGTAAAACTAACGTTACCTACCTTTTAATATTGCTAGGTCAAGGCATTCAACACCACCACTACCATGTCATTAAAAAAATGGCATTTTAATCATCAAAAGCAGAAAGGCCATAGCCTTCCATGACGAAGGAAAAATTATCAGTCAGAAACCTTATACGATATTTTCCCTATGGAATCATGAAAGTTTCATCAGATTGCCATCCAGGCACCAGCATTTTGAGAGTAATGGTTGATGCAATCTAGGTTTTTGCTGGTAAATTAAAAAACAGTAAAATTAGAAACATAAGATTTGCACCTTAAAGTGTGACTATTGCGTGCCAGAAGCTGTCCCAGGATCGGTTATTCATTATCTCTGGTCTTCACGGCACTGTTATATGATTGCTGTTATGCTCTCTGTTTGATAGGTGAGGAAAATAAGGTCCAGACACTTAGGCAGTCACTTGCCTAAGGTCACACAGCAAGTCAGTGATATTGCTGGGAGCTGAACTCAAGTGTGTCTGACTCCAAAACTTGTGCTCTTTCCAACATATTGTGTGACCCCTCAATTGGATCTCAAATTACAAGCTTTAATTTTGTTCTTTGGGAGCATGTACTACAGCATGTGGGACTTATGCACTGCCTTTACTTCTTCACCTCCATCTCTATTCTGAACAACCCACTCCTTCAGGCTTTTGTTCCTACCACCCCAGTACAACCTCGTTCCTCGAGGTCACCAATGACCTCCATCTTGCCAGGCCAATAATAATTTCTCAGTCCTTATCATTCTTGATCTTTCATAAGAAGTTTTTGACACTTTTGATCACATCCTCCTTCCTGAAATTCTTTCTTCACTTGGTTTCTAAGATCTCATGCTCTCCTGATTTTCCTGCCACCTCAGTTTTCACGGTGAGAGTCTTCCCTTGCTGACCTCTCGGGCTGCAGTGCCTCAGAGCTCATTCCTTGCTTCTTTCTGGCTCTAAATATACCCATTTACTAGGTGACTCCATGCAATCCTGGCTTAAACACTAAATATAATCTGATGATTCCCAAAATTATATCCCCGGCCCTAGTCTGTCATCTGAACTCCAGATGTTGTCTTAGTGGCATGCTGTCTCCACCCGGACCTCTAACATGTCCCAAACAGAACTCTGTGCCTATCCAACCCCACATGCTCCTTCCAGGCTTCTCCATCTCATTAAATGGCACCTTCATTCACCTGGCTTCTTGAACCAAATCCTGAGGAGTCATTCTCTAGTCAATCCATCAGCAAGCACCTGATGGTCTGCCTTCTAAATGTACTCCAATCAGACCATGTCTCATTCCCACCCTGGTTCAAACCACTACCCTCTCATTGACTGACTGCTGCAACAGCCCCGCTTCCATTGTTCCCCCTACTGTCACTTCTCTACATTCTCTTTGCCTAGAACACTCAACTCCTTAATCTAGAGCTCATTCCCTTCTTTCATCTAGATCTCCTCTCAAATACCACCTTCCTTGAGAAGAAGTTGGACCCTTACCTCACACCGCATACACAAACTAACTCAAAATGGATCAAAGACCTAAATGTAAGAGTTAAAACTATTGAACTCTTAGAGTAAAAGATAACTATAGATTTTCCTGACCTTGGATTAGGTAATGGTTTCCTAGAAATGGTACCTAAAGCAACAGCAGTCAAAGAAAACAATGGATAAGTTGGACTTATTTAAAATAAAAACTTGTGTTTTAAAGGATACAATCAAGATAGTGAAAAGATAACCCAGAGAATGGGAGAAATTATTTACAATTCATATATCTGATAAGATTTTAGTATCCAGAAATATAAAGAAATCTTACAGCTCAGCAATAAAAAGATAACTCAATTTAAAAATGGGGAGAGGATTTGAATATACATTTATCCAAAGAATATACACAAATGCAAATAAAAAAATTCTCAGCATCATTAGTCATTAGGGATACACAAATCAAAACCACAAGACACCATTTTACATCCACTAGGATGGCTATAATAAAAATGTTGAACAATAAGAAGTGTTGATGAGCAGTAAGAAGTGTTGACTAGGATGCAGAGAAATTTGAACCCATTGCTGGCAAGAATGTGCAATGATGCAGCTATTTTGGAATACAGTTTAATGGTTTCTCAAAAAGTTAGACATAGAGTTACCATATCACCTAACAATTCCACTCAGATATATATCCAAGAAAACTGAAAACATGTCTTCACACAAAAATATTTACATGAATGCTCATAGCAGCATTATTCATAATAGCCAAAAAGTAGAGACAACCCAAATGTCCACTAACTGATGAACAGGTAAACAAATGTGGTATATCCATACAGTGGAATATTTTTCAGTCACAAAAAGGAATGACATACTAATACATGCTACAACATGGGTGAACTTTGAAAACATTATGTTAAGTGAAAGAAGCCAGACGCAAAGTCATCTATTGTACGATTCCATTTATAAGAAATGTCCAGAATAGGCAAATTCATAGAACCAGAAAGTAGCTTAGTGGTTGCCAAAGGCTGAGAGGAGGGAGAAATAGACGTGACTGCTAATAGGCATTTTGGGGTGATGAAAATATTTTGGAATTAGATGGTGGTGATGGTCGCACAGCTTCGTGAATATACCAAAACCACTGAAGTATACACTTTTAAAAGGGTGAATTATGTGTGAATCATATCTCAATAAAAACTTTAAAAAACTAATGTGATTTTAACAACAATTAACTTATCTCCTGTGAAGCTAGAGAGGCAGCACAAAGGAAGGAAAAAAGCATTGAATCAGGAGATCTGGGTACCGGCCACGTTTCTGCTACCAAGATCACTGTGATGGTGGGCAATCTCTTACCTTCTCTGGTCTTTAGTGAGGACTTGTAAAATAAGGAGTTGGACTCATAGATGTTCTCTAAGGTCACCTTCAGTTCTACAGCTCAATGTTTATAAGTCTATATAAAAACTTCATTCTTGGACAGAGAGAAGTAGAGAGAAGCTACATATCTGCATGCAACTCACTATACTTTCCATATAGACGAGACTCTACAGCCTGGTGGTGGGAGTGCGCCTTTGGAGGAACCAGACTGTCCGAGCTGAGAGCCCTGCCCGGCTGCCTGTTCAGTGCCTGACCTTACACAAGTTATTTTCACCTCACTCCACCCCAGTTTCCTCCTCTGTAAAACCAGACAAGAGTAGTGCCTACAACTGTAAATATTAAATGAGTTTGTATTTAGAAAGTACTAATCATAGAGCACACTAAAAAATACCTGACACTAAACAAGGTGATCACAGTCTTTGGCTACTTCTAGAATTAAAGGGCAAGTGTTGAACACGTAGATTGTAGCAGGTGGTGTATTTAGTGATTTTTGTCCGACAGTTATTTCTTTTAGTCCTTATACAAAGACTAGAGGTACTTATTTGGGATGAGAAAGTGGAGTCAGCTCTGCTGAGTGATGTGGGCCAGGAGCTCTCATTCTAGGCTCTCTTCTTGCACGGCAGAGGGCACACACCAGGATTCCGGGGGCCCACCTGTGCTGGGATGAGGACGTTGCGAGGTTCCTGGAGTGGTGTGTGTAGGGATTAGCTAACCAGCGTGAGAAAATGACATTCCTCTGAATACGATCCTAATGTTTTAGGTCCTCCTCCCGGTTCTACTCGTCTGATTTTTTCAGAACCTGGAAATTCCCAAAGTATACTTATACTGTATATTTTATGTATGTTTCCCTAAATCACATTTCTATCCATAGATATTTTTAAAATAAGATCGATTTTTTATGCCTACTATTCTAAATGGAAAACTGGACTAGCAAATTTTCATTAGAAGTTGTCACATCCTCCATCATTGATGTGAGTGAATGTACACGTTATAAACATATTGTTTATATGTTTCATTATAAACATAGTGTTAAAGGTAAGTCATAGACTAGTCATATTTCTAGCTCTGGATGTACGGAATAATCTCTAGGTTTAAAGGATATTTGAAAATCACACAATCAGCTTTATGGAGACCATTAAATATTGTGTGTTTAAAATAATATTTCATGTATTTTCATTTGCTAGAAATAATATTTCCGCTGTTTAAAACAGACTGAATATTTCTAGGCAGGCTTGTTCCTTCCTCTGTGCTTTTGTATACAGCATTCTGTATACCTAATAACCCTGATTTCTATTATTTCCATTATCGAATAATGATAATAAATAATACAAGCCAACACTTTAAGCACTTACTCTGTGCCATCATTGCTCTCTTACATATGTTATCTTATTTAATACTCACACAACAAAATGACTATCAGCCCCATTTTACAGATGAGAAAACTGAGTTGGAGAGGTGAAGTATGTTGCCTAAAGCCACATAAATGGGAGATGGTAGCAGCAGACAAAGAATCAGGGCTCTCCTACTCTCTGGACTTCATCACTAGCATCAGTTCATGTTACTTATCTCCCTCTCCAGCCAAGCCAAACTCATCTCATTTCAGAGGCCTTCCACAAGTGATCCTTGCTGGTAGGCATTTATTTTCTTCTCCTTTCTTTCATTTTTTATAAGCTCAGTGTGTAGAGCATTAATTGGTAATTTTGGTTTTTTTTTTAAGTATCATCAAAGACACATATTCTGTACATTAGGTTAAAGCTTTATTTCATTACAAAGAAGAGACTGTGCTCTCTCTCTCTTTTTTTTATTCTGCTATGATCTGTGAGCAAAAGAATGTTCTGAATTAGGTAGGTGTTGGGCAGATCCTATCAATTCACCACTCATTAATCACAGTGTGGAGATGAGCCTGTGTGCAGCTGCCTAACAAATATTATACCTCATTTTGAAATCGACTCCATTTACCTATTTTATATTACGACTCACCATTGTATCTAATATCTTCACTTACATAACTTTTCAAATCTGGCAATGACAATCAACAAGAATGGCTTACATTTCTTCATAAGGCACATGATGTACAAATAAACAGCTCAAAGTCTTGGTAACACACATCTTCAAAACAATGCAATCATTAAAATCTTGTCCTACAGGCAGAAGGAGCCCAATCTCTGTTGTTTACGCTGTTCTCCACAGAGTTTGGCTGAGACGTGAAACCACCAGAAGTACATTAGAAAATCTACCTCATATTTTCATTTCTTAACAACTGAACCAGAAATTTACAATTTGCAACTTGGAAAGGCACATTTTCTTCAAATAAAACTTGAAAACTTACATCTACTCATAACAACGTTGAACATCTTAAAATATGGACAAATGCTAGAGTTTCGGGAATGACCTAACAGCTGTCGAACGTGCAGATGTGATGTAAAAGCTGCAGAAACATCATTCAGCTATTGAGGAATGGGATCTGGAAAGCCTTCTGCTGTGCTATACAAGAGTAGACCTATTTTCCTCTTTCTAGACCAGGCCTTCCAGAAATTAAAAAGAAGAGACTGCCATACTTAAAACTTAAATCAACACATACTATCATAATATAATACAGTTCACATTTCTACTAATTGGAACTAATATTCCAGTTCTTAAAAGATATACAAGACCACTCTAGATATTAAATAGTTAAAATTACCAGGCCATTATGAACAAGCAATAGTATGACTTTCTTATGAGACACAAAAGATAAACTTTTTTTTTATGAACTTAGAGATGGAGAGAGAGACACAGGCAAGAACTGTGACAGAACAAGAGAATAAATTTGAAGTCTCAATATTTTTTCTTCCAGCCAGAAAATGAGTAGCACCACCCAGAGTCACCATGGTGGGTAGCACAGAACACAATGTGAAGAGGGCGCCCGAGGAATGTGCTGCTCTGTGTGAATGGTGCCCAGCAGCCCTGTCCCTCACTGATTCTCTGTGTTCCAACCACACCAGTGCCTTCCAATCCCAGCTCTTATCCAAGTGCTTTCCTCATTCTGAGCCTTTGCATATGCTCTCCCCACTGCCTTAAAAGCTTTATCTAATCCTTTCTTCTAAGGTATTTATTCTATACTCTAGAACTTAGCTCAAACGTTATTCCTCAAGGAAGCATTCTCCAATCTTCCAGATACTGTCAGTCCCCTTGCTACACTCTTATAGCATCCTTTCTTCTCCTACATAGTGTGTTCCACAATTGCTATTACGTAATTAATGTGCCATTTGTTGTATAAGGTCCATCCACACCCTATACCACGTGTTTTCTGAGATCTCTTGTTTTTCTGCTATACCTACAACACCTTGGAAAGTGCCTGCCCTAAAGAGCACTCAATATTTAACACATATACTTACACCTCAGAGCACTGTCTCCAATCTCCTGCTTTCTTATTTTCCTATACTTTCAACTTGATTCTCTGGCCTTCAACTAAGTTAACGTCAGAGAAGAATGGCTTTTGGCAAAAAGCATGGCCACAAATGTACCTCACACTCATCAAGAGGCCACTGGACTTCAAAAAATGGCTCCTGTAAGAAACGCCCCTTTGCTCCTTGGGCCAGCCTGATTTCCACTCTAATGTTAGTCCCTTTTGGTCTGGTTTCACAGTCTCCAATGAAGAAAAATAATGGGATCTTCTTGCATTCCTCTTGGGAATTTCATAAGGCCATTTCCACAGTTGATGACCACTCTGACTTTGTTGGGGGAAGGAAATTTTTTTAAAAAGTGCAATATTTCACAACAGCTGAAATAATTTTCTTCCAAATCCTGTTTTAAATTCAAAGTGTGTTTTCTCTGTATGCTCAAGGCAGCTAAAGGTCTAGAGATATAATGTGACATATGAATTTAGCACTCTAATATGCACAAACAGAACAGATAGTTTTATATCCTACTAATGATAATAATTACTATTGACTCTAAAGTAAGCAAATCCATATTTGTTCTCAATTAAGTGTGTTACTTAAGAATATTTGAAAACATTTGCTAAAGGGGTGTGAACAGTGCAGACTCTCGTCAGAATCCATCTGTCTGCATCCATTAACTGGCATTTCCCCAGGTGGGGCCTTCCTCAAGTCCTGCACAACAAAAGCTCCTTGTGCCAAGGGTGAGGGCTGATACCTAAGTTAGAAACTGGATTTATTTCATCCAGAAGTAAAAGCTCTAAACAGACTTTGTCAATGTGTATCTTTATGTCCCAGTAATATCAAACACAAAACAAAAAGTTGATGTTGAAGAGAGAATTATCAAACGCAAGGTCGTCATCAAGACTGTTTTTCTATTCTTTTAAAACATCTTCCAAAACTTGTTCACAAAAACATCTTGAAAATATTCATGTAAGTTATTCAGGGAAAGGGGTATTTAGTGTTTCATCACCCTCCTATCCCCCATTGACCTCACTGCTTTCTATTTTTTACTCAAGTTAATGTAGAGATATTATATGTGATTTTTGTCCTTTGCAAGTTTTCAAGGGATTAGGATATTTAGATTACCTAAATTAAAAAAAAAAGGCCTCTAGGGACCTGTGGCATAGTGGTTAAGTTTGGGGTGTTCCACTTTGGGGGCCCGGGTTCACGAGTTCCAATCCTGGGCACAGACCTACACCACTCATCAGCCACGCTGTGGCAGTGATCAACATATAAATCAGAGGAAGACTGGTATAAATGTTAGCTCAGGGCTAAACTTCCTCAAGCAAAAAAAAAAAAAAAAGTCTCTACTTCATCATTTTAAAAGGTTATATGTGTCTTTGGAGTATATTGAAGGTAGTAATAAACACTTGCAGATTGATGATCAGATATCGATCTTCTATATTCAGGTCAAGTTTATCCCTAAAACCTTCCCTTCTGAAAACAGGGCTGCTTCTCCAGTCTATGCAATAAATGTCATTCCTACTGGCCCTGGGTCTGTTTTGCTGCCATTAATTTTTTTCTTCCTTGTATATCAAAGTATATATGGTTATATCATACATATAGTTTTTTTCGTCTTTTTAAGAAGTAAACTGAAAGGATTCTGAACCTACACATCAAAAAAGTTGGTCAGTAGTTTGCTTGAGTATCATAGTACACTCATCTGTCATTCTCTCTGCAAACGTCCTGGGTACAACTTGCTTTTAGTGCAACCAGCACTACCTTCCACTGATGCTGAATAGTGAAGGTTCAGCTTCACTATTATTTCTTGCCTTCCTCCAGCTCTAAGATGGCCAGAATATCAGGCCTCAGTAGCTCCAGAAGAAAACAGCATGAGGGCCTTTCCCAAACATTCTGCTTGCTGTCATCAACTAACAGTTCTGCCCACAGACACCTCCTGATTATTCTATAGAGAGAGGAACGAAAGTGAATAAAGAAAATTCAAAATCAATATAAAATCTAGGTATAACCTGGGACCTTGAATCCCTTTCTTCACAAAACGTTTTTATGTGAAGCACTTTAAAGAATTTTAATTCTCTTCTCTTGCCCATCCTACTATGGGCTGGATTAAACTACCCAAATGTTACACACCGGAAGGAAAGGAAAAGAAGAGAAAAAAACAACCAAAAAATACATACACTGCCTGCTGAACAGTCTGACACATAACTTACAAACCTTAAAAATTCATCATCAGTCCTATGAAGCCTCATGTTGGCTCTGTTAGCAACAGAAGAAAAGCAAAGTTGGAAGAATACGTAATTCCTTAACTCACAGAAAGTGCAAAGGAGATTTACCCCATCTTCCCCTCCTCCAAAAACGCAAGTGCTACATTTCAATGGAGTTAAACGCAAGAGCTTCCTTTCAGAACAACTGTAAAAATCACAGGATGTAGAAAATCATTTTAAATAGGTGAAACGAATAAACAGGAAATCCCTCGCATCCCCACCTGGCACTATTTAAGCTGCTCCTGGTGCTGGGAGAGTCCTGAAGAGATTTGTCAGCCCACAGCTTCTGTGCGAACTTTCCTCACCCACTCAAACACGACTTTGCGCACTACAGTTTTACAAAGAGGCCACCAAGCTAAGAGGCTGAATTTGAAAGGAAATTTCACCTTGATGTATTTCAGTAAAGTCATGTAAAGCAGAGACAATACCCTATGAACTCAGCTCTTGTCTCTGATTTTCTTCCTGTACTCAGACATTTAGGGAGAGGAAAGGGAACCACATTTACAGCATCTGCTGTGTGACAAAATGGTGTTTTCAAAGTAGGTCCCACAGATCGACAGCCTCTGGAGAGCATCTGAAAAAGGCAGGTTCCTAGATCCCCATCTGTTCAATCTGACTCTCTAACCTGTGGATCCCAGATTACACAGATTGAAAAAACACCTCAGGCGATTCTTTTGTACTAAAACTTGAGAATTAATTAAATGACTTTGTCTAAATGCTTTCACATAGGTTATCTCATTTAGTAATTTATGAATATATCTCACCTCCGTTCTAGCAGTCCATGAACACTCAAGTGGTGATGTTTATAATTTAATTTGTATGTTTATTCTCCATCTAAGCAGAAAGAACTGTGCTTCTCTTCCACCACGGATGCTCCCTGGTTGAGCACATGAGCCTTAAGGGAAGACAGCCACAACCAGGAGACTTTGCTTAATTCCTAAGCTCTATGAGCTGTAGTTGTTTTGCATGAAAAATTAGTATCACACTGACTTGCTAGGCCTGTTTTAAGTGTTAAATACAATAACTTGTGCGCTGGGTACATGGTTAGCACAAAAAATTGTAGCTACAGTACTATAATTTTCTTCGAACAAAATGGTGCATCCAAGAAACAGTTATCTATTTATCCACAAATAGTGCTTCAATCTTAGAACATCACATTATATATGTGTTTAAAAAGCAATGTTACCATTTAAGAATACCTATAATAACCACATATCTGCCATCTCCGTTAAAGGAATTCTCTTGGGAGATCACATTTGTTTTTTAAAATGCTGCTGACCCGCTTGAAATATTTTCAAAACGCTCTTTTGAGTACACTTTAGCAGTACGCAGTGATTATCTCTGGGTACTTTCTTCTTCTTTTTTTTTTCTTTTTTGAGGAAGATTAGCCCTGAGCTAACATTCGCTGCCAATCCTCCTCTTTTTGCTGAGGAAGACTTGCCCTGAGCTAACATCCGTGCCCATCTTCCTCTGTTTCGTATGTGGGATGCCTGCCACAGCATGGCTTGCCAAGCGGTGCCGTGTCTGCACCCGGGATCCAATCAGGCAAACCCCAGCCAGCTGAAGTGGAACGTGCGCACTGAACCACTGCGCCACAGGGCCGGCCCCTTGGGTACTTTCCATAATCAACATGTTATCTTTATAATCAACCTGTTAGTTTTATCATTAAAAATGAAGAAATAAAATTTTAAAAGAGGGGGAAACCTGTCCTTTCAAATTCATATTAGGGATGCCAGTTTTTTGCACTTTGAGAATGGACTTGCTCTTTAAAATAGTTAGGTCGTTAACGGTCAAATCTGGTGAAAAGAAGGTAATGGCTTCTCTTTGGAGACCCAAAATTGAAATCCGACCAAAAAGGAGTGAAATTCATTTTCTTGTGTGGCTCTTAAGCTGGCAATTCTCAAGAAGAGCTTCAAGCATTGTTGAGACAAGGAAGCAGACCACTAATGACAATATCATTTCGACGTAAATATTTCAGTATATTTTTTAAAATCTGTCTTATTTTGGTTTAATCATGCCTAAAACATCACATGTTGTTTCTTATTGATATGGTGTCTCTCCATAAGCTTTCTTTAATTAGTATACTTAGTGTGTAGAAATTGTTTTCCTACTATAAATATTTCTATCTACGGCTTCGAGATTGAGCTGTAGCCAGGTATAATGGTGACAGAGGATGCAATGTGATTTACAGCTCCCCCTAAACTAATACGTACAGAAGTTTGAGGGCTCCTGAGACAGATTGCCTGGTTCTAATCTTTGCTTCAGAATATTCCTTAGTTTTGTGAACCTGGGCCAAGAATCATATACATTTTAAAGTCTAAATGTATTATTATAAAATGAGGATTTTTAATAATACTGACCCTACAAGTTCTTAGGATGAAATGAAATAATGCATGTGGAGTGCTTAGCCTAGTCTCAGGCACATGGTAAGGATTCAATCAATGCAGCTGTTGTTGGTGCATCTCCACGGTGGGAAACAATGGTTTCAACCAGAACGGGAAATTCCTTAATCTTTTGAAAGTTTGACCAAGAAAGGGTAAGAGGGCGTTTTTCTCTAGCCATCTCAACAATCTCCCTAATTTAGCTCATAATTCCCTTGAGGTCATGAGTACAATATTAATATTTCCCACATTCCAAATAAGGGACGTGGGTCACAACAAGATTTCTAAGGGTGCCAGTTAGTTATCAGTAGAGGTAGGAATCAAATTCAGCATTGTTTTCAGTTGGGTTCTCCGACAGTTCACTGCCTTTCATATGCAGATGAATTGTTATGCAATAATTTAATTCAATGCTTTTCATAAAGAATGCCACAGAGGGCCTGCTTCATGTGTGTTACTTTGTTGTTGCCCTGGTGACATTTGAAGAGCCCTCAGGCAGCCACGGATATCTGAGGATTCCAGAGAGCAACTCCATGTGAACAAAAAGGGTAAGTGTTACAGTGCAGCTGTTCAGTGGGGATTCTCAAGTTGTGCACCGTGAATCAGTACTTTTCTTCTGGTTTATTCCCTCCTTTGCCTCTAGTCAGTACATTAGATAAATAAATCCAGCTTTCCGCGAGAGGCTGAGCTTATGCATAACCAAAGAACTCAACTATTTTTAACGAAATTTTGTAAAATCTTTTTAACCATTGACCTAAAACCATTCTCTGTATATACTAAAGTCAGAGAATTATAAGATTTATTATAAGAATTATAAGAAGTCCTTAATAGCTGTAAATTCTTTGAAAGAAAGAATTTTATCTTATTTTTGCATCCCCAGTGCGTGGTAAGAAATCTTGTGTAAAGTAGGTTATCGATAAATGCTTATGAATGAATAAACACAGCCTCCGAGATCCATTTCAGATCTCTCTTCAAGAGGGTCTTTTTCAAATAACTATTGCCTAAAAGCCCTCTAAAAAACTGATCAAGAAGTCATCTTAATTTTACGGCAGAAATTAAAGGCTTGCAAGTCTCTGTAATACACCACATGTACATCGGACACCCGCTTTAACTTGAAATTTGCAAATCCAAGTGACTGCACCAAGACTTGGAGTGAAGAAGCCCCAAGAAGCGAGGCTGGAAACTGGGAATTCACAGGAGCTCCTGTAGGTTCTGTTAGTTTAACAAAAGTCATCTTTAAAAGCCACAGAAGACCTCAGGTTCTTTGCTATACCCATGCAAGAAAGGAGACTCTAACGCTTAAAGTTGTAGAGCAAGGTAACTGAGAAAAGATGGATACAAAAATAAACAGGGGTTTGTGATGCTTGTACCAAACCCTAATGAAGAAAGGAAAGTGGATTCATGCAATCATCAAGTCCCAGGGTTAGAAAAGAATTTGCAGACTATCTGATATGGCACCAGAAGTCATGCATGAGATCCACAACTCGTCAGCTGGCCTCTGCCCACCTCCCCAGTCTTCTCTTTGCCTGGTTTCCTCCTTGACCTGAGGCCCCAGCAATATCAAATAACTACTTATGCTGCTTCACGCCTCTCTGTTTCTTTGTGTGTGCTTGCTCTTCCTCCTCCTTAGAGTGTACTCTTTCCTTGAAAGCCCAACTCAGGGGTCATCTCCTCTGGAAGCCAGGCCAAGTTCACCACTCCATTCTTCAGTGTATCTCAACCTCCTACGCACTCTTCTACTACTGCATTTGTCCATAAGTCTGTGAGGGCAAGATTTAGTGTCTTTTTCATCTTTTTATTCTCAGTGCATAGCATAGCAGAGTACCTAGAATATGATATTCATTAAATAAATGTTTTTGAATGAATGAATAAATCTAGCTAATTCTTCCCATTTGTATTAAAAAACTCAGAGCCAGAGATTATTCTCTCCCTCCATTTAATTAAGCAATGGGCACTTATGTGACGAGCAACTAAGTATTTTTTTTAATAACTGAGACATGACCTAAATTTGATATTTCTGGAAGGCCTTTAAAAAGTCTTTCTGCTTTCATTCTTGGCCTCTATTGTCTTTCCTTCCCAACTTTTACATCATAAGCCAGATAACTGTTCACAGCAAATCATACCAAAGATCATATCAGGACTCCTTCCCAGGTCATAAGGCCCCAGAGGACCTGTCTATCTATGGACCCCCTTCCCATGACTCTCTGCTCAATCACTGTTCTCCAAGCTCCACCAGCATCCTTGCCTTTCCGCAAACACATCCATGCACTCCTGCTTCAAGACTGATCCACATCCTATTCCTTCTGCCTCTTTCCCCCAGATCTCTGAATGTCTCTGCTCCGATGCCACCTCCCCAGAGAGACCTTCTCTGACCATCGGATCCAAAATAGCACCTCCTTTTATTTTCCAGCTCCTTCACATTGTTTGTTTTTCTTCATGATGTGTATTTATAACACTTACATATTATGAATTTGTTTATTATTGTCTCCCCCACTCAAAAGGAAGCCCAATGAGGGCGTTGATTTTGTCTGTTTTGTTCACCACTGGATCCCCAGTAGCTAGACAGTGTTTGACACAGTGGGTACTTAATAAATATTTGTTGAATGAGAACCTGGAGTCTCTATGAAAAAAAAATTCATGTGATTTTGGGGATTTAAAAATAAACCTCATCTTTTTCTGTAGGTATACAATTTTTTAAAATGGCCAAAAGGGAACATTTCCATCTTAGTAATACTTAAACTTCAACTACTCTTTCTCCTCTTTCCCAACCCTAACACGTGATAACAACAACAGTGTTAGTTTCCTTTAGCAACAAAATGACCATTTCCAATTGCACTTGGGAAGGAGGCTGGAGGACAGAGAAAAGTTACCTTGCTCAAACCCATGGAGCTGAGAGGTGTGCCAAATACCTAGGGATGGGATCATAGTAGGGTAGGCAGGGTTTGGGCCATCAGAAGTGAACTCAGCATTTAGGAGGGAGCAATCAGATTGCTTAGTCACTGAGGCAGTGAGTCCAGCTGCCAACAAACACAAACGTATTTCATGGGAAGGCTCTTAAAGCTAAGGTACCATTTTTCTCTCAAGAAGTTTGTACTCTAGACTAATTTCAGAAATGACCATTTTCCTTATGAATGAGTGGCCAAGGGCAAATTCATTTTAATCCCAAAAGCCACTTGGTGTGACTTGGAGCTGGACTCTAATCTCAAATTTATCACTAAGGAGATATGTGACTTGGAACAGGTTAATTGACTCTCTCTGAGGTTCAATCAACTCTCGTAAAATGAATGGCTTGGACCAGATAATCGATAAGTCTTCCATGTGCTCTAACATTTCATGTTCTTTTGAGTTAAAACAAAGAAGAAGATAGGATGTTGGCTGGAATTTCCCAGTAATACTAAAGAGCTTGAGTAAATAAATATTTTATCTCTATCAATATCATCCACCTTTTTGAAGCTTGCTAGGAAGTGATTCACAGAAGTAAGAAAAGGCATTCATTCTTTTATTACCTCAATGACTAGGTTATTTTACTATGTGGATTATACAGTAGGAGGTAAAAGAATTTTTTAAAATGTAAGACAAACTTTATTATAGCACAAAAGAAATCTTGCTGGGGAGACAAGAACCAGACTGAAACAGTCCACAGAATGAACAGAAAGGCAGGAACTTGAAGCCAGATGAGACCCTGGCCTTTACTAGCTGTACTGGCCTCGGCCAAGTTTCCTCACTTACCCCGTCTTCAAAAAGGGCACGATGATCATGACCCCAGTGCCTTGCTGTGATAGTCCACAGGATTCACAGGATGAGGTGTGGAAAAGCACTGAATCAGGGGCGTGACACTCAGCAGGCCCTCATGGTCCTCCTGTCCTCTCACCCGCAACAGGCCCTCAGATACGGAAGGGGGAGATCATCGCGAGGTGGGAATGGGCCTAGCCAGAATGGCACTGGCAGCAAAATCATGAAGGACTTGAGCTAGTCCTTGAAAATGGGTGGGATGTAGATAGGCAGAAGGGAGATGAAAGTGTTAGGACTGGAAGAGATTGCACGGCACAAGGCATGGAGCCTGGAATAACCATGAGAGTTTAGAGCCATTGCCAGTTACTGGTGATAGGGCAGCGCCGGGCAGGCTGTGAGCAAACAACAACAAAAATCACCTAGGAGACTTGTTAAAAGTGCATACAACAGACACCCCCACACACACTCATATACACTGCCCCCAAGGGGTGATTGTGACTCAGTGGGTCTGGTGAGGAGTCCAGAAGCCTGTATTTTGAAAAGCTGTTCCGGCGTCCTGAAGCTCAGTCAGGTTTGGGAACCACGGGTTTAGTCAACAGCAATTGACTGAACTTACAGAGCAGACTCACACTGGCGGCAGGAGGGTGACCAGAGCAGAAGCCTGGATTCAAGCCCCTCCGCCCCTCACTGGCTGTGAGACCCTGGGTAGTCCGTCATTTTCCTTATCCTCATTTGTCTCATTAACGTTGTAGGGATCCTAGCACCTACCCTGCCTTCCTCAAAGGACTTTTGTGAGAACCGACTGATTTTAAGCCACTGTCGCATTATCTTAACGGAAAAACACTTACTGTAAAGTGTTACACAAATACTCAGGATCATCCTTAATCTTCATCGTTGTTATCATGCGGACCCTGGGACGCCAGAATGCCACAGTCAGCTCCCACCTATCACACCCTGCGGTAACCTTGAGGTAACAGTGGGCAGGGCTCTGAAAATGGTTCCATATTGTCACAATGACACCCATAAACAGCTACCCCTTCCTAAGTGTTACACTGTGAGTAGGATGTAGGTCCTAGAGTCATCAAAATCTCACAAATATTACAAGTCATGTGAATTGTGCCACTGTCACAAACCCACATAGCTACAAGTAGTACATAGTACAAGTAGTAGCTATGTGCCTCCAACAAGTTACTGACCCTCTCCAAGCCTTGGTTTCCTCACGCATAAAGTGGGGAGAGTATTAGCACCCAGGGCCACCGTGTACAACTGTGTAGGTTGTGCCCCATACAGAGCAAGCTGCCAAGGGGGGCCACGGAGGTTGAAATTCAGCCCAGGGTATACTCACCTGGCTGCACGCCCATGGGGTTACACTTTCTCAGAGGAGCCACTGTTTGTTCATTGTTTTCTAATTCGTGAGCCCAGAGAGGAAGCCATTTTCCACACAGCAAGTTGCTGTGTGTGCTAATAGTGACCCTTGTAGTACCTGCTCCAAAGCCTGGGCATCAAAGGAGAAAATGCATGAAGTCTTCAGCACAATGCCAGGCATACAATAGGGTCCAGGGCAGGGAAGCTGTTAATATCATAATTCTCATTAATTCATTCACTCAACAAGCGTTCACTGTGCACCTTCTATATCCCAGCGACTATGCTAGGGCAACTGGACCATCACAGAGAAGAAGACAGCATCCTTTCCCTGGAGGAGCTTGCAGCCTAGGGGCAAATACAGACACTTGAGCAAATTATTACACTCGAGGATTCATACAGGAGACTTTGTCCAGAGTGATACTTATAGTTCAGATTTCTGAATTCTGATGACTGTTGCTATTAAGGTTTAATTTACTCCTACAGATTTCCTATCTGGAAAGTAAAACTTGTTAGGGTTATTTGATAAAGCTGTTTACATATTTCATTCTTCTCATGTGTTCAGAGCTAAACACACAGAATGGGCTGACCAGGCCACTGCCACTTCATTCTCTTTGTGGACCACCACCTGTGCCCACCTTGGTGCCAGGGCCCTGCTGTCAGGCAGGTCTACTTTCCTACAATATGGGCTAGCATCTGCTTATGAGGGACAGAATCTGCCTACTTATTTACTCCTCAGAACTATGCAAATACATTTTTGTTTGAAGTAGCTTAAGAGCAAATGAAAATGCATGCACTCTTTTATTCAATTGCCCAGAAATACTTTGTATTAAATAATGAACTTAACTTTCAAAGGAAAATGTCGTTTTTTTACATTATTAAATGGGATTTCTATGTATAGCTTCTGTTAGCAAAAGAGGATTTAACCCAGGCAACTTTATGAGACTAGACTCTGGTCAGCTTTAGAGCTCTTCACAGAGACAGATGGACATAATGACAAAATAAAATGTTGGCAGATATGTGCTGGAAATCCCTGGTGATAAATTATAGGCTTTATTACCACCTCTCCTAATTTCCTTTTCTGAGTAAGTTAGTCCTAGGTGAAACCTACACAGGAAACAGCCTTAATGGTTTTAATAGCAGTGGTTTAATGAATTAATGTATTATGAGTATTGTAAATAAATTTTTAATTAAGAAAGAGTTTACTTAAGAAGTTTTCAAAACAAGCCTCGGATCTGAAAATCCAGCATGCCAAGAGTTGTAATTTGTCCCAATCTCCTATTATACCTAAGTACCGCAATACCGTAAAAAAACTAATTAAAATATTTGCCTCAATATATGTAATAACTAAAATATAACCATTATAACTCTGTAAACACTAGGGGTGATGTTGCTGCCTTATTTCATAATGATGCTGTCAGAATTAATAAACAATAAAATAAAACAAACACACTTTCTGTCCTGGGAGATCACCTTCCCTAAAAGCAAGGGGCACAGAGCACGTGGATTGTACATTGCAAATGCTGAAGGGAAGGCTTCCAAGGTCCCTTCCAGATCTAATATCCTGTGATTTTACACATTGCTTTCATCTTACTTAAATAACACCAAATCACCAATGAAGGTAAACTCACAAATCAAGGCATGATTCGACAAGAGATCGGCTTTCCCTGAATGCAGGACCAGCTACATCATTTGCCAGGCCAGTACACAACGAAAATATGGGCCTTCGATTATTATGGGTCAACAATTATTAATAATTTCAAAATGGTAACAGCAGAGCATTAAACTAAGTGCAGGGCACTTCTGAGCCTGAGTGTGGGGCAGGGACTGCTGAGATTCCGCAGGTGTTTCAGGCCCTGGACTCCTAGCTTGTCCACTTCCTGTTCCTTCTCCAATTCTGGCAGATGTACTTCCAGTAACAGAAAGTAGCAGTTCTAAGTTGCTGCTGTGATGGAGGCTAGGTCATCAAAGCAGCATAGAGAATGACACTGGCAGGCATCCTTGGGGATGCTTCTGGGCTTCTGCCCTCTCTCTTTTCTATCAGAACATCCTATGAAATCCACACAGAAAGGGAGCTAAAAGACTTACAGCATTAAGTTTCCTTTAGACGAATGGTCTAATTTTATAGACTCATTGATCTTTAAAGCTAAATGGGACCTTGGAGATTATCTAGTCCAGCTTCTCTCATTTTAATTAGGTCTCCATCAAATTCCATTTAGGCCAAGGGCACGGTAATGAATTCTTGGTTGCATAGCTCTAAAGCGGATGGTGATTCTGATGAACAAACCATGATTGATGATCTTCAGAAAGACAAAATGTTCATATAATGAACGATTCATCCTATAAGTGGATTTATATAAGATGCTGCCAGCCATGCTAACGACATACGTAGCAGTTGATTTCTTTTATCCCAGTCAGAGCAAAATGAGTGAAACTAATGTCTTAGCACTTGGAAATCCCCGAACATGGGATCTAGAATGGGTTCATCAGATATGGGACTAAGGCAGATGAACCCAGGTGTCAAAGAGGTAGGTGGTTTAAGGCTGGAGCTAAAGGCATCCCCTTTATCAGGAAATACGTCTCTGTTGCTCTATTCCCTACTTACATGTACATATACATATATATATATACACACACACATATTTTAAATAAACTCTTATACAGTGTTTATGAGAGGCCAGACACCATGCTAAATGCTTTGAAAATATTAACTCATTTAATCCTCATAACAACCCTATGAGGTAAGTACTATGCTTATCCTCCTCTTTAAAGATGAGAAAACTGAGGAACACTGAGATTGATTATCTCGCTCAAGGACCTACTGTTGCAGTGGTAGAGGCAGGATTAAACCCCCTGTAGTCTTGGCTCTAGTCGCTGCTGTTAACCACTAGATCATGACGCTGAGCCAATGACCTTCCATCGTGCCCAAAACCATGAGGCCCGCTCTCCACTATGCACCAAAAATAAAACGACATGCATTTACAACGGGCCATCTATGCTCCTAGCACTGTAGCCACAGCTGTGGCAAATATTTACATCAACATTATGACCGAACTGATGCTAATTTCACAGACGTTAATCACCGTTCCACAGTTGTGATTTTATACATATGATGATATCTCAAGTCGCTTCAATCCCTTTTCCACCATCGTAGTGCTGCTCTGAAGGGTTAAGAGCACACAGATTCAGATTTAAGAGCTAGAAATCAAACACTTAGCATGAAGCTTCTCTTCTTTCTTTCCGGAAAGAGTAAAACAGCCTATATGACAATACTTGAAATATGTAAAAGCTTTTTTGACTTATTTTCATTCTAACAATTGCTCTTCTTTTATGTCTATTGCTTATGAAGTCTTTTCTTGGGACTAAAATAAATATGTAATTTATTTCCAAGACCATGGGGACAACTCCTCATGGCTAGGAAAGTACAACCCATCACGTTTTGGGAGAGATGTGTGATAAATACTACTCAGCGTCAGGCAATGGAGGGAAGCAGTATCTTGCCATCTTTGTGACAACCTGTGCATCCCCATGCAGCAGTAGGTTAGTATAACTTAGACTGTTATATTCAAGACATTCAAATATTCGTACTTTTAGGCCATTATTCTAATGATAAATATTAGGGCTCGATAGAAAACATTTTCAAAGATCCTTCAAGGAACCCGAAAATGTTTTCACTTTATCCAGATGGAGAGAAGACAAGAAGCATAAGACTTTCCAATTTAACGTCATTGTGAGTAAATGTTTTAATTTTCATAGGGTTGCACAACCATTTTCTCTGTTGTTCATTTAATTTCCTATATAGGAAGGAGAAAGTATTCAACAAACACAGTATGTCATGATGAAATATGGATAACATATGCTCTACTACACGAAATAACAGAACCGTAAGATTCTTAAAATTTTATTTTAGATAAATATGTTACTAAGGAAATATTTTGCCTGAGAATGTAAGATGGCTTGAGACAGCAGATTTACAAATACAATATTGTGCAGTCATGGCACATTCTATACTGTCCTTTTGCAATTTCTGGAAGCTTGCTCTATTTCTGGTTAAATAGATGAGTTAAGTGATTTGAGCAGCATAATAAAGTTTGTGTGTTCTGCCAGGATAAAACCACGGTACTGAATTAATATCCTGCACTACAGTCCCAACATGCTTTCACAAGGATGCTATTTCATGGCTCAATAAATACTTATTGACTAACTACAAACATGGCAAAAATGTTTGTCCTTCAACTTGACTGTTTTAGGGGTAAACGTTCAAGGATTCTGAAAAAAGCCCAGGAATGTTGTAACACTTTTCAAACCACTGTCATTTTCATTTTGCAATTATCACTAAACTTGCAAAAGAGCAGGATAGAAATATGTTATTAGATAAATCCCCAGAAAAACTACAAGGTCTCCAAGCAAATTTTTCTTTATAAGTTGTTTTGTTCAAGACAAGGTTTAAAAAGCACAAATGAGGAGACTATATTCATTTCAAAAGACATGTGCCCCATATCTAAACGATCAAGTTGGTGGCTCACAAAACTTGTATCAAATGGTCTTCTCAAAGAATTCTAGCCAACTAGTGGGGCTTGTGTCTCTTATTCAGAGCAGCCATCAGCAATTAATGAAAATGGTTCTTTCTTTGCTCCAGTTCTGGGAGGAAATTATGTTACTTCCAAGGGTTAGCAAGCATATAGCAGAGAGGTTAGGCCAAGTTTAATTTACTCTCCTTACAAACACGAAAATTTAAGACGTTGTTATTTATTTTTCTCTGAGAAATTTCCCTTCAATCAACTTTATTAGGGACAAGGCATAACTGATAAAGGTCAGTAAATGATGCAATACTGGAAAATTCAATATACAGAACCTTTCTTAGAAGCTAAGCTTCATTTGGTTAGACTATTCCCGGATATCATGACACTAAAGAAATCACCTTTCGAATATAAAGTTCTTACTTCATTAAACGTGGGGCCAACAAGTTATAGTAACCACAGAAGTATTCCTGAGAAGAGCATTTCTATTTAATTAACTATATTTCTATTTTTTAAGTATGAGGGGCAACCTTGAAAAGTCTTTCCTTCAACTGTTATTTAAAATATTTATTTTCACTTTGCAATATCACTTCTAAATCGAAAAGGTCTATTTTTTTAACGAGAAATATTTTTTATGATTATTTTTATTCATCAACAGTTCTGGGACCAAATAAATAAATCTGTCACAAAAGGTCATTCGATATAGCACTACTATTGTTCTTCTATAAGAATGTTGAATTTAGGAACAGTATTGCTATTTTTCTAATTCTCCAGAAATTTACCACACGTATAGTATACACAGTTCAAGCCCAAATATTGTGGTCCAAATAAAGGATGCCCTAGGTCTCGGTCCTTGGCCCCCTCCTCTTACGCATAATCTCCCCCTAAGTAACCCCATCCAGCCCGAAGTCTTTATTCTATAGTAGACATACGCCATATGCCAGTAACTCCCAGATTTATATCTCTGGGTTTGACTTTTCTCCCAAACCTATACTTGTAACATCCAACTCTTTGATTTTTACTTTTGTATGTCTGATAGGCATCTTTGGCCTAATTTGGCCAAAAGAGAACTCCTCACTACTCTTCTGTCTTAGACAAAAGAAAGTTCCTTTGACAAGTGCAAAATGCAAATCTGCCGGTTGTCTCCAGCTCAGCCCGTGGCACTACAAACCTAGGAGTTCCTGATCCTCCCCCTCACCTCCAGTGACCAATCTATCCGCATTGCTGTCTCTACTTCCAACACATATTCCAAATCTGTCCCTTTCTCTCCATTTCCATCACCATGACCCTGGTCCATGTCACTGTTCATCTCTCACCTCGATCACTCTGGTAGAAATTTATTCAGGTTCTGTTGCTCCTCTGCTTAAAATCCTTTGCTTCTTATCATGTGTAGAACCAGATCCAACTTCCTGCCCTGGCACCAAGGCCCAACCTGATCTTAGAACCTGACCCCACCCACACCTCTGACACGCTCTCCTGCCACCTACTTGTACCCCTTTTTCATTACGTCCCAGGCATACTGGCCTTTTTATTCTGTTTTGCAGAATTATTGCAGGCTTATTCTAACCTCACTTAAGCAAAACTTTTCCTTGAGGTTTAGAATATGACCTTGTATTGGACGTAGACTTTCACGAGTTATCACATGGTAGTTAATGTAAGTCAGTGGTTCTCAAACAGGACTGCACATTGGAACCATCTGCAGAGCTTTAAAAAATGCTGATCCCCAGGTGCCATCCAAACTGAATCACAATCTCTGGGAGGTGACCAGAGCATTCATATTTCTGAAAGTCTCCAGATGAATCTATACATAGCTAAAGTTGAAAACCCTTAGATAAGTGATGTGTTCTCTGATTTTATTGTTTATTTATTTGACTTAGATTTTTTTTTCTTGGTTACTGTTAATATAAATCACATCTAAATCACTCCTTTTTCAAGAGATGTTGAAAGGAAAAATCTGACAGAGTAGGATGGCCTGGTCTTTACAGTAAAGTGATAATAAAAAGGAAGGACTGATATAAAACACATGAAAGGGATCAGCTAGTATCATCCTCTCCTTTTTGATATCACGGAACACATGTAGATTTTAATAAGAAACTGTTTTATGGCCCATGCTCCACTCTTGATCTCACTCTGCATTAAAGTCCCAATCTCGTGTTGACATCACATCACAGGATGCTACTGTTGACTTTGAGAATGAATGAACCTGTTTTAACATGACAAGAACTCACTGAAATTTGGTGGAATTAGCATTTCTAACGAAACTCAAACTTTTCAGTGTTTTAAGGTAGTTTATTCTTGGCAGCAGTATAACTTCCTGTGTCTAAGAGAAATGATTTAAAATGAGACTATAAAAGAGATCAAAAGACTTGGACATCAATTAGTTCACAAGCTACCTAAATATTGTTATGTGAGTATAAAGGAATCAAACACATGGATTACATTTCCATTAAAATAGAGTAGGGCTTTAAAATAAAGGAACAGAAAGCTTTAGAAAACCCATTGGATTTTCTCAGACCTTAACATTCGAAAAGTAGATCAAGCTGCCTACAAACACCGAAAGCTAAAGGATACGCTTCCGCCTAGAGAACTGAATGATGCTTCAAAAATTAGGAAGTTTCACCAGTGGTGGCTGATTTGGGATGTGGGGAAGCCAAAAGAAACTGTCACTCGCCCACCTTGAAGAAACTTACACTTATGCTTTATGACAGTGTCTTATTCTTGCAGCCCTTGGCTTCTTAAAGAGATGGTAGTGGGCAGGGCACAACTCATAGGGGCCCCCAACAAGCTAGATGTATGGCTGTTTGTTTCAAATCTCTACAAGCCCATATACTAACCAGTCCAATAGGATGACTAGGGGACAAGCTATTTTAGGTGCCTGGGGTTAACTTTGTCACTTCAGGAGGAAAGAAAGAGCAATTTTTCCAGCTACCATTGTTATTCTTTTTTTAAACTAACTGCATGTGACAGTGAGCCTTCGAGAAAGGATTTGAGGTCCATGTGTCTCCAGAAAGGCTATGGAGGAGGCAGTGTAATGTAACAGAAAATGGAAACAGATGGCCTTTGACTTCTGACAACCTGAATTAGAATCTTGCTTTGAACACTATGAACTTTGTCATCTTGGGAATAAACAACAATTACCACCATTGTTACAGTAATCAATACTGAGATGACCAGTGAGAAAAACTCTTCCTGACCCTTATGAGGGTTAGAGTCTTGGGAAATTAAGAAGTACTCATTGGCAAAAACCCCACAGTCTGCTGAAAATATGGCAGCCACTACAGAACTGGAAAGCCCAAGAAGACTTCCCAATATCAGTCCTTCTTTAACAATAACTCCCTTTTACAATTTTGTAATGAAACGAACATGTTTGAACATCATTCACATCTTATCTTTCCATTGGTTTCATTATTTGTGTCATTGTGACAAATGTTAAGAAATGCTTTTCCTAATTATGTATAACCCCCTCCTTCCTAAATATGGTCCCACAGCACAGAAACCCAAAGGCTTCAATATGTTTAAATAGTTCTAGTTCTTCTTGTCTTTCTGTTTCATTGACAAGACAGCCTTTCAGGAAGAGAAGTAAGAGTGAGTTAGAATTCGAATTTCCTTCCTCGGGATGTCAAAAAGCAAAAGGGAGAATCAAATACCTTCAGAATGCTGTAGACAACAAACACAAGTTTGTCATAAGACACTTATTGTTCTATTGACTATGGCAATAAGAAGAAAATTTTAACTTTTATCTGATAGAAAAAAAGAGAAAAAAAGAAAAAGCCAGTAGCCTCTTATGATGCCTTGGTGGGGCAAATGCTCTCTGGGGGTACATTCATCTAGTTGGTTATTCTGACATTGTGAACTGAACCATATAAAGCACACTTCTACAAATGAAGAACCCTTTCACCTAGAATTGATGCCAACATTAATAACTTAAGTATTTCAGTGTCTCATAGCCAAAGTTCCATATTTTAGCTACCTTAACAAGAAAACCCAAGAAAATCAATTTGCATCTAAAAGCTCCTTCATGGAGTTGGCTTGGTTTTGTGGCAAGCATCCCAGCTTGCTGAGAGAAGCAGAAGTCTGCTTCACAGAGGATTGTTTGGTCCCAGTTGAATAACCTGCTGGCATCCACTGTTAGCAGAGCGGTAAGCAGATTATGGGTGAGCAGATATTAATATTCTGATTAAACATTTTAAAACCTCATACCACTATTTTAAAAAATAATTGCACTACTCTGGGAGAACTCTTATGCTCACCATTCTGAAGCCACTTTTAGCCTTAATTTTTATGTATTCATGATCTTAAAATCTCTACCTATGGTTTATTTCCCAGAATCAAAACTTTTTCTCCCCATTGCCTTAACTGAACTGCAGTGTCTAAAATTCATGTGAATAAATGACTTTCCCGGACAATCTTAGCGGTTTTAAGTCTTTACATTACACTCTCTTTCTTCCCAGATCTCCTTTTGAAAAAGACAAGGCTGCAGTCATCTTTGGCCTCGGCTTCTAAAAAAACCCAGCACAGCCTTGGCAGCCCTCCTGGAAAGACTTCTTGTTTCCTGAGGATCCATTGATTTAACAAATTTAACAAACTTAAATAACAGAAGCTATAAAAGAGACATTTGCAGCAAGCATTCTGAAGTTATGAAGCAACAAAAGTTTACTAGACCACAAAAATTTCTATAACACCTTTCATCGTGTAGATTATACAATTCAGCATGATAACAGGGAAAATTATTAATTATTATTAATTGAGGTCTGCAGTGCACATAGAGGTCTTTAAAAATCAACAGTCAAACTACTGGGTTACCACAACTTATTTCTGGTCCAGACTGAAAAGTCTGTTTATTTCTTGAGTGTTTACTAAATGGGGCCACTGTGTCGGAGAGAAAATATGGGATGAACATTTTATGCTGACCACACTGAGGGTTGGAATCGGCTGCAATCCTTACTTCTAATTTGATCAGTTAGGCTGATAAGGACCTAACCCTCAAGGAGACAAACACGGCATCTACTCCAGAATGATGACAGGCTGATGGAGAGATGTGGCTGCATTCCTGTAACGGCAGAGCATCTAGCAAATTACTTCTACACTAAGGAAAAGGGGGAGGAGCCCAGAGAAGTTTAAAATCTCCCATCTCACCCTTGGCATCCCTTCCCTCTGCCCAGGCTTCATACCTTCTTCTTCTCTAGAACTCTCTTCCATCCCTGTGGTCACTGGCCAACTCAGGAGATACTGTTGGAGAGACAGGAGGCAACAAGGTCCAGAGACAGGACTTGTAGTCAGCTCAGGGGCCCTTCCAACCACACTTCCCCAATTCCTGGAACATCTTCCAGCAGCTAATGCTTGGGGAAAGCAGTCCTAAATCCTACACTGCGCTGCCTAGGAACCCTGCTACCAGGAGGGGCTACTTTCCCTTAGTGGGGCGGGAATGATGCTGTGACTAACCAGACCCAAAGCTCCCGGCGAGGGCTCTGAGAAGACTCAGACCTCTCATTGCATCTGTGGCCCTACAAAAAGAAGGTTCCATGGAGCATGCACACGCGTAAGGCCACAGCCTGAAGGCTGGTGGAGGTGCCAAGGAAGGGGCTGTCGTTCAGACCTAAGCAAGGATTAAGGACTCCTTGACTAATAATCACCTCTTCTCTTCCTCTGATTCATAGGCAATGGATTCCAAAAGGGCGGCCCCTCATTTGCAACACCAAAGTGAGCAGAGCCTGATACACAGCAGGACAGAGGCTGTGGGCAGCTATCTGCTTGCACCAACAGCTGTCCACCTGTCTTTCCCCCAATCCTCCCCCTCTACCCGCCAAACGTCTAGTCTGTCAGAGCTGTGGAGACTAGACACTGGCAAGGGACATGTCCCATGTGGAAAAGGCGAAGTAGGGAGAGGGGCAGCCCTCGTGGAGGGCCACTTGGGCTGGGCCCTCCTCATTCATTCACTGGGCAGGGGTGGACGGCGGCGGGGCAGGCAAGCCCAGGCGAAGCGGCCGCCCGAAGGAAGACTGGCCAGGTAACCCCTACCCCTGCTCTCGCCCCACGTGCAGCCGGCCGAGCTGTCAGCATGCGCGGGGCGCGGGGCGCGCGGGGCGGCGGGCTCTGGGGCCGGGCCCAGGGCGGGTGGTGCACCAGCCGGCTCGGCCCACACCCGGCTCTGGAAACCCGTGCCTGGAGCCCTCCGCAGCGCCTGGCGGTGGGCTGGGGCGGGCGACGCCGGCGCCTCCTCCCGCCCCCGCGGGCCCCGGCGTGTCGCGGGCACCGACCTGCCAGCCGTCTCTCCCGGACGTTCTTCCACAGCAGATCCCAGGCTCTGGTCGTGGAGTCCCGCAGCTGCTCGCTGATGGACCGCCGGAGCTGCGTTTGGAAAGGTTTCCGTTTGCTGGTCATTTTAGATCCGTCCTCATAACGACCAGCGGGCTCGCCACCGCCACTCCCGCGTGGCCCGCAACTCAGACTCCAGGCGACTCGAGACGCCAGACCCGGGACTCCCGCTGGGGTCCCGGCACCCGCCGCGGGCGCGACATGGGTACGCCGCCGTCCGCCGCTGGTGGCTCCTCCGCGCACACGGCCCGGGATACCTAGCCACCCCGCGCGCCCCGCAAGGTTAACCTCTGCGCTCCGTCAACTCCTCTACTCCTTTCCCACTTTCCCTCCTCTCCCTCCCTCCGCTCCCCTCCCTCCTCCGCCCTCCCCCTCTCTCCCGGACTGCCTAGCGCCCCACTCCTTCCCCAGCGAGCTCTCCCTCCCTCGCCTAAACCTGGCAGCGTGGTCCCCATGGCCCCGCTGAGGGAGTTCTCACCCCCTTTTCAATTTCACTCAGACCCTGGGCTGCACCATATTCCTCCTATTTCTTGATGGTTTCCATCTTTCAGTCTCAGAAACCGCCACCATCACAACAATCATAAACTATGTCACAGCTAGAGCCATAATAACTCATCTTAGTTTTCTTGAGTTCAAATCACTTGAAATCAGCTACTCAGTTTGGAGGGTTTTTTGGAGTTCAAAACTGGTGCTTTTGTATTGCGTGTTACTGTTTCCTGGTTTCATCAATGAAATGATTTTCTGGCTGCAGTCTATAATCAAATTTAAGTGGTTTAAAGAGTCAAAATAGATTCATTACACAGCCATTGTGTAGAAGGAAAATAAATTGTAAATAATTAAGATGAAACCGTGAGGAGCCTACATAAAGTAGATTTACATACTCTGGTAAAGCATTAAAATCTGTATGCAGTTGAAAAGTTAGGTATTATGAAGAAGAGAAATATGGAAACAGAAGAATTTTACGGTATTTTAGCCAATAACATAAAGTAGGCTTGTTATTAGAAATTAACTCTGATTCCTGCAGGGAAGAGGGGGGAAATGTGCTGGCTCTTTAAGAAATACCTGAGGAGATGGTGTCCAAGTCACTTTCCAGGCTCCAAGGCCTCCCTCATAAGATGCAGATGTAGAGCTCAGGCCTGACATGTCCTGCTATTCTCGAGGTTTTGCTTCCAAAAT
The DNA here is from genome assembly GCF_041296265.1 of Equus caballus. Lineage (NCBI taxonomy): Eukaryota > Metazoa > Chordata > Mammalia > Perissodactyla > Equidae > Equus > Equus caballus. The sequence continues at coordinate 29,822,126 of NC_091700.1, forward strand.
GCTTGGAGGACCTCAGAGAAAGTAATTATGACAACCTTGGATGTAATTCACTGATAATGATTAATGGCTTACATCTCAAGTTCGTGAGAGGAGCTGAAATAGTTCAAAAGAGAGTTTTCTGAATTATCTAAACAGTAAAATTGCTTGAATCTCATTTCTTTTTAAATGTCTTTGTACCAGACCGCCAAGTGAGAACCAAAGTTTAGTCAGCTGGTGGTTTTTTTACTTTCTCTCTCTCTTTGGTTTTTAATTTCAGGTGCTACATGTGAAGTTTGAAAATTAAAGTGTCCAGTCCTCCCTCTATTATATAAATTGCTACAGACTTAAGGAGTAGAAATTAACAGCTGCCTTCTACAACTCCACATTTTTAGTAAATATTCCCTCCACCAGTTTATATTGTTGGTAGAGAATGGGGGGAGAAATGATGATAAAAAGTGTTTATTATCTTATTTTGTTATTTTAAATATTCAAAAATGTTCACTAGTGAAAGAAACTTCAGAATGAGCTAAAGGGTAATGATTGAGCTTTTTTTGTGCCATCCTAGTAAACCTTTGAAATTGTCAGTTATGAAGCAATAAGTCACGGATCAGAAATGGACTTGAAACTATGGCAGCCAGTTACAGACTAATCCAGATTGCTTTCTGGACCCATGCCAAGTACCCTTTTGATTACATCCTCTGTTTTGTATGCTTGTAGTGGTAAGGGAATGCTCTGCAAGGAGCAAGATTTGTGTCATCTGCGAGTGACTACTGTACAGTATAACAACAAAATGTTTCACAATTGCATTCTGGGGAAAGCTGTGCATGTAATTTTAAAACAGATCTCTAATTGAATCAAACAGAGGCAATAGTTGTAACATTACATACACTGGAATAGAACAGTACCAGGAACATTCAAGTGATTTCCCTGATCACTTAGGTGTAAAGATCCTGGGCTCCTACTATTTTCTGTTTTAATACATATTTTATCTTCAGATGTTATGGGTTAGGAGTTTTCTTTAAATGACTAATTTGAAGATAAATTCTGGCATTGCAAATATGTTTAGTTCTGGCTGTTGAAGGGCCTATGAATTCAGGGCTGTCCAAGTGAAGCCAGATGAAAGACTGAAGTGATCTGCAGAGAACAGGTGCTGCCTGAGCAGCTTGTGCCACACAGCTCCGCCCAGCTCCCTTCCCGCCCCGGGGGGCTGCTGGCTTTGCTGGAGGAAATCTCACAGCTGTGCAGAGGCAGCCTCACAAATGGCAAGGGTTTCAAACTCAACGGAAACCTCGGGGCTACTTGGAGTCCTTTATACAGGTCCTTAGAGAGCGTCCACTCCCGTTGTCCACAAGTCCTGTTTCAAAGCTGAAACTTAGGTAGGATTCCCACCTTCACCTCGAGCAGAGCAGATGACAATACTGCCTACTTGAGAGAAAAGAAATCAGGCAACTCCCCACACCTCCTGTCTTCTTACTTACTCCCTCCCCTCCCATCCCAGTGGAAGAAGTGTCTCCCTTCCCAAGACCTCATCCTTGACCTGTGCTCTGCTTACCATCCCTCCTTGTCCCTACAGGGGCTTTGCTACGTCAGTTTTTTCCTGTATCTCCCATATCCTCAACTGCTCTCTCTTTCTGTAGGCTCAATCCTCAAGTCTCAGCCTTCTCCAAACTAGAAAAAACGCAGAACCACCACCACCATAACCTAGGCCACAGCCTGTACCCTGTATCTCTTGGAAAGAAGGCTTCCTTCATCAACACTGCCATCTGGGCTCCCTCACTACCCACGGAAACCTGTCTTGCCAGGGTCACCAATAACTGTTTGACTGCTAAATCTAGAACGTTTCTAATTGTTGTTGTCCTTTGTGGGGTTATGTGGACCATGGGACACTGCTGATATTCCCTTCCTTGTGACACTGCCTTGTCTTGTGGCTGTCAGGCTACACGCTCCCCTGGGTCTCCTCCTCCCCCCACCATGCCCCACACGGTGTCTGTCCTCAGAGCTCCTCTGCTACCCCCTCAGATGTTGGCATGCCCTGGCTTTCCATTCTCAGACCCCCCTTTTTCCTCATGCTTCGGCATCCCTGGACCATCATGTTCCTTCCGATGGAATGGTTCAACCCTCAGCTCTCAAGGTCCAAATTGGTACAGACAGAAAGTACTTGTGTTTAAGAGTGTGGCTGGAGGCAGAGTCGAATTTGACTCCGGCCATGTTTCTGCCCCTCAACACTACCTACCTTCAGGATTATATGGCGGATTAAATGAGATAATCCCCTTGGCACAAACAGAGGATTCCATCAATGCTACTACCATCAATAATACTGTTATCATTATCATAGCACTGTTCTAGCCCAACTCTTTCCTGAACTCTCCCAGGGGCCTGTCCTGACACCCAATCTAAATAACCCCATTACTCCCTCTCATGACATCCAGTTTAATTTTCTTTACGGCACTTGTCACTTCTGGACATTTTCTTGTTTGCCTGTGGTCCGTCTCTTTGGTCAACCTTGAGCAGCATTACAAGAGCAGAGGCCTCGTCTGTCTGATTCACTGGCGCGTCCTCGGCAGCTGGAACAGGCCCCGACAGTCCTGCTCAATACCAGCTTGTAGAATAAATGAGTGATTTTGCTCCAGTGCCGTATATCTTTTACCTTATTCGTGGATATTTCTAAAGTTTTCCCTCTAAACCTGCTCTTCCATCTCTATTTCCTGTGTTCGCCAAGTGATCGTACCAGCCATCTGGTGTCCAAGAGAGATCTAGAAGACATTCTAAACTCCAAAATTCTTAATATTGCTTCGGTCTTTCTCTCTCTATCCTTGTAGTAACTGATTCGGTTCAGGTTTTCTTTCCTTCCCTGAATTTCAGCATAATGAGATGCACAGTAGAAAGCTATTGCTCTCCCTTAACTCCATGTCTTTATATATTCCCTCTACTTGAATGCCCTTCCTCTGACTTTTTGCCTTCACTCATCCTTCAAGACTCAACGCAAATGTCACCTCTGCCTGGAAGCCTTCCACAAATTCCAGTGGCTGGATTGTTCCTCCTCTCCAATGTTCCTGAGTGCCTTGGGCCATCTCCAAAGGAGCACTTATCATAGAGCATTGTGGGTACCCGTCTGTTTCCCTCTCAGCCTCCCCACCAGGCCTGAGTTCCTCTAGCTGAGGCTGGTACTTTTATTTCTGAATCCTTCGGGCCTTTTTCAGTGAACAGCACACAAAAGATCAGTTACTGACCGAATGATTATTCCACTACGTTTTTGGATGGCTGGTTATTACTAGAGTTTGCTCCTTAGTTTAAATGTAAATTTTAATTATGCTTTTGGCATCATTAATTATCACTCTCTCTTCTTATATAAAGTTTATTAACTTTAAATATAGAAGTAATACATATTGATGATTACAGTTTTTTAAACACAGAAAATTATAAATAGAAACATTAAAATCACCTGTAATATTACCAGGAAGAAAGAGCTGATAACATTTGAAAATTTTCCTTTTCAGTTTTTTTCTTTGCATATTTAAAAACATTGGATTAACTTTTATCCCAAATTTTGAAGTTTTTTTTCACTTAGCATTAGATTGGGAGCATTTTCCAAATTCATTGTTACCTTTTAAAACATAGTTTTTAATGAATATATAAAATTCTGTTGGATAGATAGACACATCATAATTTATTTTGAAAGTTTCATAATTTTGAACATTTCATTCCAAATTCCTGAAGTTACAAAGAATACTGTAATGAACAACTTGGGCAAACGGAAAGAAACAGATTTTTCTTTTTCTCCTTCTCTTAACACTGTGTAATTAAGACCCATCATCATTGTGCCCACAACCACAAGCAACAAGCAGGACTTGTCACCCACCTACACATGAATGCCGATGACTCTGCAATTCTATTGACTTCTTACCCCTTCTCCTCCCTGTCCCATGTCCACTCACTCTGTGCCATCACCCCTTACACATAAGAATGGAGACGTGCACTCTACCATCCACCTGCTGAGTATTTTGTTGTCAGAAGCCTTTGCCTAAGAAAAGAATCCAGTTTTAACTGTACTAGCCAGCAACCCTTGCCCAGGAGCCTATGGTTAGGGTCTATTGTGTCGTGTTGTTTTTCAGCTTTACTGTAGGAAATTGCCTTCCTTGCCAAGACCAAGTTCCCTTCACTGTATGATGGAAGGTGAAGAGCTCACTAGGACTCTTTCCTGGCATGTTCCTTCCTCCAGAGAGACGGGCTGTAGTAGCAACCACACCTCAGTACTCCCTTCAGGCTACAAGGTCTTGCTGGAGATTCTGAAGTGAAATCTATTATCATTTATTTCTTCATTAAAAGGTTGCCGAAAGTTCTGGGGAAGCTAGCTTTCATGCTGGGTCCTTAGCTCACAGTCGCACTCTGTGCCTGTCCCCTTGGGCATGTCTCAGTGCCCCAATGCCATGCTCTAAATCTGCCACTCTTCTAATGCTGACCGTTTGGATTGCTTTTTGGGTTTTATTCTATTAATTAAAATATTGTCGGGCTCCATGCTTCATTGCAAGCAAAATTTAGTGTATCTTTGGCTACATTTAGTATTTTCCTGATGTAGACTGGTAAATGCCTGGAATCTTCAGGCTTAGTGTCATACAATATCTCACTGACTTTATAAATATGGTAATTCCTTTCTATATTTTTAATGTTAGCTTTTGAGGACTCTTATTACCACATGGGAGACTCTGGGTCAGTGTGTCACAAATCTCTGATCGCACGCATAGGCTACTGGATTGAAGGGGTTTCTATCGATTAGAATCATCTTGACATCCACATGTGGAGATCCTGTGGCATCCTTCAGCCTGTCTGATTCATAAAGGTTGAGTAAATTTAACCCATCACGCAACGTTGCTTGGTTACATTGATGTGGGCAGACTGACCAGTTAAGATTCATCTGTTTTGTTATGACTGCCTGTATGTAGGGAGTAGTTTAAGGCCTCGTGTGTTGGGGGGATGTTCAAACATACACTGTGAAGCACTCTTCTGGTGCTACTGAGCTCTGTAAGGTCAGTGAACACATTGTCTGAAGAGCAATGAAAGGCAGCTCCCCAGCTCCCTTAGATGGTAGGATGAAGTGGTTGAAGCAGGTGAAGGTGGCAGACAACTGGGGTCACACCCTGGCTCCACACCTATAGGCTGTGTGATCTTGACAAGTTACCCTTCTTTTCTGTTGCTCAGCCTCAGCATCTATACAATGGGGATAATAATCGTGCTTCCATCATAGGGTTTTTGGCAAGGATCAAATGCAATAGTACATGTAATATACTTAGAATGGTGCCTGGCATATAAAGAGCATTCACTAAATGTTAGCTATCATTATTAATATTATTTGGCCTAAACCAATTCCGCAATTCCCAAGAGATTCCAGTCCAAGTAAATTCTGGATAGCATCATGCTAAGTAACAAGAAGACACCAAAGAGCAGTCGAAAATAGCAATGAATTTGGTAGGTATAAGAATAGAATTCAAGTCTCAGCTCTGAGCATGATAAGCAGCAGATCTGAGGGAATTTTACACATTCAAAGAGCTATCCAAATGAAAGGTGCTGTAGATAAGATGAAAGATCGGGGAGAATCTGCATTTGGAACTGGTACATTTCCTACTTGTGTTTAAAAACGGATTTATTCAACAAGGGTCTCTATCCTCGAGGGACACAGGTTTCTTCTGGTGGCCCTAACTGTGTTCCAACTGCTGACATGATTTAAGGCCAGTTAAGTGTGTTTCTTGGTGTGGACAGTTGGGAGAGGCTGAGACCCCGGTCCCTTTCCATGAGGTACCCCCACCCCAATTATATTTATTTCACAGATAAGTACTGAGCAAACCTTTGGCGTCTGTAAACACAGCATGCCTTCCACATTCTAGAGGAAAACCTTTCGGAGATCTCTCAGCAGGAACTCCCAACTTGTTACTTAATCTGAGTAGATATGGCATTTTCTTTAGGAATTTTTGCATTAATAAGCCTTTGCTCCAGTTTAGCACAATCCAGGATAAAGCATTTTGTATGCATTATTTAATATAACAAACACGTGAAGCAGGCATTAGCTCTTAAAAAAAAAAAAACAGACAAAGAAACAGGCTCAGAAAAGTTACACAACTTGATCAAGATGGTCAGCTAATAAGGAAGACTCGAATGCTCATCTCCATCTGTAACTCCACTTCACTTGACTCCCCCAGAGCTCCCTTGCCATTTCCGGAGGCTGCAGTGTGATCCATGTAGGCAGCAGAGAGGCCTTGTCCCTGTGGGCTGACAGTCTAGAACTTTGCAGGTTATCAGACAATACATTATGATCATTTTAAAAGTCAGCTCTGTCAGTAGTGAGATTAGACCTATTTCATTTTTTAAAGTCACCTAGAGTTAACTTATATTCAAATCTATCATTAAGCTGCTGGAAAAAGTCTGATTATCTAAAATAATTTATGAGGACAAAGACTGAATCCCGTCAACACTTCAGTGACATTTCCTTGTTATCAGTAACAAAACTCTAAGAGTGTAAACAATATTATAAAGTGTATTTCAATTTATGACATTTTAAAAAGTGCAAACCTCAAGGTGTATCTCTTTAACAGAAATAGTTCAAAAGTAGTTGATTTTTCAAAATTTTAAGTGTTTTCCCGTTAGGGCCTTATGATAACATGGTGAAACAGAATTAGTCTGTTGAAGAGTTTCTGAGGCAGTGGAAATCACTTTTATCATTTGACATGTATTTTTCTTCTGTCTCCTCCTTCAGTTGAACATTTTTCTTTCTATATGAGAAAATACTGCAATTTCTATATCACTTCACTTGTGCCCCATTGGCCATTCATTACTAATAATGTATTTCTGCTATAATTTATTTTTTAATCAAATATTTTGCAGGTATCATTTAAAATAAAAACTCCTGATGTTAATTAGGAAAAATTACAAATCCAAATGCACCTGTGGAGTCCCGGGAGATCTTTTTGGGTTTAAATGATTTTATTGCTGTCTCTTTTTCTATTTGTATGAGTGGGGCCTCTGTTTTATTTATTTTTGCATTCCTTGTGCCTGGAACTGTGCTTGGCACATGGTGATCTCCAAAAGAAAGGTTGTTGAATTTGATTTTCTTAGCTTTTAGGTCCCAGCATAACTGTCACCTCTCACAAGATCTTTCTGACCACCATCTAAGCAGCCCCTCTTACTCTCCATTCCATCATCAAACTTCACCAAATCTGACCATGACACATGCCCACATGACTGCCCGACTTGCCCCTTCACTAGATGGTAAATTCCAGGAGAGCAGAGAATTGTCTTTCTTTCTGGATTCTGATTCCCAGTACCCAAGTGGCGTCTGGTACAAAGTAGGCACTCAATGAACGCATGTGATGAATGAATAAATAATACATCATTCATCAAGGAAGCTCATGCCATCACTGGAAATTCCAAATGCCACATGATGCTGTCCTGTATCTTCTGGAGATCTTAGTTCCTTCAGCTCAGAACTGCAGGGACCTTTGTCTCCAACTGCAGTTCACCCACCCACTCCATAGACACACCCTGGGCTAAGTCATTGCCTACACTGCTGTGCTTCCGAAACCTGGAATCCCCGCTTCTAGAATGATCTCATATCCTTCCAGCGTTCTTCATCTTGTCTCGTGATCTTTGCTTTGCTTCTCCTTGACTTAACGAGTCCCTTTCCTTGGCTTCACACCCTTCTAAGCCTTGGATTAAGCTCCATGAGCCAGCGCTCAACCACTTTCTCATTACACACACCCACAGTTATCTTACTTTCCAATTATTCCACACCTGTCTGCCAAAACCTCTATATCCATCCTTAGATCCAGGCCACCACAGACTGTCAGTGAAATCCCAGAACTGCACAGACTGGTAACACGGTGCTGATGGAGTGAGAGCTGCCAGTAAATTTTCACTGTGTCTCTAGCTGGGTCTTGCTCCTGTTCTCCACAGTGGCTATCTCAAAACTTCACCACTCTCCTCAAGGCCCATGCACTTTACAAAAAAAAAAAACCTTTTTATTGTGGTAAAATATACATAATATAATATTTATCATTTTAACTATTCATAAGTATACAATTCATTGGCATTAAATAATTCACAATGTTGTATAAATATCATCACTGTCTATATCTATCACTTTTCTTCATTCCCAGTAAAAACATTGTACCCATAAACAATAACTCTCCTTTCCCTCCTGCCAAAGCCCCTGGCAGCCTCTATTTTACTTTCTGTCTCTGTGAATTTGCCTATCTAGCCACCTCAGATAAGCCATGCACACTTTCTTGCCTTTACTCTTACATAAATACTTGCACGATGCTTCACAGACAAAGAGAAACTGGAAGCTCCTTGAACGCACACACTCTCTTTGGCCTCAGTGCCTTTGCATGTCTTCCTTCTGCCTTGGACACACTGGTTCTTCCTCTATATGGATACACCTAAGCTCCATAGAGTAATAGTTTCATGCCCCTATTCAATTGTGATCCCCTGGAGGGTAGAAAGTGAGCTTTTAATTTCTGTGTCCCCAGTACAGAATACAGTGCCCAATACATGGTACATGCTCAACATATATTTACCAAATAAATAAGAATTGAAAATTGGGGCTATAGCATGGGATAGCGAAGCTGGGTATGCCTACATGTTAAAAACTCAAATGTTGAAATATTTACCACCAATTCATTAAAGATAGATACTGGTAAATATGCATACAATCACATAGATACTAAGTCAAAATTGATAAAATAATCAAGAATGACAAGAAATTTAGTAGTAGTAATAAACTCTGGGTGAATTATTAACTATTTTAGAATATTTAATCAAACTGATTAATTTAAAACATCATTTAGTTTTTTTATCCCCTAGATCTGCATTTTACACTTGAAAAAACTAATCTTGTCATAAATTAACTGCTTCCCTCCAAAAACCAGGGTTGGAGTCTAAGGTTTTCTGTGTTAAAATATAAATGCAGAGTCATCAGTATCTTAAACACACAATAGAAATGGGCTATCTTTAATATGTGAGAGTGTATTGTGAATTTGACATATAAGCTAAAACGACACTGAATGGCAATACAATATTGTAAAACAAACATTTAATAATGCCCCATCTGGGGGAAAAATACCACTTTCTTGTGGGTCAAATGTGTGTGGTTTTAAAGAGAATAAAATAATGGTCAAGAAAAAGAAAGAGGAGAAAAAACTATAGGATGTGGATAAGAGCAGAACAGATGTTAAAAGAAACCGGAAGGAACAGAGAGGGACTCCAACAGTGCCATGTCCACACCCGATCGGAACTGGAGAACCCCGGGCCACTGAAGTGGAACGTGCAAACTTAACCACTGAGCCACCGGGCCAGGCCCCTGGCTTTATTTTATTTTACTTTTGCTACCTCCATGTTTTTAAATAACATCTTCATTAAGATATTATTGGCATACCATAAAATTCACCTCTTGATTGTTTTATTTTAATCAAGTGTTTTCTTAGTACTATTTGTTGGAGACTTCTGCCATAGGGCTATATGGCTTTTCTCCCTATGTCCAGTATCATCGATACAGAATAGCTTAAACTTGCTCAGGAAGCAAATGTGCACATAATTTATATGCATATATCACTTCACTACAATTGTTAAAAATGCTTGCAAATAATATTTCCTAAGATAGATAGCTGTAGAGAGACAGGTAGAGGACTCTGCCATAATCATTGGAGGGATGTAGTAAATATTTCTGAGGCCGATAGCAAGAATGTTTGTGCTCAGATTGACGGGATTCCCCTGTAATTAATCTGGACACCGTGAATTCTTACAGTAGGGTTATCTCTAAAACTTGTATTTCATTCTTCCAAAACAAGATTTCTTAGAAATAATTATTTTAACATTTGTGTTCCTAACCTCGGCTCTTTTATTATTTCTGGTAAGGCCATAAAAACCTGACCAGGCACCTGCTTTTGATTTTAGATTTCTATTTTCTCCTTTAAACTTCCTAAGCACCTGCCTAACCAACTCACCAAGCTTCGCTTCTTTCACCACCGGCCGTTCCTGTCACATGAGGCTGTTAGGTTTCTTCTTTAGTTCACTTAGCTTTTTAAACACCTGCAGTTAAATAACAAGGATAGTATTGTCTGGCTGATTTATTTAGCAATGAGTTGATTTGCCTGTCAAGATAACTTCACTGTACGTATTATTGCAACTCTGGATTAATGCCTTATAAAACAGCACATTTGCAGCTCTATGCCTTTCATAAGCATTAAACACTGATTTCATCTGATAGCCGCATATTATATCAACATTTAGTGAAAGAAGCTTCTTGCTGGGGGTTCAAAGATGAACTATTATGAAAATGAACCTTTCGGATGCAAGCTAAAGTTTATTTTTTTATGAAGGATTTTTAGAGGTTATGACGGGAGTTATCCATGTCCTGTAAAAGAATACTGTATGAGTATCTAGTAGTCCAAGTTTGCTTTAAAAAGACATTAAAATAAGTATATGGCTAAATTATTCATGACAACATTAGCAGATGAACACTCACCACCCTTGTGTCACTATGTAGATAAGTTATCAGAAACAGGCGAAATGCAGAATTGTCATCAGGTCAGAGCTGTGCTGTATCACAGTCCAAATGACTTAATTTTTTACCCTTTTTCTTTTACAAAATGTATGTTACACATAAAAAAGAATGTTTCCAGCTGTATCGAGATCTTCTTTTAATTTATTTCTAATAAAGCGTATATATGAGTAACAACTTGAAGCTGAGTTTTGAAACCTGAAGACAGTTGTCTGCCTTAAACAATGAATCAATGCCATACGCAAGCTGGCTTCAATTAAATTCAGTCTAAGATAGCTGTGTTCTGGTTAACTGCAACAGAGGAAAAGAGATTACAACTATCATTTCCCAAAGGTCAGTAGCTCCTAAGAAAAAGGGAAGGACAAAAATTAACTAGTAAAAACAACAACAAAAAAAACCTTGCTTCAATATTAAAAAAGATTTTTTAGGATTTGATTTCCATTTGCTTAAATCCTGAGTGTTGTGTTGTTAAATGTATTTCAACCTGTTCTATTTGTGCTTTCATCTTGGTGGGGAACATATCCCAAGTTAAAATGGCGGCTAGCCACGTATCTAATATGCCTTAACCTTATTGTATAACGGAAGCCAATTAGAGGTGATTTGGGGGAAAACTCAGTTGTAACCACAGTAGTTTTCCCCTGTCTATTTCAAATATTTTACTGAAATGAGCTAATTATTTCAAATTGGACTACATTTAACAAGGTTTGCTGTTTTATGTGAATTTAAGAATTTAGCAATCTCTCACCCAGTGAGTAATCCCTAACTAACACATATCAATTCAGATCAGTCACTTTCAGATACATGACCATTTGGAAAAGTGCCCAAAGGGCCCAGTAGCTTGAAGAACTCTCCTCCCCTTTCTGATAACAGGGTTTATGATTTCCTTCCCCTTCCTCCTTCTCTCACTGCTGTTTGGTGCTGCTTATGTCCCCAATCTCCCCTACTTCAAACACTTCTTATCTTAGGGGAATAAATCCTGTGAGTAATCCCTGTCCCCACTGCCTCAAGACACCCCTCCACCAACTCTTCTCAATATGTGCTGAGCCAAGTAATGTCTAACCAGCCTCCTCCCCCATGCTGGCCTAGCTCTCATAATATCCAAAAGTTCTTTCAGTGAAATGGCATTTCTACAAAATGTAGATAAATCTTATGCCAGCCCTCTTGGTCTCAAACATCATAATTAGCATTCATTCACTCACACCGGGCTAGATAAATAGTGGAATGGTGTTGTGTGCAACTCTGTCTTCCCTGTGGGCTTCTGAAAATAAAGAGAAATGATGAAGATTTAGGAGGGAATAATTTTATCCCTATTTCCTCCTGATTAGCAGACATTTGGTCCTGTCTAAAACATCCATGAGCATAATTGGTCCATGCCAAATGGTTTTGGACCAAATATCAAGGACCTTTCGGCATAGACCAAATATCTCATAGAGATCTTGGACAGGACCAAATACAACCAAATATCAAGGGCCTTTTGCCATGGACCAAATGTCTTATGGACATTTTGGCCAGGACCAAATGTCCTGCAAAGTTCCTGCTTACTATTATTAGCAGGAAAACAACAACAACGACAAAAATCTTTGAAAATCTCAAGTTTAGCAAATATTTATGGGACCTTTACTATGTCCTGGGCTCTGTGCTTGGTGCTGGAGAGAGCAATATAAGTACAAAAGACCCTGTGCCATGAAGGGTCTTAAGAGTGTGGACCAGGAAAGCTTTGAGAATGAGAATGAGTTTATGTCCTGAACAGAAATAAGGAGGGACTGTGGACATGAAGGCAGGCCTACCAACCCCAAGGCCAGGAGAGATGTTAGAGGAGCCAGCCCAACATTTAGTGTGTCTTCCAGGGGCTTAGATAGGCAAGACTTTGCAGCCTCCAACTAGAGGGCTTTCTGGAAGGCCCTCCCAATATTGCCTAGAGAATTAGAGATTAGAGATTCTATCACAGTTCGCCCCTTCCCATCATCACACTCACTCACATCCCCTCTTGGAGTCTCTGACCAAGACCACGCGAGCCACCAGGCGCTGGGAGACAGGTGCCCTGGAGGCTTGGGAAGTGAGTAAGCCTGTCAGATTGAGCAAATAAAAATGCAGGATGCCCAGTTAAGTTTTAATTTCAGATAAACAACAAATAATATTTTTACTAGAAGTATGTCACATTCAGTGTTTGTATTTGTATTGTTGTGTATTTTATCTGGCAACCCTAGAAGTGGGATAAAGTCTTTCTTTCTGTTTGGCCTCATCAGGCATCCCAGACATCAATTCAGACTTTCTCCCACTTACGATTCTCAGCAGCTCGAAGCATTGACGATACATTTAGCAGGTGCTCTGTTGTTTTTTCTTGTGTCAACACAGATGAAACTCTAGCTACTTCTTGATCTTCACGACCAAATTAAATTTGGCCTTTCGCAGTGAAAATGCCTATTTCTCTTACTGAGATTTTCTTCCTTCAAATACCTTGAAAAATCACTGTCTTTATTCCATTTAAGTACACTTGATGTTAGTTACCAAAAAAATACAATGCTCACTCCAAAAAAGCTGGCCTGTAGGTCAAGAAATGTTTCTAATGGAGATTTATTTATCTGTCCTGAGCAAAGTTAATGGTCTGGAAACAGCTCTAGTACTCCAAGGCAAACTGAAATCAATTTGAGATCTTTTTACTGGAAACGTATTTGTCTTCTAATCAACTAGCCTTTGTTTTAGGCTTGTAAACAAAGAAGTATCTGAAAGCTCACTTTCTCTTTGTTTAAAGAACGTGTGTCTAATGTTCGTAAACATAGACATATATTACGCACATTTCAGGTAAAGTTTATTTTGAAGTCAGTTGGAAGAAAAATCTCCCTTGTTTTGGGAGCCACTTATCATTAACAAATAGAGAATCCTTGGGTTTTGTACATGGTTGTCTCTCGGTAAATATTTAAGTAATTCAAGAAGTATCAATAGATTCATAATCTTTAATAACTCCAGATACTTCTAATTTTATAATCAAAAGATAAATTATCATGGTAGCTCATATTACTAAAAATGGATATAACCCACAGGATAAAGTATGTAAGCATATTGTTCAAGGCCTTGATCCAAGATCACAGCCTTTATCTTTTCCAGTATAGCTTGACAATTGCTAGAACAAGTTATAGCTTCTCTGTGCCTCTACTTTCTCATCTGTAAAATGGGGATAACAATGTTCTCTACCTCGTAGAACTGTTGTGAAGATTAAATAAGGTCATATTTCTAAAGCATTTAGAACAGGGACTGGCACATATAACTGTCAACACTATGAGCCCTTTCATATTAATTAATTACAAATAGCTATACTTACAACATTTGACTCTCCTAGAAGAGGAAATTAATTTTGATAGTTATGGGCAACTTTTGCTGAATTTCCACCTTTCTGATTCTTAGCCGGGTTTGAGGAATAGGGAACAATGGTTAGCAAAGCACAATTAATTTCAGAAGAACAGCCAGAGATTAATATACAGCAAAAATCTGCTAATACTGCTTTAACTGAATATCAATTTCACCATAACTTTCTCATTCTTAGCTGGATTTGGGGAGTAGGGAACAATGGTTTTCACACTATAATTCATTTCAGAAGGGTAACAAGAAATTAATATATAGTGAAAACCTGCTAGTACCATTATTTTAATGTCCTAGGATTTATTTTGGTGTTTACTTATAATTTAATAGGTTTCCTGGGTTTTTTTGCAGCATTCGTATGCGGAACAAAATTAAACTTTTTGAATGTTGCTGTTCTGTAATTTGACATGTTTTCTTTAAGAATAATGATAATAATTTTTAAAAAATCATGATTTTCATCTAAACTCTGTCTCAAAGTTCAGGATTAATTCATGTCATCTTCAAATAAACTGGTATAAAATGTGCTAACAGATCTCTTACTCTGGCTCTTCCTCAATAGGAGAAAAGATTTCATTATCTCTAAGTTCTTTCCTTCTTCAATGTCAGTACTTCTGCCATCTGAGCAAAGACAAATTTTGTAAAGCTAAGTCTTGTGTATTTTCACCCTCCCCAGCATCTGAAAGCACACTGTAGAAAAGGTCAGCTCTTTTCTTTGTCTTTCCATATCTGCTTTGCTCAACCATCTGTTAAGCACTACCTCCTTGAGTCTGTGTGTATCAGTATCAGTCATTATGCATTTCAAACTGATGTCATTAAGGACTGCACACTATTTTTACCTTGTCAAATATATTTCACTATTTTTGATATTCTTTCATTCTGAAAGTTAGGATAAGGAATATTCAGTATTTAATAAAAGAACAACCTGTTGATCTCATTATTACACATGCTTTGCTGTAATTAAAAAGGCAAAAATTGATTAATATAGTGCTTATCAAAAGGATTAACTGAAGGAAGACGATATGTGATAGTGAGGACATGGCCCCAGGATGCTTCCCGGTCCCCGGGTCTCATCCTGGTGCTGCCATTAGGGAGCTGTATCATGTTAGGCCAGGCCCTTACACTCACTGGCTCTCATTTGTTTTCTCATTTGTACAGTGAGAGAAGCAGAACAGATACCCTCTGAGGATTTCAGGTACATGTTTGATATCCAAGACATGAACTCCTTCTTTTCAATTTAACCCTTTTATATAATACTCTATTGCTTTTATTCCAGAACTGAAATTGGGAAAATGTAGTCACAAAATTTATTTCTGTTCAAATTCCAACTAAGGCTCAGACAAAGAGAGTTACAACAATAGATCTCGTTTCAGAAATACCTGCCACGTCTTAGACTTAAGAATCAGCCAACCAGGATCGGGAAGGCCCTCAGATTTCCTGTTCTAACTCTCTATTTCTGTTAATCTCTTTTAATGTAAACAATCAGATAAATCACTTCAAAATACAGGTTAATGAACCAGTCAACAAGAGCTGTGGAAAAAATGTTAAAGCATTAAATGTAAGTAGTCTGGGGAAATATGGCACCTTTATATATCTGAAAAAGCACAAAAACTTTGTTCCAAATGGATTGTTCATCAGAAAGTTAGGGGTTGAATAATAGAGCAAATAGTTATAATGAAAGGCTAAGTATGATCCTGGTTAACTACCCACACATATCCTTTAAAGAAACCTACATATGTGCATGAATGGACCATTATTAGCTGTCATTTCTGTTAATCCCATAGAGATGCTGTCATTGAACTGTAGTTACTCAGTAGTAATGTTTTGCACCAGAAATACTGGGCACTTGACTCAGGCTTTTGAAGTTGTTTCATAATTCAGAACAAAAATGACCCCAGGAAGGCAATCTCTTATGCCTTCTAAATGATTTTTTCTTGTCTGACCTTTTATTGTAAAAAATCAACTAACCCTTTGTTGGGATGCTGAGCTCAAAGGAGTTTTATGTAATTTTTAAAATGTGAACCGACCAGAACAATCAGAATTTCTATTAAGCTTTTCTGCAGGGGGCACACGTCACAGCTGTACACAACCAATGTGACTCTACGGTTTAAAGACATTTGTGGTATAAAGTTCTTGAACTAAAAATAAATCACAGAGCAAAAACGCCAGAATGTGAGAAAGTAAAAGTGAATCAGAGTTGTTATTAGAGCTATTATTAGTGGCTTTCTTGGCTTATAAATTAGCCAGGCAACACAGCTCAGAAATAATAAAGAACCAACTACTTCTTTCTTTTGACCACGCTACAAATATTCACTAGCTTTTCTCACTCACTGCTGTCATATCAACGATGCATCTGATTAGAGTAAGACCAACAGGAGTCGTGCCTCAGGGTACATTCTGAATTTTTATAAACATTCTTACTTCCCTGAAAATTCATTCTTTCAGAGTTACTTTCTATTTCCCATCTATCTTTGATCATGAAACAGCCCCTAGCCAAACACTGGAATGTAAACTTTTATCTGATTGTTCCACAAATAATTTCTCATCTCTTCTTGTCATATAATAGCAATTAACTTTCAAAGCCTCGCTGTGGAAGTGTCAAAATTCTAAACCTCAGGACAACGAGGGGGAGTTTTCAGTACATTTTGGAAGCTCTCTTTATATCGTTTACTAGAGCTCAAACCTGAAAATATTCACGATTATATCTGAAGTTCCTCAATCTTATAGGATTTGTCCCAAATAATTTTAAAGCAAAGTTAATTTATATTTAGTTAGATTCTATCATAAATTTAAGTACAGTGATAGTCATTAATTAAACATAATCTAAGAACTCAATTAAATTAAAAATATAAATATTGATCAGACACCATTTAAAAGCATTGTAGTAAAGATATAAAAACAGTTCCTGTATCAAAGGACACCATCAACAGAGTGAAAAGACAGCTTACAGAATGGGAAAAAAGTTGCAAATCATATACCTGATAAGGGGTTAATATCCAGAATACATAAAGAACCCCAAACAAAAAAACAAACAACCTGATTAAAAAATGGACAAAAAAGTTGAATAGACATTCCTCCAAAGAAGACATACAAATGGCCAATAAGCACATGAAAATGCTCAATGCCACCACAATGAGATTCCGTCTCATTAGGATGGCTATTATCAAAAAACAAACACAAAAACAAAACAGAAAATGAGTAGTGTTGACATGGGTGTGGAGAAATCACAATTCTTGTGGACTGCTGGTGGGAATATAAAATGGTGCAGCTGCTACGGAAAACAGTATGGTGAGTCCTCAAAAAATTAAGAATAGAATTGCCATATGATCCAGCAATTTCACTTCTGGGTGTACACTCCAAAGAATTGAAAGCAGGGACTTGAACAGATATTTGTACACTAATATCCATGGCAGCATTATTCACAATAGGCTAAAAGTTAGAAACAACTCAAGTGTCCATCAACAGATAAATGGATAAACACAATGTGGTATATTCATACAATGGAATATTACCCAACCTTAAAAAAGGAAGAAAATTCTGGCACACGCTACAACACAGATAGACTTTGAAGACATTATGCTAAGTGAAATAAGCCAAACACAAAAGGACAAATACTGTATGATTCCACTTATATGAGGTTACCTTGAGAAATCAAATTCAGAGACAGAAAGTAGAATGGTGGTTGCCAGGGCTGGGGGGAGAGGGAAATGAGAAGTTGATGTTTAATGGGTATGAGTTTCAGTTCGGGACAAGAAAAAATTTCTGGAGGTGCCAGCCCTGTGGTGTCATGGTTGAGTTCCCATGATCCATTTGGGCAGCCCAGGGTTCACAGTTTCCGATGCTGGGTGTGGACTTAGCACCGCTTGTCAAGCCACACTGTGGCAGCATCCCACACAAAATAGAGGAAGATGGACACAGATGTTAGCTCAGCGACAATCTTCCTCAAGCGAAAAAAGAAAGATTGGCAATGGATGTTGGCTCAGGGCCACTCTCTCCCCTTTCCCCCCAAAAACGTTCTGGAAACAGGTGGTGGTTGCACAACAATGTGAATGTACTTAAATGACAGAGAATCATACCCTTAAAAATGATTAAAATTATAAATTTTATGTTATAAATATTTTACCACAATAATAAAAAAAAAAGAAAACATTCCTGCCCATATTGGGCTTTCAATATAGTGGGGAAATGAGTGTGTATATAAAATTAGTACCTGAATAACTATAATACAAGGTAAGTGAAATAGTAATGAGATAGTAGAAATTAAATACTATGATGTTCAGAGAATGCAATCATAGTAGTTGTTTCAGGAAAGGTTTTAGGGAGTAAATAGTGCTTGGGGTTTGCCTTTGGAAGATTAATACAATTTTAATGAGTAGAGAAGGTGGGCGCGGGTATCCTACATAAACATAGCATGGGAGCAAAAATCTTGGGGTGTGACTTTAGAACTGTGATTTCTCTCTGTTAGGTTAAAGTGTGGAGCAGTGCTTCTCAAACTTTAATATGTGTACAGATCACTTGGTAATCTTGCTAAAATGTAGATTCTGATTCTACAGATCTAATGGTAGGGTCTAAAATTCTTCATTTCTAATAAGCCCCCAGGTGATGCTGGCGCTGCTTTGAGTGGCTCAGGTCTCGAGTGTATATGCCCACAAATGTAGATTAGTCTCAGGGTGAGGACTTTGAAATCTAGAAGTCTGTCCTTACTTCAGAATTAACAGAGAACCACTGGATCTTCTGGGTAGGAAAATCATATTTTTGGAGCTGCTCCTTAGGAAGATTAATCTGGCAGCCATGTATAGTGGGAATAGAATGGGCAAAACAGACACTGGGGAGCCTGGTTAAGGGTCAACGAGACTAGTCAAGTGGCTTTTAATAGTAACCAGGCTGGATGTGGTGAAGCCTGAAACAGGCAAATGAGAGAGAGGGTGCAAAGGGGAGAGTAAGCCAGGGGATAGCACAAAGGCAGAAGGCTACACCTTGGCAGCTGACATGCAGGGGGACATAGGAGGAGGAAAGGTAAAAAAAATGCCAATGAGGGGCCTGCCCTTGGGCATAGTGGTTAAGTTTTTGTGCTCCACTTTGGCAGCCTCGGTTCACAGGTTCAGATCCTGGGCACGGACCTACACCACTCATCAGCCATGCTGTGGCGGTGACTGACATACAAAATAGAGGGAGATTGGTGCAGATGTTAGCTTGGGGTGACTCTTCCTCAGCAAAAAAAACAAAAACAAAAAAAAAATAGAGTAAGCATACAATCAGGTTTTTCCCAGACATTCCAAATGTACGCTTATGATCCCAACATAATTATTAATAGTGCCCACTTCCACACTAAAAGTGTACCAGTTTGGGTAATAAATAATACAATCACCCAAGCTTTAAGCATAGGTGACTAACAGGATGTAAAGGAGAGTTAGGCTGGTTTGTAGTGGGTAGAGATAGGGTGATATTCATTCATTCATTCTTTCAATGTTCACCGCACGTCAGCTGTGCACCAGGTACTGTTCTCAGTGCTGAGGATATCTAAATTTAAGTAAAAATGACAACCAAAAGCCTTGTTCTCAAGGAGTTTATGATTTAGTGGAGACATACATTCCAGAAGGGGGATTGGAGGAGGAGATAGAAAGGGAGCAAGTTGAAGGTGCCAGCAAGACCTATGGCCACAGGCAATGTCAAGCACAGAATCAAGAGTGAGGGGTTAGAATTGAAAGGGAGGTGGCTGCAGGTTTTGATATTGACATGCACCTTTATGGAGGGATGGAGCTTCAAGTGGGCGAGATGCCTTCCTGAAAGAAGATCTAAAGAGAAGGAAGGGACCATGGGCAGTGCCTACACTTAGGAGACAGATGGAGGAGTTGACGAGCTTGTGGAGAAGCAGGCAGAGAGGTAAAAGAAGTAGCAAGGTACCGCTCTGTGATAGAAGCCAGGGAGGTGCGGCGCTCTAGGGCCCTCCAGGTAACCATATTAAATGATGCTGAGAGGTCAAGGCGATGGACGTGGGACAGGCGGCCGCTCTGGGGAATGGGTGGGTCAGCTTTGGCAAACAATGCACTATGCCCTGGCGGATTGGTCAGTAAGATGCTGCATGGTATTCTGCGTATGATAAAAGGGGACACTAACGTGTCCAACTTATTCTTAGATGATAATTTGCTGTCATAATTTATGTATTTCTCATTGTCATTTTTTATTGTTAATAAAGACAATCTTTTTGTAGTTGTTCCGGAAAGTTTGGAACAAAATAAAGAAAAGCTCTAAGCATCTCATTCTTGATCAGTAACTAGTGTATAATTTTTCTCACAAGGTTACTCGGAGAATACGTTATAAATGGCATCTGTGTCTAAATCTAAAAATCTACCGTAGCAAACAAGAGCCATGCTCTAGTAAAAACATTTAATTTTACTTTATGTCTTCCTTCTCATATGAGGGAACATTCGGGAAGAAAGAAGTAAGAGGTATACATGTGAACTTAAGGATACGGAGTGAAAAATCCTGGGCTTTCTATGAAAGGTAAAAATGAATTTATCTATCCGGAATTGTCAGTACTCAGACTGTCATTATGCCTATCCAGTAGTTTTGCATGATGACAGAACAAGGTTACCTCAGCCTCATGGGACTAAATGAAATCTTAACAGAATGTTTAAATGATTCCCACCTCTACCCAGTATGTTCCACTCCCTCCCCCAAACACACACACACACACACACACTCAAGGCCACAGACACCACTTGCAGAGGGTGTGAATACATCCTATTTGTCATACTTTTTTAGGGAAGACTGTGCAATATCCTTGAGTAATCCACACCAAAGTTGGAAATGCTACACTCATAGCAGGAGGGTGTGCGATTCCCTTCCATGGTTGGGATATAGTTCTTTTTGTTTTTTTCCTTGTCCTGAACCCAGGGTCTGGAGCTGGGAGCAGTTTTTCACCCAGCAAAGGAAATAGGAATTGATTAAATGGGTAAATCAGTAGTAACGTATCTAAAAACCAAATGAACAAAGTCTTATTATTAAAACCATTTGCAGGAGCCAATACAATTCTCGTAGGAATGTTTGGTAACGTTTTAGTGGCTGAATGACTACTTTTACAGCTCTGGAACAAAGCCAGTCTTGGTTATTATTTGTTGAGTGAAGCCATGGAGTATAGCTTTATCTTAATGGGGGAAGCCAGTGTCCGGCTGTAGGTCCCTGGAGGGTCTCCGGACCTTCCTTGGCTCTCATACTTGTAATTCTTGGAGCATGTTAGTCAGTGGTGTCCGAAGGGAAGTGAAGTGACAGTTAAACTTGAAGTTGGGGAAGCAAGCATGCATGGGTTAGCATGGCGTTCCAAGCCCTCTGCACTCCAGCTCAGACTGCCAGGCCTGGTGCCCAGGACCAGCCTGAGCCTCCACTGCTGCCACCCGGTGAGCTCACCGCCCTGAACAGACCAATGCATTCCAACTTCTCCGTCTTTGCTGTTCCTCATGCCCTTCCTCCTTCTTCACACTTGCTTAAAGCTTACCTTCCAAGGCCCATCTGAAGTTGCACATTCTCCATTATACCTTTATCCCTAACTAAGGTTCTCAGGAATAATTCCACTCTGAAAAGCCATGTTTATTATTAGAAACATACATTTGACCCTCAGTGTGTGCTATGTCAATTGTCATTTATTTGCACCATCACTCAGCTGGACTGTTGCTAGATCTGGCTTTCTTTATAGAGTTCCTGCGAAAATCAAATAAAGATAATGTATATTTTAAACCACCTTGTAAAATAGTTCAAATTAAAAATATGCCTCATAGTTCTTTTTTTCTGACATTTGCAGCATTTTTCATAACAGCTATGTAACAATGTCTAAAAGGTGGGAAATCAGATAAGTTTACAATCAAATTTTGATTGGGCAGATTTTAATCATTATACAATACAGTTTATACTCTCATATTGCCTTAGGCAATTCTTTATTGATGCAACTCATCTCTGATTTGACATTTAATAGAATTTAGAAAGGGGAGAGGTTTTCTCTTTGTATATCACAACATTTTATTTTTTGTTTTCTCACTGGGAAGACATGAGAAAGATGCTATGTAATCATTAAAATAATAGTATAGATGTAGAAATAGATATAAATGTAGATTAGGGTTTAACAGCAGCCTTAGAAAGTAGCCAACATTAACATCCTCTTTTTACAGATGACAAGGTGAAGGACAAAATGGTTCTGTAACTTGCCCAAGGTCACATGACTGGTGAAGAGCTGGGATGGAAACCAGGCATTTTGACCCTCGAGTTCACACATTTTGTCATTTTGCAGTGACAATCGTTATGTCAGCAGGGGTTATGCAAGGAGTTGAGCAAGATTCAATTACATTTAATTTAAGCACCATTTGCTGGGCATTTACTAAGTGCCAGAATCTATGCTAAGTGCTAAGAATGAAAAATGAATACGCGAAGGTCCCTGTGCTCAAGGACAATGTTGTCATACGGCTCACAGACACACATAATTTCAGTACTTTATGATGATTGCAATAATAAATGCACGCAAGACAGACCAGTTGTGCTCCTCAGCAGACTGATGTTTTGTAGTTTGGCTTATTTGCTTTACTAAAAATATGGAGAATATCCTCATCACACATATGCATGTACACACAGATTTCAAGTCCATACAGTCAGCATGGATATTTCCTTTGCGTGCTGGATGCTCTTTTAGGTAAGACTGTGTCCACACCTGAGCACTGTCACTGCCCTGCCTCGAAGCAAGAAATTCAGCGGGAGTGGAGTGTGTGTGGGAGGGAGGCAGGAGGCAGCAAAGGGTCAGATAAACAGATAAATGAGAATGTAATAGTGTAAGTGCTACAACAGAAGAAAGAACAAAGTTCCCAGAGAAGATATTTGAACTAGATCTTGAAGAACGACTAGGCCCTTGACAAGCAAAAGTGGGGCCAGGGGCAGAGGGAGGTGAGGGTGGAGCCCAAGGGCTTTCCAAGCAGAGGGGAACGTGCAAGGTACAGGCTGGGGAAAGGGAGGTGTGTTCAGGGTAAGAGAGAAGTTCAGTGTGGCGACAGGGTAATGCACGTGGGCAGGGGTACAAAAGATGGAAGAAGGAGTTGGCCTGGGTCCAGATACTGACTGGTCTTATAGGCTCAGCTCAGAACTGTAGACATAATTACAAAGGCAATGAAGAGGTAACAAACTCTAGAACCAAAAATACTAATAACTTTTTTTCTAATTTTAGATCACCTGTATGAGTCTACAGGAATATTACACTCTGAGGAATGTCAAGGGAAAAAACATGTGTTCTCTGGGAAAATAAGTTTGGGAAATTCCCAATACTGTATTACCTTACTAGAGTTTTATAATTTACATCCATATAAAGATATTAAACTCTTTAACCAGTCGGGCAGTAAGGGAGCCTTAAATAGTTTGTTTAATCCAAGCTTTGGTTAAATTTAATCATTGAACTTTTTGATTTTCCCCCTTCCACAGAATACCTATTAAACAGCTCATGGTCTGCCTACGCTAATACTCAGAAAGGGTGTGACCCAGGAGTGGCTGTATACATATGGATCACATATCACTTCTTCAGGAAAGTATTCATGAGAGAACGCTCATAAAATTTTAGAAGTTATAATTCCTCCACTATATGATATTAAGAATCTCCTTTTAAATTTCTCTCAAACGTTTTCAGCATTATCTTTGTGGAATGTAAGAAACTTATTTCTCCATATGACTTTACATAATGATACATCCAAATCAAAATGCCATCCAATAATTTTTCACAGCTGACCCCCCCTGGGGCTTATCCTTTCAGTTTCCCCTAGAGACAGAACTGACATGTTATGGCCACAGAGGATGCCAATGGTCACATCGAACTCCATAAGCGTGCAGGTCTTCCCAGCCTCCAGTACAAACACAGAGACCAGAGACCAGGCTGCAGCGCAGAATCATAAATGTAGCATGTCACACCTTATGGGCACTAAGTCATGTGGAAGAGAATGCTCTTAGTGGAATTATCTGAAGTTCTGGGTTCTCTTGGGTAACTCCAGGGCATTTGCCCTGCATTTTAGTTTTTATTTCTTCTGAGTAAATTATGTCTCAAGTTAAACTAACCCGGTTACAAAAATTGTGCCCGTGCTCCCTGGTGTTACAGGGCTTTTCCAGAGCCATCTCCTGGCCCCTCACACAACTTCTCTTTTCACTCCCTGTCTCCCCACAGGTAACTCCTACTTGGGCCTCCGCTGAAATGTCACTTCTCCTACCATCCTCCCCAGACTGGGCAGGTCGCTGATGTCAACTCTTGGAATATCCTTTGTCTTTTCCTGCTTAGCACTGACAGCAGCTGTAATTTTAAGTTCCTCTACATCAATTTGTTTACTGTTGGTCATTTCAGTAGGCCATGAGCTCCATGGGGGGGGGCTGTGTTCTGTTCAGTATGCATTACAGCATCTAGCACACAATTAAGTAAATACGGATGTAAAGAACACTAAAGCTTTACAATTGAAGAGAGTGAAAATACTGACACTCTCCATAAATTGGCTACAACCTAAACCTCATTTCTAGAATTTAGGCTATTTTAGAATTGAAATTATAGAGAAATGCTAGTCCATTGATAACAGTTTATTGATATAATAGCTTTATTTCCCTAATGTTACTATTATAACTGGCGAACGACTTAAACTTACCTGCTTTCAATTTTATTCCATGATGTCTAACTTCTAGGTAGTACTTTCTCTATATGCGTAATATAATTCTTCACATTGGCATTTATATACTTCACATTATTTTTAGCCTCGTGCCTTCTGTTCACTATCACTTAACCATAATACACATGATTTGTTCTTTTAATCTGCTCCATAAATCACTCTCCTCTATCCTTCTATCAGTCCTGTGGATCTTTCCAACCTTCTTCCAATTTATCAATGCCTTTGTGGCACTGCAGTATTTAACTAAAGCCAGTGCTCTGAGCGTTTCGAATTCAATGTGTCTGGGCTCGGCTGGGCTGGTTGATGATATCTAGTTGGATCTTCCATTATAAGAATGATTAAAAAATCCAGGAAATCAGACTTTCAAAATACACTCAGATTCCTTCACGAGATGCTTAATATTTCTCCCACGGTTCCCTTTAGTTGTCCCACCAGGAACGCCACATGGGTAGCGCATGCTTCCTCCGAGATGGTGTTCCCGTAGAATACCGTTCATGAAGAGGAACTGGCCATGACTAGTGGAAATGGCATGCAGTTAGTGTTTCATTTGAAACACAAAACTGGTCACCCTCTTTCTAGTCATCCCCCTGTCCCACTCATCTGTACCTTTGTCTTTTGTGAGTTTGTTTTTCTAGCAGAAGATTTCTTCCAATGGGGGCTGGGGATGCAGTTTGGACAGCTAAAAGTATACAGCAGGCAGCTCGTTCAAGGGCACACCATTAGATGATTAATTTGGCCTAAAGGACAAAGACAACACAGAGGCTGGAATTCAAACTTTGACTGTGTGGTTCTATTGAATGTGTCACCTGCAAGATAAATTAGCCCTGGGAGAGCAACTTGGCTGGTGAGCCCAGCTCTAAAGCAAAGGTGATGAGGCCTTAAGAACAGTGTTCTCATGCAATGCTGTCCAATCACAGATCACGTTCGGATGAAAGGACTGGTGAGATTGCCTTCATGTAAAAATACCTTGAATTTGACAACAAATAATTACAACTAAGTGGCCCTTCCTTCAGCTTTAATCCTTGCTGTTTACCACTTTGTGATAACTGAAGGGAAATACTTCTCTTAGTTTTCTAAACCAACGGTTAAAGCACTGTCATGGAAGCTAAGCCAAGGATCAGGGACAGAATGCTAAATCAAATCACATAAAACCACTCAGCTGGCTTGTTAAACACTGACCAATCAATACTTTAACGCTCCTTAAGAGTATGCTGAGTCCACGGGCTGAGAAAGCAAATGCTTTTGAATCCAATGATTTAATATTACTAGGCTGCAAAGAACTTAAAAAATCTATCAGTAAGTAGCACAAGAGTAAATAAACCTGTAAGTACCGTATGATTTAACGTAAGAATGGATTTTAGAATATTCTAATTTGAAATTACAGAATAAGACCCTAAAATACAAAGTATTTGAACTGTCTTGATGGTTAGTCAATTACACTGTTGTCTACAAGGATGTAGTCCTGAAATTCTTTACTCTTTTCATCCCCTATGGCACCCGCATCCTGCCTTCTCCTTAATCCTTACTCCACCCATCTCTACCCCTAAAGAGTCTGCTGTGCTGAGGGGAGAGGAAGTTAGTTAAATGTTCCCAGGCCTCCATGAGAACGCCTAAGATGGTGAACTGTAGCAGAGGGCAGGTGACCTACACATGGAACGAAAATGATGGCAGAGAAGAGAGACTTGAACAAATATATATAACCCTCATCCCAAATCATATCTGACTTGATAATGGTCCCAGTTTCTCTGGGGCCTAAGTCTCCAATATGCCTGGAAATCATGGAGTTTTACTTTGAAAGAAAAGAATATAAAAATGGAAAAGGGATACAAGAGGAAAAGGAATGCATCCATGGAGTAGCAGATTAGGAAAGTTTTGGAGAAGAAAAAGAGGCCAAGTGCTTATTTGGGATAGCTGTCCTGAGCTGTGAACTCAAGAGTAAAAGTGCTCAGAGAATTTGGAGAGCAGAAGCTAGAGGAACTGGCACCTGTGAGGAAAAGAGTGTTCACCTGGAATAGTAAAACACCGTGACCGGAGGTTTGACCTGATGAAACGCAGAGATAAGGGTGAACTTGAAGGGGAACTGGAGATAATTTTAAAAGCCTAATTTACAGGAAATGTGTTTTGAGTCATATTGAGTAATAAGACTGAATTTGTAATTATTTCCTTGCTTGCATTTATTCATTCACTCATCAATTCATTATTTATTTATCTGCTATATTTATATTGGCTGAGTTCAACTGTGTGCAATCAGAAAGTGGCTTCTCCTTTCTTTTTCAACATTTGGCCTTCAAACCCTCTCTGTTTAACCATTTCTTCCTCATTCTTTGGATAAAATCCGATGCCATGGTTCTTCAGATCACACAGCTGATTAAAAGTAATCTGGCCATCTTGAGTCATGAGAATGATCTCATTTTAGTAATTGACATAACCAGTCCGCTGTAATATAAAAAGCTCAGATTTTATCCAAGATAAAAGCTTTTCTGTTTCCCGGCCTTGCTCTTCAGCCTTCCCTTCACCCTCCCAACCCAGCTCTCATTAGATCGCCCTGGCTTCCTCAGGGGCTGCAGTGGGTGGAGAAGGGGCCTGAGGTCAGGAATAGAAAGGTCTTCCGTGCTTAGCTGGTCAGTTGCGATCCATATTGGTGGCCTCTGGATGGGGTAGCTTCCAATGCTGATTCTTTGCCCAAGAGGTCACATTGCTGGATTTCTTTCTCAGGCCTGGGCATCTGGTGGGCTATCGACTTCGTTGTGGTCAATTAGCCCTACAGGCAGTTCTCACTTCTTCTGTAAGGTCCATGTGCAACCCAGGACAAGGGACCTGTGCCATCAGTGGGAGAGCAGTTGCCTCCCATGTCTCCCTGTTTTTGTTCTACCATTGTGACAGGCAGTTCAAGGCACAGTCTTTTGCCTTTATCTTCCCCAGAAAGGAATTAGGCACCACTTTCTGGGCCCGCCAAAGTGCAGAAAATATAGGTCAAGTTCTCTAGTCACCTCAGGTCCTAGGGGGTCCTCCTATTTGACTTGAAATGAGAGGGAAGCACGGAATATGATCACTCTAGCAATAGCAGATGCACCTTCCTTACTCTTCAATTTCAACTCTTTTCAAATTTTGAGGTAGGTGATGGACTGCAAACAGGGTGGGATTTTTACTACCCTCTTTGCAAATCCTGCATAGACCTTCTAGCATCTTGATTTGGGGCTGGGGCAAGGAGTAGAGGGACTTGGCGCCTAATGTTTTGATCTTGACAGTAGGGAATCTCAACTGAAACTGACTAAAATGGTTCTGCTTTATCAAAGGGTCACAATTAACAGAAACATCTAGTCAGTGCCTGTTTTGTGCCAGGCTCTATTCTAGGTGCAGGACATTCAGAAAAGACATAGTCATCTATCTTGAGGAGCACATGAGTATGTCCTGGGCTACGAGGGTCATAAAGGGAAAGCACAGTGTGCAGAGTCTGAGGGGTTAGGGTTTCATGGTGCGTTTCTGTGAGGATGGAACTGCAACATAGAGTTTCTCATCCCGACCAAGACAGACGCCAAAATCAGGAGGTGAGCAGAACCAACAGGAATTGGAAGCCAGGGTCCAAAAAGCCTCAGAGGATATCTACTGGATTATAGAACAGTGAGAACTGGAAACAATATCAAGGTTGGGGTTCTGAGAACTAAAGAAAAATTGAGCAAAAATAGTTTAGAGTAAATGGGCATAGATCAAGAGCAATTGCCTAGAAGAGGCCATTGTTTGTGGCTTGCCCTAACTTGCCAGCAGAGGCATACTACCAGAGTGGGTTGGCAGAGTTCAGGGGCAGGTATAACCAGAGGGCTGAGTCTTGCAGGAGGAACTCTGTGTAGATTGGGAGGAGCTCTTCAGCCCATTGGGTTGTTGCTTGCAGCCTGTAGAAATGAGGCACAGGCTGAGTACCCCAATGGGGGAAGGTGCTTAGGAAGGTGCAGAGGCTCGAATCCCACTGGTGAGATTCCTGCTTCCCTCATGGGTTAGTTTGTTTAAGTTCCACCCCTTCTTCAGAGCTCAGCTAAGTCACATCTTCTCTAGAACCTCACTGTGGTGTCTGCTTCCTCTGAACTCTTATAGGAGTTTGGAAATGAGTGTCATGCTGCTCTGCATTCTCAATTCCCCTTTGTGAGTGCACCCTATCCTTTGGCTTGCTGAAGCATAAGGACCTGAAATAACCTACTTGGTTCTCCGCCCTGCAGCCTGGCAGCTGTAGGAATGTTACTCACCCTGGCAGGCTGAGATCTGCCACAGCCTCTGAGATCAATCCTCATTCAATACCCTGATGGCAGACATTTAGCATTGTGTCAGACGCTGCTGGTGACTTTGGTGTCCCAAGCTCCCAGTACCATGCTGACTCTCCACATTTTTGCCTCATATTTCAGTCCTTCAGAGGGTAGAGATCCTGCTAAGATAATACCTCCTACTAAGGGACATATAACTAGTGTACAGGGAAGAATGACCCCACTGATTAATAGTTCTCCTCGCCTGAGAGTGCTACAGTAGAAGGAACCGTGATGGAGGAAGGCTGGGAGCTTTCTGCTGAAGGAGGCAGGGAGGTGAGCTGGGCCAAGACAGTCATGGATTGCTTCTCACCACATCCTCTCTGTCACCTATCATCTTTAGTACTTTATTTTGTTGTACTATAATAAAGTGGGTTTGCAAATCTTTTACCCATTGGGAACTTCAGAAAACAAAAAAAGAAAACATTCCATTCATTCACTTGAGAAATTAATCATTCTCTGTTATTCAAATCGTATGTTCACATTGAATGACTTATAGCCATATAAATAAAAATTAAAATTTTATTTCCATTAAATTCATATTTCATGGTTATATAGTTTAATAATCATTTCAATGTAATTAAAGTCCATCTCCTATATTAATTCATTTGATTTATCTTTATTTATATTGTTCAAGTGTAAAATAATCTGGTGTTAATGCTTAGGACGCAAGAATGTCCTGTAATTTTGATCTCAATATTTTCACAAATCTGGAAGTAATTCAAAAGAATTTTTAAAGTTACGCTGCTAAAGATCTCACTTATTTCCTAGTCTTATTTTAAAAGATCAACTGAAGAAACAGAAACAAGAGTGATCTACCCTTCTTTTGTACAAGGTTAAAATATAAAGTATGGAGTTCACTTTCAACAGCAGATATTTCATACCATTGAATGGAGCCCAGGAAATCTAGAATAGAAGGAAAAATGGGGGTTGGAAAAGGTAAAAGCTCTCAGGAAAATCAATAAAAAGCATGTCCGAAGTGCTTACTTCATGACAGCACTTTACAAAGTATTTTTCACAAACACAAAAGAAAAAGAAGACACAGTCACCATATTTGATTATTTTATAGAAGCTGGAATTGCTGAGCTTAAATTCATTTCCAAAGTCAGAACCAAAGAGCATCCCTGGCTTTGTCTATGCCGTCACTTTGCCCAGCATCACCATCAGAATGACTGACCGGGACCAACTGCTATAGGATTTGGTCTGTCATCAACACTGTGTTTCAACAGAACTTGAGTTTTGATACCCAATGTCCTTGCCCACTTGACTTCGTTTGTTAGAACAAGTTGAGGATTCCAAGGGCACCAGTTTTCTCTCTTTTTGCAGCATGAGCCTCGTTCTATTTTACAATGACAGACGGCGTTTGTATAGTCAACCTCTTCATAAATTTACATCATTTGTCACAAAGCAGAAACAAGAGGATAAATATGGATCAGTGCAAATCTATCAGTATTATTGGAAATATAACTCTAGGCACACACTTTGCTCATGCCAGGAATGTTATGCTCAAGTATGAGGAGGGTAGTGTTATTCCTGGCCCAAGAAGAGAGGGAGTTTCTGTTCCAGCCCCTATAGAGAGTAATCCGGACTAAACCACACAGCTTTAGCTGTGGTGAATATCATGCTGGTGGCTAGGCAATCCCATCCATCACCAAGATGCAAGAGTTCTTTCCATTTTGCACACTGGCCCAGCAGGAAAACAAGTCTAAATACATCACTGAACATCTGTGTCCCTTTCTGTCTCTAGATGAGTATATGTGGAGTATTTTCAGGTGTAGTTTCATAGACTAGTCCCTCCTTCTGTATTTCTTTTCCAGAATATATTGATTTTGTCTGGCAGCACTTGAGTTCTCTTAATCACTCAGCAGGTTACTTTTTAAGTTTGTATGTGTGTGCACACGTCACAGAAAAACAGATTTTTACCTCTCTCAGTGATGAGAAAACATCAGTCTGGGTTAAAACAAAAATATAACTAAAGAACTTCATTAATTATTGTTAAGAAAATCCACAAAGAAGGCACTACTTCATTTTATGTTAAAACAAATGACTATATCTCAAGAAGTGGAAAACAACTTAGATAAATTTTAACATCGTTATTGCTAGCTCTGGGTAAGGAAAGTCAGAGCAAGAAACATTCACAAGCGGCAAAACAAAAACCACAACTAAGACTTCTTAAAAATAAGCAGGTCGGGTGTCACCAGTTATGTCTTTCAACACTCACTCCATTTACCAAAATCTTGATTGAATGAAATTTGTGCAACTTATTTTAAAATCAGATTCAAGGTTTTGTTTTGTTTTGCAAGCCAGAACATTACTGTAAATCAATGTTGCAAGAGCAGCGTCACATTAGCAAGGTAAGTGTGCACAGCACATCTGGGACTGACATGCAGGCCAAGCACACCCCTTTAACAGAGAATTTGGAAACTCTTCTTAAAAATCTCAACACGTCTAGGAAGGTTGTTATGGATGTTACAGAATGAGTTACAAACGACTGGACTTCACAGATGATGGGATAGGAGGTGTTTTGGTAAAGATGCCCAGAACAGCTCAGGAAACCAGCAGGGGGCAGAGACCGTATGTTGTCAATTTTGCATCAATATTTACTCAGTACTTGTCACCAACATCTCTATCCTGAATTGGGCTATAAGCTGTAGGGACCCCTCAGTGGAACTGCTAGTGGCTTTTCAGAGCACCATCTACCCACTACATGGGAGGGTCCTCTTGGCAGGAAAGTAAAGAAAAATCCTCAATACTCATATGATATTCCGGAAAGAACCCAGTCAGCTGGAAAATGACTATTTTCTGTAAAATCTCCATAGTATAAGATCCTAGAATATCATTGTTGTCAGAGGCCTGAGCAGTACAGTTCCACTAGACAGTTTTTCAGGATGGGCCAGTTCCGGCATAGCATCAATGAGAACAGTATGAACTTGATTCTGTTGTGGGAATTCTTTCTTCAACTCTGTTTTATAAGCGGAGAAAAAGAGACGTAGAGTTGCTCACAATTATACAGACATCCTTATAGACGGTAATCTAATTCACATTTATTAATAAGAAAATTAAAATGCACAGAAGGCCCCTAAGCATCCTGTGATATGTTTTACTTCTCCCTGCTGTTTGTTTTCCTGCAACCCAGTTGTGTTTGACTATGCGCATCTTTGCTCAGTGTTCACGTCCGGTGACCCCATGCCTAGCAGGCTGGAAGTGTGGACCGGAAATTATTATACTGAGGGCAGAGACTACATTGCCTTTGGATGTGAAGGATGCTGTGCTCATTTGGCCCTATCATCACATTTGGTCTGATGTGGTGGAATGAATGCAGTCATCGATTTTTGCATTTATTTAACCACATCATTGTATTTTGCCTAATTAAGAAGAGAAGTCAAGTCTTAATATCACCTACTATGTACTGGCAGGAACATTTTTTTGAATATGGATTGGGAGTCTAATCCTTTAAGTCTCACATGGGCCACCTTTCAACTAACTTACATTTAAATTTTTCTGGCATGAAAAGTACAGGATGGAGTCCTGAGTAAACAAAATGTAGAAATCACGCTTTGTTTAATTATTCCAAAGCCCTTTGTCTCTTACTTGTAAGGTGCAATATGGCAAAGGCTCTTGGCAGATGCCTAAGAGCTTTTATAACTGATGTTGAGATCAGCCGAAACAAAGACACATTTGTTGAGCTCCAGCTTCAGATGTTGGCCTGGCTTTTCAGAGGTAAACCGTAAGTGTTTGCTCTTGGATATGGATAAGAGTTTTTTAAAAAATTGATCTGCCAATGCTTACGCAAGGCGCTACTGCATGTTATGAAACATTTGCTTTCCTAGCACATAAGAAACAAGCTTATAACACAATAGCAGCATGTGGCTGGAAAGAGAGGCAACCCCAGGGAGAGGGTATTCCTGGGAAGCAGGAATATTTGCTAAAACCCAGATTAGATTAAGCATTAGGGTCTGAAGAAATGAATTAATTAGCATCTCTACAAAGGCAGCAAGATGACTCCCAATAACAAGGGCAGCGTGGTGTAGGGACTGTGTGCGGGCTTTGGTGGCTGTAGACAGCTCTGCCTTTTGGTGTTTGGACAAGCTGTTTGAAGTCTTTAAAGCTCTGTTTTCTTCTAAAAAGTGGGACTGTCTACCTTCCTTGAATATCTACCTGTCTCTTGAGAGTCAAATGAGATAGTGTTCTGAAAATGCTTTGTCAACTGTAAAGGTCTACACAAATGGCAATACTAATAGAATAATAGTATAGTCATCATTATCAGAGGAATAATATCAACTAACATTTAAATACTTACTCTGTGCCAGACACTAACCTAAGGGCTTCACGTGAATTATCTCATTGGGTTGCATACTATTATTATCCTTATCATTTTACAGAACAGGAAACTGTGAAGCCTAGACGGGTTGACTAACTTGACCTAGGTCTATTTGGTGCTTTATCTTTCACACTGAATTGCCTTCCCTATTATAACCATTATGAATGCTAACTGAATTCATTTAGGGGTGATTTCTATGTTTTCACATGTTCCATTAAAGTGATCTTTCTTGTCTCGTGTTTTATCCGCTCGCTTGACATCATTGTTTTTTAATCTCTCTCTCTCTCTTTTTTTTTTTGCTGAGGAAGATTTGCCCTGAGCTAACATCTGTTGCCAGTCTCCCTCTTTCTGTATGTGAGCTGCCACAACAGCATGGTCACTGATAGATGAGTGGTATAGGTCTGTGCCTGGGAACTGAATCCAGGCTGCTGAAGCAGATCACACCAAACTCAATCAGTAAGTCACTGGGGCTGGCCCTCAACATCATTTAATACGTGTGCTTTATATGCAGCACACTCATAAAGGTATAAGAAAATAATTAACAAAGTAGAAAACTAGCTTTATTATTCCAGGGTGACAGACCTTGCATACAGAGGGAAGGCTGTAGAACGTTTAAAAAACAATATGAAAACCAGAGCAAAATTACATAGGCTGTATTGGACCTAATTAAATCCTGAAAAATAGAAAAAAGAAAATAATTCTTGCAATCACATGACCGTAGTAATGCCTTAATTTTTATGACCCATTTTCTACTTTTTAAAATTCTTTTCTTTTACTATTAAAGGCCTAATCCTAGACATAATAGTCCTATGAATTGGTCCCAAGCTTATGAGGATTCTAGAACTGCACTGTCCTCTATGGTAGCCACTAGTCACATGCAGTTATTTAAATAATATTCAAATTAATTAAAATATAATTAAAAAAATTCAGTTCCTCCACCACGCTAGCCACATGTCAAATACTCAGTAGCCATTTGCGTCTAGTGGCTATCATATTGGACAGTGCAGATAACTTTCCAGCATCACAGAAACTTATATTAGATAGTACCAGCCAGAACATAAAATCAGTATTAAGTATCCTCTCTCCATGCCTTGGTCTGGTGGAGCCTAGGGGACTTTCAGGTTATATATGTAATCACACCAGGGGATCTACAGAGATATTTAGGGTGAAAACTCTTAGAAAGAGAGGAGACTTACTGCTGATCAACAGGATAGAAGATTGAGGCATCAAAGTTGAATTATCTTTATGTGACTCTTTTGTGTTCTCTGGTGGTAAAGTATAGGACTTGCCAGTGATCTGTTTGCTGGTGCATTCTACCAACACAGAGGTGAGAATGAGATGAGCAGAGTGAGCAAACAGCTCTAGCCAGACCAGTCAGAGTCGTTCAGAGAGGGCTGTTTAGACAGATGAAATGGACTGAGCACGAGCATGGAAGCTTGAAAAGGTCCTTTGACCTGGTTATGGTGGAAGGTGATTTCACAGTGGTAGAATCCTGAGGTGGGACAATGGCAGAAAATGGTGCTGCAGGTTAAACTGAGGTTCAAACTGGATGGGCCTTGTATTCTCTAAAATGTTTTCATATTGTCCTTTAGGCCACGGGGAGCCATCAGAAGTCTTCAAGCTGTGGGGTGACATACCTGACTTAGCTTCATTTTTCAGGAAGGTAACTATGGCCGAGTTGAGGAGGGTGTCTTAGGTTAGGGGTTAAGAAACAACTTCTGGATTTCCCCTGGTACATTATTGTGTGCTAATCACCCATCATAATACTTCATAGTTCAAAATAAGAATGTCTTGAGAAATATCTACTAGTTTTTTGACATTAAACAATAATGATACTAAAAGGAGAAATTAAGGCTTTGTTAAATATATACTGGTAAAATGATGAGCATGGCCTGAAAAATTTGATTATCTACTGAATAAATGAAAAAGATTTGAAAAGAAGCTTAAATCCATTCTTGCTCAATATATTTATAATATTTATAATGCTATTAATTGGTTTTATAAGATTATGAAATGAAAGAGTTGAATAATGGACAATTATCAGGCTAGAAATAAAATCCGAAGATGGATGAAATATGAAAAATGAGAGAAGATGAGGAATGAGCAAGGGCACCTTACTATACTGGTGTTTGGTTCATTCTGGAAAAAGATTGAGTACAATGAGTGACAGACTCTTCCCTTAATTTTTCCCATTCTACTATTCAGTCCTGAAGTAACTGTCAAAATAAGTGAGGATGTGCTGGAAACCACCTCTGCCCTGATCAAGCCTCAGCTTGAACGTGCACCTTACAGGGTGTGAACCATGTGTCTAGCTCTGGGTTATGGATCCAGTCCCACAACTAGAAGGAGTAAGCCACTGCTCTTCATAATCAATAGGAGATTGGAGTCCTCACTTAATAAGGAAGAAAGATACTTCTCTTCAGGCCTAAAACATTTACTATGAAGTACATTAAGAGCGTCAAACAAGTCAATCTGACACTTTCCCAAAGATTTAGATGACTCACCTTTTCAAAGAAGGGGGAGGGAGCAGCCTAAAGGGTCTCTCTAAGGCTTCTCCTCATGGCTCTGATTACCTGACTGGCCTCAGTGTAGACGGCCTGACCCTGTTGGTTTCCTTGAAAGGCACCCTCAGACTGCATCTCAGCTTCAGAAAGTACACATGACGAAGGAAATGTGTTATGCTTCAGTATGTGTTCTGTTATTCTGTCCCATTTTAAGTATGCAATTAATTTTGGTTTTAGGTATATGTAACTTAAGGCCTTATTATTTTTAATGACTGTCCCAGAAACTGTTGAAAAATAAAAAGACATCTGCTTCTACCATGCTGAGGGAACTGGTACTGGATTTGTAGTCCCACTGAAAACAATAGAAAATTGGACAAAATTTATAAAACAATTATTTCAGATATTATAAAGGAGCAAGCATAGGACTGTGATCCTTGAGAGGAGGGGAATAGATAAGGCGAGCCCTCCATCACCCCAGCTCTCTGCCTGAAAGCACTTTCTGAAGTGAGGCATAGGGAGGGGGAATCCAGCAAAGCACAAGGGTCATGTTAAATCACGAAGACAGAGATAAAAATTCAGGGCAGCTGAAATGACTGGAGTCTACAGAACACAGGATCAGAGAGAAGAGGGCCATGCAAACACAAAGCTCCAGAAATCAGCACAGGGTCTCCTTGAGTCTGTTTCTGAGTACTAAACTGGGAATGCGTAGGAAGATACTCAAAGAGCCCAGGAAAGACCAACCAAGGAATTATAAGTATTCTGCAACAATTCTCCATTGGTCTCTCACATTTCCAGATACCTTGCAATCAGAGGCATTGACTACAGTCACATAATACATAATGACATTTCAGTCAATGACAGATCACACATATGACAGTGGTCCCATAAGATTAGTGCTATAAAGCCTTGGTGTGTAGTAGGCTCTACCATCTAGGTTCACGTAAGTACTGTAGGGGCGGAAAAAATTTTCCTCTACCTTCTAGGTTCTTCTGGCTGGTCTAAGAATTAAACTAACATGAGACAGATTAACAGGAGAAAAACAAAGAAATGTTTAATAACATGCATACATGGGAGAAACCCAGGAAAACTGAGTAACTTGCCAAAATGGCTGAAGCCCTCACCTTAAATACCATTCTCAGCTAAAGACAATAAAAAAAGAAATTGGGGATGGGGAGAGTCAGGGAAGGCAATTCAAGGTAGGTGAAAAGGAGCAAACATTTGGTAAACAAGTGTTTGGCCACAAAGAAACAGAAGAACACAGAGGGGCGTCCAACAAATAGGCTTTTCTAGTTTCCTCTCTGTCTACCACCTAGTGCATGTTATGCTAAAGTCACATCATACTTACTTCCTGAGACAAGTTTTGTTTTTTATCTGAATTCTTTCAGACAATTAAGGCGGAGGTAACAAGAAAAATTTTCTGAGTCTTTTGTCTCCTAAAAATAAATAATCAGCTTAGAATCTTCATGTTAAAGAGACACATTTTGGGGTGCAAATTTTGTTCACTTCAGGACACTCTATGATGTTTGCACAGTGATGAAATCACCTAAGAAGACATTTCTCAGAATGTACTGTTGTTAAGTGAATGCTTGATCATACATTTATTCTGGACTATTTTTTCACAGATGTTTCTATAGCAAACAGCCTTGGAAGATAGAATTGGCATTTCCCTGCAGGAACAAAAGGTAGACGTGCTTACTGCCCATTATAAAAGATTCAGTTTCCCTAAACTCCAGGTGCCTCTCCTGTACCACAATGCATTGAATGTGCAGATGTTGCTCTATGGGAATTGGGTCTCAGGAACATAGTGAAAATACTGACACTCTAGCCTCTGCTTCTGCCATGAGCAATAAAGTTCTTTGTCTCTGATCCAGAAAGCCTGTCTTCTGCTAACATCCTTGAAACTATGGCAGGCTAACTTGTTAGCTTGCAAGTTGGGTAAAAGCTCAGACATTTTGTAGATCTGGAAAGTTTTGGTGATAAGGATGGGATGCTGATAGAGATGCAGATTTCTGAAAAATGGAGGATGAAGGCCTCATGGACCAAATAATGGGATTTAAGAGAAGTACATGGGAATTAGCAGCAAATACAGCAAACATGTTGACCAAATTATATGGTCAACTGGGCAATAAATGGTTCTGCCCTTTATTGCCTGTTATTGAGGAGGAATTGGGGTGGTGGTTACAGGCTGAGTGCTAGAACGAGACTCAAAGGCAGCTCCCTGGATTGTGGCTAACTCTCCTTTGAGGTGGAGGGAGGATGCTGCTCACCAAGCTTTCAGTCAGCCTCAGGTATATCTTGTTGTAAAAACTGCTACTAATATTCATCCTGGAACAATTGGATATCTAAGTGGAAAAAAATTAACCTTGACATTACCTTACAACTTTCACAAAATGAACAAAATAACAGATAAAAATACAAAACTTTTAGAAGACAACGTAAGATGAAATCATTAAGATTTTGAGAGTAGAAAAAGGATTCTTAGGACACAAAATATGAACCATAATAAAATTAATTAATTGGATTTCATCATCAAAATTAAATTTTTCTACTCTCTGAAACACATTGTTAAGAAAATCTAAATTAAGCCACCAAGGGGAAAAATATTCACAATTAAAAAATATTACCAATTAAATCTGGAAGATTCATATCCCAGAATATGTAAAGAACTACTGAACTCAATAATTAAAAAGACAGAATCCAATTTAAAATGAACAAAAGATTTGAACAAGCACTTCACAAAAGAAGATATGCAAATAATCACTAAGCGCATTAAAAGATGCTCAATATTATCAGTATCAGGAAAATGCAAATTAAAATCACAACGAGATCCCACTGCATACAAGTGTTAGTAAAGATGTGCAGTGATTGAAATTCTCACACACGGCTGGAAAGGATGAAAAATGGCACAAGCACTCTAGTAATTGTCTTATACACTTGCCATATAACTCAGTGGTTCCACTTCTTGGTATTTACCCAACAGAAATGAAAACATATTGGAAAGACTTTTCTATGGATGTTCATAGCAGATTTATTCATAATAGCCCCAAACTGGAAACTCGAAAGTCTACTGAGAGGTGAATGGATAAACAAGTTATAGTATATCTGTAGAAGGAAAGACTCTTCAAGAAATGAAAAGGAACAGACTACTGATAGACAAAAAACACAACTGAATCTCCAGAACACTATGTGAGTGAAAAGAAGCCAGAACTCACAGAAGAAAACATTCTATGTGATTTTATTTATATGAAATTCTAGTACAAATATAATGAATTTACAGTAGAAGAAAGCAGATCACTGATTGGCTGGGGCTGTGATTATGGGGGAAATGCCTGCAAAGTGGTACAAAGCAATTTTTTGGATGGTTATTCTTGATTGTGATGGTGTTCACATGGGAGATATATTTGTCAAAGCTCTTTGAACTGTATGTTAAAATGGATACACTTCAGTATATGTAATACTGCAATAAAGTTGGTTTGAAAAGAAGAGATCCACAAGTTTAAAAAAAGATGAATGTGGTATGTCAAAATGATCTAGAGCCAAGCTTAAGAGGGTTCCCACTGGCAAAAGTTGAGAGCTTAAGCATGAGAAAGAGAATAAGGACTGTGGATGCTTGAAATACAAGGAATATGTAAAAATCACACAATTGTAAAAATTACAAAATTATTTCATAATTACATGTGTGTATGTGCATATGCACATGTGCTCGCACACACACACACACACACACCAAAGAACAGAATTTAATTCTATTTTCTTACAAATCTCTTCCTTGAGCAGTAACTGTTCTAAAAGTAGAAATCCTAAAACAAGATTGCATTTTTAGGATCTCTGGTTTGTTTGGTTTTGAATTACTTATTTAAAAAATATTTTTATACACTTCCAGCCATAAAATACATAAGTCACGGGAATGCAATATACAGCATAGGGAATATAGTCAAGAATATCGTAAAAACTTTGTATGATGACAGATGGTCACTAGCTTTACCAGGGTGATTATTTTGTAATGTACATGAATGTCAAATCACTATGTTGTACATCTGAAACTAATACAATATTGTATGTCAACTATACTTCAATAAAAAAATACATATTCTTATAATATTTTCTAAGCAAAACTTGGATGGAGTTTTGAAAAGCCAAGTTACGTCGGCACTTGCCTTGAGAATGTGCCTCGCAGACTTCCAACTACAGGGAGCTTAGTTGAGTGTGGGCCCCCAACTGTCACACTCTGAAATGCATTGCTTCATTTGTGCTGAGGCTATGCTTCCCATAAGCTGCTCCTAGCCAATGACTGATTGCAGAAGGTTTGCTCAGGCAGTCTGTTCGTAAGAGCCATAGGACTCTTCCAGAAGGCCAACTTTGGCTAAAGGACACCACAATGGCCTTGATGAACTTGACTTCACGGAAGTCTAGTCTTTTTCTCTTTCACTAGG
Organism: Equus caballus; assembly: GCF_041296265.1. Taxonomy (NCBI): domain Eukaryota; kingdom Metazoa; phylum Chordata; class Mammalia; order Perissodactyla; family Equidae; genus Equus; species Equus caballus. The sequence goes on from NC_091700.1 coordinate 29,862,225, forward strand.
AGTCAGATTTGCATCAGAGTTGGATGGCTCTCCTAATCTTTTCCAGCTCCCCCACATTTTTTCTGATACGCATTTTCCTCAATAAAATTCTTGCAAGTTTACTGTCATCTTGGTGTCAATTTCTTGGAGAACCTCAACAAATACACAGTCCAATATTTGATTATCTTTTATAGCAATCGAGGCCCACTGATGGCTCTCATGCTCTTCTATTTATCCCTATTAAATTTCATCTTGTTGGTTTAAGGCCAACTGCTCTAAAACATCAAGATATTTGTGAATCATGATTCCATTAGCTTTTACACCTATTACCTTTCCCACCTTTGTGAGTTCCAAAAACTGGTGACTACTTATATGTCTTCTTCAAGACGTGAATAAAAAAACTGGAACAGCCAAATAACAGAACTCTTTGGTTGTGCAATCAAAATCTATAATAGGCCTGATAGTACAAAGAAAGCCATGCACAAACTGAGTAAATATTAGAGAATTATGAGAATAGTAAATTACACTTAGCTATAAGGTGGATAGTATCTTATAATCAAACTGTACACCTGCTCCCACAACATTTTGCACACAGGAGGTGTCTATAATCATGACCACTAAGACAGCAGTGACACCAGAAAAATGTAGAAAAGAATATTTGAAACAAGTGATCTTTTGTAGTTTTCTTTAGAAACAAGGTGTGTAATTCTTCTGCTCTGTTTGTATTAGGGTAGGGAGCATAGTAGAAAAATTCCAGCTCTTAAAACAGCAAGAACTACCTATTAAATGAAATAACTTTAAAAGCAATGTAATTGGATTCCCTTAAATAAGGATTTGGTGGTTTGCTTCACTGTGTATGGTGATATTCAAGAAAAAACACTTGGTGTCGTAATCATGGCAAATTTTATTTGTGTTTAGATTTAAGAATTATTGTGTGGGAGTTATGAGTTTTCTAAACTAATTGTTTTAAGGATAATTTGGGCAGAGGCCAAGGGAATGCCTAGCAAGTAAGCAAGAAAATAAACTACTCCGAAAATTCTTTTTCTTCATGGAAATCCACGCTCACATTAAAAATAATTTTGATACTATATACTTAAGAGGATTCATCTTTCATTCACTCATGAATCTCACAGGATTTTTTGAAAAGAAATACAATAGACCAGAAATAAATATTTCTTGATAAATTTTGTCATTGATAAGAGGTTGAACCTAGACATGACTTCAAGTGTGTGCCCCAACACAACATCATTACAGAGCGTGAACATTGTGTAAATAGTCATCTTGCCTGAGGTCACTGTCCCTCAGTAAATCTTCAGTTGGATGGGGTGCCAAACTACAGGATACAGTCAATTATTTTCCACTCAACACTTTTAGAATTCATGAACACAGAAAATAATTCACAAAGGGAATAAAAACACCCATTAAACTCCATTTACTATATGGATAAAGAAATCAGACCAGTCCAGTGGTTCAATTTTCTATGTAAATTCTGGTTAAAATCTTTATCCTTTTTCTCCCTTAGATTCTTCTATTATTCTAAATGCTATTAATAGGAACATTCTATTACATTTCTCTTCATATCTCTGAGTCATAAGCAAACTTTCATCTTTAATTAGTTTAATAGTGTTATTGATGAGTAGTAATACGCAGAAGAGGCTGATAATCGTTGGTTTTACGTAGCTAAATAGATAATAATGAGATATGTTTCTCATGAATAGTGGGAAAAACATCTCCTGCAATCCAGATGAAGAAACTATGGTACTACAAAGGACATCTTGATAAGTAGCAGATTCAAAGAGGACAAAAAAGGAACTGGATATCTGCGGACATAAATCTTTTCTCAACTCTATTATTTCCTTTAAAGTTTATTTTTTTTTTAAGGCAAGAGTCCAAAAAGGATGCATTTTCCCACAAACCCTTAAGGAAAATCAAAGTAAAATACTCTTCTGTTATTCCACTTAAAGAGAGACAGACAGACAGACAGACACTAACAGAAGAAATCAAGGGCCTTAAACAGGAATGGAACAATGTATTTATACAGGAATGAGTATTTCTGATGTTTAGAATGCATGGGCGGTGACTGGGACTAGGTAGTGATCCAGAGAGATAATCTAAGATATTCCCTTAAACTACCCAAAGGCATGACTAAGAACAAGTCACTCTAAACAAAAAAGTAAGCTCTAGGGCTAGGAAAACACCAAATGTGGGCACCGAGTTAGAACTGAACATGTGAAATGACAAGGTACGTGCGTAAGTCTCTCTTTCACCAGACAGAATGTGTGAAGAAAATGTCACACCCTGCTGAGGGGAGGGATGTCAGAAGCACTTCTGGGACTTTTTCAAGCTACATTTGCCTGGAAGAAATTCTGACAGCTTCCCCTGCTCCCCACGTCCGCCACTGCACACAGCCCTACTTCCTCCTTAGGAATTAGTGATCGTGTGAGCCACTGTTACCGATCAGTGGGTTAGCATATCCCTTGGGTGGGTGGGGCAGAAAGTAGGCTGAGAACCACCACCTCGGTGGTTTACTTCCCTCCACGCTTCATGTGACTGTCTGTGTTGTTGGGAAGCCTCCAAGCTCTGCCAGGAGGAGGAAAGACTGTGAGTGTGTAGAAGATGGACATACCTTCTCATCAATCCTTCCCCACTCCACACGCAGGCGTGCTCACACACACACACACACACACACACACACAGAGCCTGCCTGGCAAAGCCGACAAATGTTCATTGTGCTCACACTGCTCGGAACACTACTTTGAGAATTCTAACAGAGACACAGAGGACAGAGGAGACTTTATCGCTGCTCTGAGAATTGTCAAGAGCTCTGTAATTTCCACCTTCTGGCACTTATCTAAATATGGTCCTCCTTGTAATGCTCTTACCGACAGGCTGACCTGGGTCTAACTCAAGGGATTTGGGAAATCAGTAGAAGCATTGTTAAGTAATATGACAGCCTTCCAGTCTCATAGTCTGTGTGCATAACAAAAACTTGTTGAATAAATGATAGGTACAAAGATGTGGACATCAGCCACCTCAGCTAGGTTCATAAAGATTCAGAAGAACGTGTAAATTTTCTCTCACCATGATTGTGCTTCATCTATTACCTCACGTATCCCAATCACAAACTCTACATAGAACAGTTCAAAGACAGATTTTCTTCCAAATCTTACATTTTATTTCACTCAGAAAATAATAATAACAGCTATCGTGTATTGAGCACTGCTATGTGCAGGGGAGTGTGTTTATTAGTTTTTGTGTATCTTGTTTAAGGCTGATAGACTTCCTATAGAGGGTGCTACTATCATCCGCTTTTATACAGCTGAGAAAACTGAGCTTCAGGCAGGTTCCATCTAGCATGTGCCATGAAGATCACAGAGCCATTTAAAGGGAGAACCCAAGTCTGTCTAAGGACAAAATCCATTCTCATAACTACGATTCCATACTGCTTTGTTTACCAATACATATATAAACAGATGTAACATACTATTTAAGGCTAACAAAGACTTTCTGAGGCTGTGATTTAATATATATATAAACATGTTTGACAACTGATAGAGCCTAAGAAAAATATTTTGCTTAAAAACACTATGGTTGTAGATATTATGCTTGTTTTTCTAATTAAGCAGCATAAATCTTTCTCAGAAAGAGTTTTCCAAATACAGTCAGTTCTCATTATCCATGGTAGCTATGTCTTATTAAGTAGCTCTTACCACTGAATTAGTGAATCCTGAACCAGTGCTCCTAGAGGAAATACTGGGGTAGGTTCCTGTGAGCCTCTGGTCATGACACTTTTGCCAACCAATCAATACATAATCTTTTCTGGTGTGTTTTTTTGTTTAAAGACACGTTACTTAATCTCTACTGTTGCCTCATTAACTTGAGCTCATGGCCAACAACACTTTAACTCCTACCTGAAGGAGCTTATCAACATACATAGTTTCTATAGGGCACATCCCAGCCTTCTTGCCCTTAGGACTGCTAGACAGCACTTCAGAACGACATTTGGGGGCCAATTTACACAGTGAAGTCAGCAACGAAAGCACAAAAATGTGAAAATGGGGCACTAAGTAGACCACGAAAAGGACACTTGTTTACAGTATGAGAGACGAAACAGGAAGGTACAACATCATCTTGTTCAGCCTCAGCTGGGGACGTGTTCCACCACTCTGTGCATATCCACGAGTGATTGTGAAAGTGCCCAGGGTGTGGACTTCGGGGTTACAAACACATTGCAGTGAGTAGATGAATTCACAGACTTCAATCCGTGGATAATGAGGATTGACTGTATATATAAATCGCTTGAAGGAAATCACGGCAGTTGAACTGAGTGAAGCCAATGTTGTACAAGCTTATTCTTTGAAACAGCAGCTCAGAATATGGGTTCCCATGGTAATTTTAGTCAATTTTAACCATTCTCCAACAACACACATATGAAATAATTTCTTACGTTCTGGTTGCAAGGCTAAAATTGCATGATCTTTGAATCTGAGCATTCTAACTCAGATGAGCAGTGGGGCATTCTCCATCATGCAGGCCTCCTTCAAGTCCACTAGTAACGCCCGTTACCACGCTCCACTCCTGCGTAGGCCATGTTTCAAGGTCATTATCCCCCCACCCTGGGAAAACCCAAGAGCTCTGTCATGCAGTCAGTGGCTAAGCGCAACTCACGTCAGGATAAAAAGGCTGCAAGCACAGCGAGGACAAAGCCCCGACAGAAGTGGAATGCATGAGCAGGACTGCCTGGGCTTCTCGCACTTTTATTTTTATTCTGTTATTTCTTCCTATTGTGAGAGTATTTTCCCGAGCAATAATAGGCAGAAACAGCTGGGTCATAATTGTGAAAAATACTATTGAAAAGTGTCATTTCAGCTGGAAATCATGCTTTTTGTAGCGGCAGGTATTGTTAAAAGCATACAGACTGCACATATCCCCTAGAGGGTCTTTAGCTTATCTCCGAACCTAGATGAGCCTTGTTCTTCTCCCCATTAGTGCTCTAGTCACAGCTGGTGCTGTTTGGAAAGCCTGGGCCTGGAGGCTGGAACATGGCCTTAACTGCCTGGATGGCAGGTGGCATCTCTTCTTGTAGAGCAAAGTCACAGGAGAAGTCTATTGTTAGAAAATCATCAAAACTACGGTAAAGTAAATGACCCCAATCTTACCTTATTTGCACAGAATCTGGGTTTAAGAGTAATTTTTGGAATGTACGTTAATCAATTAACTTTTTTTACTAATCCCAAAGTGAAGAGAAATTCAACCTCAAGAATGGGAATTTCCCTTGGTGTCCCTTTCTGCTGTCTCCCCTAGGTTCGCACTCAGAAAGCAGAGATTCTGTATGCACTGCCTGGTGCTCAGCTCCTGGATGTTAGTGGTATGGAGGTGAATCTGTTACTGTATTATTATTATTATTATTTTTGGTGAGAAAGATTGGTCCTAACATCTGTTGCCAATCTTTTTGCCCAAGGAAGACAGTCGCTGAGCTAACATCTATGCCCATCTTCTTCTATTTCGCATGTGAGACATCGCCACAGTATGACTTGATGAGTGGTGTGTAGATCCACATCTGGGATCCAAACCCACAAACCCCGGCCCACTGAAGCGGAGCACATGAACTTAACTGCTACACCACCAGGCTGGTCCCTGCATTATTATTTTTTATTTTTATTTTAAAATTTTTAATTGTGGTAAATTATATATAACACAAAATTTATCATCTTAACCATTTCTAAGTGTACAGCTCAGTACTGTTAAGAATTTTCATATTGTTGTGCAACCAATCTCCAGAACTTTCTCATCTTGCAAAACTCTGTACTCATTAAGCAACACTCCCCTTTCCCCTCTCCACTTCAGCCCCTGGAAAGTACCATTCTCCTTTCTGTTTCTATGACTTTGACTACTCCAGGTGCCTCTTATGACGGGAATCACACAGTATTTGTCTTTTTGTGCCTGGCTTATTTCACTTAGCATAATGTTCCCAAGGTTCATCCATGTTGTAGCACGTGTCACAATTTCCTTTATTTTTAAGGGGGAATGTACATACCACATTTTCTTATCTATTCATCTGTTGGTGGGCACTTGGGTTACTTCCACCTACTCCTTTATTTTAAAGTAGCTAAAATCTTGGAAATCAAGGTATGACAACATATATTCTTGGAACGAAGGTGATTATTATTCTCTCTTTAAACTTAGTAATTAGGCCAATTTCCTCGAGATAAATGATATGACCATGGCTTCTGTGACCCCAGCTCATTTCATCTCTGTCCTCACCCCCTACCTCACTCACTCCTCTTTGGCTGTTTTTGCTCTTCATCTAACAGGTCAAGCTTACTCTCACCTCCAGGCCTCTACCAGTGTTTTTCCCTCTGCTGGAATGTTCTGTCTCCTCAACTTTCTGATAGCTCCTTCCTTTCCTTCAGATCTCTGCTCAAATATCACCTTACCCAAGAGACCTTCTCTGACTGTCGTTTACCAAGGGCAACCAGCCTCCACACCCTTTGTCTCTCTTTTACTTGAAATTTCCATAATAGCCATCATCCTAACTCACGTATTTTCTTGTTTTTATTACCTATTTTCCCTACTAGAAAGAAAGTCAATGAGGTCAAGACTTTGCTCGGTTTACCCTTGCATCTCCAGTGCCTAGAACTGTGTCTGGCAAATAAGAGGCCGTCAAAAACATTTTAGCTATTTTTGGTATTTTTTATATATCACTTACTATGTGCCAGGCATTATTCTAAGCACTTTACAAATGTTAACTCATTGCATCCTTTTAACCATCTTAATAGGCAGGTGCTATAATTGTCCATATTTTACAGGTAAGGACACTCTGAGGGCAGAGAAATATCAAGTAACTTACCCAAGGTCAGCCAGCTGGCATGTGATGGAGCCACAGTGTAAACTCAAACAGTGTGGTGTCATAATTTGTGCTCGTAACCACTACGCTATAAGTGGAGCGATGAAGAAAATGGCCCTTAAATTTCAAAATGAGAGGGAAGAGGTTAAAAGATTTCTCTTTCCCGTTATGCAGCTTAACGTTGTTGCCCAGTGACAAATTGTGCTGTGACTTAGAGATTCTATGGGGCAGAGGATGGAGGAGGCAAATTTTTCTATTGCTTTTTCCCCTCTGCTGGCAGAGAAAAGCCCTGGCACATGAGGTTACCTTTCTCTCTACTCTGGGTATTACGTTCAGAACTTGTTTACTTGCTAATAGTGGAAGTTAGCACAGTACCTGCCTGACTAAATAAGAGTGAAATTTGTTTCAGAACATGGCAGGTCAGGACATACTAACATCCTTCTGGGAATAAGTTTTAGTCGTTTGTATTCACCAGCCTTAACTGGAAGTGCAAATACCTTACCAAGAAAGGAAGACACTCTGGAATTTCCACTTCCCTTTACGTTATACACAGATGTCAACATTTAGAGCCACAGCTTTTGCCAGCACTTTCTCCTTACAGTTTCATTTTTCTTATTTAGTGTTCTCTTTCTCCTTTCTTCCCTGCTCCCCGTCCTTCACCATAGAGTGTATAAATGATATAGCATCTCAGAATTCCTTTAATGCGCGACTTCAGTTGAACTTGAAAAACACTGAAGTGATTACTAATTTATTGCTGTCTTCTGCTAAGTGCTTAATGCAAGCCTAATAAAAATCAATAGCCGTGTGTGCCTCTCTCCACTGCAGGAATATGCTTCTGATATATGACTAGGGGAGGTAGTTGTCAGGTGATGTATGGAAAATCTTCTCAGATAATCTGCCACCTCCATTTTATTGGTGTCGTGGAAGATGTGAATGATCATAGAAGTGGAAGCAGAGGCAGGGAGCAGATGGAAAAGAGCAGGTCCCATACACTCTCTTCTTCAAAAGGCTCTTCAAAAGGCTCGCTGTGAGCAGAGAGACTGAGTATGGCATGGGGACATCTTGCCTGATCTGAATAATAGCCCAAGAAAATCAGAGGTAGGATGCTAAATGCATTTCCAACCAAAATGCCAAGGTTGTAAACTTCCAGAGCCATCAGGCTTTACTCCCACCTGAAAACTCACTCATTTCTGTTAATGAAGAAGGACTTGTCATTGGCCTCACCATGTCAGAACCCACCCAGAATGCTTCATCTCTTGCCCCCACTCTGTGTTGGAGGAGAACCTTGCTCCACAGAGGACCCTCTGTGAGGGATGGAGAAAACCACCTGTCTGCACTAAGAGGGAACTAGATCCTATCAAGAAAATAATTTCAACTTCCTATTTTCAACTCTCCTCACATCTGTATGACATAATGGAGTCACAAACTGCCCTGAGCTCATCTTTCTCCAGATCCACAGAAACAGTTCAGTCCTCTGGCAGAGAAGCCCTGCAGCCTGCGTGCAACATGGGACTGTGCAGGAGGTGGCACCTCCCCGTCCCGACCCAACACATCAGCAGGGCATTCTGTTGTCAGCTAAAGGAAGAATGTAGTTCATTTTCTTTACAACTTCTAGAAATCTGACGTTTCTTCTTAGCCATGTCTCCCCAACTCCAGGTGCTCTGAGTATCAAAATTACCTGGCAAACTTTGAGTGTTTACCAAGGTTATTAAAAGGAGAAGCTCTTTAATTTGCTAGTCCTACCACTGCAATAGCTAAGGCTTCATCTATTTTATGGCAACATCTCTGACTCGAAATATCTGAATTCTTCAAAACATTGCAACATACAAAGATTTATTATATCATTAATTTTATTAGAAATAACTTATATTAATAAACAATCTCAGCTTTTTAATTAAATTTAGAAAATTCCCAAACAGAGTAAGCACCTGTCAGTGGAAATAAGCACCACCCTCCAGAATAAAAGGCATAAATATGACAGCAGGCGGAGACAGATCCACCGTCTCTTTTCCCATTTCTTTCCTTATTTGCCAGAACTGGACCGATTCGCTTCGGATTCTATGGGATTTCAGCTGATTGTCCGCATTCTTCAGAGACACACTTCTGCCCCCTGATGCATTTCTGCTATTGACATTACATTTGATCCTTATAAAGGTCCGGGAGTCCCAGCAGGCTGCTCTGTGGCACGCACTCAGCAATGATGAGGCTGGTGTTCCAAAGAAGCAGAGAGAAGGTGGGAAGAGTCTCCCACTGAGAGACAAACTCAGGGAGCTCTTTATTTCTGCAGGCTTAGAAAGAGTTAAGTTTCTTTGGAGAGAAAATTTTTTACAATAAACAAACACCAGCTTTATGAGTATCAGAAGAAGAATCATCATTTTGATCATTCTCTTTACCCTTTAAACCAGGAGGTAGTTAGCTTCACTGGTGCTTTGAAACTTCTTGGCTCAACTTTGCATTTTTCGCTGTTTTAGATGACTTACATAGTGATTGGCAAATGGCTGAGGCCCTTCCGTGGGTCTTGTATCAAGGAGGACATCACTTGTATGGTCAGCTTCATTTAGGCTCTCTTCAGGCTTCACTAGAACAATAGACGCAAACATCCATCACTGATCCTCAGCAAAATTTTGTGGCCAAATGATAGTACCTTCATGATGTTTGTAGCCACAGAGTTTCTGGAGGTCATCTGAGGACTCTGAAGATCTTTAGGAAAAATCTCCAATGGGAGATGGTAAAAATGAGGGTAATAATGGAGGCCAAGGATCAACAGATCTGTTTCTTCTGCTGGGCTTCTAATGGGCAATTGAGCTTTACTAAGGGATCCTGAAGAAATAGCTTCATCAAGAAGCTTACTTCTGAATTTCCAAGTGTGCACTTGCTTTCAAGCAGGATCATCTCTTTTTGGATGCACTGATTCACTTGGATTAAAAGTAGAAGTCTGGAAGAAATTGCATTAACCCAACATGTGAGGACTTCACCTAAAAACATGGAGGGGAAACTCAGCAAGAGCCCTGGGCTATGGGGCTGGCCCAGTGGCATAGTGATTAAGTTCGCACACTCCACTTCAGTGGTCTGGAGTTTACAGATTCAAATCCTGTACACAGACCTACACACTGCTCATCAATCCATGCTGTGGCTGTGTCCCTCATATAGAAAATGGAGGAGGATTAGCACAGATGTTAGCTCATGGACAATCTTCTTCACCAAAAAAAAAAAAAAAGGAGTAATGGACTAGGCTGCAGGGAAATTGTCTTCTTGTCCTGCTCCACACCAACCACTCATACATGATGGGAATTCAGAGCAAGTTACCCAGTCAAGGTTTCAGTTTCCTTGTTTAAAGGGTGAAAGGGTTGGATTAATTATCTCTAATCTTTTTTCCAGGTCTAATATTCTCTGAATCTAAATGCTAATGATGATTAAGCAAACTCATTATTTTCCTGAGGCTTTCTGTCAATCATATACTTGAATCTCTAAGGGAAATAGAGAAAGGTACGTTAGCAGATCTTGTTTGGTGACCTTGTTCTTTTGACTTCCTACAAATGCTTTGATATCCTCTCTAAAATAATTAATAATTTTATTTATTATAATTAGAATTTTTAATATATCATAAAATCCATAGGCAAACATTACACTAAGAATGTGCCTATGTGAGAAAGTAAAACCACTAGTTTATTGAGTAAAAGAAATTAGGTGGCACTGTGTAAAATAAAGCAAACAAGCCTACAGTTTGTGATTTTCTCTCCATTTTTATCCACTTATGTGAAATCTTATAGAAATAACACTGGAGTATTGTGATATAAATTGGAGTCACAATATTTAATATTAAAAGAACTGTATTCTCACATTTTCTCTTAATAGATTAGACGGTCTATGGAGAGGGTGCACCTGGTCCTTCTTGACCATAGAGAGCTCTCTACACAAGTTTATGGCAACAAATTTGAAAGTGTTCAGGAAGTGAATGAATTCTTAAGAAAATAAAATTGCCACATGACTCAAAACAAAAAAGTTCAAAAGACAATTCCTTTAAAAGAAAATGAAAAGGGGAATAAATATATCTCAAATTCTGGTAAATTGTAAAATTAGATCATCCCAATGGTATTTAAACTACTGTGATCATGAAAAAGTTAGAAGCAAGCCTAATTTATTTTTTGAAACCAGGATAATTTTATCCTAAAGATAGCACAATATATGCAAGATTGTAATTAATCCCAATTATAAATGTAGGTGCAAGAATCTAAAATTAAATATTACCCAATATGCAGCAACATGTTAAAATAATAAATATCTTATGTTAAAAAAAGGAAAGCATGTGAGGACTAGAAGAAAATCCGGGAATTACTCTCTAACCTAGGTGTGGGAAACAACTTTCTAACTTTGACCCGAAGTCCAGATGCAATAAAAAAAGATTGGTAAATTCCACTCAAAGAGAGCAAAGCGTTACAAATAAAACAAAAATTTGAATGGTAAAAGCTCCATAAGCAAAGACAAATGACAAACCAGGAGGAAATACCAGCAACGTATATTACAGGTAAAGAAATAATACCCCCAATACATAGGGAACTGTCAAAACTTGAGCATGGAGAAAGACCAAAAATTGATAGAAAAAATGGGCGAAGGACATGAACAACAATTCACAAACATAAACGAAATACAAAAGAGCCAGAACACATATGACAAGATGCACATCTTCACTCATAATAAGAAATGTAAATTTAAAATGTACCTAAGAGAAATGCAAATTTAAAGTATTATTTCTCATCAAACAGACTGGCAAAAATTAAAAGCTCAATAATATATTTAGTTGGTGAGGCTGTGGGAAACAGCACTTTCATATATCGCTGGTTAAATGCAAAATGGATACAAGCTTTTTGACCAAGCAACTCCACTTCTAGACATTTATCCTTTACATACCTTTGCAATATGAAAACACATATGCAAGATTATGCATGCAAGCATTATTTATATTTTCAAAATGTTGGAAACTACCTAAAGTCCCAAACATGGGAGACAGGTTGGTTAAACCACAGTCTGTCCACACAGTGGAGTTATATGTAGCTAAAATAAAATAAAATAAAGAATAAAGAATCTCCTGAAACTGATAAAGAGTGCTCGCCAGGATATATTTATTGCGTGATACAAGAAAAATGAAAAAGAAATAAACAGAATGCTAATTTTTGCATAAAAAAGAACAGGAAATAAGAAAGTATACATATATGTGCTTAGTTTGGCAAAAACAAACAAAGGATGGGTTAACCAGAGAGAGTACAAACAATAAAGCAAATGGTTCAAAATATTTAAAAAAGATAAAATGTTAAAAATTGGTAAGTTCAGGTGATGGTATATAGGTAAATCTGGTCAAAGAGTATACAGGAGTTTTTGGACTATTTTTGAAAATTTCCTGTAAGTTGGAAATTATTTCAAAAAGAAGAAGAAGAATGTTAGTAATATTAGCATAATAATAATGCATTATACCAAGGAAGTTATTCCTAGGAATGCAGAGAGAGTTTAAATTAAAAAAATCAAATTTTAAAAGTCATAAAACCAACAAATTAAAGAGAAAAAAGAAATTAGTATATTAATAGATATGAAAAGGTCATTTGATAAAATAAGATTATGTAACCATTAAACAAAAACTCTAAGTAAAATAATGATTTAAAAAATCATTAAAATTTGATGAAGACTATCAAAACTTAACAGGAAATTTATTCTAAAAAATGAAACACGTTTAAACCATTACACTCAATCGGGGTGTGGTCAGGGATTTCTGCTATCAGAAAATGCAATAAGACAGGAAAATAAAATAATTAGTATAAATGTGTGTGTGGGAATAAAACTAGTTACTCTTTGTGAAAAATACTGTGAGTACAGTAGGTTTTACTGGCCTATAATAGAGAAATATTGCAGTTTCAATAAACCAAACTGAATGAACATTTTAGATTTAATTGAGCCAGATGAGGCTCTACTCAGAGAAAGCAGCTACTGGAGAGTAAAGGATACTCAGAGAAAATATTTGCAAAGTAGACATATCAGACTGTTGATTATAATAGTAATAGGACTGAGAGAAGAAATGATAAACATTTCTGACTTTACAAAATTAAAAAATTGTCTGGAAAAAGATACCATAAACAAGTCAATAGACAACTGACAGCTTTGGAAAAATGACTTATAAGGCAGATGGCAGATAAAAGGTCTATAACTTCAAATTAATGAGGAAAATGAGTAATAACCCAGTGGAAAAAAGGGTAATGGATATGAAAGGACAAATAACAGAGAACTGATTACAAATTGTCAATAAATATATGAAAATGTGGAGTAAGGACAATGTAAAATAAAGCGAGATATTACTTTGCTCTTCTAAGACTGGAAAAAATATAATAAGGTCAATAATAACTATCGCTGGTAGAGATATGGGAAAAAGTGTTCTTCAATATATCACTGGATGTGAACTGATAAAATAATCTGGTAATAGCTATTATAATTGTAAGTACATATGAACTTTGGGTGGGAACTCCTTGGAATGTATACCTTAGAAACAAACGCACTAATATGTTAGGATATAGGTACCAATTCAAAAATTGGAGTATTTTTCTTAGTGGCAATACTCATCAGTAGGGAAACAGTTGAACAACTTGTGGCATATTTGCAACAAGGAATATTGTACAGAATGTAAGAAATCAATATAACCACTTCCTGGAAGGTTGAGTAGACATACATTTCCTAATTCCCCCTGCTAAATACAAATGACAACTCTGGATTTTATACATAAAACAATTATAAGAAGCCTCTGAAAGGTAGAGAGAAGAAAGTAAACCAGCTAAGGATATCAGGACCTAAATGTGGTGAGTTCCCTGGGTTTTCTTCTTGCCTGACATATACCAGACTGCCTGCTGGAGAAGCTGGTAACCTGGAAACACCAATAGGAGCAGAGAAAAAAAAAAGCCCAACAAAAGTCTGCTCTCTCCAGCCAAAGGAACATGAAAGCTGCAGCCTAGTTAGACAGGAAATTTTAGAAAATAGTAACTCTACTGCAGCCAAATGCCACAGGAAAAGAAATTGTGGTCTCTCCCCCACCCAAATCACCAGAGGCAAAGTGGGGAGCCTAGACTTGTACATTCTCCAAGCTTTGGCAAGACACCCAACACTCCCTAACAGGAGTGGTGCTGGAGGAGGCAGAGTAGAGAGCTTAGACTTTCATCACCAACTGGCAGTAATGAGATCCCTCTTCCTCTCTCTACTGAGTAGTTTTAGAAGAGACCCAGGGGAGAGTAGGGACTTTCACCACTGCCTGGTGGTGAGAAGGCCACCCGTCCTGCCCTACATGGTATCAGTGGAGACCACATGGGAACAGTAACAAAACACTCTTACCCCTCCCAGGTAGGAAGGTATCAGTAGAAGCCTAGTGAGGAGGCAGAACTTCTACTCCTACCCAGAAGTAACAAGGAGCCCCTCTCCCCGTTCCAGGTGTCAGTGGAGGCCAAATGAGGAATCTGGACTTCTATGCCCACTAAGCAGTAACAAGGTGCCCCCTTTCTCTGCCAGAGCAGTGTCTGAGGAAGCCAGCTAAACCAGAAGTTTTAAATAAGATGCAGGGTTTCATAACTTAATACCCAAGTGTCCATGTTACAGCTGAAAATCTCTTGTTATACCAAGATCCAGGGAGATTTCAAACTGAATGAAAGAAGATTATCAATTGATGCCAACACTAAGATGACAGAGATATTATAATTATTTTACAAATATTTTAAAGCAGCCAACATAAAACTGCTTTGAAAAGCCATTATGAATAAGCTTAAGACAAAATATAGAGAGCCTCAACAGAGAACAATTCTCCACAAAGAAATAGTATAATAAAGAATTTAACAAAAATTTTAGAACTGAACACAGTAGTTGAAATAGAAAACTAAATGGATGGGCTCTGCAGTAAAAAGGAGGGAACACAGGAAAGAATCAGTGAATTTTAAGATAGAAAAATAACAATTACTCAATCTAAATACTAGAAAAAAAATTAAAAGAAAAATTGGAGCCTCAGGGACCTGTAGGATTGTAGCAAAGGACCTAACATTGTGTCATTAGAGTCTCAGAAAGACAGGAAAATGAGAGTGGAGTTTAAAAAGTACTTAAAAAAATAATGGCTGAAAACTTCCCAAATTTGGAAAAGACATAAATCTACAGATTCAAGATGCTGAGAAAATCCCAAACAAGATAAAGCAAAGAAATCACACCAAGATACATCATAGCCAAACTTCTGAAAACTAAAGACAAAAATCAATCATTAATGAATCAATCTTGAAAGCAATGAGAAAGATAGGACTTCTTCCCTATAGGGGAAAAGCAATTCGAATGACAGCAAATTTCTCCTCAGAAACCATGAAGTCCAGAAGGCAATGGCACCACATTTTTCAAGTGTGGAAAGAAAAGAACTGCCAACCCAGAATCCTATATTCAGCAAAAATATCCCTCAGAAATGAAGGAAAATCAAGACATTCTCAGCTGAAGGAAAAGTAAGAGAATGTGTTGCCAGCAGACTTTCCCTAAAAGAGTAGCTAAAGGAAGCTCTCTACACAGAAAGGAAACAAAGAAGGAGGGAAAAAAGAAAATGGTGAGTAAAAATACAGGTAGCTACAATAGACTTTCCTTCTCCTCTTGAGTCTTCTGAATTATGTTGATGATTGAAGCAAAAATTATACCACTGTCTGCAGTGGTTCTAAATGTATATTGAGAAAATATTTAAGACAATTATATTATAAATGGGGGAGTAAAGGGATGTACAGGGACTTAAGTGTTCTATGTTTTACTTGAACTGTAAAAAAAAATAGCAGCAAACTGTGATAAATTGTGTATAGATGATGCTATACCTAGAGCAGCCACTAAAAAGCTATACAGAAAGATATACTCAAAAATAGTGTAGATAAAAAAGCAATTCTAAAAGAGGTTCAAGTACAAATAAGAAGGCAGAAAAAGAGAGAAAGGAGAAACAGAGAGAATAAACAGAAAACAAAAACCAAAATGCCAGAATTAAGCCCTAACACATCAGTAATTACACCAAATGCAAATAGTCCAAGTATATCAATTAAAAGATAGACACTGGCAAAATAAAGTGGCAAAAACTCACTTCAAATATAACGACATAGGAGGTTGAAAATAAATGAATGAAAAAGATACACAGGCATACCTCATCTTATTGTGCTTTGCTTTATTGTGATTTGCAGATATTGCATTTTTTACAAGACCCCACACCAGCAAAAAGATTATGATTTCCTGAACGCTCAAATGATGGTTAACATTTTTTATCAATAAAGTATTTTTCAATTAAGGTATATAAATTGTTTTTTGAGACATAATGCTATTGTATACTTAACAGACTACAGTATAGTGTAAACATAACTTTTATATGCATGGGGAAACTAAAAAATTCGTGTGACTCACTTTTTGCAATATTTGCTTTATTGTCATGGTCTGGAACCAAACCCACAGTATCTTTGAGGTATGCCTATATCATGCAAACATTAATCAAAAGAAAGCAGGAGTAGCTATATTTATATCAAATAAAGTAGGATACAGTGCAAAGAAAACCACCAGAGACAGAGAGGGACATTATATGAACATAAAGGTGTAAATTGATCAAGGAGACATAGTAATCCTAAATGAGTATGTACAAAGAAACAGAGCTTCAAAATATGTGAAGCAAACTCTGGTATAACTGAAAGGAGAAATAAAGAAAGTAAATTCACACTTATCACTGGAGACTTAAACATCTCTATCTGAACAATGGATAGAGCAACTGGACATGAAATTACTAAGGATATAGAACACATCAGGAACACCATCGACTAATGGGATATAATCAAAATTTATAGCACACTTTGCCCATTGACAATAAAAACACATTCTTTTCAAGTGCCTATGCAATGTATACCAAGATAGATCATATCACGCACCATAAAACAAACCTCAACAAATTTTTTAAAATAGAAATAATACAGAATGTGTTCTCTGACCACAATGAAATCAAACTAGAAATCAATAACAGACAGTTCACAGAAAAATATCCAAACACTGGAAACCAAATGAGACACTTCTAGATAATCCATTGGCTAAAAAGGAAGTCCTAAGGGAAAGAAAAAATATATTAAACTTAATGAAAATAAAAACATAACATAAAATTTGTGGGCTAAAGCTGAGAGGGAAATTTATAACATTAAACGTGTATATCAGAAAAGAGGAAAAGTCTTAAATCAGTAATCTAAGATCCCATCTCAAGAATCTAGAAAAACTGGAGGAAAATAAACTCAAAGTAGACAGAAGGAAGGAAATAAACATAAGAGCAGCAATGAAGGTCAAAATAGAAAATAATAAGGAAAATCAATAAAACGGAGTTGTTTCTTTGAAAATATTATTAAAATTGACAAATCTTATCAAAATTAAAAACTTTCTCTCTGTATTGCTCATGCGGAAAGGATGAAATGATAAGCTATATACTTGGAGAAAATATTTTCAAACTATCTATCTGACAAAGGACTAGTATCTAAAGCATTTAAAGAATTCTCAAAACTCGACAGTGAAAAGAAAAAAGGAAATAGCAAAAACGTGAAAAGACATTTCACTAAATCATACAGATGATAAACAAGTACATCAAAGCTTTCAACATCATGAGCCATTAGGGAAAAACATATTAAATATTCATAGATTTTATATATCCATATTATTACGTATTCATAGTTATATGAGTAAAATACATATTCATATTAAAACTACAATGAGATATCACAATATATCTATCAAAATGGCTAAAAAAAGTAACACCACCAAATGCCAGTGAGAATGCAGAGAAATTGTGTCACTGATACACTGTAGGTGAGAATGCAGAATGGTATAGCCATTCTCAAAAACATTTTGTCAGTTTCTCAAAAAAATCTAAATGTGGAAGTAGTGGACAATACAGCAATTGTCCTCCTGGGCATTTATCCAGAGAAACAAAAACTTATGTTCACATAAAAACCTCTACGTGAATATTTATAGCAGCATTTTTCATAATAAATCCAAACTGGAAACAATCCAGAGGAACTCCAATGTGCGAATGATTAAGCAAACTGTAGTAAACCCATACTATGAAATACTACTCAACAATAAAAAGAAACAAACTGTTGATACACAAACAACCTGAATGAATCTCCAGAGAATTATGCTAAGTGAAAAGAGTCAATCCTGAAAAGTTATTTACTGTATGATTCCATTTCTATAACATTCATCAAATGACAAAATTATAGAAAAGAGAAAAACAATTAGTGGTTGCCAGGGGTTGAGGAGGGGTGGAGGAGGGAGGGAGATGAGTGTGACTTTAAAAAGAATATGGGTGATCCTTGTGGTGATGGAAATATTTTCTATCTTGACTCTATCAATGTCAATACCCTGGTTGTGACATTGTACCACAGTTTTGCAAGATATTACCATTGGAGGAAACTGGATAAAGGGTGGATAGGATCTCTCTATATTATATCTAACAACCGCATGTGAATCTGCAATTATCTCAAAGTAAAAAATTAAATTTAAAAAAATTTTAAAAATGAACAAAAGGGAAAAATAAAAAATAAAAAGAGAGAGAAAGAGGAGAGAGAAAGGAAGAAGCAAGTGAAGAAAGAAAAAGCAAGGAAGGAAGGAAGGGAAATGAAAAAAAAAAAGAACTATAATTATGCCAGTTGGCTTGGTTGAAGTTTCCATGACAGATTTTTGAACGAGGGGGAAAAAAGGTGCAAAAAAAAAAGTATAACATGACGTCATTTTTGTAAAGCAGACAGTGACACAGACCATTAAGTAAAAATTTCTGGAAAGAGACACGTCAGTTCTCAACATGAGTTATCTTATGTAGGTGACGCAGAGAGGGTACCATGAGGGGAGAGAAGGATAAAGGGATTATCAAAATACCAAGAAAAAATGAAGAGGGAAAAAGTTCACTAAAATCATACATATCTGTGTGGGTAGCATGCATAAGGAAATTAGAGGAAGATAGAATTAGATCTCTACGATCAATGAGTATGTCTATAAAATATTATTAAAAGGAAGAGTTTTATAGGAATATGTATAGTATGCTTCCGTGTCATCTAGACCAAGCAAGAAACAAACCAAGCAGCCAACCTCTAGGGATGAATGTTGGCGTCGTCTGTCTGCAAAGATGGCTACCAAGAATTCCTCCCATCTTTCTTTTGGGGTAATTTGTTACACAGCAATAGATATCTGAGACATGTATATATGTATGTAAATGTTTTTAGAGAAAAAGAGAATACTGTGAATAAAAATCTACTTATTAAAGTGGCTGCTGAACAGTGGCAGCAGGAATAAGAGGGGAGATGGTTAACTTTTACTTTACACATCTTTATGTTGTTTCACTGTTTTCTGCAAGTGTGGATTATTCCTTAATTTGAAAAACGTCAATTAAAGAAAAACTTTACTAGAAGAAATAAAAATGTTCTATTTAGATTTTGCTGTTGTTGTTAGAAATGTCCTTTGGAAAAGTATCTTCCTCTCATTGTATTGCAGTTTTCTGTGATTTGCTGCAGCATTCTGCAGCCCTCAGTTTCAGATGGTTTGTATAATGTTGGTTTCATAAGCACCTTTATAAATTAATTTTCTTTAAAAATAAGGGCAAAATCACATGCATTTAAAGTGGCTGTGGATTGGCAACCAAAATATTCTTAATCTTCTTTAAATATGCTATAAAAATCTAAGCAAGAAATAGACATTAACAGAATTGATTTTAAAATATTCTCAGTAATGCAGTCTGAGTAAGACACATTAGAAAAGTGCATTAGCTCACAAAACATTTTATCAGCCTGTAAAATTTTCCCTAGCTATCTCCATTCTTAACAGTGATATAGCAATGATAAACATGCAAGAAATTTATCAGCAGCGTGAGAAAATGATAATGTTTTTGCTGTGGGTTGCAGTTTTAATTTTTATTAGCTTTTATATTTATTGAATGCTTTATTTTTTAGGATCTTCTTAGATTTCTTATAGGCCCTAAAATTCCTGAGCAAAATTCCTAAAAATCCTATTAATTCGATTCATCAGATTTATATCTACAGTATCTACAATGTGCTAGACATTGTGCCAGGTGCTTGGAGAAAGGGAATGAGAGTTAAAAAAATCAGAGGAGTTGTCAATGACTAATGATCTAGTATGAAACTTAGAATATTTAAAAAGACTAAATATCATGTTGGAAGTAAAGTCACAAAAACTACACACAGAACATTCCATTTGAGCCGGTCTTAAGGATGAGTAGGAGTTTGGCAGGCAAACAAGATGCGAGACTCAATTCCAGACAGACTGGAAGGACATAGGGAAGCATGGGAGTGTGGAAAAGCATGGTGTGATTGAGGATGAAAATGTAGTTTATGAGGATGATGGGATCTGACGGGCAGGAATCGAAATGACAGAGGCAGCACAGTACTGAAATTAAGTACCCGAGCTCTTTCTCAACAAGGGTGTCCATTCAGTGGGGAAAACAGTTTGTTCAAAAGTGACACTAGAACACCTGGATATCGACATGCAAAAGAATGGAGTTGGATTCCTTCCTTAGACTACCCACAAAAATTAATTCCAGTGATCACAGATCTAAATGTAAGTGCTAACGCTGCAAGACTTCTAGAAGAAAATATAGGAATAAATCTTCATGACCCTGGGTTAGGTTAGGCAAAGCTTTCTTAGACACAACACCAAAAACATAAGCAACAAAGGTAAAAACAGGCAAATTGGAATTCATCAAAATTTTTAAAATTTGTACTTTTAAAGACATCATCAAGAAAGTGAAAGGACAATCCAAAGAATGGGAGAAAATATTTGTGAATCGTATATCTGACAATGGCTTGCATACAAGAATATATAAAAAATCTCCTACAACTCAACACTTTAAAAAGACAACCCAATTTAAAGATGGGCTTTAAAAAACTCCTTAAAAGAAGATAACAGACATTTCTTCAAGGAAGATATACAAGTGGCCAATAGGCACATGAAAAGATGTTCAACATCATCAGTCACTAGGGAAATGCAAACCCAAACCACAATGAGATACTATTTCATACCCACGAGGAGGGCGATAACGAAAGACAGGTAATAACAAGAGCTGGTGAGGACATGGAGAGACTGGAATCCTCGTACGTCGTTGGTGGGAATTTAAACTGGTATAACCACTTTGGAAAACATGTCTCAGAAAGTTTAACACAGAGTTACCATATGACTCAGCAATTCCAAGTATGTACCTCAGAGAAATAAAAACATATTTTCACACAGAAAAATGTGTAGATGAATGTTTATAACAACATTAGTCATTATAGCCAACAAGTGAGAAGAATCCAAATGTCCCTGCACTGATGAATAGGCAAACTAAAGGTAGTATAGGCTTACAATACAATATTGTTCATCAATAATTAGAAATGAAGTCCTGAGACATGCAACAACATGGATGAACCTTGAAAGCATTATGGTAAGAGAGTAACCAGGCACAAAAGACCACACATTGTATGACCCCATTTATGAGAAATGTCCCGAATAGGCAGGATTTCTTTTTGGAATGATGAGGATGTTCTCAAATTGATTGTGGTGATGGTTGCACAACTCTGTGAATATACTAAAAATCATTGAATTGTACACTTTAAGTGGGTGAAATGTAGGCACACAAGTTACATCTCAATAAAGGTGTTTTTAAAAAATCTGTTATGTTAAAAAACGAAAACACACAGATCAGACTACCTAGGTTGGAATCTGTGCCCTACCACTTGCCAGTTGTGAAGCCCTGAGCTAGTTACTTCATCTCTCTGTACCCAATTTCTTCATCTGTAAATGAATGAGTACTTCCAGCTCAGATCTCAAGGGAGATTTTCACAGAGGTGGAATTCGGGCTGGCCTCAAAGACAGTGTTTTTATAGATTATGAGATGAAGTCCTTAAAACGGAGGAGAAAATAACTAACACTTCTGGAGCAACTATTGTGTGCCAGGGTCTGCGCTAAGTATTCTGTGTATATTACTGCATTTAATTCCACTGCTTTGTATTTGTGAAAAGATTGGCTCTGAAAGTGAAGTGATTAAGTGACCAAGTAGGGGTTCAACTGCAGGTCCAGAGTCTCCTGTGTCTGGCTAGTGTAGCCTGAAAGGAGGGAAGCATAGACGGCCAGAGGAGGGAGCCAGGTGAGTTTGTCTGGCAGCCTGGGAGGTGGGTGAGGGTCAGTGGCAGTCAGTCTGCTTAGGAACTTTGATGACCAGACAAGTTTTCTGAATTTCATCCCATGGGTGATAGGGAGCACGGAATTGCTTGCCAAAAAAGGCCATAAGCAGGGGCCAGCCCCATGGTGTAGTGGTTAAGTTTGGTGCACTCTGCTTTGGTGGGTTCACAGGTTTGGATCCCAGGCATGGACCTATACCACTTGTCAGCCATGCTGTGGTGTGACTCACATACAAAATAGAGGAAGATTGGCACAGATGGTAGCTCAGGGACAATCTTCTTCAGCAAAAGAGAAAAAAAGGCCATAAGCAGTAGGGATGTGGATGTATTTTTATATATAAAAATTTAAATTCATCTTGTACATTATTATACAGCTCAATTGTACCTTTCAGCAGCCTCACAATGTTACTCAAAATAGACATACTGTGACAAACCTGGCTTAGAGAATTTTCCAGAAGAGAAATTGGTTTGCTTCCACAATTGAAAGATGACTTTTGAAGATGAATTAAAATCCCACCTGAGTCTGTGAGTTTGTTAATTTGAGCTGCTGATTGTTGTGAAATGACAGATTGATTTTGATGTGAGTTTTGGAGCTAAGACTAGATAATAGCAGCCTTTAAATCTCTTTAAACCCTCAAAAGATGAGCAAAAATTGTGGTCTCACTAAAAGAGTTCAGTGAAAAGGGAATAGATGTAATTATTCCAAGGGAATAGCAGATATGCATTGTATACTCATTTATTTATTTATTTATTTTTTTGGTGAGGAAGATTGACCCTACACTAACACCTGTGCCAATCTTCCTCCATTGTGCATGTGGGACTCCACCACAGTGTGGCTTAACGAGCGGTGTGTAGATCCACTCCTAGGATCCAAACTCGCGAACCCCGGGCAGCCGAAGTGGAGTCCATGAACTTAACCACTATGCCACTGGGCCAGCCCCAATGGTGTTTTGTTTTTGTTTTTTTTGACTAGTACTGTAGGTAGCACGAAGCCTTGCCAATGCCTCCTACTTGGAAAGAGATTCTATCAAAGTCATCAACAAGCAGAGTGTCCAGCAAGCATCTGGAGTGTCTAGGGACTGTCAGAACTGGCACGCCAAGGTTGGCATGAGGTGTTTGAAGGAACAGGTAGCAAATGGACATGCAGTCCCCTTCCAGGCCCTATCCCACCCTCAAGACACGCTGCTCCATTTGTGCAGGTGTTTGGACGGTCTCCAACGCAAGGGTGCTCTTTCTCTCTAAGTCAGAGGTTCTCAGTGGAGATCCTACCTCCTAGAAGGGTGCATCTTGAGAAAAAAAGGAAGTGAGTGCATTTTTTTTACTGCAATGGTTGGAAACTTCTACTGGAGTTTAGTGACTATCCTGAAAACCATGGGACAGGCCTCATGGTGAAGAGTTGCCCTGCTTTCTACATGATTTCCAATCTCCTGCCACGTAAGCTAACTGAGCTTCTCTGAGACTAGACCCTGATTCCATTTTACACACAAACAGAAAGGAATTTTTACATGGTTTTAATACACACTGAATTTTCCAACAATAAACTATCATTAAATTGTGGGAAGACTGATATTTAGTCTGACTTAGCCTTATTCTTATTTAGCAAGTATTTAAAAATGTTAAATATGACCACCCATGTTTAAACCATTTATTTTTTAGTTATCTAGGTTTTTCAATACCATTTTCATGCATCAATTATACAATTTCTCTATAGCTCCTTGTAGCAGGGCTGCTTCTGCTAATCCATCTTCAATTTTCTGTTGTCCATAGAAGGAAATTATCTTTAATGTCTTTTGAAACGTGAGACAGGCTGTATGCATCGACATGTCATGGAATTTCAAGAAATGAGATAGGTTTCTGGTGAGACTTTGTTCCTACCCTGTCCCATGTTATTACAGAGGGAATTAATTATTGTGACACCATATGTAAATAAAGCCTACTCATTTGCAAGAATATCAGACCTTCTCATTTTCTCCACGTTAACAGTCAACAATTTGTCTTGGCATCTAATCTTTAGTTAGGCTATTTTCTTCTGTCTTTCATTATACACCTGTGAGTCTGTCTATTATTATTCTAATTCTACCCTTACTTCCATTCCTTCCTTTACCTATAACTTGTCTACAAATGGATTCTCATATTCTTACTTCTTTTAAATTCCAAACTATCTATTATAAGCATCAGACTATTTCATTATATCTTCCAAGCTGAACATTATATATTAAATACATAATCACCTAATTATACATTATTTTCCCTTTTATTTCATTTATTATGCTTAAGGCATTATATTCATTTTTGAAATTACGTGTGTCTGGTATCTATAAATTTCCTTTCAGAACATAAACAGAGTGTACTATTTGCTATAAAACTTTTTGTGAAATGTTTTTCATATTACATAGTCACTGTGCTTCTATTATTCTGACAAAACACTTTTCACATTTTATGTCTGAGAAAACAGAATGAGACTTGCCCAAGATAACACATAAAGAATGAACTTCGATATCTTAAAAGTTAGTTGGCTTCTCCTTCTATTCTCAGTTGAAGGACTTGTTAAAAATAAAACGCTTTATCATTCATCATTTGGGTAATGAGTAAATATAAGTCGTAGTTGGAGAAGATTATGAGAACTTTGTATACAGCTAATAATTATTAATAATAATAACACAAGTAATAGCCACCGTGTATTGATTACAAACAAGCATCCTACTCAGAACTTTCCATTGATTATCTCTTCTAACCCTCATAATAATTACACCAAATAGGTATGTTGTTATGTATGATGAGTAAAAAGAGGCTTGAACAATTCAGTAACTTGCCCTTGGCGATGAGGCTAGTAAGCGAGAGAGACCTAGACTCAAACTTGGCCTGTCTCCAACACCGACGTGCTCTGTCTCTAAAAACAACAATGTTCTTTAGTTTTGCATTAAGAAATTGAAAACATAAAAATAATCTTTTGGCTAGCAGAGGGATGTAGGAGTGCTTCCAATAAATTCACTAAGGAAATAATAATCTCTACAAGTATTTCAGATCAAAATGAGGGAGGAAAAGACGCTATGACACACTGGTGGCTTACTGATTTTCACTAGCCATGTCACAATGACATCCCCTTTCTCACCACTTGGAGTTGATTCATCCACTATGGCTCTCCACAAGGACCATATCAAACAGCAAACCACAGAGTGATTTATAAAGAGATGTGCTGCCCAAAATGGCAGCCACCAGCCATATGTGGCTATTGAGCATTAGAAATGTGGCTAGTCTGAATTGAGATGTGCTGTGTCAAATACGCTCCAGATTAAGAATACTTAATATAAAAAAGTGAAATATCTCATTAGTAATTTTTATTTTTATTTTATGTTGAAATGGTATTTTGGAGATATGGGCTAAGTAAAATGTTATTAAAATTAATTCCACCTGTTTCTTTTTACTTTTTTAAAGAGGCTAATAGCTTTTAAACGACATACTTAGCTCACGTTTGTGGCTTGTATTATATTTCTATTAGACAGCACTGTTGTGGACCATATGTCTTTTCAAATTACCAATCTTAGAATCAAATCATGGAAAAAACATGTTGAAAAACAAAAGCAAAACAACAAACAACACTCAATACTTAGTGCGCTAGAAAAGTTATTTGACTAAAGTTTCAATCTTAGTTTTGTCTGCCAGTTAACAGATGCATAAACTTTGACCAATCATTTAATACCTATTAACTTCTGTTTCTGTAAAATCAAATAATCACTATGTGGCTTAGCTCATGGGGTTGTTACAAATACAAAAGGAATAATTATTTCATCTGTTCATTCATTCAACCACAATTTATCAAGGGTCCACTATGTGGCAGGTACGAGGGATACAAAGAATAAGAAGTCCTGGTACCTGCTCTCAGGGATCTGACGGAAGAAGTTATAGATGTTATAGGAGCCATGACAGAGAGCAGCACAGAGTGTCTGTGACTGCTTAATTCAAGGATTAGCCTTTCACCTGCCTCTTGAAGGTGAGGAGGAATTTGGCAGGTGGAGAAGTCAGGGAACATCACGTCTTCATCTCTCCCAGGTATGAAAGAACAGAGTGTGCACAGTGAGCAATAGGGGGGATTAAGATGCTGGCAAATAAAGGAGGTGAGAGAGGGCCCTGTTTCCTGTGCTGGAAGGCTCTGGGTTGGAAGGTTCTAATGCTGGGAGAGAGGGGAGAAAAGAGGAACCACAATCACTTGCTAGCTTTTGGTGCTGGTGCCCATATTCTAATCTGATTTTGGACTCTTTGTTCCTTTCTTAGAAGAGGATGTCAACAAAAGACATGAATATAAATTGGTGGGACTTAATTGAATAGTATTCAATGATTAATTTCTGTAAAAAATTGTATAGGGCAAAATATTCTTTTTTTTTTTTTTTTTTTTAAAGCATATGCTCAGCTCTTTGGGTTAGGACAATGCCTCATAAAATTGTCCACATTTTCAACAGGGTAATTGCAGGGCTGCCTAGGGGAAAGGGCAGCTTCGCCAAGCCATCCGAGCCTACAAGAAATCATTTTGACCTACCAGTATTTGCAAAGACTGAATTGGTTGCTAGAGATAAATATACACCAAAGTTATTCATCTGTAGTAATGCTGCAGTCAAAACGATCTAAATTTTTCCACGGGACTATATTTATTTACATTAAAATTGCAGTGAAAATAATGGTGTATGAATGATACTTTCAAGATTATATATTTGAGTATAACATACTTATAAAAGGCAATTTCAAAAGTAAAAATTATGGCTGCTATTTAACACTAGTATTTCTTTAATGCACTTTTTATGGAGATTGCTGTTTCAAGAATAATAAAAATAAACATTGACTAATCTCTGCTTTACTTACAAAATGTAGGTATATTACAGAATCTCAAAATGAAAAAATACTTTATTTTCAACATTATGTGTACATTATTTAAGAAATCAACCTGCTATACATAAAAGTAGAGAGACCCATTTTTTTAGATAGCAGGTAAGAAGATAAAATCATGTTGCTATTGAATAGAATAATTTTTTTTACTTTCAGATGGTGAAACAAATAGGACTTAAGGCTAAAAGGATGTTTTTCAGGTAAGGTCTGTTATTTGCAATAAATGGTACTGAACAACAACAAAAATTGATACTTCAGAGTTTCTAACTGAAGAAATTATTGATTATATCAAAGAAGGATTCTTTTAACAATATAATATTCTTCCCCTGTTGCCAGCAAATTAACTACCAAGTATTCTTCACTGCTTTCTGGTTTTCTACTTTCCGGTCATGATCTCATCTTTTCAAGGTCTCTCACCTTCTAGAAGATTCTGCCTCATTTCCCAAAGGACCACAAAAGGGAGAAAGCAGGTACTGATCTGTCTTTTATCATTCAGAGTGTGCTCAGGTCTAGCTTCCTCCAAAAGCATTCCAGAAGGAGCAATAGCAACAAGATCAAACCTCTTGCTTTGCTTTAGTTGTGGTTTCCAGAATTCACTCTTTTATAAAAGATTACTATTTATAAGGGGACATTTAAATAAAGGTTCGTAATCATATTTGCAAAAATTAATGTTTCCTTGATTTTAAGGATCCTGCCTGTGTCCTGATGTATTTACATTCTAAATAACAGCAGAAATGTAAATATAATAGAAAATATGTGTTTTGATCTCTCGATGTACTCTGATTATTCTCTTCCTCACTAACTGTGAGCTCCTTGAGGGAAGCCACTGTCTTTTTCTTCTTTGTGTTCCCTGGAGTGAAGCATAGTGCTTACTCAAGAAATTTATGAATACATAAAACAGTAGTTGAGGTTTATAGGTCAACGAGCAGTAGCAACTAGCAACCCCCTGCCCCCAACTGTTCTCCTTGGGAAGTATTTGTTTAGTGAAAAGTACATGGTCTTGAAAATCAAATAGAACTAGGATTAAATTCCAACTCAGACACTCCTTGAGCAGCTGAACCTCCTTGACCCTTAGATTTTTATATGTATAGAGTGAGGACAATACCTCTTACATTACAGGGGTGTTTTGAGGATTGAATGAATGAAGGTTCATAAAGGATGTATGATAATGCTGGCCTGGCACGAAATAGGCACTCCATAAATGCTGATCCTCCACCTTCCTCTGACACCCAAGACCGACCCTCTTCATGCTGGGCACTCAGCAATGTGCCAAGAGGCTCACAAAGCCACTGGAGGAACATGATGGTCTTCCTGCTGCATATATTTTTCTAGATGGCACATAATTATATTAATACAAAACAATTATTCAGGGATTCATTTAGTCAACAAACGTTTTTGAGCACCTGCCATGTAGCAGTAGTCTATAGGGTACAAGGGATAAAATAATGAACAAGACATGGACCTTCTAGTCTAGTAGAACGGAAGGAAGGAAAAAAATTACAAATTCTAAGTGCTCTGAAGGAAACAAAGAGATTGCAGAAACAGAAACTAGCGGTTGGAGGAGTCAACATCTTTAGTCCAACTGGGCAGAGAAGATGTTTCAAAGCAGGTGGTATTTAAGCTGGATGATGAGGAGATGGCCAGGCTAAGAGTGAGAGATGAGCATGAAGTGGAGGGAACCGCAATGTAAAAGTCATCTGAATTCTTCAGGTAAAACAAATTCTATGGTTGCTGGCTTGGCAATTTCCTTGCCTCCCTCCTATCCAGGGCTCTTTGGCAGACGTTTGGGAAGCATTGCTCTGGAGAAGACCTTGAGTGCCAGCGGCAAGAGGTAGGGATAGTGGATAGAAACCACTCTTCTTTCCCCATCTGTATTTACGTTGGCAGCTTGCAAGGGTTATAACTACATATTCAGAATAAACTGGGACAACTCAAATATGAAGGGAAAGAATGTGTTTTAACTAGATTTATAGAGCTCTTAAGTTTTCTGTGGCACTTGCATTTCAAGGTAGAGATTCACACTAATGATAATTAAATAAAACCAAGGTTCTTCTTGGCACACTGATGCTTTTGTTTTGCCTCATGTGGGCATATTGCCACAGAATGATAATTGCCTCTCTTTAGATAGCCGCAGGAAATCACAATTTTAAAACTTATTAAAGTTTTAAAATTTCGCTTACTAATTTTCACTAAATAGTCACACATTTACTGAAAAGCTCTGGTCTCACTGAAGAAATCTTAAGAGAGAGGATTAAAGTGAGGTGAGTTTCTTGAGGGGGGTCTGATTTTACTTTACTCCTCTTTGTGTTGCTAAGACCTTGCACAGTGCCAGTGGCTGTTCAATAAACACTTGATGAATTAAAATGAAGTTACAATTTCTAATTGGAATTGCTGAGGAGTTCCGAGAATCTCTTGGACTCAGGCATTTGTCACTACAGTTAAATTCCAGTGAAATAGAAGAATATGTACATTCCAGAATATATGCTTTTGTTCATAATCACTGGATTTGGCGGTACTTTTGGCTTGCTGCACACTCTGTATCTCTAACACTTGTGAAATTGTGTCTGTAACAGATCCTTCATATTCTTGATAGTGGGCCTAACAAAACGCCATAACACAATGCAACTGAGACGGCAGAAAGTAATTACAGTACTTGCAGAAAGGATGAATAGTTATGGCCATGAAGCCTCTTTTGAAACTGTTGTTAGAGGAGTTGTCCCTGTTACCCTAGTGAAATTACTGAGGAAAAAAATGTAAGTGATTTCTTCAGATGCGATCTTATTTTCCTTAGACTTTAAAATTGTTTTCTAAATGGAAGAGAAAAACTTATACAATCTTGAAGGGAAATGTATGTTGAATGCTAAGAACAGTGTATCAGCGCAAGACTCAAATATTCCTGGTAGTGAATAGTTCTGAAATTTGACTTTAGTCTCCTATTTATAAATTTGAAGAAATGAAAAATACATACGGTGAGAAACTGAATTTAAAGACCTATTAAGTCAATCATAGCTACTTGGGTTAATTTTTAACATATGTGTATACTTACAAACATTTATATTCACTTTTCAAAATTAAATGTTCATTTCCTTAGGGAAGGTATAATTACAATATATACCATTCATTTCTATTCTGATTTTTTATCTAACAAAGACTACAGGTGTAAACTCAGAATTTACTCCACTGTTATCATACTAGGCTGAAATCTTTTGGTCCCAGTGGGCAGATTAAACTGCTTGGAAAAGAGCGTGGTTATTTAGTGACATTCTCTCTTAATCTATTAGTGAAAGCAAAACAATAATGGTACTTTAGACCACCTCATCACGGCTCAGCTTTTCTGCTTCAGATCACTATTACTTTGGGATCCATATTTATCCCTCACCAGTGACTAACACCAGAAGAAAATGTGGACCGGGCAGTTTTAACACACAGGAAAGAATCACCAGCAATTACCTTACAAGGGCAAACAGTGAGGTTGGGTCACAGTCACATCCTTCTCCTGTCATGTTACACTTTACATTTGTATAAATTGAGTGGCCTCTTCAGTCTGGCTGCCATATTACATCTTTGATAAAGCATACAGAGAGAAGCTCTTGGACACTCCAACCAGGAAGCAATGATGGCGAGCCAAATTAGAAATGAGGAGAGCTGACTTCACATTTTACCAACAGTGGGAAGGAATGATCATTAAACATTTAAACTGTGAAAACAATTTAATTTGAAAGACAAGATTGAAAAAAATAGGCAACTGTAATTGAAAAATCCAAACTTACGGACTGTTTTACATTTGCATGGAAATTTGTAGTAGGCTTCAAAAATTCTCCTCTGATTTCCATATGCAGGAAAATTGTTCTCAGACATCCTTCACTAATATTTCCTACTCCCAGAGTGCTTTCCATAAATATTTATGTGAAAATTGATTTGACTCTTTTCTAGTTTCTGCTGACTATTTCCTGCCTATTCAATTTTTTTCTGCCAAAATGAAACGCTGGCTGGCAGAGTGGATAAGCAGCTAAAAATTCAGTCTCTGATAGACTGAACGCCCACCGCGTGACACTTGAATACTTGGAGATCAGCTTCACATCCAGTCTGGCACTTTACAGCATATCAGAGCCATCAAAGCCAAACTTCTCCTTTGGATATTTGTTAGAAAAGTACTTGTCATTTCTGGCTAGAAATTAAAACTGCACTTGTTTCTTATTTATTCTTTTGACTGTAGCTTTTAGTATATGATGGAAAATATCTTTTAACTATGACAAATTGGATATGCTCATAATAAAAAGAAAATCTATCTGCCACATTCTAGTTCTCAAATCTCCAGGGAAACATTTTGTTTGTTGAAAACCTTCAGATGCTACTCATTTGTGTAAGTCCCTGATTTGGTCATTTGTCAAGTGAGGCACATTTTTTGCTGATATAATGCAGTATCAACTCTTTGAATTCAGGTTGGAATTTCAACAAGAGAGATGAAACACAGAGGGTTCTACTTATGGCATAATTTCATATAATTTTAACATATTCATATGATTTTAAAAGAGGGCTTTGCTTATCTCCCACTTAAGCGTCAGGTGGTTGAGGGTTATGTATTGTTAACGTTTCAAATATAAAAGTGAATATGGGCAAAATTAGGTATACTTGATGCTATAAGCATTTCACAGAATGGCAGGAACTGTTTGGTGGTTTTAGTGATACAGCTGGTGGGCCCATCACACTCGCTAAAGCCATTTTTATGACAAAGCTCCAGCCAGTCACTTTGCCTGATGGTCCAGTGCAAATGTCTCCTTGCAAATCTCCCCAAGAGATGGAAGAAGAGCAGATGACTATATCCCAGGGGTCCAACGCTGATACTAATTCAAACTGAAGCTGAGCTCTTGGGTTTTTGAGCAATGAACTAAAACTTGTTCTCCAACAGATTAAAAAAAATGGGATATTTGAAAATAGAAATAATAATAATGATTCCAATATAGATAAGGACAGCACTAAAGCATTATTTGTCAGTTGTATTCTTTGACAAAGCTATTCCAAAACCAGGCTTTAAAGATCTAAACTCAGAGAAAAGCAGTTTTAATTTTGCATTGAATTCTCCCAGAAACACACAATCTTCAAGATATGAGGAATTTGCATAGTGGCATCACACAGTTTTTGAAGTGGTTTCCTTCTATGTATAAGCATTTAAATGACCATATAAAGTTAGGACAAATGAGAAGATTCAGAATGATGTATCCACAATGACTGTTCAAATAAAGAAGTGTTCAAATAAAACAACAGCTTCTAGACAGTTGCTGGGAAGTGGTGGTTCAGGGAGTTGTTAGCTGCTATTTTACGCAGTCATTGAAACAAGAAAGGCAATAAACCAAGATATAAAACATTTTGATTTGCGCAGAACATTTCCAAATCTAGAGTCTGTATAAATAAAAATCACTACCCTTCATTATTGTCAAGAGGTCTCATCTTCTTTACATCAAAACTTCTAAGTTTCGATATGGGTGTAAACTTTTGCTTAGTTCTCACTTAATCTATAGTATATATTGCAAGATAAAGACTGGTTATGAAGAGGAATTTTCTTCTGTGTGAAACCACTGTACAAAATGGGGATTATACCCACAATATGGCTGCATGGGGACTATGGAAAAACCAAGTAACTGATCCAGTTTGCAAGATGTAGGACACAGTCTGATTTAACACCGTACTGTGACTGTCGGTTAGTCAGCATGACTCATGGCATGCTTACATTTATTGTGACGAGGTAAGGCTTTTCAGAAACAACTTTTTATAAACAATTAGTAAGATATACTTCATCAAGAGGACTTACCTCCTCTCTCTTTGCTTCGTTTGTTGGAGAGCTCCTGTAAAAAAACATCACAACTCTCTTAATATCTCAAAATTACACTACTTTCATCAAGAATAACATCATGAACTTTGAAAAAGATCATATTGTAAAATGAGAATCAAACGGCTTCCAGAAATGACAATAAAATGCCCACTAGGGTATTAGAATTGAATGATTTTAGTCTGCACAAATCATCTGGAATAATAAAAGTAATGAAAATACTCATTCACGGGGCCCACGCCATGGAGGAGTGGTTAAAGTTCCAAGTGTTCTGATTCAGTGGACTGGGTTCGCTGGCTCAGATCCCCAGAGTGGACCTACTCCACTCATCAGCCATGCTGTGGAGGCGTCCCACATATGAAACAGAGGAAGATTAGCAAAGATGTTAGCTCAGGGCTAATCTTCCTCAAGTGAAAAAAAAAAAAAAAAAGAGGAAGATTGTTAATGGATACAAGCTCAGGGTAAATCTTCCTCACACACACGCACAAAATCCTCATTCACAAGGAAGATGCAATAAGTTTATTTTTCTCTGATTTATATAAAGATTTACATCATACTATGTGTCCACTTAATAATCAGAAGAAGACTGAAGTCTAGTTTTGGACTTCTACTCCACTACCCTCATGTCACCACAACCTCCTTAGTGCTAAATCCAGTCCCTATCTCACTTTATTTCTTAGTAACATTACAGCAGCCAAGCAGCTGACCACTCCGTCTTCTGAAACTATCCTTCTGGGGATTTGTACTCCCACGCTGACCCTGATGTCTTTTCTACCTCTCCAGCAGCTCCCTCTCATTTTCTTGGTGGGCTCTCTTTTTTGCTTGTGCCCTTCTATATGTTGGTTTCATATACTTTTGTTTTGTTTTGTTTTTTTCAGGCATTGGTGCAGGACTTTCTTCTCACTTTGCACTTTTTCCAGGGTGATCTCATCTACTTTCCATCCATGTCCTGATAACCTCCAGATTTATATCTCCAGCCCACGTCTTTTTCCTTGAGTTCCAAGCCAATAGAGGAAACTGTTTATTGGACATCTGCATTTGGACATTTCACAGACAACTTGAACTCCATGTGTCCAAAACTTAACATTATCCACCCCCTCACACACACACTCAGCCCCAAACTGATCCTTTTTCTGTGTTTCTATCTTAGCAAATGGCATGATCACGGCTATCGACTGAATGTTTGTGTCCCCCTAAATTCATATGTTTAAGCTTAATCCCCAGTGTTTTTTGGAGGTGGGGCCTTTGGGAGGTAACCAGGTTTGGAGGAGGTCATGGGGGTTGGGCCTCCATGATAGGATAGCAGAGAGAAAGCTATGTGAGGACACAGCAAGAAGATGGTCATTTGCAAACCAGGGACCCCACCAGACACTGAATCTGTGGGTGCCTTGCTCTTGAACTTCCACCTTCTAGAACTGTGAAAAATAAATATTTGTTGTTTAAGCCACTAAGTCTATGGTATTTTTGTTACAACAGCCTGAAGTGCCTAAACAACCATCTTCCTGGTTGCTCAAATCAGAAACCCAAGGATCATCCTTGACTCTTTCTTGTCCTTCTAGGTAAATTCTGTTGACTCCTACTTTCAAGTCTTGCTTGCATCCGTTTACTTCTTTTCACCCCTACTTCCACTTCCTGGGCAACATTCAGATCTTGCCTAGATAGTTGCAATAGCTTCCTAACTTCTAGCCTGATTCTAGTCTTATTCCTTTCCAATCTATTCAAATCCAGTATGATCTGCCTAAAATACAACCTGATCATGTCACTGTTCTTCGTGAAACTGTTCGATGGTTCGCCATTATCCTAAGATTAAATACAGTTTAGAAGTTAAGATCATATGTTTAGCACTCAGAAAGACAGTTACTAGCTTTATGACCTTAAGAAAGTCCCCAAACTTCTCTGAACCTCATTTCCTCATCAGACAAATGGGATTGCTTTGAGGACGAAGCACAGTAATACATGTCATGTGTGGAGCAGCAAGTGTGGCATAGGAGAGACACACAATAAATATTTCATGGTTATTCTGAAGGAAATTCTGAAAAACAGAGACTTACATTTTACTTTTTCAAAACATCAAGTAAATAATACTCTACAGGAGTCAGGGATGAAAGAGACAAAAAGCTGATGCAGTTAAAACTTTGTCTTCACACCACAGTTCCTCTCTGCCTCATTTTTCATTCTTTCTCTCCCTGTTCTGTGTGTCTGTTCATACTAAGTCTGGATAAAACCAAATCCACAAAAAAGCTGGTGACTGACAAGGAGAAGAGTCGCTTTTCCCTGGAATATTCCCATTTTAAAGGGTACCATCTGACAAGAAACGTCAAGTACTGACTCTAATGGTAGAACTCCAGACATTGTGACAAGGAGGAGAAAGCTCTCTCCACATTTCTCAGTCAACACCAAGGAGGCGGCTACTTACTGCTCTAGAGAACCAAGCTGCCTGGAGTAGTATATCATATTAAACGGTTTTGACTTGGTTTGGAAGCAAACTTATTTAATGGCTATTTGACTTGGAACAGCAAGTAGATAAAACTAGAAAGTAAAACACGTTCTGTTAGCTGAACATAAGAAAATATTCAGAAATTACTTTCTAAATATAACTAATACCTTAAAAATCATACAACATAGAAACAATCCAGCAGAATTCTTCAAGTTCAGCTGTTTAAAAATTCTCACTTATGAGCCGAGAGCAATTGCTACAGAGAGATTTCAGCCTGAGGGCTTGAAAAGGAAACAAAACATAGTAAGTAGACTTCCTCCAGCACTCCTGGAGACTGGCTGCTAACGGAGCTACGCACACATTAATATGAAGAAGAAGAAATAATCCTTGACGGAAGAACTGTAAATCAGATTACTTGACTCCAAAATAAATCAATGCAACCCAGATGAAATAGGGATTCCCAGATAAAATAGAGTATTTAACAAAAGTATGACTGAGTATTACGTAGTTCTAATTATAGGATGTTTCACTAAAAGGTGCACAGAATTTGAATTTGATAAATATATAAATGCACATAGAAATATGAAAAATGTTAATGTTGTGTCATGATGCAAAATAAGAGAAATTAAATGCCTGAAGTTAAAGCAAGAAAAATTGAAGAATAAAAAATATATGAAAAATATTACTAAAGTTCAAAGATGGTGAAGATATTAGAAAATGTATGTAACCATTTCAATAGTTCATGAAAAGTTAGAAGCAGAAGTATAGGGAAGCTCAGTTCCTCGGAAAATTGATGAGGCAAAGAATAAACATATAACATGTATTTTCTATAATGTGTCAGTTTTAAAGGATTCATAAATGTGATGATGAACATATATTTCCTTATGGATATACCCTCTGTTTTAGCATAACAATTTTCGCTAAAAATCACTGGATGCCAGGGGCTGGGGGGAGAAGAGAATGAAGAGTTACTGTTTAATGGGTACAGAGTTTCAGTTATGCAAGATGAAAAGGGTTCTGGAGATAGGGGTGGTGATGGTTGCATGGCAATGTGAATGCATTTATGCTACTAAACTGTACACTTAAAATGGCTAAGATAATAAATTTTAAGTTATGTGTATTTTTCTACAGCGAAAACAGAAGACACAGCCACCAAAGCTCTAGATGCACATGTTTTGTTGCAACTGTTTATGTTCAACTCCCCATTACCTTCCACCTCAAACCCCACTGTTTAGAGATCCGCATAATAGGGTAGAAACTTTTTAGACCCCAGCAATGGAGCACATTAATGGAATATCTCTAAGATCCAAAATATGATTTATGGGCAGATAATAAAGGAACTGTTACTAACTTGGACATAATGGTTTATACTCACTTGAAGTCATTATGAGATTACAGTCAGCTCTAGAAACATAATGGGAGCACGCACTATGGAGCCGCCTCTGGGATAACATCACTCATTGATGCCAGTATAGTCAGGGTAAACATCTCCAGACCACCCATGGGTTATTTCTCTGAAGATTTTACACAATAAATATTTGAGTGCTTAGTCAGTATATAAAACACACATTTCCAACACTATGCTGGGTGCTCGACCTTTCCTCTCTGTTGTACAGCTCTCTGGGGGCAGGTGAATCATCCAAACTGGAGGTTTGGGAACTCTAGAACGGTTAGAATTGTCTCATAGATAAATCGTAGTAAATTCATTTGAAGTATGTTTAAGAGTCACTTGCTTCTTTTGAAGAGATCCCCAAGAAGGTGTTAAATTCTTAATACTTCTAAAGCCATAGTAATTATAAACCCATGTTCACACATCTAAGAATAACAACATTTTAGGAAGTTGTTCTATGACATTGCAATTGTTTTTTGGAACAAATTTACCCAAACATGTATCCTTTGCCCACATAGACAAATATGCCCATTAAATGAACCGAACAACACTAGAGAACCATAAAAACATCCAGATAATTTTTTATGGGGAGGCTATAGCCCGTGGGGCATGTGATGATCAATCAAGTCAATAAGTACATTGACTACTATTGTCCAAACCAGAAAGTTGTTTCGACACCTGCTGCTCCTGAAACACAAAGGGCCCATTTTTTCCTAATACTTTTATAGTAAACCTGTAAAACCAAAACCAGCAGACAAAATCCCAAAGCAAATAAACTCTTAGGTAAACATGTAAGCCATTTTACTATTTGCTTTTTACTTTGTCCAGAATACACCTGCTGGTTTCAAATTCAATAAATTATATTCAGTGGTGACCCTGATTTAAACATTGAGGAATAGTGTCTAAGGAGGAACAATGAGCAGCTAAGGCTAATCAGCAGATTAGAACTAGAAAGCTGGGTTCCTGGACAAATATAAAGGATGAGGGTATTACACAATGACTTTGGCCCATGTAATTTAAGGCCGGCTGACTTTGATGTAGGTAAATTTATATCCCCAAAAAACTTTTCGTAATCCTCCTCATCTTAGCTACCTAATAGATCATGTATAAACTATATATAAAAATGAAAGGGAAAAGGAAATATTTTAAAACATTACAATCTGCAATTCCAGAGTCATTTCAAGGAGGCCTGCCAAGAGAAGAGGTTCAACCAAAGTATCGGTTCGTGATGAACTAAAATGAAAATATAATGTTCCTTAATTGTCATACTACATTTTCATTACTGACTTTAAATTTGAATTCAAAATATTCCAAGTGTAGTCTTGCAGAGAGTTTCCAAAACTTTTTATTTCTGCAAAAATTCGATATAGTGGTTTCTACCTGCTTGTCAAAGCTATTTCCTCCTTGACTCATGTTGAGAAAAGGCTGCAGTGACTCTCAGCTGGTGCGGGTGTGGGAGGAACAGACGATAACAGATTTCCTCACCGATAACTGTGCTGTGAAAGCCACAGATCAGGCTGCTAAAAAGGATAAAGAGAATACATTATATAATTTAAAATCTACTCTGCACTTTTACTTGACCTTCCCCTGATTTCCTCTAGACCTGAGACATATAATGTTTATTTCAGTGCTATATAAAAATCTCAATAAATCTTAAACATGAGAATCAAATGAAAATCTACTTTTGAAGATTTAAAAATATTTCAGTTCAGCCCATGATGTATAAATCTTTCTACTTCTAAACTTAAATTTTGACATACATACATATTAGTTTCACTTATTTGAGTAGAGGCAGTAATACATAATTTCAGACATTCAATCTAAATGCAAAAAAAAAAAATAGTCTTTATTAGTTCAGTGAGTCTAAAATGATGTTATTTAATAAACCATGGCATTTTAATAACTATTCTTGACATCTGGTGCTAATAAAAAGGATTTTATATTTTAGAGTTAACATTTAAAGAAAAAAATCTAACTGTAGTTTTACTATTTATCACAGACCACAGATGGCATAGGCCACATTTGAGTGGCTTCATTTCCTTCTTGATTAGTTTATATAAAGAGGCCACTTGTTTTCTCTCTTTCTGGGTATGTTTTATATAAGATTTGGACCAAGTCCCAGAAATGAATAAATGAAGTAAGAAAGGTATGCATCAAATGAAAATGAAGTTTCTTAATAACAAAAGTGATTACAGAATTTTCCTGGATTGAATTTAGTTAATAAAGTTCATTCTAAAACAATGATCCAAGGAATTTTGCATCTGGATAAATATGTGAAGTAAGTTGTCCAGAACCATGTAAAACCATAAAGACCTAAAACATTCCATCCTTTCTACCACCTCCTTCTCTCTAGGCAAAGGTTGACCAATCCTTTGATTCAAGGCAGGTTTTGCCATGAGCCTGTGTGGGAGCAGCAGCTGAACATGATGCTACTGGGACAACCAGACAGACATGGAGGCCTCTGGATGCTGTCCTTGTCTCTGGTCCATGAACGTGAGATATGGGTCTTCTTGTCCTGCTTGCTCAGATTTTTAATGTTTTTCTCTTTAGATCCTGTGCTAAGTTTCCTTCTTCAATTTGAACTCTTGATTTGGACTATCCCCTGACTCTGATTGACCCCAACATACGTGCTCCTGACCCTTTCCTCGAGAAGATGTCACTACTTATCTGGAGGCATCAATGCAATAGTATAAAACATACATCATGTGAATTTTCACTGAATTTTGTTAGAAGAATTGAAAATTAATGGATACACTTACACAAGCATTTGCCAGGTAGTAATAACAGAAATATTATGTTATGAGATGCTTAAAGCGACAAACAAAAGCTCTGAATGCAAAGCCAATGGATTAACCTGTGAGAAATGGAGAAATGGGAGTGTGAATTAACTGGCTCAAAATCAAACTTTTTTCACCCTATTTAGTTCAGAATTCTTTAATAATCATAAAAAGTTATTTGGTTTCATGATTTAAACATGAGTTTCCTAGCCAAGTAACAATATCACACGCCTAGTAAGAAATACTTCTAATATCTTGGCCTGGCTTTTCAACTTTACAAGAGACCTGATCCACCCTAAGCTAATTTCATGGATAAGTAAAAGACTCTAAGATGTGAAAATCTAGAAAGAGAGATAAGGCGTATATACACAAAACAACCAGAAAGCTATTCAAGGCAGAGTTTATCATGATACAGAATTAACTGATTTAGATAAGAGGAACTAACATTTGAGAAGGCCTTAAAGTTAGTAGTGAAAACCTTTCACTACGTTTGAGTGTGCTGTTGAAAATCCACCTGGATTAGGATGAAACTGAGTTCTCTGCTCTAAATGAGATCACAATCTAGAGCAAAAGACAGCCCCATAGTGAAAAGACTACCATCCTGTGGAAGAAGTATATGAATAGGGGTATATGCAAGACATGATGGCTGCACAGAGAAAGGAGTAGTGGATCTCGTGAAGAGAATCAGAGGAGGTTTATGAGACAGTCATATTTAATATGACTGTTAAAGAATAAGCTCACTGGGAAAACAAGAGGGAGAAGGGAATTCGAAAGAGAAGGAACAACGTGTATGAAGGAAAGGGGCAGAGGAGAGCACGAGTGTTCGAGGAAATATAAGTATTCCAGTATTGCTATGGGGAAGTTATGGGGAAGAGTGTAAAGTCATGGGTTAGAAAGATAGAAATGGGCTAGATAATAAAGGAGTGCGAATACTATGTTAAAGAGTTGGGAATGACTTTTATGGGTGATGAGAACTCCAAAAATGTAGGTTTTGTAACGATAAATCTGAATGCAACATGAGGGATAGACTGGGGGAAGAAGAGATCAGACACAAGTCAGGTGATGGTTGCAGTAGACCAAGATGAGGTGAAACATGGACCTTGACTAGACTACACATGAGGAAGTAGTAGTTGCGAGTCATATTTAGGAGGGGATTGGTTAAAAGCAGATAGAGGAAGGGAGGGAGAGATAGTTGTCTTGGATGATTTTCAGGTTTGGGCTGGGGCAACCAGATCCGTGAAGGTGTCACGTTGATTAAGATGAGTGACAGGGGAGGTGGAGAGCGGTTTGGAGTATAAAGTGGGGAATTCTACTTTTAGACACATGGAGAAAGAAGTGACTGTGGGACACACAATTGGGAGTGTATAAACAAGCTGGTGTTCAGGAAAGCGGTCTGAACTGAATAAATATGTAATACCAGTGATAATTCCAGCCTGAAAGAGGATGAGCCTGTTCGGGGAAAGTGTGATTATACTGAGAATAAGAGAGGCAAGGGCAAAAGCCTGAAGGTGTAATAATTTTTAAGGCTGAAAGAAATGACTGAGAAAAAGCAGCCAGAGAAGAGAGTGAAAGGGAAGATCTTAGCCAGGAGGAGTAGGTTAATAGAAAAGGACTGAAAGTGGACAACTCTGAAGATACTAAAAATTGGTAATTACGAAACGACCTTGGCTAGAGCCAGGGGATAGAAGTTTGAGGAGGATAAATTAAGGAATAAATGGGAAATAATCTCATCTCAAGAAGCTTGACCTAGAAAGGTTGAAGGATGCAAAACTGCTAGCCTTCGGAGGCAGTTTGATGCAGGGCTTTCGTAAATTAGAAGAGATTTCAACACATTCAGGGCCTGAGGAGAAAGAACCTCATGACGATTGCTGCTGCAGTAACCAGGGAGCAGGGTTCCTGAGAAAGGGGCAAGAGTGGACCCAGGAGCACAGGGCCTGATGGGAAAGAAGATAAGGAGGACGCTGATACAGCTTGGCTGAGGTGGACCGCTGATAGAGCTAGAGCAGGGAGAGGTGACAGAAAGTTGGGGGTGTACACATATGAGGGCCTCTAGATTCTCTGGGGGAATAAGGGCCAGGAGGAAGGAGGGCTGGAGCTGGAGAAGGGGCGCAAGGGAAATCTGTTTACTATCTGAGAAGTAACGGTGTTTTCCTCTTTTGTACTCTTGTAGTACTCAGACCATAGTCTCATACTCAAATATATTTATACTTTATGTAAATATAAAATTATTCTCTAGTTATTTCATAAACCTATCATCCTTCCTCAAGCAAATTGTAAGTACTGGAAAATTAAGACCTGCCTCTGTCTATTTCTTTGAAGGCATTATGGTATACCAAAAAGAGTTGGGGTTTTGAGTTAGACACATTGGATTTGAGTTTTGAATCCAGCTCTCACTAGTTATGTGGGCTTACGCAACTTCTCTCACTTGTCTGAGACTTAGTTTCCTTATATGTAAATGGAGATGGTAATATAGACCTCATAAGAATGTAAGGATCAAATTTAAAAATTGTGTACTTTTATATACATCTCTCATCCATAGCATCTAGGACCAGATTGGGCATATAATATGCTTAATCAATGAATTGTAAGCAAATAGGTAACCTGGAACATTTATGTGTATCTACATGAAAATACCTTTCTCTTCAACTACTATATTCAGTTTCAGCTCTAACTTTAAAAATATTGCCCACCTTTAAAGAAGGTATAGAAGCAAAGTCATTCTATCTCATCTCAATTCCATCCTTTAGTAATCATATCCCCCACCTCACTTTTAGGTGTGCATAAGTAAGAAATTGAAACCAACAGTTTGGTTTGGCTGTTACCACATGGCAGGACTCCTTGGGCAACATCCCCCTGGGTTTGACTGCTTCGTAGGCCTATTTGCCTTGGCTTTCAGGCTTGTTTTTATAGACCAGTACTGCCAGCTTTTAAGATTATACAAGATTATAGTGGCATATTTTATTTAATGCTTCATTTTCTTTATAAGAGTGGTTTCTGGTTTAAAAAAACAAAACGCCCATTAAGCCTGATGACTTAGGCCCTGACTTGGTCAGCTGAATACAGACCAATAGAGAAGAATTGGGTCACTAAGTTTTGGGGACATAGCCCTGGAAAATGTCAGAAGTTGGATGGTCTGCTCCTCTGTCGGGCTCCAGCTCAAGCAACTTCCTGAATGAATCCTAAGTGCTGTAAGAAACAAAAATGATTCTTAAGAACATGTTTTCTTCTGGGTATGGAATAAATACTGGTGATGTTGGCTTTCCTGGAACATTCATTTTGAATTTGAAAGCCTCGGAAAATCAAATCAGTAGTTTAAGGAAATGTGAATAAGAGATGAAGAACAGGAGATAATAACAAGATCATATCACTACTTTTATCTGTGTTAATGGAGGTCTGGGACTTTAAAACTATTATCTACCAAAATATAACTTAACATCAGCTTTAGACAAAACCACTTGTATCAACGCTTTGCTGCATGCTACCATTGAAAAAAGAAAAGAAAAACAGTCTCCCAAAATGAAGAGTTAAAAAAAATAAGGTGGACGAGGCAGGAGTTTTGGTCCTGCTGTTTGGTCCTCAATAGCGGAAAAAAACGGCATGAATTCTTCTTGCTTCCCTGTTCCTGCCAACCTTTGCATAAAGGTGTTGATATGAGTAGTGAAAAGGATAAAAGGAATGTAGCAGGAAGAAGAAACTTAAAAAGCAAGGCTGATGAGTTCATGATATGAAACCAACAAGATAAATAGACAGTCCTTGGACAACTGAAAGGTGATTTTTTTCCTGTGTTTGCTTAATGCCTCCTCTGCTAACTCAAAGGGCCTCCTTCTTGTGGTGGCTATAAACATGCGCTGCTCAGATCTTCTCCTCAGGGAGCTATTGCCCTCCTTAGATCCACCACTTCCTTAATGCTAAGGCCATGATTGCTGCAGGCTGCTCCCATCCAATGGATGTGAGCTTAGTGGGGGCACTGATACAGACCCTTTCCAGCCAGAGGCAGGACATTCGCTATCTTTGACTTTGCTACAGGACCTCCCATTGGTCTAGCCAACCCTTTC
The DNA here is from genome assembly GCF_041296265.1 of Equus caballus. Classification (NCBI taxonomy): domain Eukaryota; kingdom Metazoa; phylum Chordata; class Mammalia; order Perissodactyla; family Equidae; genus Equus; species Equus caballus. The sequence goes on from NC_091700.1 coordinate 29,905,624, forward strand.
GTGGAACTGCCCTATGGTCTGTGACTCCTCCTTTCCTCTTTCCTTCCACAGGTGTTAGATCTCCGATGCAGTATGGAGGCTCCTCCCACCTTTCTCTGCTTCCTTTCTCAATAAGTTTCTTGCATGTCTAATCCTATCTTGGTGTATGCCTCTTGGTAGACATGAACTAATACATTCATCTACTCTCTTACTTTTGTTTTATGTTCATAACCAAGTACTTATAGACAGAAAAGCTGAGGCAAAAAAAGATTTAATAAACTTCCAAAGGGGACACTGTAACTGCTGTTTAGTATGACCTATCCCAGCTCCATCTTAGGGCCTGAGGCTCCTGACTTCCCCATAATCTTTCAGTACCAGATATTAATTGAATGCCTCCTATATGCTTGGCTCTAGACCTTATCCTAAGTATAAAGAACTCATTGAGTGGCATGCTCAGATTTGTGATGTAATAAGACCATTCTGCTGCAAAGTGGAGAATGAATTAGAGGGGAGCAAGGCCAGAGGAGATGAGCCCAGCTTGGAGACTACACAGTCACCAAAGAGGAGGTGACGGCAGCATGTGTGAGAACAGACCCAGTGTAGATAGAAGAGGTAGGAAAATATTTCATAGGGAAAATGGAGAAAATTAGTGATTCAGAAGATATTTACTCTGGACTGAGCCCTGGCCTACACTCTGGGAAGACAGAACAAAAGACCCATTCCCAACTGTCCAGAAGTATTTGACTGACTTCCGTTCACAGATGTGTATGTAAAAGAACTTTTACTCTACTTTAGTCTCTTAAAGCCCAGAGACATGATGGAAAACAGGAGGAAAAAAAAAATCCTCCATCACCGATGAAACAAGAAATGGCCATAAGCCTAAACCACAGACTATGAGACACAGAAGTCAATTACAGTGGAAAGCTCTGCCAGAACGAGGGCACTGAGAGCAGCCCCAAACCTCAGACTCTGAACAGGATGCAGACTTCTCCGAAAATAAACGTCACAATGGTGGAAGGTCTGGCCAATGATCCTTTGATTAGAACAGCCAGTTCTAGGAGTTCTACGAGAGTCTGAGAGAAGCAAGGAGTGCCCTCGCCTGCAGCGCCCTATTATGGAAGGAAGGCAGGAGAGGTGGGCTCATGAAGACAGCTGACGAGCCCTATTACTTTCGACACCTGGAAGCGAGCAAGGTTGAAGACGACGGGGAATAACCAACTATAAGATCTTAACACAAAGGCTTGTGGTTTACTGGGCTTCTCTGTGAATCAGACTGCCATTTTCCACAGGGGTGGCAACTACGGCCTGCTGGCCAAATCCAGCCCATTGACTGTTTTTGTTCTGCTATGAGCTGAGAATGGCTTTTATATTTTCAAATGGTTTTTAAAAAATCAAATAAAGGATATTTCATGACACAAGAAAATTATATAAAATTCAAATTTTAGAGTCCATGAATAAAGTTTTATTGGAACACAGCCATGTTCATTTGTTTACATGTTGTCTATGGCTGCTGTCAGGCTATATATATATAGGGCTGCCATAATAAAATACCACAGATGGGGGGCTAAATAACAGAAGCTTGTTTTCTCACAGTTCTGAAGGCTGAACGCCCAAGACCAAGGTGTTGGCAGAGTTGGTTTCTCCCAAGGCCTCTATGCTTAGCTTCTAGATCACTTTCTTCCTGTGTTCTCACACGGTCTTTTCTCTGTGCACACAGATCCCTGGTGTCTCTTCCTCTTCTTCTTTTTTTTTTTTTGTCTTTATTTTATTGAGGTAGAATTGACGTGCATTATGTTAGTTTTAGGTGCATGAGGAGTCGATATTTGTTTATATTGTGAAACGACCACCACAATAAGTCTAGTTAATATCCATCACTATACATAGTTATAGAATTTTTTTTCTTGCGATGAGACCTTTTAAGATCTACTCTCTTAGCAACTTTCAAACATGCAATACAATATTATCAATTATAGTCTCCATGCTGTAGTTACATCCCTGTGACTGACTTATTTATAACTGGAGGTTTGACTGCCTTCAGTTATTCTATCTACCTCTCAACTACCTCTCAACTACCTCTCAAGTCTCTGGCAACCACCAATCTGTCCTCTGTATCTGTGAGCTTGGTTTGTTTGTGTGTTTGTTTGTTTAAATTCCACATATAAGTGAGATTGCATAGTATTGGTCTTACTCTGACTTATTTCACTCAGCATAATACCCTCAAGGTCTACCCATGTTGTCATGAATAGCAAGATTTTATTCTTTTTTTATGGATGAATAATATTCCATATTCACGTTTTCTTTATCCATTCATCTATCAATGGACATTTAGGTTGTTTCCATATCTTAGCTATTGTAAATAATACTGCACTGAACATTGGAGTATATATATAGTTTTGAATTAATGTTTTTGTTTTCTTCAGATACATATCCTGAATTGGAATTGCTGGATCATATGGTAGTTCTATTTTTAATTTTTTGAGAAACATCTATGCTCCTTTCCATAGTGGCTGCACCAATTTATATTCACACCTCCAGTGCACAAGGATTTTCTTTTCTCCACATCCTTGCCAACATTTGTTTTTTCTTGCTTTTTGATGATAACCATTCTAAGAGGTGTGAGGTGATATCTTATTGTAATTTTGATTTGCATTTCCCTGATGTTGAGCATCTTTTCTTGTACCTATTGTCCATCTGTATATCTTCTTTGGAAAAATGTCTATTAAGATCTTCTGCCCATTTTTCAATCAGATTTGTTTTTTTGCTATTGAGTTGCATGAGTTCTTTATACATTTTGGCTATTAACTCCATATCAGATATATGATTTGCAAATCTCTTCTCCCATTCAGAAAGTACCCTTTTTATTCTGTTGATGGCTTCCTTTGCTGTTCAGAAGCCTTTTAGTGTAACGTAGTCCCACTTGTTTATGTTTGCTTTTGTTGCCTTTGCTTTTCGTGTCAAATCCAAAAAATTATTGCCAAGACTGATGACAAGGAGCTTACCACCTATGCTTTCTTCTAGGAGTTTTATGATTTCAGGTCTTACATTCCAGTCTTTAATCCATTTTGAGTTGATTTTTCTGTATGGTGTAAGATAGTGGTCCAATATCATTTTCTGCAAGTGGCTATCCAACTCTTCCTCTTCGTATAAGGACAGCAGTCCTACCGGATCAGACTTCCACCCTTATGGTCTCATTTAACCTTAATTATCTCCTAAAAGATCCTATCTCTGAACACAGTCATATCGGTGGTTAGGGCTTCAACCTGTGAATTCTGGGCTGATGTAATTCAGTCCATAACAGGCTACAACAGCAGAGTTGAGTAGTGAAGATAGAGATTGTACGGTTCACAAAGCCTAAAATATTTACTATCCAGCCCTTCACAGAAGAAGTCTGCCAAGAATATCCAAAAATGGGAGGAGACTTGCCCCTAGGGCAAAGGAAATAATAGATTTGGTGACAATCTATTGTAAGACAACAGAAGGCCCCAGCTCATCCTTTACCCCAGCCATAGGATCATATTATTTCTTTACAAACAGTAGGTAGCATTAAAATATGAGCAATAGTCACAAAGGAACCACCCAGGGAGACGTAAAAAGAAATTTGGGAAAAAAGTGTGGGGGGCTGAGGGTAGAGGAGTGAGAACAAGCAAACATGCATCACAAAATAAATTACCCAAAGAAACTCAACAAAAGGTCACAGTAGCAGTTCTCCATAGTTTCAAAGAAATTGTAGACATCATCTCTCTTTAAAAGTTTTTAAGCTAAAAAAAGAAATATACTTATTAAAACAATATATCATAAAACCACTTAAAAGGCAAAAAGTCAGCTGGCAAAGCCTAAGATTGAAATAGAAGAAAACATCATAATGTTGAAGACACAAAAATTACATTTGAAGCCACAAAATGAAAGGGTTAGTTAGAACACACAGCCAGGACTCAGCAGACAGGCCTGAAGAATTCGATGAGGTGGTAAATGATTGTGGCAAAGAGAACAGAAATGGGGGACAAAGAAAAGTCTAACATACATAAAATTGGTGTTCTGAAGAAGAGAACAACATCAAGGACACAAAGAGTATTCAAATAGGAGCAGAAAACTTTTCAGAAATAAAAAATATAATAAACTGATTGCATGATGGGATACACTGCGCTCCAGATAATCTGCAATGTCAAGTTCCAGGAAAGTAACTGACGGTTCCCTCTAAAGAACGAATCACATAGACATCCAGACAGAAACCCTCGATGCCGGGGAAACAGGAACATTTGTTGACAAAGGACTTAGGGAAATAAAATGTGCCCCCAAAAGTGCACGCCCCATCAAGTTGTCCTATAAGTAAAAACAGCATAGTCTTAGAATTGCAAGAATTCAAGGAACATCCAATATACCTCCTTAAAAAATACAACTTGATAACAAAGGCTACCAAGAAGAAGATAAAAATGGAAATTAACTCAGAAATGGAGAAACTGCAATACAAGGACAGGTGGTAAGCATCGAACCCATTTAAATACAGAATCAAGGCTTTTACACAGTCTTACGTAGTTTTAGTTACATAATTATAATTCACACAAGTTTTTAGTCTGACAACGTCAAAATAATAATACAAAAGCAAAATTCAAAAAGTTAGAGAAGGGGATGTAGCAGGAGGTAAAACTCTGCTGATTTCCTTATCTTTTATAACAGGAGTTAACACATCTTAGCTAAAGTTGAAATATGTAGTTTAAAAAACCATAACTCCAATCGCTTCATGGTTTTCATATTTTCTGTTAACTTTAGGAATCTTTTATTATCTGCTTTCTCACATGTAGAGAAACTTTAAAGTTCAGAAATTCCTTTAGTCTCCCTAGAATCTTTTTCTTATTTTTGAATAAAATTAAAACATAATAAGTTATTATGATGATAACATGTAGCTTCATGAAGGCTGCTGCTTACACCAACAAAGGTTTCTGTGAATTAGAAAAAGACCAACACCTTCAGGAAAAAAATTACACACGGGCGAATTCCACTGGGTGGCTGAATTACAAAAAGGCTCGCTTTCCCCCTGACAAATGACACCCGGGTCTGGACTTCAGACCCCATTCTCTTCCCTGGAAGGTACCCTCTGAGCAGGGAACTATCTGGACAAAATGTTTAGTTTTATTATTTCTAATCATGCTGTTTTTAAAATGTTTATAGCTTTATTGAGGTATGAGTGACATAGAATAAACTACACTGATTTAAAGCGTAAAATTTGATAAGTTTTGACATATGAATATACCCGTGAAACCAACATCACAATCAAGATGATAAACTTCTGCCCTCCAAAAGCTTCCTCATGCCCCTTTGTAATCTTCTCTCCATCCTTTCTTGCCTCCCACCTCCAGTCCCCAGACAACCAATGATCTGCCTTCTCTCACTATAGTTCAGACTGCATTCTTAAAAATTTTATGTAGAAAGAAACATGCAGTATCTACTCAATTTTTTCTGGCTTCTTTCACTTGCCATAATGTGTCTGAGATTCATCCATATTGTTTTATTTTATTTATTTATTTTTTGAGGAAGATTAGCCCTGAGCTAACATCTGCCATCAATCCTCCTCTTTTTGCTGAGGAAGATGGGCCCTGAGCTAACATCTGTGCCCATCTTCCTCTACTTTATATGTGGGATGCCTGCCACAGCATGGCTGGACAAGTGGTGCCATGACTGCCCCCGGGATCCGAACCAGCAAAGCCCTGGCTGCCGAAACGGAATGTGCAAGCTTAACCGCTGCACCACTGGGCTGGCTGCCAATATTGTTTTATGTATCAGTAGTTTGTTCCTTTTTATTTTTGAGCAGAATTCCATTATATAGATATATCACAATTTGTTTATTCATTCTTCTATTGATGGACACTTAGGTTTTTCCAGTTTTTGACTACTACAAATAAAGCTGCTATGAACATTCATGTATAATTCTTTATATGGATATTTCCTTTTTTTTCTCATGGCAGTGGAATGATGGAATCATATGATAGGTGTATCTTTTTAAGAACTGCCAAGCTGTTTTCCAAAGTGTTTTACCATTTTACATTCCCAACAGCAGTGTATAAGAGTTCCAGTTTCTCCACATCCTTGCCAACATGTGGTATGTCCAGTCTCTTGAATTTTAGCCATTCTAATTGGTGTGTAGTGATATTTAATACTCTGTGGTTATAATTTGCATCTTCCCAATAACTAATGATGCTGAATTTCTTTTCCATTTCCTTTGTTCCATCTGTGTACTTACTTTGAAGCGTCTTTCAAATCACTTGCCCATTTTTAAAATGGTCGACTATTTTCCCATTATTGCATTTTTAGAGTTCTTTATATATTGTAGACACAAGTCCTTTATCAGATAAGTGATTTGTGAAGATTTTCTTCCGGTCTGTGACTCATCTTTTCATTCTCTTAGCAGTGTCTTTCAAAGAGCAGAAGTTTTTAATACTGAAAATGTCCAATTTATCAATTTTTTCTTTTATGAGGATTATTTTTGGTGTCATATCTGAGAAACCTTTGCCTAACACAAGGTCATACAGATTTTTCTCCTGTGTTTTACTCCATAAGTTTTATAGTTTTGTTTTTTCACATTTGTCTATGATTCCTTTTGAGATAATTTATGCATGTGGGAAGAGGTAGGGACCAAGTTTCATTGTTTTGCGTATGGATGTCCACTTGTCTCAGTTTGCTGAAGAGACTATCTTTTCTCCATTGAATTGCCTTTGCTTCTTTGTCTGCCTTCTTTTGTATTACAATCATGCGCCTCATAATGATATTGCTGTCAGTGATGGACCACATATACAACAGTGGTTCTGTAAGATTAGTACCATACAGCCTAGCTGTGTAGTAGGCTAGGCCATCTAGGATTGTGTAAGTACGTGGTATGATGTTCGGTCAAGGACAAAATCACCTAACGATGCATTTCTCAGAACATATCCCCATCATTATGCAATGCATGACTGTACTTAAATATTTCTTTGGTGTCATTTTACTTCCTTCGTTAGTTTATAAGCTATAACTCTTTGGTTTTTATTGTTGTTGTTGATTAGGTTCTTAGTCTTTGCTCTAGGGTTTACAGTTTAGATCTTTGACGTCAGTCTGTCTTCAGCCATTATCATAGTACTTCATGTATAGTACACAAAACTTACAACATTGTACTTCCATTTTCTTTCTCCTTTTGGACTATTGCTGTCATATGTTTTACTTCTCCAATTGTTATAAACTCCCAAATATATTGTATTTGCTTTAAATATTCGATTATTTTTAAGGATTATTAAAAATGACTTCAATTGCATTTACCCATGTATTTATCATTTCCAGCACTCTTCATTTCTTTGTGTGGATCCAGATTTCCACCTGGTATCATTTCCCGTTAGCCTGAAGGACTTCCTTTAACATTTCTTATATTGCAGGTCTGCTGGTGATAAACTCTTTGATGTTTTTAATGCATAAGATAGTCATTATTTTATCTTTATTTGAAAGATATTTTTTCTGGATGTAGAATTCTAATTTGACAGTTTTTCTTTCAACACTTAAACATACTGCTCCATTGGCTTGCATTATTTCCAAAGAGAAATCTGAGGTCATTCTTTCTTTGTTCCTCTGTATGGAATGTATCTTTTCCCTCTGGTGGCTTTTAAGATTATCTCTTTATCATTGGTTTTAAATAATTTCATTATGATGAGCTTTAGTGTAGTTTTGAAATTTCTTGCGCTTGGAGTTCATTGAGGATCCTGGTTCTGCTGGTGTGAAGTTTTCATCAAATTTGTAAAAATTAGGCCATTATTTCTTCAAATATTTCTTTCTGTTTTCTTCTTTCTCCTTTCCTTTGGAGACTCCAATTACATGTACATTTGACTGCTTGAAGTTATTCCATAGCTAACTGATCTTTTTAATAGATTTTATTTTTTAGAGCAGTTTTACATTTATGGCAAAATTGAATGGAATGTAAAGAGAGCTTTTGTGTACTCCTTGTCCACACGCACACACAATTTCCCCCCACCTTTGACATTCCCCTGGAGAGTGGTCCATTTATTACAATTGATGAACCTACACTGACACGTCATTATCACCCAAAGTCCACAGTTTACATTAGAGTGCGCTGCTGGTTTTGTACATTCTATTTAGACATTAGGCTAAACGTATGACATGCATCCACCATTATAGTATCATACAGCACAGTTTCACTGCCCTAAAAATCCTCTGTGCTCCGCTTATCCATCTCTCCCTCCCCCCAACTCCTGGTGACCACTGATCTTTCACTGCCTCCATAGTTTTGCCTTTTCTAGAATGTCATATAGTTAGAACCATACAGTATGTAGCCTTCTCAGATTGGCTTCTTTCAGCTAGAAATATGCATTAACATTTCTTCCATGTCTATTCATGGTTCAGTAGCTCATTTCTTCTTAGTGCTGAATAATATTCCATTGTCTGGATGTATCACAATTTATTTATCTATTATCCATTTGTCTTCTCTACTGAAGGACGTTTTGGTTGCTTCCAAGTTTAGGCCATTATGAATAAGGTGGGGTTTTTTTTGGTCGGGAAGTTTGGCCCTGAGCTAACATCGGTTCCCAATCTTCCTCTTTTTGCTTGAGGAAGATTTACCCTGAGCTAACACCTGTGTCAATATTCCTCTATTTTTTATATGTGGGATGCCACCACAGCATGGCTTGATGAGTGGTGTATAGGTCTGTGCCTGGGATCTGAATCCACAAACCCTGGGCTGCCAAAGTGGAGTGCACCATGAACTTAACCACTATGCCACCGTGCCGGGCCCTGAATAAAGTTGTTTTAAACATTCATGTGTAGATTTTTGTGTAACATAAGTTTTCAACTCTTTTGGGTAAATACCCAGGATCACAATTGCTGAATCACATTGTAAGAGTATGTTTAGCATTGTAAGAAACTTCCAGACTGCCTTCCAAACTGGCTGTGCCATTTTCATTCTCACCAGCAATGAATGAGCATTCCTGTTGCTTCACATCCTCACCCGCATTTGCTGGTGTCAGTGTTCTGGATTTTGACCACTCAAATAGGTGTATAGTGGTATCTCATTGTTTTAATTTTTCATTTCCCTGATGACATATGATGCAGAGCATTTTTCATATACTTACTTGCCATCTATATATCTTCTATGGTGAGGTGTGTTTTTTTTTTCTCCCCATTCTTTTTTCTCTGCGTGTTTTATTTTGGATAGTTTTTATGTCCTCAATTTCACTCATTAATCTTTTCCTCTGCAGTGTCTCAACTGCTATTATTTCCATGCAGTGCAGTGCATAATTTTTTTTACCTCAGTCATTTCTACAAGTTCATTTTTGATATTCTTTTGTATCTTTTATGTTTCTACTTCACATGCTCAGTCTTCTTCTAGCTTCTTGAATATATGCAATGTGGTCATAATGGATGTCTTAATATCTTTGTCTAAGAATTCTATCATCTGTGACATTTCTGGGTCTGTTTCTATTTATTAATGTTTCTCTCATCATGAGTCATATTTCCTGCTGCTTCTCATTGCTGGTGACTTTTAACTGGATGTCAGTCTTTGTGAATTTTTCCTGTGGGGTGCTGAATATTTTTGTATTCCTATAAATATTCTTTAGCTTTGTTCTGGGATTCAGTTAAGTTAGTTGAAAATGATTTAATCCTTCCAAAGCTTGCTTTTAAGTGTTGTTATATGGGATCAGAGTGGCCTTTATTCTAGAGCTAATTTTTCCTCATTACTTAAGCAATTCCCTTTGAGTACTCTACCCAATGCCCTGTGATACAAGTCTTTTTCACTCTGGCTGAAGTGAGCACAAACTATTCTCAGCCCTGGGTAAACTGGGATTGTTACCTCCAATCCTTTCTGGGGGTTCTTTCCTTGACCGTGGGTAGTTTCTTCAACTGCATGTGCTGATCAGTACTCAGCTGTAGGTTTAGGGTGAGGAAACCCTCTACAGCCCCTCAGAGCTTGCTCTCTCTCAATGAAGTTCTCCATACAGTGCTCTGCCTTGAATTCTAGCTGTGCAGCTTCCCTGCAGTCTCAACGTAGTCTCCTCAAATCAGGGAGACCATCAGGCTCTGCCTGGGTTCCCCCTCCCTGCACTGCAGCCTAGAAATGTCCCTTAGACAGTAACCTGGGGCAACCATAAGGCTCCCCTTGTTCATTTCCCCTTTTCCAGGGTTCACTGTTTTGTGCTGCTTGGTGTCCAATGTCTGAAAATCATTGTTTCATATATTTCATCTATTTTTTTGGTTGTTTCAAGTGGGAGGATATATCCAGCTCCCATTATTCTTTCTTAGCTGGACGTGGAAGTCCCAAATGTGTTTTTGTAAAATTATTTTCTGTTTTTCTATCTGTCAAGAGATTTATGGAATGAAAGTCAAGAATACTAATGAAAGTTTTTGGTGGGTCATGGCATTGGGGTAATATTTTATTTCCTTTTTTGTGCTTTTCTGTATTTCTTACATTTTTAATATTGACAATATATCACTTTTATTTTTAAAAATAACTCATGACTCATTTCTCCAATAGAGCATTTCCTATCCTATCCCAAATTAAAAAATACGTCATTAACATCTTTTTCTAGATTTCGAAAGCATAATGTAGAATTAACTAAAAAAATGAACAAAAAATATCTTTTTGTACGAAACTAAAATTGCTTGTTCTGTACTTTAAAACTATGTTATCTTACCTCAAATCCTGGCTATTTTAAGCCTGCTTAAAGACCTAAACATGTGTGGTAGCATACAATGGAATACTATCAGCAATAAAAAGGAATGACCCATCAATAGGCAGCAACATAGATGACTCTCAAAATAAGTAGGCCGAGTGAAAGAAACCAGACAGAAAAGAAGACAAATTATATAATTTCATATTTGTAAAATTCTAGAAAATGCAAACTAATCCACTGTGACAGAAAGCAGCTCAGTGGTTAGATGGGGATGACAGCACTGAAGGAGGGATGACCAAGGGGCTTGAGGAAACTTTTGGTGTGCTGAATATGGTTGTTATCTTGCTTATGGTGATGGTGCCCTGGGTGTATACTTGTGTTAAAATCTATGAAGTGCGCTTTAAATATGCGCAGTTTATTGTATGTTAATTATACCTCCATAAAGCTGATTTAAAAAATTCATTTTAAAATTGAAAACAAATGCCTGTGAAATGTCTCTCTTGTAAATTCATAGAGGAGAGGAAATTAGGATCTACTGAGCACCTCTCTGCTAGACAGTGCTACGTGCTTGTACTAGGTTTTGTCATCTAATGCTGACACCAGCCACGTGAGGCAGGCATTATTATTCCCACATTTTACAAATGAGGAAACCCAGGCTCAGCGAGATTAAGGGCTCCCAATGGGGACCTGAAATTTGAACTAGGTCTTATTTCAGAGTTTTGCCTTTTCAATATAGTGGTATAGGTCTCTCAGGGGGCATTTTTGTTTATTAGGAATCCTAAGAATTATTTATGCTGGTTAGTTTGTGACAATATTCTTGCTTATTATGGGTTTTTATGTTAGAATGATTTTTAGAATACTCAGGATTGAGATGGAATATTTAAATTTTTCATACTGCTTTTTCATTGTTTCTGTTTGTTACGATATGCATATTTACGTAAAATTTAAAATCTAGAATAGATACACTTTGAAGAATGGCAAGTAGGACCAGAAAAAATATATCATTTAGAGAATATAACATGTCCATCCTTGTTACCTTGTCCAGAATACTTTGATTAGCAACAATCTCCACGTAATTTGCTTTGCCGTAAAATAGAAATATATGATTTTCTCTCCAATTTTTTCTTTGTATTGTAAATATTCAACATAATAAAGAATAAGTGAAGTTGAATATTACTCCTCTCTGTATTAATACTTCCCAGCCTGTGTCCCATTCTTCTCTTCCACAGACTCTGCACTCTGCCCAGTCTGTTCTGCCACCCATTCCTGTCCATCTGTTCTGCCTTTGCCTCTGAACTAGTGCTTCTGTTACTCTCTCTTCCCAGAATGAAGTCCATCTTCAAAACTTCAACATTCTTTAAAGGTTTGCTTGACGCCTCCCTCAGTTCTGGTGTCTTTCCTGCTCATTCTGACCAGAAATGATCAACTCCCTCTTCCCAATTCCCAATATTCTTCCCAATATTTATTGTCTCCACCATTCACTTAACCTTTGGAGATCGCATACTACCTGATTAGTCTACATACGATTTCACCCTTTAATATTTTAAATTACCAGAGGGTAGGAGTCCTGTCATATACTTCTATGCCTCTCAGAGTGGCTAGTTCAGTGCCTTACTCTTAGTAAATGGTCATATTTGGTGAATAAATGGATAAGTAAATGATTTTCAAGTTACCAGAAGTGCCAAGAGAGAAAGTATAGAACTCACTATGGGAACACAGTCAGAGACTAGGGTGTGCTAACCCAGGCCTGGAGGGGGAAAGCCAAGCAAACAGAAATGCATACAGCACATCTGATGTTGTTGGATCCTCATGCTACCTGGTGGGAACGAGTGTTTTATTCCTTTGGGGTGTTAAAACGTATGCATAGTACTTAAGTACTAGAAGGTCAATGGTTACTGAAACAGACACCAATCAAACGGTGTGAAGTCTGGGATTTACTTCAAAATAAGCTGGTAAGGGGCTGGGAGACAATACTGATGAAACAAAACTGGTTTCTTGGTAATTATGGAAGCTATGGGATGGATATATGGTGTTTTGTTATACTAGTCTCTATAGTTTTCTCTACATTTGAACATTTCAATAATAATTTTTTAAAAGATTTATGGTTAAATCAATGGCATGTACAATGAAGCACAAAATATTCTTGCTTATACAGGTAGATTATTTTTATGTGTATGTCCGTCCACAACTTATTCGATCAAAGATAACAGAAAGTCCACATTTGGAAAGAACCTGTTTCCACGCTGCATTGCCCTTAAAGCCGTCACTGAAATACTGGAGCCCTGTGCTGGTCTTATGCTACTCTTGCATAGTGATACTACATATTTCTTTACTCACTTAAAAAATGTATTGAGTGCCTACTATGTGCCAAATACTACATTAGGTGCTATGCAAGACTCTCCCAGTCTGGCAGGGAAGTCCGATTCCAGGTAGTCATTAAAACGTTGGATCCTCCTCATCTCTGTAAAAGCACAACCTCAAGCTGAAAGTTGGGGATTATCCTTGATTCCTCTCTTTTTCCCTCATTCCATATATCCAGTGTATTACCATGTCCTGTCAACTCTACTTTCCCTAACATCCCCAATTACCCTCTTCTATCCCTATTTCTATCACCTTCTTTTCTCTTTTCTTTATTTCTACCAATCACCATGATCTCTTGCTTGGACTACAGCAGTCTCCTAATTGGGCTTCTTGCTTCCATTTTTGTATTCCTGTTGTTCACCCTCCAGGAATAATCTTAAAAAACACATACATCAGATGGTGCTCCTCCCCAGTGCCTGAAAGCCCCTAATAGGTTCCCACTGCATTCAGGATGGAACTTACAGGATCTGGCCTCTCTGATTTGAACTCAGACCACTTTTCTCTTCACTCTGCAGCAGATCACCTGGCCTACCTGAAGAAATGGCACATGCTACGCTACAGATGCTTTCCAGGTCGGTTGGAAAAAAATCTGCCGGTTGCTCTCTATATTACATATTATCTTTCCTAAGGAAATATAGAAGTGTATAATCTGGCACTGTCATAACCAGATTACTGTTAGCTGTTAGGTTACTGTGGTTGACATTAAGAAAAAAAATGAGAATAAAATATAACTATAAAATTCTCCTATGCTCCTAGCAAGAAATTATAAAGTATTTTCAGACTTACAGCCTCAATGTTACACTCAGGAAATGAATGTGTCTACTATTTATGCATATTTTATTACATCTCACTAAGCTTTAATGTATTTGCATGCTAACATCACATAAAAGTTTAAAGGCTGAATAGAAGATAAATGAAAATCTCTAAGTGAAAACAGTAACTATAAACAAAAGCCCAACAAACAAACACACTAACCAACCTAGAAAAGTAGCATAATATTATGTCATTAGCTGGTATTTCCAAAGTGTTTTCAAAGCAGAAAATGCAACATAAATGCAAAGTACTCTAGGAGCCAGAAAAAGCATCTGTGATCTCAAAAATATTTTAAAGTCCTAAATACAAATTTAAGATAATCCCAAAGGGAGACACATACTTGGCATCTCTTCTTGACCCCTGGTCTACATAATAGCAAAATAAAAATGAAAATTTTCCCAAGGGTAAAACTAGTGTGTGATTGGGTAGCAGATCTTTTTATTTTCCAAGAGGACACTGAACAGAAGGCAAGTCTCCTACTGAAAGCTCACCGTTTTGTAGACAACTGGAAGGACCCATATGGGGGTTGATGTTGAAGATGGGAGTCTCCTAAGCACAGGCAGCACAAGAACTCTCTTCTCAGGGCAAAATGAGGGCACTTATGAAATCCCTCTGAGGTTGGATGGCTTTGGGTTGCATTTTTAGGCAAGGGCATAGTAATAATAATGGGAACCATTTGGAAGTCAATAAGTAGGGTGGGAGAACTTACTATGCACCGGACACTTAGACAGACCCTTTACCTGTGGCATCTATTTTAATCTTCTCAACAACTCTGTTAGGTAGATGCTACAATCATCTCCACTTCATAGATGCCATATGTATGTGATACTATGGCTGAACTACATGACTTGTCCTCCTCAGTCTCTGGGACTGACTTAAGGGCATTGAACTACTGTTCAAGGGAATGGTCAATAACATCTTTACACTTCAGACTTTCCTCTGGAAAATTCCAATGTTCTCAGACTTTTGCTACTTAAGCAATATTAGAGCAAAGCAGGTAGCAAAGGTGTCAGAAATAAGAGAAGTTAAAAATGATGCATCATCTTTTTAGCGATTGCATTTGTTCAAAAGCACATAACCTGTTCTACATGAATGACTTCCAAAGAACCTATCATCACCCGCAACTCTTCCTTCCAGCTCTAATCCCACATCTCCAAATTCTGGAAAGACTCTCCGAAGTGATATTCTTCTGGACATCTAGATCAATGTTCTAAAATAGAATTCATAATTTCTCTTCCCATCCTACTTACCCTCTCTCATGCCTAATGTATATTAAAGACTCGTATCTCTCCAGGCTTTTGAACTCTTTTTTTTTTTTTTTTTTTTGAGAAACATCACTCCTGAGCTAACATCTGCTGCCAATCTTCCTCTTTTTGCTGAGGAAGGCTGGCCCTGAGCTAGCATCTGTGCCCATCTTCCTCTACTTTCTGTGTGGGACGCCTACCACAGCATGGCTTGCCAAGTGGTGCCATGTCTGCACCCGGGATCCGAACTGACGAACCCCGGGCCACAGAAGTGGAATGTGCAAAGTTAACCGCTGAGCCACCAGGCTGACCGCTCTATAGACATTTGAAACATTTTTATCTTTAGTTTTTGTCTCTTACTGTTTCCTTCGTCCAATTAATCCATTGACATTTCTCATAATACTTAGCAACCATCTGCTCTTGCCTCTCTGTATGAGTAATTCTCACCAGTGGAATGAGAGCAAAAGAGATATGATAACTTTCTGGCCAAGGCCTTTGCCACCCTTTCCTTTCTAATATTGAGTAAAGGTGAGCAACCTGCTAACCAAGAACATATGCCTCAAACTAATGCGTTGAGTCATTATTTATTTGGGGGGTCTATTTGTTACGACAGCCCAGCCTACCCTAATATACACACTTACCATGTGTTAGGGGTTGTGCTAAGCACTTTGTATGGATTACCTCATTTAGTCCTCAGAATAATACTATGAGGAATGTATTATTATCTATTCCTTTTTTACAGAAAGCAAAATTGAAGTTTATATAGTTCAAGAAACTTGTGCAATGTCACAAGTGAGTTTCAGAATCAGGATTCAACCCAGGATTGCCTGATTCCAATGCCCATTCCTTAACCAATAGGACATGACCCCTCTCATCTATAATAAATAAACTCTAGTAATTTTGAGAATCAAAGTTAGGGCGCCATGGTTTCTCTGTCTTTGGATCCTTTTGAGACATGTTAGAGAGATTTTGGCTTATTGAATCACTGAAAATCTAGTCAACATGGAATTCTCCTCACCCAGAGTATTGATAGGAAGAATTATAAAACCGAAATAACACATTTCATTCAACAAGTATTTAAGCAATAGTATTTACCAGGTACTTCTATAAATATTGGGCACATGATTGTGAAGTGGAAACACCTCAAAGGCAAAGAGATCATATTAAAGCAGAGGGGATAGGAAAATTTAATAAAGGTTCTATGAGATAGCAAAAGCAGACATTATGATCCCATTTTACATAAGAGGAAATTGAGACATTGGCTTCAGATTAGCCCACTCTTATACAATGAGCTAAGGACGGGGGCAGAAGTCAGATCCCTATCAGCTGACCACAAACATCCCAAAGAATCTATTCCAAGCAGGGTGAGAATGAGGGGAGATAATGTTCATAAGACACCAGTTATACTTTTTTAAAGAGTCACTGCTAGGGCGATCTTAAAATATGTGTAAGATTTTTAGCCAAGTCCTTCTGTTTTTTCATAGGAAAAGACAAAAAGTATGAAATTGCCCTCACCGTGTAGTCACACAGAAACAGGCAGAGAACTGCTTGCGGAGATGTGCCACAAACATCTTTCTGCATGATGTAAAAACAGAAACCAGCCATGTAGGGCAGCGGCACCCGATTCCTGTGAATGCCTTATAGCGATGGCTGACTCACAATATTTCATCCTTAGTTTCTAAGCACACAGATCAATTTAAATAAACTCCCAATTCTTTTTTATTTGCTGGGTTCATAATGCAAGTTGTACTTCTAGAATGGGAAGGAATACCTAATACTCCCTCAGAGGCTTCTTTCCATTCTAAAATATAACACGCGCATGGATGTGTTTCAGAAGTAATTGATTACCAGAGTGGATACTTCACCACTCAGTCACACTAGCTCCCTGCTTTTTTGTGGCTTCTTGGGGAAAAAGCCACATGACCATCTGATTTTATGCCCATCTGCAATGCAGACATACATATTTTCATTTTTTAAAGCAAAACAAAATGACCTTCCTGAGAAATGTTCAAGGATCCTTTTGAAATGGACACAAAGCTTTGCAGCATTAATAAGCCAAGCAGCCATAGAGACACTTCTAACATAAATTGACTATTTTCTACATAGCTGAAATAGAAAATGAAGTTAGCAATACAGAAAGAATATTCCTTCACTATAGATGCTTTATATAAGGCTAATTATTCAGAGAAAGATACAATATCATGTCTATGGATTCATTTCTAAAATAAAAGCCTGGCAAATGAAATTACACAGCATACTCACCTTTCATCAAATTATAAAACAGATGGGGCTTTCTTTTTATCCGTAACCTCCTGAAGAGTATGGATTTAGCTTTTTTTTGCCTACATTTTATAACAAGACTTTTTTATTTAGAACTTTGCCAGCAGCTAGTAATTATTTTTCTAAAATTCAATTATAAAAAAGAAAACCACATGCCAGTATTTCTCAACCTTGACACTACTGACATTTGGAGCTGGAAAATTCTTTGTCATAGTGGTAGTGGTGGGGTAAGGAAATGTCTTGAGCATTGTAGGATGCGTAGCAGCATCCCTGGTCTCTACCAAGTAGATGCCAGTAGTACCCTCCTCCAAGTTGTGACTTGTCACAACCCAAAATGTGTCCAGACATTGCTAATTGTCATCTAGTGGGGGTGGAGGGTGGGGAGCAAAATTGCCTGGTTGAGAACCACTGACGTTTACTAATGCTGCTATATAACTCAATGCAGTTGCATTGCCCAATACTGAAAACCAAGACAAGCAACAATCCATCATGCAGCAAAAATGCACCCAAGAAACACCGTCAGCTACTCAGCTCTCTAGCCTATTTAGGATGGTGTAGAATCACATCTATGCAAAGATGGGATCTGGTGCTCTTTAGGTGAGAAGTCTAACATTGAAGAGAATATGTGTAAACAAATTATTATTCATCCTGTGGTTTCTCCACAGTCCTGGGGTCCAGTTTAGTCCTGGCCAAGTCCAAAAGGAACGTGAAGTTGTCTAGAGTTTGGAATATCATTGGCTCCTTTCTGATTCAAAGATATCTAGAGAGACCCAGCTACCCCAAACTCAGGCAGCTCAGGTATTCCCTGAAAGGGTCTGACATGGCCTCAGGGACTCTACCCTTGGTTGACTTCTCCATAAACATACAATAAATGAAACTATAAGTTTTGAAAAAAAATTAGGCCTAAAATATTTAAGATTCAGAGGCATCCTTGGACTTGCTGGTTGGCTTGATGATTCATCCTTAATCAAGTGAATACCATGTGATAGACACAGGGGATGCAAAACTGAGTATCATCCTGCCTCAGGGAGAAGTCTGGTATCTGGAATGGAAGAGGCACTATCATTTATTAAGTTCCTACAATGGACCCCCACGTAATAGAAAGTACAGAATAGGTAGTATCATCTACATTTTTAAAATAAGGAACCAATACTCAGAGCTTTTACACTGTTCAATTTTACAGAGTTAATAAGTGTCAGAGCTCACATTTGAAGCCATATCTGTCTGACTCCAAAATACATATTTTACATACTTGTAAGCTACAATTACAATAGCTTGTATTCCACACCAATGAATGTATGATTAAGTTTCAGCAATAATATTTAGAGAGGAGGTTAAATCTACATTGAAGGGTAAGAGGTAGCTTCACAGAGGAGTGAGTATTTATACCAAATACTTGAGGATAAATAAAAGTTATCACTTTTTCATCTCGCATTGACTCATTCAAATGGTCAACAATCAAAAGATATTGAAAGCCAACCATATATAAAGGCACTGTGCTGAGAGTTATGGGGTTTAGGCAGTGCTTCTTGAAGTGTGGTCACTGGACCAGCAGCATCACATCACTGGGAACTTTTTGGAAATGGAAATTCTCAGGCCCCATCCTAGACATCCTGAATCAAAAGCTCTGGAGATGGAGCTCAGGAATTTGCATTTTAATAAGCCCTTCAGGTGATTATGATGAATACTAAAGTTTGAGAAGCATAGGTCAATTCATTATACAAGAATGTACTACCTAAAAGGTAAATAAAATTGAAATTAATGGTATAAAGCAAAGCTTTCTAAGACATGTGCCATGAATGGGTTACAGGTGTGCCAAGATCTTGATCCCCTCAACCTCTGTGACCACCTAGTGGGTTTTGGGTAGCCAAAATCCCAGTTCATTCCTTCCAACTATGAGAAGCCTCATTAATATGTTCCAAAATGCTGAAACAATACCTATTTTCCCTAAGTGCCACAGTGTGAAAATGTCTGGGAAGCTCTGGTATAAGTAAGTGCTGTCAAATTTTGAAAAAGATAGAAAACACTTTGTACGGGTCTAGTAGACAACCATTCGTTGAAGAGACGGAGTGTGAAAGGGCCTTAAACCTGTCACGTTTTCCTCATAGTGACCAATGACATTTCTTTTCCCTCTTTAATCCCACTACATCTATTTGGGGATGGGACCTGCCTTCAATTAATGAAAAAAAATGAGTCTTTCCTGCATGAAGTAGAAAAGATTTTTAGGGATTGGAAAGAATAGACACAAAAAAAACCCTATTTCAAGTGGATTGCAGCTATAAACGTGAAAAGTAAAATAATAAAGATTTTAGAGGGAAAATATAGAAGAACATCTTCAGGTCCTTGAAGAAATCAAAGCTTTCTTAAACAAGACACAAAAGGCATTCACCATAAAAGAAAAAAATTGATAAATTGGACTGTATTAAAATCATAACCCCTGTTCATCAAAAGACATCTAGAATGAAAATTCAGTCCATAGGATGGGAGAAGATACACACACACTATTTATAAGTATATACATAAATATTCACATATATCTTACACATCACAAGGAAAATATACACCCAATAGAAAAATGGACAAAATCCTTGAAGAGACATAAAGGAAGATGTCCAAATGGCCAATAAACATATGAAATTATGTTCAATATTGTTGGTCAGCGAGGAAATGGAAATTAAAACCACAAAGTGATACCATTACACATCCAACAGAATGACTAAAACTAGAAAACTGACAATAACATATTTTGATGAGGTGTGAGTGCAAACTGATATGACCACCAGCAGAAATTGTTTGGTGTTATCTACCAAAACTGAGTCTGTATACACTATGACTTAATAACTCTTACCCTAGATGGACCCAGAAATGCACACATATGTGCACCAAAGCTCCTGTTTAATAGCCCCAAATTAGAAACTACAAATACCCATCTACAGTAGAATGGATAAATAAATCATGGTATAGTCACACAACAGAATACTATACAGCACAGAGAATGAATGAGTTATGTCTCATACAATAATTTAGATGAATCTCATAAAAATAATGTTGGGTGAAAGAAGTTGACACAAAAGAATGCATACCGTATTTATTTAAAGAACAAAAACACAAAAAAACTAATCTAATAAAAAACTAATGTTATTAGAAGCTGGGGAATGTTAGTGACCAGAAGGACACATGGAGGGGAACTTCTGGGGGTCTGGTGATATTCTATTTCTTCATCTATTGCTGATTATATGGGTATATTGAATTATATCAAGGTGTGTAAAGGTATGTAAGCGTCAAGGTGGACACTTAGAAAATATATACTTTTATTGAAGTGCATGTGACATTTCTTCAAAAGTTAAAAAAAAAAAGTGGAGCAGGCAAATTCCTCCTCAAAAGTAATCAATCTAGACGCACAAGCTAGACATCTGTCCTCTTGCTGTACCTACCCCCACACTCACTCCGTCCCCATCCTCTGCTGAACAACAAATTCTTCCTTTACATTGTCAACGCCTTAGGTTCAGGTATTTATTACGTTATGGCTCAGTGGCTAGCTAGCACAGACCTGGAACAATAAATAATTGTTGAACAAGCGAATGAATGAGTGAACGAATGAATGACCATAAAAGCCTCATGTGTGGTTTCTTTTCCAATGAACTCTTCACAATGCAGCCAAAGTGATCCCTGGACAACACAAGTCTGATGATGATAGCTTGTTGCTGACAGCACTTCAGCATAAATTCAAGTTCTTTGGTAGCACCTGCCCCTCCCTCCATGACCTGTCTCCCGCTTCATCTCTAGGCCCACCTCTTGTCACTGTCACGTGCACACGCTAGCCTTCCTGAAGGAATAGCAGCTTCCAAGTTCTTTTAACTTCCAATGTTTGCCCCCACTGTTTCCTCTTTCTAGGACATCTTCGTCATCATGCTAACTTCTATTCATTCTTTGGATTTTACCTTGTTATTATCTAATTGGGAAACTTTCTTTGACTATCTCAGATTGAATGAAGGGCTCTGTGTTCCAGCACCAACGCGTACATACCTCTGTCAGAGCAAAACCAGCACTGCGCTGACTCCATTTGTTTACCTGTTAGTCTCTCTTAGTTCACAGATTGCTCCTTGAGGCTGAGGATCATACCTTATCTTTGAATCTCTACACTTAGTATAGTGCCTGATATACACAATATACATAGAGGCATGTTATTAAAAGATTGAATGGCATTCCAAATATCATCATACCAGCATGTAATAGCTTTTTTATTTGTATTTTGTAGGCTATAAAAAGAAAGCAGAAAAATTAGAGGGAAGTAATTTGATTCTAGACAACTGATGGTCTGGTAAGGCAAACTATGCCTTCCCTTTATTAACAACCTAAGTGATATGAAAATATTTATGGTCTACTACATTTTAGACGCTGACATTATCACTTAATCTTCACAATGACCCTATGTAGAAGGTATATTATTGTCTCCATATATCATATATGATGCAACTGAGGCTCAGATGCGTTTAGTCTACTTTTAGAAACTCTTTGTATATTTGAATAGTAACCCTTTGGATGGGATACACTGCAAATTTTTTTTCCCCAATTTGTCATGTGACTTTTTATTTTATTTCATTTTTTAAAGTAGTTGATGGTAGAAATCAAATAGTTATGGTATTTTGACCCCACTGGACACATTGAAAAGGGTGATGTTTGGACTTCCACCTTTCAGACAACAAAGTCAGATAATCTTTCCTGATATCTGCACAGGCTGTTTTGTAGGTGTCAGACTACTGAAATTACTGACAAGGCCCTACAACCTTCAAACATTTTTCCTTAGGTCACTCCTCAAGGACCTCCTAAAAGAATTTTGAAAAATGTATACCTTTATAAGTTGATATCTAAAATTTTTCAATATACGTTTCAATAGCAGTGAAGGATATAAATCCTGGTATATTGTAAATATTATATTTTATAATAAAACTATGACATCACCCTTTTCAATGTGTCCAGTGGGGTCAAAATACCATAACTATTTGATTTCTACCATCAACTACTTTAAAAAATGAAATAAAATAAAAAGTCACATGACAAATTGGGGAAAAAAATTTGCAGTGTATCCCATCCAAAGGGTTACTATTCAAATATACAAAGAGTTTCTAAAAGTAGAGAAAAAACCCCAACAATGCTATAGAAAAACCGGCTACAGAAATGAACACGTGATTTACAGAAAAGTGGCTCGCAATGCTTTTACCTATATGAAAAGTTGATCAGCCTTGCTCATAATAAGATAAGTGCACATTAAAAGTACCCTGAGATACCATTTCTCTCCTATTAGATTAGTACATCTCCAAAACCTTAAGAGAGTTCTCTGTTGGCAGGAGGAAGAAGGCACTGCCGACGCCACTTGGGGGGAATGCAAACATGGCAGAACCCTTCTGAGGGGAAGCTGGCAATATATGGCAAAGCTACCAATGAATTTATTCTTAGATCCAGAAATGCCATGTATTCCACTTATCCCAAAGCTATTCAGGCAAAAAAGCAAAAAAGGAGGGGTGCATTTCCCAGGCTTCGGCACCAAAAAAAAAAAAAAAGATGAATGCATATTGCATTACAGCATTATTTGTAAAAGGTAAACACTAAAAACACTCAAAAGTACATCAGGAAGAGATTGGTGAACAAAGTATGGTATCCATGCAGTGGAGTGCTATCGCATTGAAACAAGAAATAAAGAATATCTCTGTGTACCACTATGGAGCCAACTCCAGGATATATTGTTAAATGAAAAAAGCAAGAAGGGAAAAAGGAGTGTGTAATGTGCTGTAGTTCAAGAAAGGAGCAATACACATACATATGTGCACTACATGTGTGTGTATATATTTATCACACATACGTATGTGCATATATTATAGATATAATTTTAAACCATCAATGTAAGGCTAAGCTAGAATTTGTTTTAAATGGTTATCTAATGAAGGAGGAAGGAAATAGGGTGGAAGAAATAAGGACAGGAGCTATGACTCCCTTGTATTACATATTTCAGTTTAGAAACATTAATACATATACAGAATTATACACTATTAAACTTTAAGAAAAGAAATCCATTAAAAAAATAAAATAAATGAAGCTAAATGTGTATCTAGTTGGTAATATATAGAGAGGAACTACTTGGAGTGACTTGCAAAAATGAATATTAGTTGTACTCCTGTTGGTAGTGATAGTATTGGTATTCTCATTCTGAAACTCTTATGCCTATGTTTTGGAATAAAACACTTGACTAATTCTATGATATTCTATCTTTCCCAATGTTTTTGAGAACCAAGATTCTTGCTGTGGGAAAGGAGGACACTGATATAAGATCAAAGCAGAAGTACAAACACTGCAGTACTGAATTTAACTTGAAATCATGAATATGAACTCATGATAATTTTCATTTTAAAAATACATTTATACACACATATACATTTCCTTTATCTACCCGCTGAAAAGGCTTAGAAACAATGACTAGCCTAGTAGCAGTGAGAACCCTAATTGTGATTTCCAAGTTTTGTGTTGACTAGATGGAAAGAGAGTTCCTTGGGGAAATGGCTGATTTCAGGTCTGGAGTGGAAAATGTGTATGATGAACTTGAAGGGTCTTGTCATACATGGAAGCAAGGAAACTACCAAAAATTAATAAGGTTACGTCAAAGGAATCAGGATCCAACTTCAAGAGGCTCCCACTGTCCAAAGATAGAAAAAAGCGAGAGAAAAAAACATATTAACAGCAATGGATTAAAGCATATCAAATATGTTTAGATCCGTGAGTTGTGAATGACACTGAAAACAATAACAACTAGTAGTTCATCACTGGAGGATGCTGGTAGACAAATTCATTATTTTGAAAAGCAGTAAATAAAAGAAAGAATCAAGCACTAATCCTGCCTTTCCTGTATGAATTATACCAAGACATAACTGAATAATAGATGAGAGAAAGTTAATAAAAACAGAAGGATTAGAATATACTAATAATTAATTAGAATATGCTAATTATGTATATTAACATTTTTCAATCCCTAATGAAATAATGGATCTAGGCATTGATTAGCTTCTGCTGCTAACATCACAAAAAAAGAGAGATAAGTAGATATTAGGTGCCTCCTAATGGAAGAAGGCAATGCCATCTATGTGGCAGTCTTAACCAAATAAGATTGAACCACAATCTATTTACACTTCTAGAGCCAACTACCAATTTACAGGAAATAGAGAGGACAAAGAAGTATGTTAAATGCAATCATCAAAGTCCAGTCTGTATGAAACTCTATAGAACACAAAACCCAGTTTCTTCAACAAATACTTTTACAAGAAAAAATTTAAGCAAAAGGGGTGGGGGGAAAGATGGAACCTATATATTAAGAGACTTAAGAGTCATATCACCAATTCTAGTCTGGGACTTTATTTGATCTAAACAAAGAAAAATCTGAATTAGAAATATAAACACTGACTGGATATTTGATGATACTAAAAATTATTGATAATTTTAGTTGTGATAATGATATTTTGGTTATGTTTTTTAAAAGTCCTCATTTTTAGATATATGTACTAAAATATTTACTGATGAATTGACACAATGACTGGAATCTGCTTCAAAATAACATAGGTAGGGAGGATGTGGGTGGGAGCATAGATGAAACAAGATTGGATGGGTCAATAACTGTGGAAACCATGGAATGGGTACTTGAGGGCTCATTATTACTCTTCTTTCAAAATGCAAAGGTAAAAACATCCATCTGTTGGAAATATTATAGTGTTTCTTTCTCCCCTTGAAATCCATTTGACTTGCCCAGCCTAACTGTATCCTAATGTAAACAGAGATCAATAAAAGCATTTTATTAATCACCTATTCATATTTCTGCAACAAAAATAAGTATAAAAATGTAGATTTTTAATCTTTAAATTTTTCTTGTGGTTATATGGCTCTAAGTGCTAAAAATTTCCTCTAGGTTTTTAATAATTATTGATAATATATAGTTGATTAAAATTTAAAAATAAACATTATAAATGTTGATTAATAATTATCAAAGCTAAAAGTAAATTTTTATTTAAATGCATCTTTTAATTTGATGAGTGAGGAAAGTTTATGGAGTCTTGGTTAAGAAAGACTTCACATTTTTAACTGTCTCTTTGTTTGGTGCACCAGACAAATACATAAAATGGAGTAGAACCCAGTTCGAAGTTTGAAGTCTTGCCATAATTCAGCAAAGAAAGAGTTCAGACAAAAATTCTCAGACTAGTTTGTATTTCTAAAATGTCTTTTTTCTTTTTTGGATTAAGCAGATGAGAAGGAAGTAGAAAAGTAGAAAATCATATGGATGGGAAGAGAATGATAAACCTAAAGCTGAGCAAAGGGTGTACGTTGATTTGGGGACACCTTTGACCGCCATCCTGATTAGGGTCTGGATTTGGATTAGACAAAACTTCAAGATGCATTTCCTTTAGCACTGTCCCAAGGGCTACCTCCTCCCTGGCAGGAAAGACAGGATGCTGAAGGGAGTCAAGGTTCTAAAGTCCTTGGGAGTTACTTGGAGGGTTCACTGATGACCCAGAATCAACCAGAACTATCTAGAGAATCTTTAATAGTAATAAAATTTTGGAATGAATCTTAACATACATGAAAATCTAGAACAGCTATAGATCTCCTAAAACTGTCTGGTCCAGGCTAGGTAGCCTCAGAAGCCAATTAAAATAAAAATATAACAGATATATTAAGTGCCAGGGCCAAATAAATAAGTGAGCAATCAGAAAAGAAAAAAAAAAGGGAGGAAGAAAATTAGAGCTTGAAAACAACTGGTAAAAAATTTTGACCATATCTCAGGATGTTTAAAAATTGCTACAAATTATGGCTAAACATAAAGTATATGTTTTTCCGTAGGAAAATGGAATGAGACATTTACCTAAATAAAGGTCATTCTTAGTGTTTTAGAGCTATATAGAGTATAAAAATTACTATTGAAAAAAACATTCTAATATTGCAAGTTCAATATTTCACATAAAATTAGGGATGCAGTCATTTTCAACTGTGGAGTGAGACTTGGGAAAGAAAAAATCAAGAAATAAAGCTAATGCGGCTTCCTAAGATGATAAAGATCTAAATTATGCTCAATTTCAAAAAGTCTTAGATCATCTAAACCTCAAAAAATCAGTATAAGGGGACACTATCCTTCAATTCTGGCTTTCTCTTTTTACCATTCATAACCTTTAAGACCACCAGCTGCTATTTGAGACAAGTAGAAGAAGTAAACCACTGTGATAGAGAAAGTAGAACATCCCGGATTCACATACTGAACAACTGATCTCTGTTACTTGAAATCAATTATTATGGGAGGTTTGTAAATTAAACCTAAGAATATTTTCCCTCCTTCCTAGTTAGTAAATTGCAAATGTAATTAGTGGAAATGCATTCAGATTGCCTTAAATTAAATGAACGACAAAAATAAGCCAATGACTAATAATTTTATTGCTGCTTAGTTCTGAAACTTAAAAGGCAATTTTAATTACCAGAGTGAAATGGTCCATGATGTTATACAATGCTTTCAAGTGAGGCTCATTTAAAAAATAAAACATATTTGTTTTTAAAATATTTCTGACTTTCGAAAAATGCTCCAGGAAATTAGAAAATTATGTCATTATGTATAACATATCCATACTATCTAGTCCTAAAACTTAAAAAAAATGCTTTTTTGGTATAAATTCATTAGAAAAGAAATAGGAATTAACGTTTTGAAGGGAGAACAACATGGGTTATAAAGCAATTTCCAGCCCTGGAAAATTTCTTGTGCTGGATAAGGGCATTGCAGAAATGGCTGAGTCTCGCTAATTTCCTGAAAAAGAGCTCAGAAATTGGTCTTCCAAGGGCACAGATCCCCATTACTCACTTCAAATGAGATCAAATGAGGTAATGGATATGCAATCACTTTGAATTGTATGAATGTCTATACAAATATGAGGTACTATCCTTATTACAAATAGTTGAATTATCATAAAGCTTTCCATTTCAAATTACTGCAAAGGCAAAGAAGGCCCTTGCAGAGAGGTGAGAAGGAAACAAGGGTTCAAGTAGCTAAAATAGCATGAATTAATTATCAGGTATATTTTGGTGAATTGGCAATATTAAAATGTAGAATGAAGAAAGTGAGCAGGTTAGGGGGCTGAAGATGAAAACCACGGTGGACCTTTGACTGCACTACTTATAAATCCTGATCAAAGTCTTCCTCAATGATTTCATCCACATTTTAAGATCAATCCTGACCTAGTGCAGCCCTTGGGAAAAGAGAAGACTGTAGTGCTTTCTTGGCATTTGGACTCAGAGACTCCTAAAGTGACCTCAAGGGCCACTAATAGAAGGTGAATGGGCTTTGCTGTATAAATACGGTTGCCAGGCAACAAATGTAAAAGGGTTAAGGTGGGACCCAGAAGACCAGTAGATGCTTAGTTGGGAGCTTCGAATTCTTTCTTTTCTACATAATAATACTCTTTCCATTTTTCCTTGTCAACATTTGTTTCCAGGTGTGCGATTTGCATGGCTTATATCTTCCGCAATTCAGTTTATTGACACATTTCTTCACCTCATCACAGGCCACTCCTCTCCCCTACAAACTCTTCCTCCGAAACACATATTCTTGCATTTTAATACTGCCTGCCTCTTGTCTGCCTGAAAGCAAAGGAACACATTCAGACCAGTACCTCCACAGTGACCATTCTGACTGAAATATGATAAGTAATACATTTTTGACCTTGGAAAGATTCCCTCCGTATAAGTAGTGCTGCCTGCTATATGGCACCATTGAAAACCTGCCTTTTTCTGTAGAACTAGTTATTCAAACTGAAGCATTTTTGTAAATTTACCACTAGCTTGGAGTAACAATTTATTATAAAAACAATGACCTTTTAAAATGTATAGTATCAGTCTCTGTCATATTGTTTTATCATTCACAAGCTCTGTGACCTTGGGCAACTTAGCCTCCCTAAAGATGGTTTTCTCATCTGTAAAATGTAGACATTACTTGTCCCTGCTTTGTAGATTTGTGGTGGGGATTAAATGAGACAATCCATGGAAAGCTCTGAGCACTATCCTAGCACAAAGTAAAGGACATTTTAACAGTTGCCGTTGCTGCTGTTTCTGTAGTAGTAGTTATTGTTGATTTTTTTTATTATTACAATTATATGTATAATAGATAAGCTTTTTCAATGTCCCTGGACTCTAGGTAGTCCAATATCCACAATTATCATTTCATATATATATATATAAGGAAAATAATTCAAATGTTAAAAATCTATAAAGTTTCTTTGGCTACATGCTTTATGAACGAAGGGAGAGAAAAACATATTTTAAATTGTCCATTAAAAGGTAAGAAATGAGTCAAGTTTCAGAACATTGACATAGAGTAAATGCTCTAAAAATGGGGAGAGAAAGTCCCAGAACCCGGGGGTGGAGGAGTGAGCATCTTGTGAGAGGTTTCATGAGATGCTAGTGTACTCACATCACTATATTCTTAATTTGGGCAGCTTCATAAATCTTCCCTGATCAAAACTATTAACCTTGGTCTGTTGTCCTTACTGTCTTTAATATACAAGGTCTTCCTTTCAATTCATTGCTTGCTTTGCCCCTTCACAGCCACTTTCCTCGACTTTACTTTCTCCTTTAGTTATCCTCCACAAACTTCTCAAAGCTGATACTTACTACAGTGTGTTATTCATTTGACACTCACTCCTTCACCCTCTGTAATCTGGCTTCTGGTCCCCTTACTCTACTGAAAGTATTCTCTCCATCACCGCTGTCTCAGCCATGTCCTCTTATTTGCCAAATCCAAAGGTCTCTTCTCGTTTCTAGGCACCCATGACTGCTTCAAAATGTCTACCCTCTCTTTCCCCTTAGTTATACCTTCTTCCTTGTCTTCGATGATACTGCCCTCTCCTGTTCTTCTACTGTCTCTCCCCTACCTTCTCTTCCTTTGCCCACCTCTTAAATGTAGACGTGCCCTGAGGTACCATCCTTAATCCTCCTCCTTCTCATTACTCCCTCCTATAACTATAGTAATCTCTTTTTAAAGATCCTAATTGCCAACTCTATCTCCATCAGCACGATTTCGGAGCTGCTCCTTGGAGGTCTACTGCCACCTTAGAGGTCCACTGTGCTTCAGCCTTGATTAACGGCACCTCCATTAACCCTCGCCTTCCAGTGTAGAAATCTCAATATTATCTTTGATTTGTACCTATGTCTCAATCCCACATAAATTCAGCCACCAAACCTGATTATTTCTATGCCTGCAATGTCTCATTTCCAATGTCTGGTTCTTTCCTCCTCAAAAACCTTCAAAGGATCCCAATGGCCCCTAGAGAATGGAATCAAAATTCTTTAGAAAAATTAAAAGATTTAATTAAAAAATTAAAAGATTTGGCAGTAATCTTTCTCTTGGACTTCAATCTCCACTATCTTTGCTTTTTCTACAGCCAGCCATTTCCTGATAACATCAAACACCTTCAAGCTCTTGAATCTTTGCTCGTGACGTTGCCTCAACCTGGAATATTTTTTTTCCATCTACTGGAATCTCCCCTATCTTTTAAGTTCAATACTGTGTTGTCTATGTAGCCTTCTTGACACTGGCTCACGGAATTAATAATTCTTTATGTTATGATCATATATTTTCTGTTAACACTTATTTAAAGCCTTTACATCATGCTTCCTTAAAATATTCTCCACCTGAATTTCAGACTTATATTTAATTGCTCAATAATCATCTCACTGGTTTAACCCTCGAGTTGTTCAATTTTATTACATCTCAAATTGAATGCATCCTTTCTGACTGGACTTGGTCTTTCTATTGTGCTCCCAGTCAGAGAGAATGCTGGTGTCATTCTTGATTATTCCATCTCCTTCTAATTTCTGACCTTGTCTAATTGATTCTAGTTTCTAAATATCTTTCATATATATTCATGGCTCTTTCCCTACTGTTAATAAACTAGTTCAGATTATCAAATTTTATTGTTAGTTTTCTTCCTCTGATCTATTATTATTCAATTGCTTAGAATTGCAATAAAAAAATCATCTCAAATTAGAAAAATAAACATCAAATTATATAACCCATGTGTAGTCAATTAACCTGTATAGTTTTCCATTTTCCCTTTAAACTTCCATAAGGCATCTCACTATTAAGCCTTTTGAAGATGTTATTGAAAGTTATCTCTTGTAAAACCAAACTAAAAATTAATTTGGTGGTTTAGTATTCAGGCATTTGTATACATATTTGTAATAAAAGCTAAAAAGATATTACATGATTGTTCATTTTCTTCCTCTGACCAATTTCTAATACATGATTTAGAGAAATTAAATGTTACATTTATGTGTTTCAACTTCAGTCAATTAAGAAAAAAAAGGATAAATGTAGACATTTGAAAACAATTTACCTATTAAAACTTTCCTTTATACTTTCTTTGTAAAGTGTTTAGAATTTAGTTGAAAGTACCAAGTAATTTACTTATTCAGCTTCTAGGCCAAAATAGAATGTACTAATTTTATTAATCTGATCAACGGTGACTTTGCATTTAAAAAGGTCAAGAAACAGCCAAGGGTCATGGGGCCAATCACTTCAACTTACTCTTCTTTTCTTCATCTCTGCCCTCTTTTAGTTTTCCTTATTTGCATAAGGATTCCCAGAGAATTACCAGACCAAAAATGTGACCTGTCGTATTCCTTCTTTTTGGGGGATAAAAATAATTTTCAAGATCATTCTAGAAATTGGAACATTGTTGAAAAGAAAAAAAATCAAATGGATTGATAACTTCATGCTTAAGGAGGAACTTTGTATGAAGCAAGGAATGGATGTGACATAAAATAACAATATTGCTCATTAAACATATTATTTTATTTTATTTTATTTTATTTTATTTTTTAAAGATTTTTTTTTTATTTTTTCCTTTTCCTCCCCAAAGCCCCCCGGTACATAGTTGTGTATTCTTCGTTGTGGGTTCCTCTAGTTGTGGCATGTGGGACGCTGCCTCAGCATGGTCTGACGAGCAGTGCCATGTCCGCGCCCAGGATTCGAACCGACGAAACACTGGGCCGCCTGCAGCGGAGCGCGCGAACGTAACCACTCGGCCACGGGGCCAGCCCCTAAACATATTATTTTAAACTTTAAAATAATTTTTAAATAATCATGAAAATAATTTTATCTGATATATAAATTATAATTTGGCTTTAATTATAATTGACTTTAATGACAATAGTTTGCAACCTGATTTTAAAAGTTTGTGATTTTTCATTTAAGGATTTCCACATGTTCATTTTGCTCTGGAGAAATCACTTTAAGTCATACATTGAAGAATACTAGTAGGTATTATCTATGCCGCATGGCCATGTGACATGCTTATGATGTACTGGAGAATTTGCCAGCAGCAGGTGGGCAGTCTGTTTGGAGTAAAAGATTAAAATGAAAGTTCTAAGCTGAGCCCAACTGGTGAAAGAGGAACAGACCTTGGAAAAGTGCCACATATGAACTGGAAAAACATTTCTCCATTGTATTTCTGGTGCCTGGCACCACCGTAGGCATTCAACAAATATTTTTAAATAAATGAATGAGAAAAAGCTGAATCAGCTTAGGAGACATTAATATGAAACTAGAAACATTAGTGATTTGATTGTCTAAGATCTGAGGAGTGCCAAATAATTTATTAGGAAAAATCCTAATAATTTATTAGGAGAGGAGACATTCTAATCTGGAGAAATTTTAAGGGTGGTTTGTTTTGTTTTGCCTTGCTTTTTTCACATCCCATGAAAGGATTTAGCAAAAGTTCCAAAGAGTGTGAAGTATATGGTGTATGAAATCACTGATCTGTGAGTTGTACTTCAATGCTAGAGTTTTACCTTGGAAACTTAAGAGAAGAATCTAGACTACACAAGGACATTAGCCCCACTCTGCAGGATACAATAAAGGATCACTGTTTAAAAGCAACTTCTCACAGAAAAATGGATTATAAGCTTTATTTGTACATTGCAACCCCAATACAGGCGGTCCCCAACTTAGGATGGTTTGACTTAGAATTTTTTTGACTTTACAATAGTGTGAAAGTGATACTCATTCAGTAGAAATCGTACTTTGAATTTTGAATTTTGATCTTTTCCCAGGCTTCTGTTATGCAGTACAATACTCTCTCATGATGCTAGGCAATGGCAGCGAGCTGCAGCTCCCAGTCAGCCATATGATCACGAGGGTCAACAACGGATAAACTTACAACCCTTCTGTACCCACACAACCATCCTGTTTCTTACTTCCAGTACAGAACTCAATAAATTACATGAGATGTTCAACACTTCGTTATAAAATAGACTTTGAAATAGATGATTTTGCCCAACTGTAGGCTGATGTAAGTGTTCTGAGCATGTTTAAGGTAGGCTAGGCTAAACTATGATGTTCGGTAGGTTAGGTGTATTAAATGCATTTTCAACTTACAATACGTCCAACTTACCATGGTTTATCAGGACGTAACCCAATAGTAAGTCAAGGAAGATCTGTATATAAATTAATAAATGGAAATTTGGAGCTCAACCCATTTTGTCTTTCCATTACACTCCACATAATGCAATGAGGAGCCCTAGAATTCTGAAGAATAAAGTTTGAAAACCATCGTGTTAGGAGATTTTTTGGAGGAACCTAAAAGCAAGAACTCTTTTGGGTGGGGAATGATGAGAGTTGGATGTTATAATATTATAGTTACCGTTTACCGAGTACTTACTACATCTAGGTACTCTAAAGAGTTTATCTTGTTGATGCTGAGTTCAGAATCGTTATGACTCTTTTCAATGAGAAAGCTGAGGCTCAGAGAGGTTAACTTGCTCAAGGTCACTCAAATGCTACATGCACCTGTGCACTTTGACTCTACAAACTGCTTCAATATGTCCCACCAAAGAAACAGGCATCTCTTACTGCATACATTTTCTGGGGTCTTCTTCCTCTGTTAAACAAGGTTTTGTGGTCATGACAGGGACATAGGTACTTACAAGCAGGTCATATCTCTCAGAGAGAATCAGCATTTAGTGTGTAGGTAGAGGTGGGATAACTAAAACTTTCACCATGATCACCTGAGTTTTGGGAGCCATAAGACCGTTGTTGCAAGCAAAACTTCCTTGTGGAACCAATTCTCAGACACGGACACAACCCCTTATGAGGAGAGCTGTTGTCTAGGGCCTGACCCACCACACTCAACACTCCTCCCAACCCTCACACAAAGTCCCAGAATGAACACAGAATTTATATCATATGATCGGTAAAGCTGATTATGCATTTGTCCAAACCCATAGAATGTACACCCCAAAGGGTGGGCTCCAATGTAAATGATGGTCTTAATTAGTAATAATGTGTCAATGTTGGTTCATCAATTGGAGCAAAGTGTACCACACTGAAGCAAGATGTTAATAATAGGGGAAACCGTGGATGGGAGTGGGGGAAGGGGAGTATGTGGGAACTCCTTGTACTTTCTGCTCAATTTTTCCGTAAATTTAAAATTGCTCTAAAAATTAAAGTTTATTAATTTTTTTAAAAGTTAGTTATTTCCTGTATGAACTGTATGAAATATTGCAAAGTGCATACTCAAATAAAAGAGAAAAAATTAAAGTCAAGAAAATCCAAATCTAGGATTTAGTCAGTCAGCCCTGGTGCTCTAGTGGTTAAGACTGGGTGTTCTTACCACTGCAGCCCTGGTCAGGGAACCACACCACCCATCTGTCGGTTGTTATACTGTGGTGGCTGTGTGTTGCTGTGATGCTGAAAGCTATGCCACTGGTATTTCAAATACCAGTAGGGTCACTCATCGTGGACACCTTTCAGCAGAGCTTCCAGACTAAGACAGACTAGGAGGAAGGACCTGGCCACTCACTCCTGAAAAAATTGGCCATGAAAACCCTATGTCTAGCAGACTGAGAGCATTATCAGACATAGCACTGGAAGATGAGAAGATGGCGTAAAAAGACCGGGCAGGCTTCCCCTCTGTAGTACACAGCATAGCTAAGAGTTGAAATTGACTCGTTGGCACTAACAACAACTGATTTACTCAGCCTCTAATGCTCCCTTAACTCTCTCAAACTGCAAACTTAGAGTTTCCATCCCATTCAGAGACACTGGCCAGTGGTTGGCTGCAATCAAGGTCAAAAGGTAGGGCTTAGTGCTATGAGAGAATTAGCAGATTGGTGTCACATGAATAGGGCCTCCCCCGTGAGACCCTGAATGATTTGGTGTAGGTTCCTCAGTGGACAGAGTGGTAAACCCAAAAAGACAGGACTACTTTGGGGATGCTGTATTCGTCAGGATGTCAGACTACCAGGGTTAGTTGCTCACCTCAAAGGTCCCTTTAAAACTTGGCAGAAAGAGCTACAGCTGGAACACCAGTCCTTAGAGTACAGCACAGCAGACACTTCCTTCCCATATTGATTCAAATGCCACTTTCTCAGTGTAGCTTTCATCAACCACCCAACCCAGAACTGCAAACTCTCCACTTGCTACCCCCTTTCTTGCCTTTTTTTTAATTGCTTTTTTCCCCCAGTGCAGTTGTCACCATTCAGCATGCTACGTATTTTACTTAACTTTGTTTATTGTTTTCTCACTCTACTAGTATAAGCACTAGGAGGGCAGAGATTTTGTTTTTACTGTTGTATCCCCAGCCCCTAGAACAGTATTAGTATGCCTCCCATACATATTTGTTGAATTGAATGAATGAACTAATATTTGGAAGAACAGGGTCTAATGGCAGCGTGGATGCTGGAATAGGAATGTGTGCCAGGAGCCCAGGTCATGGGGGACCGAGTGGTGACAGTCCTAATGGAGGCAAGTGTCAGAGCACGTGAAAAAGACTTATCAACACAACCGTTAGAGTTAAGGCCCCCTGCTCTACCTCCCCTGGCCTTTGCACTAGCTTTCACAGTTTATGTTTGACACATTCCATTTGGTCATTGTTTACTACCAGTGAGAAGAGCGTTGAAGATAGAACAGTGGCCAAGAGGAGTGGCTGATAGCGTTGTAAAGCCAGTAAAACTGGACAGAGGCTCGAACAAAATAGCTTTTTGATTGAAATGGAGGCCTTGGCTTTTTTTCCCCTGTAGTTGGCAAAATAAGGGTGACCAGTTGGCGACCTAGGACAACTGCCAAACAGAGAGCTTATGTGATACACTCACTCTACAGAGGTTACCATTTTAAGGTTTTCTCTGTTGCCACACCAAAAAAAAGACATAACTAGCCCAAACCACTTAAACACAGTAGGAAACATAAAAGCAAATGCACCCCGAGAGGGCAAGGACTCTACTTAGGGTTCCCACGACAAATCTTCCAAAATCAACAGTGCGGTTTAGCTGAATGTTATCAAAGCTCACTAGCCATACATTCCCATGATATGACTAAGTGACTCTCCATTTCCTGTCTACACTTCCTGTAGCTCTGGACCTCACCGTGTGCTTGACTTTCATGTGTAGCAATGCCAGATATTCCTAGCTCAGCTTGCGCAGACCATAAAAACTGATCAGAGAATGTACAACGTGTGAGGATAAAATCAGAAGTCAATTTATTTTCCAGTTTCATCCACTCAATTATAATTGTGCCTGCCGATTAAAAAAATACTCTGAATTTTATCATATCAGGTTTTCTTTGATATCACTTGAAACTTTCGAAAGAAGTACTTGTGTTTTACATTAGAGAATTGTTACAGAAATGGTAGCTTAAATAATATGAGCTCCTCTGTACATGGTACTATTTGAGAAGTCCTCTAAGATTAATGATAAATATTTACAAGGGCAGCATGACCTAAAGTTAAAGGATTGAAAAACTTGAACACTTTTTTCATGTGGATCACTTACCTTCTTATTAGTCTTGAGTAAAATATTTAAATATCTGTGTTTCAGTTTTCCATCTACTAAACAGGATAGAAATACTTGCTGTGTACATGTTACCTTTGAATAAAGTTGGTAGGAAGGGGGAGAAGGTTATGGATGGTTTCCAATTGTTTTGTATTATTCTCTGTTTTCTCCTATAATGGGTGATTTAAATCAATTTTCATTGTGGGCTAACTATCTTTCTATACTTAATATGTTTTATCAATATTTCAGACAAAGATAAATGTCTTTGAAGCAAGTTTTAACATAAGAAATTACAATAGCATAGTAAAACATAGCATTTTCATCTAAAATAGTGCTTCAGCATTATTTTTTCTAATATTCTAATGATTATTATTATTAAATTATTTAGAATAATTAGTTTGTAAAATATCCTCATGGTAGAAAATTCATTTTGCTCTCATTCTTAATATGCAAATCTCTCCCTAACACATTACCCTACTCGATTATGCAATTTCCCTTCTTCTTATACACATTAATATTATTATTCAAGTATTTATTCATGTCAGACACTTGTGTCATATTAATTCCTTTGTCTGAATCACCTGTATGCGTAGGCACATATAGTATGGTTTTAAGTGTTAAGCACCCAAATGGCTCCCATGTTTGTTAACTTTCTTTGTACAACATCTAGGACAGTGGTACACACAGAAAAGTGCTTTTAAATTTCATATTGCTGCTGTTACTGCTGCTAATATAGTTTCTACATATTTATTGCTGTTTTTAAATAAAGAAAAAACATGAACCATCTTGTCTCAATGTCAACTGACAAATTTCAAGCTCTATTATATCTGATTTTTTAAATTCTATATAGTCTCATTTTGGGATAAATTTTGGTTATGGGATAATCTACTCTGTTTTGTTGCTATTATCTTACAAGTATCATTTTTCTCAACTAAACCCGAGATATATAAGAAACAGATGTTTTCTAAGAGAAATCTGTTTGGGCTTTTTTTTTTTAACACCAGACTTCCTTTGTGGTTATTCTTTTATGACAAGAAAAATAGACCTTGGCTTTCCTTACAAATTTTGAGAAGAATAAAAAAAATGCCTAACAATTAGAATGACCTCAAATGAGTCCCATCATATTCTGAGACCGTTAAGTTTCCCAAATCCTTATTCTAATTGCTGTCCTGAAAAACAGATCTGGTGTGCTACTTCATGCTCAAAGGTATGTTGCTGATGTTATGTGCTGGACACCCAGGCGTAACCAAAAACATACAGTCTACTTCCTCTCCATGAAGACTAAATGTGCAGTTTGTTCTCTGAATAACGTCAGCTGTCTTGAGGACTGCCTACAAGACTATTCCCAGCCTGACATTTCATTTCCACTACCAGCCAACAGAGTTGAAGTTATTGTGTTGACGAGCAGCCCACCCAGCTGCAGTCTGAGCTTAGACTTCACTGTCTACTACCTTGGGTAACCTCCACCTTGATAAAGACATGAGAAAGGTTTTCCAAGATCATAAAATTCACCCCTCCTATTTATCTTTACAATGATCTATTTATTTATCTTGTCTCTTCAATATGAAAAGCTTTCAAGTTCATTTGGTGACCAAATTAGCTGATTTATTTCTTTTATGTGTTATCTGCTATAAAGGCCACCATCAATCTTTCCCCCTCTATTTACAGCTAATTACCATGGTTTCACATGCACCAAGTGACAAGTATGCTGGACACTGTTGTGTCTTCTCATAGGCCCATGAGTCTCACTCACTATCGAGACGACTGGGTTTGGTGAAGACGGATTTAAATGTGAGAGGGTTTCCTAGAGCGTATAATCCTTGAAACTCTGAAATGATAAATGATTTGGATAATATGTAGTTATTTTTGTGGTTCTAGTATGTTACTTTAGTACCATGGGAGTTGATAAACACAGATATATGAGGCTCTGTAATATGAAATGATGAGTCCTTTCAGCATGTGCATCAACAACAATCAACTTTTTACCAGCATAAGTCATCAAAACAGTGTCCAAAAAAAAGAGCTGTGGTATCAACAGACTGATTTCAGTCAAACCAACTGGAATGTCACTGATACTTCCAAGTATCTGAACTGAAGTTTTAAATGCATCTAGTTCTTTGCAAACAGAGAAAAACAACACATTTACTTTCAAACCTTAAGACAATACAAAATATATACAAGCACAGCAGGACAACTGATACGCTTCAATTGCAGAAATTTGGAATTCTCCTCTGCTAAGTTTGTACTCAGGAGTGAAGTGTTATCCCAATGTTGGCGAAAGGGTTATAGTAAAAATGATGCAGGTGGGAGTTAAATTGATTAAAATTCAAATTTCTCTAATTAGGGATTATTAGAGTCCCTTTATTTCAGAATATTTCTGTGTGTAATGAACTCAACATTTTAAATTATTTGCATTTTTGTTATAGTCAAGAGATAAGGTAATAGGACCTCTACTATTATAATGAGAAAAAGATATATTGGCTTTAGGTATCAAAGATAAGCAATAAGATTGAAAGAGTCTAGGGACCAGCCTGGTGGCATAGTGGTTAAGTTCAGTGCACTCCACTTCGGTGGCCTGGGTTCAGTTCTAGGAAGCAAACCTACATGGTTCTGTTAGTGGCCATGCTGTGTTGGTGCCACACATACTAAAAAATAGAGGAAGATTGGCACAAATGTTAGCTCAGGGTGAATCTTCCTCAGCAAAACAAAACAAAAAGGTTGAGTGAGTCTAAATGCTTTCTTTTAAAGAAATCCAAATAATACACATAAAATAGCAACTTCAAATAGCCTCCTTGCAAGATGGAAGACAATTCTTGTATTAAATAAAAAGACCTGAAAATTACAGAGAAAGATAATCAGGAGTCAAAAGTAAAGACCATATATAGCTGTGATCCGAAAGTTATAATATAAAATGATGAAGAAGACATTCATTGTGCCTCTTTCATATTTTCATATTGCATGTTTTCATATGCAATGCTGCAGAACTACTAATAGTCTCAAATTCTCCCTCCCTACCACAACTAGACTATTTTGCGTACATTGCCGTTCAAGTCCTAGCACATGAATGAGCCTCAGAAATTATTTAGTCCAATACTCTTATTTTTATGGATGACAGAAGCGAGGCTGAGAGAAGTTAAATGATTTGAATGAGTTTACAAATTTTTAAAGTGAAAGTAAGGAGGAGAGCCCAGGCTTCCTGAAACCTTGGGCAGCTGTCTTTCCACACCAAATTACCAGCCCTTTCTAATTCACATTTTTTAACGTTTAAAATTAATTATGGAATTTTTATAAGGGTCAAAATAAAGCTAAGAATTAAAAAAACCACCTGAGAAGGAAAATGAGATGGAGAATTTTCCATAGTTCTGTATAGTTATATATATATATATAAGTTTTTCTATGCTGCCTGGGGTCCAACCCATATCATTTAGCCTTTGTAATTATTAGCCTCAAGAACATCTGAACAGAATATTTTAGAGATGATCATGAAAAATTTTGCTTGCTGCTAAAGAAATTCAATTCTGGGTGCTCTTTGGCTCGTTATTTCTTCAGACACAATCTATCGAATGCTGGATGAAATTCTTTCTATCTCAAACATGATGAATTCTAACCTTTTGTTTATATATTTAGCAGTAAAAGGAACCAAGGGCTGCTAAGTATTAATACAACAGAACCAATTGCAGCAAGGATTCTATCATGAGGGCAGATTCTTAACATGAAGTGAAGCAGTGAGAGAGAAAATTCTAACCATAATTCTAGTTTCTAACTTCATGACATGCAGATACTGAATTTTCTTTCTGTTATTAAATTTGTAAGCTGAGGAGGAAAAACTTGTTTTAAGGATTATCAAATAATGCTTCAATACAAATGTTATAATTATAGGATGCTTGCTTTTTAAAGGAAAACAATATTAACCATTGGAAGAAATTTTATGATGTTAAAAAAAAAAACCTGAAAAAATAATGACAACAATTAAAAACCCCACCACATCACACTTCCCTCCTCTACCTGTCCTAATTCCCTTTTAAATTTTCCATATATTCTCCTAAAAAAA
This sequence comes from Equus caballus, assembly GCF_041296265.1. Taxonomy (NCBI): domain Eukaryota; kingdom Metazoa; phylum Chordata; class Mammalia; order Perissodactyla; family Equidae; genus Equus; species Equus caballus. The sequence goes on from NC_091700.1 coordinate 29,945,832, forward strand.
TAAATTCCAGGGGGCTGGCCCCATGGCCTAGTGTCTAAGATCATCACACTCCGCTTCAGCAGCCTGGGGTCGCAGGTTCAGATCCCAGATATGGACCCATACTACTCATCAGCCATGTTGTGGTGGTGATCCACATACAAATTAGAGGAAGACTGGCACAGATGTTACCTTAGGGCTAACTTTCCTTAGCAAAAAATTAAAATTAAAAAAATAAATAAATAAATTCCCTCAGGAGGATGGCAGCAAAGGTTGTTCTATCTGCGATATTGCTAGAAAGGTCCTATTTCTGTGACAAAGTCCTTCAGTTACGTCCCGCTTCTTCATCAGCCTCAAAGAAAGCCTGCTCCCCAAATATGGCTCATGGTAGCTGATGTGCTCAGTTAGAATGGAGCGGACGAAGATCAACACTCTCCTCTTAACTATGTGAATCTACAATCAATGCCTGTTGCTCTTGCAAGTATGGACTGGGAAAGTAAATGGATGGAAGGAAGGAAATGAAAACTGAGTGCCCTTTACATGGCAAGGAGAGCATTAAGTTTCACATTTAGGACACCATTATATCATTCATCCAAAATGTGCCCAATTTTCTATGAATGAAGAAAATGAGTCTTAGGGAGGTTAAAAATACAACATCAATTAGTTGGCAAATGGTATGGCTAAAATCCAAACTGAGATTTTTCTATTTCTAAAAAACAATTTAGTATTTAATTAAATAAGTAATTAAAAATTCATACAGGGTCTGGCCCTGTAGCCAAGTAGTTGGAGTTCTGCGCACTCTGCTTTGGCAGCTGGGGTTCACCAGTTTGGATCCTAGATGTGGACCTGCTCCATTCGTAAGCCATGTTGTGGAGGCATCCAAATACAAAAAATAGAGGAAGATTGGCACAGATGTTAGCTCAGAGCTAATCTTCCTCAAGCAAAAAAAGAGGAAGATTGGTAACAGATGTTAACTTTGGGTGAATCTTCCTTGCCAAAAAAAAAAAAAAAATCCTTACAAAATTGATTCACAAATGTTTGTAAAGAAAGACACAGTCATTTCACAAAAATGAAATTTCATATATAGTGGGACAACATTAATTTATAAACCAGAAAAATTGTGGTTTTGCATAAATATAAAAAATAATATTGAAACATTAATATTACCCCTTAAAATTGTTCGAAGCAACAAAACATTTTAAATGAAAGCAAAACAATTTTTAAGTTTGTCTGGTAAACATGTTTGCCACGGATCAGTATTTCCTGATTTAACTACTTCTATTAAACTGACTTCTTTCCCCCTCCCCAACTCTCAAAGGAAATTCAGCTCAGAACATTTCAATTCAAGTTTGACATGTATTGTCACAATGACAAAAATGACAGGTAAAAATCAGAGGACAAGCCAAAACAGCAGCTCATGCTCATGGGTCCTTTTTATGGTGGATCTCAATAAAATGTCTTTATTTCAATTCTCACAAGATTTATCAAAGTGTGGTCCACAGATCCCTGGGGGTCTCTGAGACCTTTCAGGAGGTTCGTGAGGTCAAAATTATTTTCTTTCTAATGCGATGATGTTAGTTGCCTTTTTCACTACGTTGATGTTTGTGCTGACGATGCACAACAGTGGTGAGTAAAACCGTTTGGTGGTGCCTTAGCACAAGTGGTCCCAGGCTGCACCCAGAGTCCCTGTAATCTTCAATGCCATGCATGAGCAGGGGAAATCAAAGTGCAAGCTTCCTGGGAGAATGTCCTTGATGAAGGAGTACAAATTATTTATTTTATTAAATCCCAACCCAGAGTAAACATCTTTTTAATATTCTATGTGACAATATAGGTCGTAAGCATGAAGCACTTTTAATGCATAGGAAAGAATGATGGCTGGAGTGAGGGAAAGCATGTGTGAGCGAGCTGTAAGCTGAACTAGACGCTTTTTCCATCGGGGACCATTATTCCTGAATGAACAATTGGCAGACTATACTTATTCAGACCTGGGTACTAGACAGACTTCTCAAAACTTAACAAAGTGAGACTGTCACTCAAAGGAAAAGTGACAATATATGCTGCCAAGGATAAAATTCAAGCTTTCAAGAGAAAATTAGAATTTTGGAAAATTTGTATTCATCCCTATGAGCTTGACAGTTTCCAAATAATTAAAAATTTTACTGAGTTTTCTGTGATGCAAATGAATGTGATTTTTTAATATTATACAATGAAATGTATCAACATTTGGAAGATCTGCGTAACCAACATTTTCCAAACAACCAAGGCATGATGTCACAGAGTCATGCATGGGTAAAAGATACATTCAAAGTGCAAATTTGACCAATGGATTTTAATGTAACAGAAGATGAAAAGCTCATTGATGTGGTTTCAGATTCTACATGTCAAGAAACTACCACTTGTTGGGTTTTGGTGTGGCATAAAAGAAGAAAATGCACAATTATTCAAAACGGCTATTAAAACACCCCTCCTTTTCCCAACTACATAACTGTATAAGGCTAGTTTTCTTCATATTCTACCAAAACAACAGAGCAATAAATTGAAGCAGAAGCAGATATAAAAATTCAATTGTCTTCTATTAAGTCAGATATTAAAGAGATTTGCAAAAATGTTGAAAAAAGTAGCAAAGCAACCAGTTTAAAATAAATGTAAAACTCTTCTCACTAAACTTGTATTTTGTTTTGGAAAATATTGTAATGTTTTATTAAACTATTCTCATTATGTTAATATGTAGTGGGTTTATTATTATTCTTTTTAAATAAATTTATGAAAAATAAATTAACTTTAAATCTGTGTTCTAATTTCTAAGATAGAAATGCTCTCATTTCTAATGTAGTAAATATCAGTAGCAATAACCCACAGAAATGAAAGCTCTTTGGAGCTCTTGACAATTTTTAAGAGTTAAAGGGGTCCTGAGCACAAAATACCACAGCCTGTTTTTGTACCACCCAGATACATTTACATGTTTCACATGGTTGGGAAAAAATGAGAAGAAGAATATTTCATCACACATGACACTTGTAAGAAATTCAACATTTCATGTCCATGTTATGAGTTGAATTGTGTGCCACGCAAATTCAAATATTGAAGTCCCAATGCCAAGTACTTCAAAATGTGACCTTTATCTGCAAAGGGTCATTGCAGATATAATTAGTTAATACTGGTTATGCTGGAGTAGAGCGGGCCCCCTAATCCAATGTGACCGGTGCCCTTATAAAAAGGGAAAATTTGGACAGAGACACGTACACAGGGAGAACATCATGTGAAGGTGAGGGCAGAGATCAGGGTGATGCTTCTACAAACTAAGGAATGCCAAAGATTGCCAGCAAACCACCAGAAGCTAGCAGCAAGGTATGGAACAGATTCCCCTCACAACTTTCAGAAGGAACCAACCCTGCCCACACCTTGGTGTCGGACTCCTAGACTATCTGTTAGACAATATATTTCTGTGGTTTAAGCCACCCATTCTCTGATACTTTGTTACAGCAGTCCTAGCAAACTAATACAACAGCCATTTATTTGGATATATTTACCTATTGTTGCTCTCATGCAGCAACAGCAGTGTTGAGTAGTTGTAACAAAGATCATATGGCCTCAAAGACTAAAATATTTACTATCTAGCCCTTTACACAAAAACTTTGCTGATTCCTGATTTATCTGATTTGTGAGCTAGGAGAAAGTGTCACCAGGCATAGGTAGTCCATTCTCCTTGTACTCTCCTTCAAGAACTGTCTGGTGTTCTTTCCTCAGCTCCTCTCTCTTCCACAGAGGAGGCTTGGCAATGTTGATCTGCCTGCCCAGGCTGATCTACCTAGTACCAGTGAGCAAGTTCTATTCAGGAGAAAAGGAAGGGGAAAATAGAAAGGCAATTTGGAGTCCGAGGCATGGCCTCCAATCTCGGTTGATCAGCAATAAAGCTTTTATTTTGATCTCTTTCTGACACCTGTATATATTTCTCAACTGGTTTCATATCTGGAGGAGAGAGTTACTTGATTCATTGGCCTCCATACACCTCAACTTTTCTTTCTCATAGCAAGAGTGTTGGAAATCTAATTTCCTTCTTGAAGTCTCTCCAAAAAGGAAGTGAGTGCTGATTTATTTTTTAACCTGGCCATATCCTCTTGAAATATGCAATTCTCATGACTCATTCCTAAACTCTAGACCACATAAAATCCCTTGAACTAATGCTCACACGAAGTTTAGCTGTTTTTTTCATGCTAAGACATTATGCATTTATACAAGTATCTGCATGTCCTTTTACAAGATAGATCTAAATTGCTATAACCTTCCTCAGATTATGAGCTCCTGAGTGGGATTTTGTTTAACTTGAGGTCTGGTTTGTTTAATACTAATGCAACGCTCTGCTAATTAATGTGGTTTCCCTCATTAATAAAGAAGCCCCACTAATCCGTTGCCAACAATTTTACTCACATAGGTTCATAAGGAAAAGAAGACGGAAAAGACAGTGATGATAAATAATAGCTATGTAGCTTGAAAAAATATTTTAAGCACCAATAAAAATATCTAGATATATAGCTGAGAAAGAAAAATCAGTCGCTAGTCTGTCACTCATAGCTTGTCATTTACTCAATTAACCCATTGATACAGGTGGAAAATGCCCATTACACACAAATTCTCTCTGACATCCTGTGGAGTGAGGGACATGAAAAATAGTAAGATAAAAGGAACAATTGGTAAAGGACCTTGACGTTCAAAAAAAAAAAAAAAAAGCAGAAAAGTCTGGCTTTGAGCCAATGGATGTTGACAAAGAGTAACTGAGAGATCGGAGAGAGTGTTTGGGGAAAACTGTCCCAGCAATTGTGAAAGTAGAGATCTCAGCTTGCTAACCTAAATTCTGGACTGGTCTAATCAGTGGGAAGGAAGGGTAGGGTAGGCCCAGTGGAATCTGTTGGCTGGAGGGAGCCAAGGGTATTCAGCAAACTAACTCTTCCAAAGGCAGGACAGCTGTGTTTAAATGCAATGGGGCATCGTGGGAGGGATGCACCAACTCGGGATAGAGCGTGGAGTTTGTTACCTGAATGTTTCTCTGGTTCAGCCTCTGCGGACCTCTCAGGGAGAGGGGAATACAATAAAAAGGGAGTAAAAATGAAAAGAGCAGTTTCCCTAAAGCCTCTGTTGAGGGCAGTGTTTAACAGCAGATGTAACAATGGAAGCTGGGGGTGGGGGTGGGGCAAAGGGCACTTCCCCACTCAGGGGTGACCTTGCAGCTGGAGCTCTGAGCTGCACCCAGGAACAGCCTAGAGCTGGACCAGACAAGTGAGAAAGTGTAATGCGTGGGCAGCCTAGGTATCTTTGGAGGGTTTCAGCTGCTCCATGATATGGTCAGTGATAGATGACATCATGGACTCCAACTGGATCATAAAATCATAAAAACCCTGCCTGCCACCATGGAGCCAACAAATCCAAGCCCCAGACATATGTGAACTTCTCGCCACAACACCTCACCCCCACCAAGATTCCTAGGTGAAGACAGACCCTGGGACTCCTAGAACTGGTTGGAGAGCTGGGGTTATAAAAAATGGGAGCAGAGCCTTAAAATGAATGTGTGGTTACAGTTATTGCTTCCAGGTTGCCTGGCCTGGAAAGCATAACTTACAACAGTGTAAAAGAGGACGTAATATGGTGGAGAGGCAAGCAAAAGAGTGCTGGTCATGTTAAATACCAGCTTTGTTGACCTTGGTCAGGTCACTCAAATATTCTGGGTTTCAGATCCTGTATCAAAAAAGTAGAATCTTTTGGGGCTGGCCTGGTGGCGCAGCAGTTAAATTAAATTTGCACATTCTGATTCAGCAGTCTGGGGTTCACTGGTTTGGATCCTGGGTGCGGACTTAGGCACTGCTTGTCAAGCCACGCTGTGGCAGGTATTCCACATATAAAGTAGAGGAAGATGGGCACAGATGTTAGCTCAGGGCCAGTCTTCCTCAAAAAAAAAAAAAGTAGAATCTTTCAAAAGCCCTGACAAGGTCATTGTGAAGCTTAAATGGGATCATATGTGAGAAAACTCTATACTTTAATAAAATGCTATTATTATAATGACATGGTGTTTACAGAACAGGCTGTCTATAAAAGGTTCTGAGTGCACTAATTTCCAGCTGTCACCTGATGTAAAAATGTTTTTGTGTCTTCCAAAGCCATTTTCCAAATAAGTAATTTTTCTCACATCCACAATTTTCTCAGCAAAACCTAGTGCTGCCTGAAATGACTGATTTTAGGAGCATCCATGTATGTCTGTATACTCCAAGGGGACACAACTGGGAAAATGCAGCATAGCTGGCACAGGAGAAATGAAGGGTAGAAAGGCCTTTTGGGCAGTAGAAAGTGAGCCCTCTCAAAATCTTAGCTTTATTTTAACATTTCTCAGAGTGTAGGAGAGTCAGTGTGTGATCGTGCTGGTAGTGACAGTTCTACTGGGAAATCTTAACTTTAAATTCCCCCTTTCTTCCACTCTTGTTCCAGGGCAGTAAATATAATTAAGATGTACATATTTTCCTTTTCCTTTTTAATTAGAAAGAATTATTATTTTTCATACTTACCTTAGACAAACCAAGATCATCCCTGAAGGCACTCCAAGTTCATCCTTTGATTCAAAGTAAAAACTCATCCCCTTACATCTACCTGAAGCCTGACTCAGTAAATTCTACCCCAGTCAAATAAATCTTCCTTAACCAGTTTATTTCTTGGGGAAAACCATCCAAGGTCAGGCAATTCTCTTAACGTTCTCATTATTTTCTTAATGCTCTGACTTAGTTTTTATAAGATTTTTAATTTATTTGTAAATAAATAAATTAATGATTTTGGTCATCATTGTGTCTTTCTTCCTGGCTTATCACCTAGAGCTACTCTATCCACTAGCCACTTGTGGCTGTTGAGCCCTTGGAGCATGGCTAGTCAATTTGAGATGTGCTGTCAGCATAAAACACACAGCGGATTTTGAAGCTTCAGAACCCAAAAAAGAAAGCAATAGCTCAGTGATAATTTTGTGTATTGATTACATGTTGAAGTGATAACATTTTAGATATATTGGTTTCAATAAAATACATTATTAAAATTAATTTCACCTGTTCCTCTTACTTTTTTTTAGAGTGGTTAGAAAATTTAAAATTACATAGGTGGCTCACATTATGCTTCTATGGGGCAGTGCTGACCTAGAGCTTTTAACTTTTCATCTCAGATTTTATTCTAGCTCCCTACCCACCCCCCCATCCTCAATTCAAGCCTAATCTTCTGATCTACTTTCTTTTTCCATAGGCATAAGCACCCCCATTGAACTAACAATTCTGTTTGATTACCTCTATTTTAGCCAAAGAAGAGTTTCCCAACTCACAGATGTTGGGGGTTAGATAGCAAGTATGATGGCCCTGAAGTTATTCCCTTATAAATCTTTTTTAAAAAATTGTTTTCCTGAGGCTGGCCCCATGGCCAAGCGGTTAAAGTTGCTCCGCTCTGGCGGCCCAGGTTTGTGGGTACAGATCCCTGCGAGGACCTACTCAACTCATCAACCATGCTGTGAAGGCATCCCACATAGATTGGCACAGATGTTAGCTCAGAGCTAATCTTCCTCAAGCAATAAAAGAGGAGGATTGGCAATGGATGTTAGCTCAGGGCGAATCTTTCTCGCCCACACAAAAAATTGTTTTCCTTTTTCTTGAAATATGTCTGGAGATTTAAAAGACATAGGCAAAGTGATGGCAGAATATTCACAGATATTCCTACTGGTCTTGGAAAGCAGAACCAACTTCCTGGAAAATTACATCCAGTAAGACAGTTCCACGTGGAGTGAAACAAATTTAGTCCTGATATTCAAGGGAGTGCATAAAGGTTCCTCTGAGAACGTGGAGTTAATAAAAATGGATGGTGAAACCAGTTATGTTTTTCTTGAAGGAAGTTCATAGGCAGTATCAATCCAGCCCAGGGGAGAAATGGGGCTGAATATTTTCCAAGTGCTTGACATAAACAGCAAAACTTATTTTCTCATTGTGGTTTGCCATTATTTTTACACTTCTGATATTTTTATGGACAAATCAATCCATGCACAGACACATTTATAACAAACCATTGCTAATCCCTGATGTATTCAAACTTGACTTACAAAGACCAGAATTTATCAAGAACCACCTGCCCTGTCTCTGTGCCCTCTCTACCTACCGCCTCCTCCCAGCCACGCTTTCTGTCTCCAGCCTCAAGTTCTGCCTGGGATCCATTAGAAAAACCACTTTCAGCTTTTAGAGAATCAGTGAAAAGACTGTGGGACAGCAGGAACCATTTAAGGGGCTGGTCTCTCCAGTTCTGCCCCCGCCTCTGAAATCGTTTCCTGTGCATGGCTGGATTTGTTTTTATTTCACTGCGTTACACTGCCAGAATTACCCCCACCACAGATTTATTTGGGTTCTGAGAGAATCTTTTTAAAATGCAAATATCCCTGAGAGTGTTAAAGGGCTTTCAGTAATTTACACGTTAGCATGAATTTATTCAATCAAATTGCCTCTCTGCTCCGTGATTAGCAACCCACTCACTGCTTGTCTTCCTCAGCAATAAGGACAGAAATCTAATTTCAGAACAAAAGATTAGAAAGCTTCCTACATGCGGCTAATAAATCTGCCGAGATACTAACATTTTAGCAGATAAAAAAGCCATGTCATGTCTTTCAAGACATATTATTTTAGGGATGGCAAATTCCTAGTGATCTTCCTTGTAGCGGAACTGCCTCTCGGATTCCATGCAGTGAAATGCTGTGAAAACCAGGAAGCTCTGAGGAAACTTCATTTCTGCCTCACGGAGGCGGCAGGTGGGCGGGGATGCCAATTTATGGTCCTACGGTCTTAACTGTGGGGAAGAAAATTTCATCTTTGGTTACAGCTGTTCGAGGAGGGCGGGGAATATAGACAATGTAGGTCAGGGGATAGTTCACCAACTCATCTGTCCCACTCGCTCTCTAGGAACAGTTGTGTAATTACTAAAGAATATGTACTTCAGGACTTTGACATTTCTGACCAGAAATTCAGTCGCTTCTGCACTCTGCATGTCTCCATGGAGGCTTTCCCAGATCGATAAAGTCTTTAGGACCTTACTACGTTGTTTATGGACCAAATCTATTTATATCACCTAATCAGATCCTGCCCACAAGTTGGGCCAACCCAATAGGTTCAGGCTTCCATAGATCACTGAAGGTCATAACAAATGCCCAACTCAAAAAGCCAGAGACAACACTGTCCTTGATGGCCAAAATGTTCTTAATCCCTGTTCTAAGCGCGTAACACAGAAAATCAACAGTAGAGAGACCTTGAAAACTTAGGAAATCATTATTTCTCCAATATTCTTGGAGAAGATGATGTATTAGTTACACTTCTAAGCCCTACATGCAGGCAACCCCACACAAAAACAGCAACCCTTACAAGGTTCTACATAGAGGAGGCACTCAATAAATATTTGCTGACTGACTTACTCAACGTGCTTTTAAAATCACTGCGAAATGTACACCCTGCTTTACTTGTAAATACCATCTTACCGTAGATATCACATGATTTTCAGTTACCATCTGGCGCATAACTTTGGCACAGGCTTATGTGCTACACAGGACTGCGGAGTGGAGAATTTATTAGAACAGTTGATGCTGCTCTCCATTCCAGTCATAGAGGAAATGTGTGTAATCAGTGAAGGCTATAAAACAAACCAAACAAAAGTCTTGAACTCTTCAGCTACACCATGTTTAGAAGTACTTTTTAATAATTCAGAGGAGAAATATGCTCGGTTGGTAGCTGGGGTGATTTCACGGGCAGAGACGTCTAGCCAGGACTTCAAGAAGGCAGTGGCCACAGGCAGCTTGTGACTGCATATTTTCAACCATACAGCTGGGCTGCATTCCTGAAACAGGTGTCATTTTACACAAGCATGGCTCTGTATGTATTAGTTCTGGTAAATACTCTCTAAATCTGCAGGCGACAAAAGGAAGGACCTAAATATTCTGGATTTGTCAGTTATGATTTAATCATGGAACGCAATATAAAGAATAGCATTTTATGCTCAAGGCTATTGCTTTTTTAAAAACAAAATAATGGGAAGTCTCTATTTTACATCTGCTGGACCACTGTTTATACACAGATAGTCCCTGGAAATTACTACCTCAGTCTGGTGGCCTAAGTAACTCTGCTTCCCCCACAGCTGCTGCTGTTAGTATATGTTTCACTGATCCTTCTCCTCATCCCTTTGACCATGCAAGCAGGGATCCATGTGGTAGTTATGCTGGAAGTAACAGCAAGGAAGAAGCAACAAGAGGCAGGATACTTCTCCCCAGCATCACCACCCGAGGCTTCTCCTCTCTCCCATTTCCATGGCTACGTCTCCTCCACCTAAGCTGCCAGATCATCTGCCAAACCCCCAACCCCTATTCCATCCCAGCTCTTATGAAGCCCCCAGCTATTTCTGAACTCTTCCTTAGCTTCTCTAGTTAGATTCCAGGAAATTCACTGAAGATAGGTGGCCTCCAAAGTATAGATAAACATTACTTGAGACCCGCCACCTATAACACTCTTTTGGGGAAAATAAAAAGTATTGATAGGAGGACATTATGTGGATGCCCTTCACTCATTATCTCTTTCTTATAATTTCCACCAAAAACTCTTAGAAAACTTGCAAAGCAAAGAGCTGTCCTTGTTGGAACTACTTTTCTTATTTCTTACTAGTCAAGGAATGAGAAAAATAATAGCTAAAAGCAAAGAATGTGGCAGTGGCAAGGGCAGCATGCTGCCCAAACCCTGGTGCTCTCAGAGAACAAAAAAAGGGGGTGACCAAAAGTCTGACCTGGGCGGAAACATTCTTCTAGGAATTTCTCCTAGATAGAAAGTCTTCACTCCTGACAGCTCTTCAATTCTTGACATCCTGGAATCCATTGACTCTTTGTGGTGTGAATGTATACCTACCTTCCTTTGCAGTATTAAAACCTTGCCAAAACATTAGTCTAAATGCATCTGAGTAGTAACCCCTGCCATTACCCCACAGCAGAAAGGAGACCCTACAAATGGGAATAACTAGAACATACAACAGCCTGAAATATTTTATGAGTGCCTACTATTTTCAGTTACTATGCTAAGCACTTGGGTTACTGAGATAAGTGACACCATCTGGACTTCAAATTGCTTCAAGCCCAATGAAGGGGAAAAGCAAAGAAACATATAGATAATATTAATGTGATTAATGCTATAAGAACAAAGTCCTTCCTATAAGCTGAGTCTTGAGAACCTAGTAAATCAGTATGAAGAAGATAGAAAAAGAATTCCAGGTTAAAGGAGCAATTGAGGCAGACACAAAGAATGTGAGAAAGACATTAAGGATCAAAAGTAGTTTGATATGGCTGAACATTGAGTAAAAGTTGGAGGAGACAAGAGAGGAGAGACTGGAAACGTGGACATGGCTAAATGTGAACAGCTTTGTCTAATATGCACAGAAATCTGATTTTCTACCAAAGAAAATTTGAAGACATTGAAGGATTTTCCATAGAACAGAAATATGATCAGGTTTAACTTTTTAGAAGATCACTCTGCATTTTGGATAATAGATAAGGGGTATTTGACACCAAAGACCAGTTAATTGGCTGCATTCATGTGAGGGCTGCCTGACCCAGAGCAGTGGCATTAGGGATGCAAAGGGATGAATTAATCCATCATTAGAAATGTAGACTAGACAGGACTTGGTGGCAATGAATGTGAGTTTAAGAAAGAAGAATGAAACTAGGGTGACTCCCAGGTTTTTGGCCTGAATGATGGTTGACTGAAAGTACCTTTCACTAAGACAGGAGAAGATGGTGCAGTTCAAGACTTGATAGAGTGAGTCTGAGGTGCATTGGAACATGCAGTGAGAGATGTCCAGGAGGAAGATGAGGATGCAGATAGAAGTTAGGGAGAATAGATCCTGTGGAGCTGGCTAGTTCACACCCCGCCAATTTCATCCCTGACCAGGATATAACTCCCCACAGCACCCGTCCTAACCCTTCCACCCACCCACGAGTCTGGGAAATAAACATATATCAAAAGCTGCTCATGAGTCACCGGCTTCAGAAATGTGACCAGCTTGCTCTCTCACGTTGAGAACAGAGAGCCAGAATAGCCCCAGATTTTCAACTGGTGGCTGCTTGACTTTGGCTGTCTTTTCAATACCCTTCTTAGCCTTGGTAACCTGGCTGTCCAAATTTATAACTTGGCCCCTAGACATTTTGTTGTTTCTGTCACCCCGGCCTGGACCATCCCCTTAGCCAGGTCACAGCCCTGTGCTAGTCCATATGATGAAAAGTCCTCTCTGACTGGCATTCACTGTCTCAAGGACTTGTAGTTTGGTGTCAGAAGGTATCTTTGTGCTAATTAGAAAAGGCGGCCCTTGTGTAGGGCATGCCATCTATATGAGAGCTCTGACCTGGCTTCGAACTGAGCTATGGCTCTTTGGTGAGAATGTTTACGCCCAGTTTAAGTCCTGAACTGTTCTTGTGTCTCACTTACCCTGGCAGCTACCATCTACAGCTTTCATGCTTCACTTTGACCCTGGGCAAGCGATATCTGAGAGGCATGGACATGAACAATCCTACCGAGGTAGAAGCTTTTTTGCCCCCCAACTTTGGGAATGTTCTACTAAAAGTACATAGAAGTCTCGACAAGCAATAAAGGGGTAATCACGTCTACCCTCCCTTCTCTGCACAACACTAACCCCATGGGAAATCTGCCTGGAGCTGTGAGGGGCCTTGCCCTCAGTATTTGGCAGCCTGGGCTACAGCGAGAAACGAAAACGTCCCTCAGACATATCCCAAAAGGCAGCGAATTCTATATATGAGGTAGTTTGTGGTTGAAATTGGGTTTTTCAGGCTAGCCTGAGAAATAAGAAAAGGATAATGAGTCAGATGAATGAATGTACACCAGGCTGACACAAATCCGTGTGGAAGGATTTGTCTCCGATCTTGGAAGAAACTTAGGAATGGCAAACTTTCTCTGTTATGGACCCTCTGAATTCACAACATTTCCGAGGAAACAGAATTAAGCTGGTTCTTTAGAAAGTATTCCCTAGAATAGGGAAACAGCAAGGGAAGCCTTCAGAATACACTGTCCGTCTACCTAAAGATTCACAGATAGAATAGCAACAAAAGTTTTTCGGCCAAGCTGATCCCTGTTTGCACGCTGCCTGTTTGCAAGTAAGTATCCTAGAAGGAATGCCAACGGCACATATTGGGGGTGAAAATAGAAAACAGAAAAAGGTGTTCAGAGGTTATATAGATCCCTGGATTAGCATCAGTCTATATCCTCTCCACACCCTGTGTCAGTAAGAATGGACTGAGGACTCCGATTATGATTTTGTCCTGAATGGGCCCAAAAATTCAGTACTCCCAAATTTCTTACCTAATAATTTATAAAGTTACCCTGTTCCTATCCTGGATGAGCTAATTTGGAAATATATTATCTCTCGTAGGATAATTAAGAGCTCACTGTAAAAACAAAATAACAAGAATAAAAAAAAATTAGGAAATCAGCTAAGACAGGTTCCAAATGCTTCTTTAATAATTACATTCCCTTAAGAGGCAATAGGCAATGGATTATAGCATCACACTAAAGATGATGCCTTTCCCCTTTTTACCTTTCATTGTCAATCTTAAAAAAAATCAATCATTTGTGATAAACACTTTCTTCTTGGGCTGAGGAATGCTCTGAGAAGAAAGCCTTGTATAAAAGTTTGATATTACCTATCAGTCGTTCTTCCACAAGAAAGAAACAAAATGTGGATCACAGTAAGTATAATTAAGATGTACCATATTTTTCTTTTCCTTTCTAATTAGAAAGAATTATTTTCTAAAAATAAACTTTACTTTTTAGAGCAGTTTGAGGTTCACAGGAAAACTGAGCAGAAGGTACAGAGATTTCCCATATTCCCCCTTCCCTCCACATGCATAACCTCCCCCACTAGCAGCATCCCTCACCAGAGTGGTACATTTGTTCCAATTGATGAACCTGTGTTGACTGTATAGACGTGTCATAATCATCCAAAGTCTATAGTTTACCTCAGGGTTCACTTTTGCTATAAATTTTAGATTTTGACAAATGTATAATGACATGTATCCACCATTATAGTATCATACAGAATAGTTTCACTGCCCTAAACATCCTCTCGCCTCCACCTATTCATCACGCCCTCCCCATTAACCTCTGGCAACCGCTGATCTTTTTAACGTCTCCACAGTTCTGCCTTTTCCAGAATGTCACGTAGTTGGAGTCATCCAGTATGCAGTCTTTTCAGATTGGCCTCTTCAACTTAGTAATATTCATCATTTTTTTAAAAAGGCATTATACAAGTTCCCCAAAGCCATGTATGTGGGTGTGGCAAAGTGATGAAGAGTGCGAAGGCTCAGGCTCAAGTTCCGGTTTTGTGCCTTTTGGGCAAGTCACCTACCTTTACTAGGCCTTGGTTTTCTCATCTGTAAAATGAGGATAACATTGATACCTATCCCACTAACTTTACGATGTTGTTGCAAAGATCAGCTTTCTTTTCTGAAAAAATAGAGGTAATGATGCCTATGTCGTAGGGTTGCTGTATGGATGAAATAGGCAGTGTGTGTGAAGAGCCTAGCACCTTGCCTGGAATATGTTATGTATTTAATAATGGTGGTTGACAATGTTATTTTATTTTAATGTGGGCTGAATACTTTCTATGTGACCCTCTAAAACTACTCTCTGCTCTTTTCCATCTTGCTTTGTGGGGCACAATTTCTAAAGAATACGTTAATTGTGCACCCTTTCCTCATGATTTCCTGAAGTGTTCAGCCAACGAGAGGTCACAGAAGGAAGTTAGAAGCTGGGAGGGAGAGAGATGGGTTTGTACTCCCTGTGCCTCTTCTCTGTCAGGCTGGAGTTGGTTCTAAGGCCAAAGATGGCCCTGGGCAACCATCTTAGAGCTGTTGATTTCCCTTAATCTTGCCCACATCTTTGTAAACAGTCTCTTAAATGACCTCTTTTGAGGTAATTTAGAAAGCTTCTGCTATTTCCTGTCAGGAAGACACAGATGTTTGCCCTTCATATTTACTGGCAAAATTATCATTGCTGTTTCACATGGTAAAGCAGCCAAGGCACTGTAAAATCAAGAACCATAAGCAACTCAATAAAATCTTGCAAGTTATCACTAACATCCTTCTATATCCAACACTCATCAAAATTTATGAAGATGTACTTTGGAGTTCAATAAAAAAATGTGAAAAAATTCTAGAGATTTAGAAAAAAGTTATAAAGATGATTAAAATTTGTAAAATATCTATAAGAAAGGCTGGTCACTTTTCTTCATTAACAATATATCAAAAAACACGCAAAAAATTCCCTGGGTATTAGTTAGCTTTTAGAGCTAAGACAATTATTTAAAGTGTAGTTAATGTTTGTAGGTGATGTTTGGCTTATGTGTTCTCCAATCCACACTCTCTTTTCTGGAAGCCTGAACAGTGGGAGATGGACCATCCCAACAGGAAAGACATTTATAATAATAGTTCAAGGAGATTCTCAACTGCAGCATGAATTTCCACTAATAATGAAGAAATTAATTGAAGTGCATACAGTCCGCTGCTACGGCTCTATATATTACAATGGACTAACTATTTTACCTTAATGAAGTCACTGTATTCTTTCCAATTTTATAAATATTAACAACTATATATGTTTTCATTACAAATCACGTTATAATGAGAAACAGGTTAACCTTAATGCTAAATTTAAAACAAAAAAAAAGTAATAGAAAAGGTGTGAATGTGCTTCTCTCTTTACAACTTGAGTGGGGTGTGACACTCCACCCAGAATATTCTGTAATAAAACTACTTACTTTAGTTTTTGGTCGAGCTCCAGTTGACATTTGGTTTGGCACACCATCAAGATTCTGGATGTTTCCAGTTTTATTTCTACAAATTTCTTTCTTTTGATGATTTTGTTTTAAAGATTGCACTTCAGGTTTATAGAACTCTGTAGAAATAAATTTTAAACAGGTTTTTTCACATACATAGAATTCTTCCTAGGCAATAATTCAAGTGAATTAGTCAAGAAAAATACATTTAAAAAAAAAAAACAGAATGTTTTTAAAGTTAACATAAAATATGAGAATATTCCTAAATATTTTCCAAAGACATTTATGCTTAGGCTCAGTGCCTAGTAAAGCATGAAAACTTTTTGTAAATGTAAAAGTATAAACTAAAAGTAATTTTAAACTACCAAGGTAAAATATAGTACTATATTGGCATATTTTAAAACTTTTTAAAAAGCAAAACCAAAGATGTTTTAAAAATTGAAATAAGATGTGGCTCATACAGAGCCACATTATTCTTTTAAGCTTTAAGATCTCAGTCTATATGTTTTGTAATAGTAGCGAACAAATTATAAATTTATATTTCTCAGGGTTGGCTATGGACATAAAATGATTAAAAACATATCAACATAAAGAGAGTCCTAAGCTTTTCGGATACAGTAAAAGTCCTTTTCCAGAATGTCGGCTAAATTCTTATGAAATTGGAGTAATTAAGTCTGCCTTCACTAATTCCTCTCATCGCTTGGAAGTCTGCCGCAGCTCTCTGTGTCCAAGCTCTTTATACGAGTTACCTAGAAGCCTCTATTGCAATGTCCTGTCCTGGTCTCTTCCTTCCGGAAAAAGTATCAAGTTCTGCAGAAGTAGGGAAGGTTGGAAATGTGAATTTTTCATTTAACTAAAATTTTACTCATCCATCATCAGGTTGTTTTTTGCAGGGAGAATAAAACATCTACAATAAACAGACTTGTATGTGAATCTAGCACTGCCAGATACTAGCTCTATAACCTTGGTCTTAATTTCCTCAAATCTTAATTTATTCCCTGTAAAACCATACTTTCTGCTATTTAGTGAACACGTCTTTGTGCCTGTCATATTTGACCAATGGAATGTAGGTACACAGGAACGTGCCAAATCTGAGCAGATCTTTAAATGTGCTGCTTGGAAATTACATTTCTCTTACTCTTGATACTTGCAGCAATTCTCCCCTGTGGGGAAAAGAATTGAATACGATGATGAGAATGCTAATGATATGATGATGAGAACAGTAGCTAATATTTTTTTGACAGGAACTGTAATGTGTTTTATATTTTTATCTTTTAGAGAGAATCTCCTGATTTGTTCCTTTTAATAGAAATTTACTAACTCAAAAATGTGTCTGAGAAGGATTTGAAGGACATAGAAGAGTATGTATACACTCTACCCTTGAGAAAAGGCCATAAAGAAGCTAATGTGGCCATGTCTTATTTCAACTACACAGTGACTTTAAAAAGTATGAAACTTATTAAATTCGAGAAAAAACTGAGAAATCAGAACACATGGAACAGGGAGCCAGTGAAGCTGACAACATAGTGAGCTGGCCATTGAGTTGACCAATGAGTACTACATTCTTCTGATTACTGCTAATGTGTATCTCTGCTCTATGGCTGGTGTAGACACAGCTTGACAGGTGCCTAGAGGAACACCCACTGTGGGCTCATTTGTAAAATGAGGATGATGCTGGCACCTGTTTTGGTAACTTGTTGTGTACTGCATGCAAGCCCCTTAAGCACTGCTCCTATTGCTGTACTTATGACACAGCAGGTCGGGGAGAGTCCTCTTTTTCTTTGGGAAGTTAGAGACTGTATCTCATTCAGGAAAAATTAACATTCGATGATAGGATATTAAACACAAGATCCTGTGTATGATGCTTTCACATATATTACCCCACTTTTTTCTTCCCAGCAAGTCTGTGAGGTGAGTCATGTTGGTATGACTTTATAAAAGAATTCCTAAAGAGAATAAGTCGCTTGACTGGGATCACATGACAAATGAGAACACTAAGATCTCTTGATTCTTCTCAGTGATTTCTCTCCTTGCTCATGTTTCTTGCCTAGAACCATGTGCACGACCCCTCCTCTCTAAATCCCAGGGAGGGTCTGTTCCATCATAGGCCCTCATTCAGCTGGTTAATGTGCTTGGTTCCTTTTAGCCCCGTAGATGATGGATATCTGTGGAGATTAGGAAATAGGGCTGAATCTGCAGAAAGGAATTGACCGTTAGAACCCTGCAGCCTTCCAGAGCTCCCATGGCACAGGTATGGCCACTTAGAGCACTTACTGAATGCACGCTAAGGCACTTTATACTTTTCATGCTGTTATAAATAATACCTTTTTATAAAATTACATTTTCTATGTTCTGTTACTGGTATGTAGAAATTCAATTGATTTTCTTAATTGATGTTGCATCCATAAATATTTGTAAGGCCCCTTATTAGTTTTATATATTTGGGGGAGTTGTCTTTCTATTCTTACATCTGGGACTAACGGTAGTTTTGCTTCCTTTCCATTCCTTGTACTTTTCTTTCTTTTATTCTCCTTATTACTAGGCTAGTAATAGCCATCCAGTCAATGTTGATTAGAGGTGGTAAGAGAGGACATCCTGATCTTATTTCTGATTTTAAGGCGAATGCTTCTAATGTTTCACCATTTAAGTGTGATGCTGATTGTACACTTTTTTGTTTTTGCTTTCTGTACCAGGCAATTCATTCTCTTGATCAAAAGTTTTAATATGAAAGGATGTTGAGTTTTACTGAATGCATTTTCTCCATCTATTAAGATAATCAAATTTTTCTTCTTTAATCTAATTTTTAAATGATATTAATTAATCCTATAGTGTTAAACCAACCATGCATTCCTGTATTATATCAAAGTACCCTTCTAGTCTTTAAGATTTATCATAATGAATGTTGAAATTTATCAAATGCCTTTTAGATAGATAGACGTATCAATGAGCTACAGTAATATATTTATGATTATTAAATCATCATTATATTCATGAAGTCGTCTGTGTTTGGTTGTGATAAGCAATTCCTTTTAATCTTATTGAATTGGTTAGCTGTGTTTTCTTTGGTATTTTTACACCCATATTCATTTTTGTCCTATGTCAAGTTTTTACATCAGGATGTTAGTTTCATAAAATAAATATGGAAGCTATGCATCTTTATAAATAAGATATAGCAAATGTATATTGTGTGAGAATTATTCATTCTTTGAAAATTTCAAAGAACTCACAGACGGAACTGTCTGACCCTTACGGGGAGGTAATTTTTTGATAACTTTAATTTCTCCCATTGTTTTTGGTTTATTCTGGTATGTAACTCCTAAGTGAACTTTGACAATATGTACTTTATTATAATATTGTCTGTTTCATTAAGTCTTTCAAACTTATTAGCAGACCTATGTAGACTCTCGTGCTTTAAAAATCATATTGTATCTGATACTATAGCCTTCTCGTCCCTAGTTTTATTTATGTTGTTAGTGGAAAGAGCCTAGGCTTCAGGTTAGACGGATTCAATACTATGGCACATAAGTCAACTCCTTGTTAGAGCTCAGCTTAATCACCACTGGCTCTAGGAAGCCAGACAGAACTCCTGGTGGATGTTTCTGTGGATTCCTGTGCTTCGTCTATCAAAACACTTGTCTTGTAATTTTATTATTACTGTAATTTGTTTAATGAACAGCTTCGATGTTAAATTGTAAGCTCTGTGAGGGCAAAGATGGGGTCTAATTTATCACCAAGCACCTATCAGAGTGTCTGAAACAGAGTGAGCCCTCAATAAATCTTTGCTGAATGAACAATTACTTGTGTCCATGTCTTTCTTTGCCTGTCTCTTCCATAAGACCATAAGTTTTAATTGGCTTCTATAGCTACCATACAACAGGGCAGAAGACTGATTGAAAGTGTCAGTCCTGGAGTTAGAGTGTGGGGTTCAAAGCCAAGCTCTGTCACTCATGAGCAGTGTGACTATGAACAAATTACTTCATCTTTCCGTATCTCAGTTGCCTAATCTGTAAAACCAGAAATCATAATGCTTTGTACTCACTGGATTGCAAGGAGCTTATACATGTAAAACTCTTTAAAAAGTGTCTGGCACACAGTAAGTGATGAATTAATGATAGCTATTACTATGTTAGTACATGACAGGTAAATGAGTGGATAAAAGAATAATGAATCTGAAGAGAAAATGAAGATAACACTTGCTCTGCCTCTGGGCTGTTCTGAGGACCAAGTGATGAGAATTTTAAATAATGACAACCATTTGAAGTGTTTTATTAAAATCATTGCAAATGAGAAGCCCCAGTGGCCATAAGGAAGACAACTGTTTTCTTCTTTGGAAAGAAGTGACAAGGCCAGAGAAATATTTAATTAGATTTTGTTCATAATTGGAATTTTTCTTTTATATTTTAGCCTTTACTACAATACAACTAGATTCTTTTAAATATGTAGTTTTAATGGGTTAATATTTTTGTAACTACAAAATAACTGATAAGAATTTTCCTCAGACTTGATAGCTCCTCGGGAAATAATCTGACTTTACAAATATGGGTTTTTTTCTGGGTCTTTATCCATTACTTACTTTTTGTAGTTCATATATTATGCAAACAACACCTCTTCATTTGTTTTTCTCACAGACAAGAAAATTTTAAAATGCTATCCTATACTCATTCTCGAAGGTTATTATATACAGATATTAGACCCAGAATATTAAACTTCACTGATGTAATAGTCATTGAATATTTTCTCCTATACGCAATTCAGCCATGACATAAGATTGCAAGAAACCAATAATGAAATTCTCTTCCTAATCTTTGTCCCAAATTTCTTATAAAGAGAGCTTGGGAAAAAATTCCAAAGATATTTACATTTATGCAAATACAGCAAAGGACCAGGCAGTTCACTGTTGATTGTCCGAGCCTGGAGAGATAAAGAGCAAATTCTCTTACTCATTCTGCTCCTTTCAGAATAAAAGAACAAAAAATGGAAATACAGAAAGATAATCCCTTTACTTAAAAAATTGTAGGACATTTCTAAAATGTAATATACAATATTCTAATTTTTATATATTTAAAAGTATAGCATGCTTTTCTTTAATTTCCTCCTTTGCAAAGAAGAATCTCCCTGATTAACTGATTTAGAGATTGAAGACCACCACGTTTGATTTTTTAGAGGAAAGTACAACATTTATAAAGAAACATCCATATTTTATAACATTTTAAATACTGGCTATTAATATCCAGTTGCAACAACACATATAAATAATGCAAAATCAGTTTTCATGGCAAATATAAATGACGTGAGCCAAAGGTCAGAGCTATGCATAGACTAAAAGTCGCCCTTGCCATTTATTTTTCAAGTAGTAGATTTGTTCTGTATCTCAGAAAAGAATCTTGTGTGATTAACCTTCAGGGATCACTAAAAACACAAAGAAAAAATTTATGCACATTTGAAAGTTTTCCCAGAGCTTAGCTAAAATAATATGCATTGAATTCATTTTTTGACAACGTTTCTAATCTGTTCTTCCTATAATTGAAACTAATTTACTTATCCTGCTGACTAAGAAAGACATACTTGATTCCAGATCTATATGAGAAATGAGAGGCCTTTGTTTTTCATGTTCCTATTGCTGGACACAAGATTCCTCTTCCCTGTCCTAATAATGATAAGAGCCAGGTATTTAGTGCTTACCTTTAGCGCGGTGGAAGCAGGCTGCTGCCTACATTCAGGCCATGATTCCTCTGCTTGCTGTTGTGTGACCTGAGCAAGTTACTTAAATTTTCAATGTCCCTGCTGCCTCATGGGATTGAAATGAAGATTTTAATAGGACCCACCCATACAGTTTTATTTATTACTTCCCCTTTTATCTTTTGGCTCATATTTTACCCAAGATATTGTTAGGGCTTCAGGATGCCAGTGTTCTAACTATGTTATATTCTCTATGAGAGCTATGACTATACCCTCTCTGATAGGTCAAATACTGCAAAAAAGTCACCAGAGACCCAACATGAACAGAGGAAGAAGAAATTGTTATTCTGACTGAAGAACGCCAGTGTTCTAACTATGTTATATTCTCTATGAGAGCTATGACTATACCCTCTCTGATAGGTCAAATACTGCAAAAAAGTCACCAGAGACCCAACATGAACAGAGGAAGAAGAAATTGTTATTCTGACTGAAGAACGCAACTGCCTCTTCCAATTCCCATGATGTGATCCATTGAAGATGGGTTTAGAAGTGATGGAATAAAACATGAGATACATGAACACAGAAGACTCACAATGATGTACAGTTCTACCTAACATAGTGACATATAAGACAAGCATTTGTAGTCTCATGCTTTATTTTTCACTTGTACATAGTTAATTTAGGTATCTGCATCTTTTCCCTGCACCCAATGGCTTCCTTAGGCAAAATATTTTTGGAGCCACTCAATTCCTGTCTCTTCTCATTCATTCATTCATATGCCAAGCACTATCCAAGCACAGGGAAAACAAAAATAAATATAACATATTTTCTTGAAAAGCTCTAGTCTAGGGAGAAAGGGTCATGAGACAGATAATATTACAAGGATTTAAGCCAAAGTATGTACAAAATGACATCAGAACACAGACAAAAGAGCAAATAATTCTGCCTGGGGAAAAGGAAGAGTTCATAGGGGAAATAACCTTTAAACTGAGTTTTGAAGGAAGAATGGTAGCATTTCAGGGGAAGGGAATCCCAAACACATGAAAGCACAAGAAGAATACAGCATGTTCAAAGAATAGTGAGGATTTTTATCTGACTCCATCTGACAGTGCCTAGGGGCCAACGGCAGCAAATGATGTATGAAAGTTAAATGGGGGCCCCCAGATAAGAAGCCACAAAGTAAGAAATTTGACTTTTCTCTGTAGGTAATGGGAACCCTGTAGATTTTTCATTGCATTGTTCTATTTTACAATGGAGAATGTTAAAAAATATAGGGAGACTATATAAATATCAGAGTTTTAAATACGCGTAATAGTCATCTGTATCCCAACATTTCTCATTTGAGTTCAAGTTTTCCTTGCTTCTGGGCCCACCCTTTTTTGTGAATGCTTTTTCAAAGCAATATTTTTACTGTAAAATGAAGTAGAGATATAGAAAAGCACACAAAACAGATACATGACAATGAATTCCTTGAACATGAACAATCTTTTAACCACCATCAGGTCAAGAAGTAAGTCTGCCAGAGCTTTCCCCTGATCTCCTCCTCCTCCCTCCCACCAAAACTCCTTCAAAGACTCCATACCAATTGCGAGCCCATTCTTCCTCCCATAAGGAAGCCTTATTCTGACTTTTACAGTAATTATTCCCTTGCGTTTTTTACAGTTTCATCAGTCAAATGTGTACCTTTAGATGCTAAAGTTTATTCTGGCCCCTTTATATATATTTTTTTGATATGTCTTTTAAGTCACTTTTAATCTATAACTTATTTTTGCTACAATTTGTCTGTTGAAAAGCCCGAATTTTTCTACACTCTATAGTTTTCCACAATCTGAATTTTGCGAATTGAATACTGAACAGTACATTTCAACTTGTTCCTCTGTCTTGTTTTTCTGAAAATCAGTTGTTGAATAATATTTGGGTTCAATTCCTTTAGCATGACTGTAGGTAGTGTTGAGTGCTTCCCTCAAGAGGTATATAATGTCTGATTGTCTTTCTTTTTTATACTGGTAGCCATTGATGCTAAATACCTATATCTATCAATTCATTGGGGTTTGCAACACAACGATATTTTAACTCTTTTTTTCACTTATATGTTGGAATATATTTATAGAGGTATTTCCCTTCATTTGCTCTTTGGTTACCCAGTGTTAAAGTTCATATAGTAAGCAAGATAAATGCTTGAATCTTTGAATTCACTTATTAGTTTTCAAGATAATGAACTGGTACCCTATCATCCTCCAAAAGTGATCAGTTAGGTTTTTAAAAAATATCATTATGAACTCATAGATTTAAATGTATTTGATGAGTTTCAATCCATTGCAATTATTCTCATGATTGAAGTTCTGATTGCCTATCTTTGGCCAGTGGGAGGCTTTTCGAGTTGGTTCCTGAGAACTTAGTAGTGTTTGATAGATTTCTTGCCATCGTATGAAAAATTATTCTAGGTCCATCTTGTACATTTCCTCCCCTAAACCTAGAATTAGAAATTTCTTCAAGAAGCCCTGGTTTCTTTTAATGAGGAATCATATTTCAAGAACACAATCTGTGCAATAGGGGTAGTCATTGCTACTGGATTTGTCATTGGTTTCTCGTTGTTTTCAATGGAGAGAGAGAGACTTCATGAGTTCATACTGAGAGTTCCCATTCAAATTTAAGACTATTTAAAATTAATCTCTAAGCTATTAATCTGTATCTCCTTTTTTTCTACGCTGAGAATATTGATTCTCAAAGACATAGGATAGGACAGAATTAGAATATTCCACAATTACTCATTTATCTCCTATCACACATACGATAGCCTCAAAATAATAGTACTACGAATACTGCCACCAATATGAGTTTTAAAAATACTAAAAAAATTTTTTTCAAATGCTCTCAATTCTCCCTCCCTCCCACTTTCTTAGCCATTATTTCCTATACTCTTGTCCTCTTAGCCTTCATTTAGTCTTACTTCTACTAAGAAGTATATATTTAATGTTCAGCACCAACTCTTAATGTTGATGTTTCTCCGGCCATTTAGTTACCTGAAGCTCATTCTCTAGCAGATTGTTCAGAAAGGGCTAACGAGGGGCCAGCCCTGTGGCCGAGTGGTTAAGTTTGCATGTTCCGCTTCAGCAGCCCAGTGTTTCGCCTGTTCAGATCCTTGGTGCCGACATAGCACCGCTCATCAACCCATGCTGAGGCAGCGTCCCGCATAGCACAACCAGAAGGATCTATAGCTAGAATATACAACTATGTACCGGGAGGCTTGAGGAGAAGAAGAAGAAGGAAAAAAAAATGGCAACAGATGTTGGCTCAGGTGCCAATCTTTAGAAAGAAAGAAAAAGGGCTAATGAGTCCCTGTGCCCTTTTTACTTGAAAGTCAGTTTTGCTGGAAACACAATGCTTGGCTCATATTTTCTTTCCTTGAGAATCTTAAGGAAAGAAATAAGGAATCTTATTTTCTTTGACCATAAAGTTTTGCTCTTGAAAAGTCTGATGATTATCTAATTATAACCTCATAAATCATGTGCTCTTTTTTCTCCTAGATATTCAAAGAATATTTTATTTTTCTTTAAAACCCACTAATTGCACACTAGAATGTCTTGGTGTTAGCCATTCTGGGTTGATATTCTTAGGTATGCAGTAATCTCTTTTGATATGTAACTTCAAATCCTTTTTATTTCAGAAAAGTTTTCTTGAATTACAGTTTTTAGCATTTCTTGTGGTCCCTTTATTTAGTTTTCTTCTTCTTTTATGGATTGTGCTTTTTTTTTAAAGTCCTTTTAAAGAAATTCTTATATCCCAAAGTCACAAAAACATTCTAGAGATTTTAAAGCTTTGACTTTTACTCTAAAGCTCTTAACACACCTGGAACTGAGTTTTCTATATAGTGTGATCTGTGTGCGAAACTCTTTTCATGAAAACATAGGAGAAAAATTCATGTTGTTTAGGTTATCAAAAAAGTTGTACTTTTGAGGAATTATTTGATATTATGGAATTATGAATTAGTCTGATTCCTATCTGGTGTCTGACTCAAGACACGAGGAATATAAAAGTGCAGCAGTGGCCGCGTTGGCTTAAGCCAGCAAAGCAGAGAGAAAGAGCCATGTTAGGAGCTAACCGTACTTCTACTCAGCCGGGCCAAGAAAGGATAAGTGGTTTTTGTGAACCAGATGTGCACCTCCCAGATGAAGAGATCAGCCAAGAAGTCTCTTAAAAGGGACAACTTTGCCCAAGAGACAAACTTAAAGAAGAGAGCCACTTAAAATGGTAATGGGACCCCAACAGAAAGAACCTTGATGAAATGAACTCATCAGATGCCCAGACTAACTGTCAGCTGAAGTCCTAAGTGGCCACTTGGGAAAAATGCCAATCTTCAAATTTTGTAGTTGGAGATTCCAGGCAGAGGAATCTAAAGAGCCTCCTTTAAGGATGAGTCAAAGCCGCAAGAATGCCAATACCAGATTGTTACAGTTAGTGGCCACGTAAACCTGGGTCTTTTTCCCCCATCCTTTCAACACTGGTCCAGACCTGGAAGATCAAACACTGTAGCTAGCTGACTGGGTGAGCAGCAGTAGAGCAAGATAAGAAAACAAAGGAAAAACTGAACACTGCAGGCCTCTTAGCCTGAAACAGGTCTCAGCAGTGGGAAGGATAAGCTG
Organism: Equus caballus; assembly: GCF_041296265.1. Taxonomy (NCBI): domain Eukaryota; kingdom Metazoa; phylum Chordata; class Mammalia; order Perissodactyla; family Equidae; genus Equus; species Equus caballus. Next base: position 29,971,997 of record NC_091700.1, read on the forward strand.
TAAATCAGCTAAGACATGAAACAATGGAGTTGTGAGATTATGAATGGTCTGAAGATTTCGAATATCTAAATGAGACACTTCTGGTGCCCAAAGGTGACCAGAAGATGTTTTTGTTTTTTAAGAATGATTGGAAAGCTATAGGACTCACCTGAGAAATTATTTAAAAGTGGAGAAGAAACGGTCCATTGAATAGACTTGAAGGGAAGCAGTAAGAAAAAATAAAGCTTTCTGTTCACCCTATAAAGATGTTTTCGTTCAGTAAATGACTATATTTGGTAAATAAACAAATGAGTTTACGCTGAGATAAATTGTAAAAATTGAGGAAGGACATGATTAGGTAACACGTGAATTTAAACCATGGCCTTTGTTTACAATTTCCTGGTATTTGAGGTCAATCAAACCTTCAAACTCCTGAGCAAACCTCATCTGTTCCATGGAGAGGCCATCTGCTCCCGATTGTCAGGACTAATAGAGACAGTGTATAGAAAGCTCTAGGCACATACTGAGACCTTAAAAAATTATCTGATTATCATGCCCTTCTTTATTACAGTCTGAGAGATACCACCTCACACTTGATCATAAGGTATTTCCCATTAGACGAGTGTCTTTTTTTGCTCCGACTACTGTCAAAGTTTATTAGAATACTGGTCAGAACTTTGAGCTTAAAGTTTTTCAATAATAATTGATAACTGATCAATAAGTAGAGATAAGCGGAGTTAGAATATCATAATAGGAATGCTTTGGGGTTGGCAAGGGAAGCCAATCAGCAACCCTGAAGTCACAGCTTTTGTTAGCCTAGTCAACTCTTCACTGTTTCTACCATTGGATTTCTCATTCTCTATTGAACATCTCTTGATTTTATGCTCTGGAGTCTCCTACCACAAAACATCAAGTCTTTAGAAATTATATTATTTGGGGGTATCAGACTTTCGGAATAAGAACGTCTGACCCAAGCTCAGTGAGAGCCACACCACCTAACTGGATGACGCACTGCTGTGTGAGAGCTGCCTGTAAGCAGTGTAAGAAAATTCTGCACAAGGCAAGGAAAATAAATTGGTGAAGAAGTAAGATAGAAAAGAAGGGTATGTTTTCTCTTTGGATTTAAATGAAATTCCACAAGTGGATTTTGAATTCAACATTTTTAAAAATGTCTCGTTTTTAAATTATTTAATTTACTCATTTAATCTGTTGTAAAGATGTTTGAAAATGGATGCTTGACTTTTTCCATGCCTGTATTTTGTGGTCATGTACAATGCTTTGTAGGAGTAAAAGAACATTTTCTTTTCTAATATATTTCCTTTATGTAGTATCCACTGTTCAAAGATTGTTAAAAATGGTATAGAATATTTCCATGGTCTTTGGATATATTTACCTTCTTAATCTAGTCACTATGCCCCTACTATAAGCACTATGAGGATAGGGATTGTGTCTGTTTTAACATTATTTTATAAAAACTTAATTTTCTTTCCTTATTCTATAAGTTATGGTCCTCTACCATGCAAATCAAAATTACAAAGGAAACACTAACCCCAAAGATGGATAGTAGAGAAAACTAAAATGAATGGTTTTCTTGATGAAAAAAAGATATCATTCTTTTCTGAAAATCTAACAACTTTTCCAAATTCTGGAAAAAATGAAAGGAGAAGCAAAAATGGGTTTTCATTATTACATAAATCTGAATATGACTAGCCAAATGCACAAAAAAGCACTAACTGGAAATTTTAGCCGCAAGTCTTCATTTGAACGTTGATATTGATGATTTAAAAGCAGTTGGAATAGGTGATTAAATATTTAATCATGATAATGATTAAACACTGAAGATTTTAAAGCAGTTTAGGAAGAGTTACATGAAATTTATTTTTGAATTACAACAATTTCAAATTTCAAATTAATACACTTAACTAAAAGATAATTTTTATTTTATCAGAGAAAATCAAAGGCAATTAATTAAGGATATAACTGGCTTTTAGTTACTTAAAAATAAAACTTCGAGAAGCAGATAATTTAGAGAAACTGTCACTTTATTGTTTGGATTTTAAAAATAACTCAATTATATGGACTAAAGAGATATGACAAAGCCGGTCTCCAAAGTCGGGGGTGGGGGAGGGAGAGGGGAGCAGTTCTTTAGAATCCATCAGTTGTTTTGTCCTAATGGCAACTTTATTTTGAACATATAAAACTTATATTCTTTCTCATCACAAAAACTGAAGTAAATATGTTCCAACCCTCAGGATGACTATTTGTGTTTTGGGGATAAAGAGAATTTTGCACCCTTATTTGTGGCTTCTTATTCCTCTACAATGACCCCATTCAGGGAAATAAAAGGCACATTTGTTTTACTGATCTCATCTAAGCACATTATAAAAGGCAAGATAATTGCTAGGAAATCTATACTTAAACTACTGGAATGTAATAGGACTGAGCAGTCCCTTATAGAACATATAGAGGTCAGATTTAACACTCCAGCTTGACCTCATCATGATCTGGAATAAGAGCATTTAGTGATTTTTAAGACATTAATAGAACAGGGTTATGGGAAATCTACTCTAGATTTGACATTTCATTTTTGTGTGTGTGCACGTACGTGAATTCAATATATGAGTGTTCCAAAGGAAATACATACAAGTCAAGTTTACCCAATTATAGAATAGATACAATTAAACGTCCAACCCCAATGATACAATTAAGAGAACTGCAAACTCAAACATGGAAAACAAAATGGTGAAGCAAGATAGAAATGGTGAATAAGATGACTAAATTGTATTGTCATTACTTCTTTTCGCATGTATTTTTAAAGCAAGGAAATTTAATCAGTGCAACATACTTTGGATCATTTTATGGCCAATACTATAAGAAATTTTTTATTTTATCTGGTCCAAGCTACATGTTTATTCTATGATTAGGAAAAATGAAAACAAACCACCAAATAATAAAGGAAATCAACCTCAGAAAATAGAATATTCGATTTTGAAATGTATTTTATCATGGGAGAATCTCCTACTGGATCTGAAAATGTTATAAAATTATTCAGGGCATATTTACTGTATAACTATTATGCTCCCTTTGTAGGGTAGGAATTAGGTAGACATTAGGGATGGGTATGAGAGTAGACATGATAAAAACTGAAGACAAGTGGTCAAGGGGCAGACAACTGTGTCTGAGCCAGAACATTCCACAGAGCAGAGTTGAGAAGGGAAAACTGGCAGGGAGTTCTCCCAGTGAACATGCAACTCTAAAACAAACTGGTTTTCCTCTCTAAAGAAGAAAGCCCTCCACCAGCACACTGAACAGAGTTTCCCTGCGCTGTGAGATAACAGCCTATCCTCCATCTCTGGAAGAATCAGGCTGGTTTTAATACACTAGAGCAGAGCTCATGTTCCATTTTGTCATTCCATCTTCTAAGCGAAACTGCCACAAAAGTCCCTTGGAAGTCATTCATATTAGAGCTGCTTTACATTAAATTTTACTCTAGGTTAAACTTTATCAAATCTTATTCTAGGTTATTCTATCATAGGAAATTTTATTCTAGGTAACACAAACTTGGACAGGATTCTTTAAATAGCAGCAAGAGAAGAAAACCACAAAGTCTTATACTTGAACACTACGGGTGATAAAACTGTTTCAGAACAGTTCTGACCACGGGTCTCAATAAAACAGACAAGCTCTGTCTACATGGCTGTGAGGCAAGGCATTGTCTCATCATTTTTGGATCCTAGTGTATTACGGCAGTGCTCAGTATTTAATAGGGGCTCCATCAGTGTTTAGCGAATAAAAGCAAACTACATGAGCAGAAATCTGGAAATAGTGTGGGTTCTGAAATACTGCTGCCATATGGACAAGTTATGACTGACCAGCTCCCCTTGAAGTTAAAACTGCCTTTCTATATAAATAATCTTATACGTGATAATAGAACCTGTCATCTAACAGACACCTTACAAACAGTATGTTATAAACCCAACGATCACCCTGGAAAGTAGATATCTTCTTATTTTTCAAATTAGGGAAACTGAGGCTTAGAAAACTTAAATAACTTACTTAATTCCACCCATGCAAGAAGTGGGGCTTCTGCGATCAAGCACTGTTCATTCTGACCTTTCTATAGCACGCTCATGAACTGGTGGGCAATGTTTTATATCATTATTGCTTGAAATTACAGTAAGAAATCAAATCCATTCTCTGTCTGGGGAGCATATATTTCTTTACTGACAACTATAAAAAATAAAAGGATGCATTTCTTCCTGTCTGACTGGAACATATGCTTGTATTCTAAGTATCAAAGGTGACAGATTGAATTTACAGCTACAGCATAATAATGTTTGGTTTGGGGGAAATGTTTGGTTCCTCAGCAGAAGGAGCAGGGGGCAGAAGATAGAGGTAGGCAAACCCTAAAGAGAACTAAGGGTAATTCTTAGGAACCCATCTGTGGCAAGGGGCTATCACTTGCAGGAGTCCCCAGAGACACCTCCAGAATCAAGACAGAAAGCCACTCGTGTCTCTTGGGTTGTTTCTGATGTTTGGGGACAAGAAGTGGTGACACTGGTATAGAAAAAGGATACTACCACTGGTATTAGCATCATTGAGACTCTCAGATTAAGAGGGACTTCCACTTCTGCCAATAATGGAATTTTTTTTTTAATCAGACCCATATGCTTAACTGTAAAGAACTAGAAAAGCTGGGTTAAAAATACAAAAAGGATCTTTTTTTAAAATTTTTTTTACTGTGGAAGATTCGCCCTGAGCTAACATCTGTTGTCAGTCTTCTGCTTTTTTTTTCTTGGCTTGAGGAAGATTAGCCCTGAGCTAACATCTGTGCCAACCTTCCTCAATTTTGTGTGTGGGTCACTGCCACAGCATGGCTGATGAGTGGTATAGGTCCGCGCCTGGGATCCGAACCTGTGAACCCAGGCCACTGAAGCAGAACGTGCCAAACTTAACCACTATACCATAAAGATGGCCCCCCCAAAAGAATCTTTTTGATGGTATCTTCAGAGGACAAGATCCTGGAGGGAAGATGCAGAGAAGTCTGCCCATATCCAACTCTGTTTCTCCCCTTGACTCATTTCCCAATTTGGAAGCTGTTCCAGAGGCTAATTCACTCAGAAAGTGGCAGCTAAAAAGCAGAGAAGCTGAGAAGAGCTGTCAGGAGTCCCATGGTCCTGAGAAAACAAAAACTGGAATACAGGGGCAACTAAGGAGAAATGGCCTTTGAAAACACCTCAAGCTTTTAGTTGGGACACAAAAAGGGCCACCCTACAAGTAAGAATGAACCTGAAATAGACTAGACCTAACCGACTGAGAACCATATAGATGAAGGTGTTCTGCTCCTGGCCTAGCTTTCTAACAGAAGCAAAAGTAAAATCCTTTATAGAAGTAAAAAATACCACTCAGAGCCTAATTTTTTTCATAAACAAAGACAGCATCCCAATAAAAATTTCTGGGGACACTAGGAAACAGGAATAAGAAAAAGACAACAGAAACAAGAACCATAGATATCTAAATATTAGAGTTATTAGGCACAGACTTCAGAATTTCACTAGAGAAGTAGAATCTATAAATAAGAATCATATGAAAACCCTAGAACTCAAAAACCCAATGATTCAACAAATTGGAAATTTAAATTAAATATTTATAATAAAAACCATGAAATACTTTGAAAAGGTTTAACAATATGTGTGCAAGACTTGTATGCTGAAAATTACAAAGAGAAATTAAAGACCAAAATAAAAGGAGAGATGGAGAGAGAAGCCACTATCACAGATAAGAAAACTCAATAATGTTAAGATGTCAATTCTCCCCAAACTGATCAACAGATTCAACATAATCACAACCAAAATCCCACAGGCATTTTAGAAATTGAAATGCCAATTCTAAAATTTATATTAAAACTCAAAGGACTTAGAAACAGCCAAAACAATTTTGAGAAAAAAGAAAGTTGGATATGTTGGCATAAGGACAGACATATACTTTTCGATGGAAATAAACAGAGATTCAGAAAATCAGTTGATTTTCCACCAGGGTGGCAAGGTAATCCAATGGAGAAAAGGATAATCTTTTCAACAAATAGATTCTCATTTTAAAAAGTATAAATATCAACTCCTATCATTATACCATACAGAAAAATTAACCTTCAGTGGATCATAGGCCTAAATGTAATATACTGTGAATATTAAAAAGATAAGAGGATTTTATTTACAGCTTTATGCTAACAAACTTTCATATTTGTATAATATGTACAAATTCCTAGAAAAATACAACTTATAAAAACTGCTCTTCAAAACATTATGAAGAAAATGAAGACAGGCCACAAACTGGGAGAAAAATATTCACAACACACACTTTGACTAAAAACACATGTATACAGGGGAAGGGGCTATGGAGAGGTATTAGTAAAAGGGAACAAAGTTTGCTATATAAGATGAGAATGTCCTAGAGATTTACTGTACAGCACAGTGCCTATAGTTAAGATTACTGTATGGTAAACTTAAAAATTTGCTGAGAAAGTAGATCTTATGTTAAGTTTTTTTAATCACAAAATAATAATAAAGAGGGTGGGAGGAAACTTTTGAAAATAATGGATATGTTTATGGCATACAGGGTAGTGACGGTTGCATGTATGTACAGTTAACTCCAAAGACATCAAGTTGTAGACATTAAACACATACAGCTCCTTGTATGTCAATCACAACTCAATAAAGAAAAAAGTGTGTGCATAATATATAAACTCCTACAACTCAATTATAAGAAAACAAACTCAATTTTTAAAATGGGCAAAAGTTTTGAAAATACTTCACAAAAGTGAAATACCATACACCTCCAATGGCTAAAGACAGACAACACCAAGTGTTGACATTTGAAAAGACCCATCATCCTTTTAAACTAGAGGGAAGCTGTTTAAAGAATGCAGGTGCAGATCTATCAGATGGTGGGAAGATGAGAGAATTCTTGCCTTAAGGCTCAGTTTTTTCCCCCAATAAAGGACAAAGCGAAGTCATTGGTTGAGAAGGAAGTTGGTGATATGGAGAGGGAAGAGAAAGAATGAAATGTTTGGTTTACAGAAGAGAGCGAAGTAACTAGAGAAAAGGAGTAGATGACCAGACAATGGGGAGAGCCCATTTAGGTCAAATCGTGTTAGTCCCATCCAACTGCTCTGCTGGGTGCACGCACAGAGAAGATAAATGCATGAGTTCATCCATGATCTGGTTTTGCCAGGCAAGAAGTAGAAGACAGGGACAAAAGACTTGAGAGTATTTGCAGGGAAGTGATTCAAACGCACTTTTTGTGAATATATATATATAAATAAGTAAATAAATAAGTAATACAGTGTTTAGACTGTGAAGAACCATGTTAGCCTAAGTTACTAGTTCAACGGTGGCAAAATCAGGCACTCCCTCAACTACACGTTGGTTGTATATACTGTACAAGAAAGACAAGAATGTACATACACAAAGTTAAAATCAGCAGCTAAACGTGATATATCCAAAGCTGACACATCTAATGATGAAAAAAACTTATTCCTTATTCTACATATTCAGTTAGAGGTCTAAAACCTTTTTTTCCTTACCTTCTTTCAAATCAGTCTCTACACATTTATTGCAGCTTTAGCTGCGACCTACTCTTTCACATGTTTTCTACTATCTTCCATTATGTTTTTTTCCCTTTTTCCCCCTGGACATTTTGCCTCCTGCTCACCCGATTTCTGGTCAATTTTTAACGATACTGAGAAACTGCCCATTTTTTGGCTTTTCACATAAACATGTCATGGCACTCCTCAAGCTACCTTAGCTTTCCTTACAACACCCACTACCAAGCCCACCAAAAGGTTTTACTGAAAAACAGTAACATGCCCTTATTTGGCTACGCCAGACAATCTTTCTTGTATTCCCCAGTCCACCTGGATCTCTTACTATATCTGCTGAAAAGTCTCGATTGCTTTCACAAATACTGTTTTGTGTAGGCCACCGACTGGCAAGAACCCTGAAACACAAGGATCAAAGTGTTCACCAAGGCTGAAAAATTTCTTGGGAGAACCGAGCACCTTGCAACTGACACTTTTAGAATTACAGTCTAAAATTCAAACAGGGTCGATAGAGATTCACACTGATTTTATTTTTGCAACATACTTGGTTGCTTCCATGCTGCATCTAAAACCAAAACAAAACCAACGCACTCTCACGAGTTTCTACGGTCCATCTATTACAAAGGGTTTGCCTCTATCTTATAAAAATGGAGAAAAGGAAGAAGTTCCCTTTGGAACGCTTTGTTAGGGGCAGCCTTCCTTCAATTAACAAAATCTGATAAAGACCAAGACCACACCACAAAATACAGTATAAGATGTCTAGTCTCAGAAAAACGGAAAAGTAAAGCAAAGGAACTCCGTAAGTTCTTGACCAGCACTGCTAAAAAGCCAAAAGACACGCTTCCTTAACTACTTAAAAAATATTTTTAGTTCCACACTAACTGTCTGCGTTCCTTTCCTTGACACGTCCCTACCGCCTCAGGATTCACGCTTAAAGGCACAGAGCGGGTGCATCGAGCCCGTCCGGGAGACCTAGCGGGAAAGGCTGGGTCCATGCCCACACTGGGACCACACCCAGCAGGCATTTGGGTCGTTTAAGAGTTAAGAGGAGAACACAGCTTGACTTTTTCCCTCACGTACCATTAACTTTCCACAAAGATTTCCAGAAACCTGAACTCACAGCCAGAAACCCAAACCCCGTGGGCGGGAGAGAAGGGGAGGGAGGAAAAAAAAAAGCACTACGCCACGATTTCCACCTTGCCGGCCCAGCGAACGTGCAAACACGGAGAAAGACGCAAACGCCAGCGGCGCCTACGTCCCCAAACTGCGCAAGCGCACGGCAAAGCCCCGCCCCCTCACGCTCCCGTCCAGGCGAGGCGCGCTCACCAAAAACCAAACTCTGCTGGCTCCGCCCGGGGCTTCCGCCCCGAGGCCCGTCGGTCGCCGTTCGGTTCCGGCTCTAGCCCCGCCCTCAGGCGGGAACCTGCAGAAGTCTTAATATCCGGGAACAGGGGCTGGCGCCGGCGCACACTTCCGGTGACGGAGGCGAGGGTAGGATCCGGTGACGCCTCTTCCCGTCTCCCCAGCCGCTCGGGCTCCGGCTCTCGGTGCGGCAGCGCCATCTGGTGCCGAGTGTCCCGCCGCCCGTAGAGGGGGCGCGCGCCTTTCTCTCGGAACCTTCCAGAGAACCCGCGGCCTAGGCCTTCTTTTCTCCCGCCCTCGGGAAGGGAGGGACCCGAGTCTCCGCCCTGCCGAGTTCCCGCGCAAGAGGTCCTTGGCCGGCCTTTGAAGCGGAAGCTGCTCGGAGGAGGAGCTGTATATGCGCAAGATGGAGGGGAAACAGTTCTTTTTCTAGTTTTAAGCCCAGCAAAAGCGGTTCTCTCTTGTTTGGCTTTCTCAGGGCTCGTCCTGGGCTGCTCCCCGTCATCCTCGCGTCAATTCCTTAGCCTGTCGGGAGTGTGGGCCCCCGTTTCTCGCGTGGTGGGAAGATGCACACGCTTTGTGGCTTAGGTTGGCCTCTGCGGTAACCGCCTTGTTTCTTTCCCTGATTAAAGCAGTGTTGTAAAAGGGTGCAGTGTGTATTGGGAGCCCATCGAGAAGGGCAGAATTTAGTGCATAATTTGCTTTCAGACAGCCCAAAACATTTTGGAAAGGTAGCCTCAGAAACACTCGGGCTGAATATAGATTTGTTTGCATGGCCTGTTTCTTTTGGATAACCAGAGAGGGAAAATCATTTCCCCAAAGTCAACAAAATCAACACAGATTCTCTCGTGATAATGAATTCTTGCTTGCAAACATAGATTTTCTTGGAAGCTTGTAGGCCTGACAATCTTAGCCAGCGTAGGACTGTTTCGATGTTCTGTTGGAATGGTGCTTTAACTGAGTATCAAAGTGTGTAGTGAAAGCTGGTGGAGTGAGTTTCCCTTGGAATTCAGATGTTCGCACCTACTAACTTTAGTGCTCCCCTGCGAGGTTCGCCTGTAGCAGTGGTTCTCAGACTTGAGCGTGCGTCAGAAGTCCCTGGAAGGCTTATGAAAACAGGTTAGTCTTAACCAAACGTTTCTAGCTGGGAAGGTCTGGGGTGGAGCTCCTGGCTAATGATGGCTCTGGTTAGGTCTCTGGTGACACTTAAGAAGTTGGTACTAGGATCACAGCTGGAATAATTTAGAGTTGAGGATTGCTTTGTTATTAATGCTCCTGTTATTTCAGAAGAGATGCTTATGAGAATAAAAGTGGAGAAATTAGGAGGGCTTTGGCCCCATTGCTGGAAAGCGATAAGCTAAGCCCTAGAACCAGGAAAGTTCTACCTAAATGAGCGTTCACACGTTAAAGCAACTACGACATATCAATGTGTTCTGCATATAATCGTGGTAGAGGCTGCTGTGATACCAGGTATACTAAATATTTCAATTATTTTTGCAGTCACTTCTATTCTTCACATTAACTGGTAAAAGTCAGTAAATCAGAAATGACTAGAATTAAGGCCAAAATTGTTTCAACAATCAACTTTTACCTTTTGGTAGACGCCAGACTTTGAAAATCCTTTTGCATCTCCGCATGTTCCCTTGCATCTTTCAATCCTCTACCAACCTCACCTCATCCCCACTATGCCATTTACAAGTGTACACAGTGCTTTCTTTTGTAAAAATGGCTTGCCTAATCGTTTCTCCAGGCGTTTTCTCAATTCTGTCAAATCCTGACTATGCCACTGCATTCATTGACCTCAACACAGTGAATAAAGCGCACAGCACACTGTAAGTTGTATCCTTGCTCCTAATTGAAATAGAAATGTTAGATAGGTTTGTTATGTTCATAGCTGAAATTATTCCTAAAACTGATAAAAAGTTTAGAATGTTTTCTCTAGTGCGACTGACTTTAAAAATAACTGATATGCCTTTGATTTGTAAATTGCTATATCCAAAGATCAATGAAAACAACTGAGATGCTGCTTTTGCAATAATTTAGTAAGGTTTTTATTCAAAAGCACTTTCTTTTTTTCGTGAGGAAGATTGGCTGTGAGCTAACTCTGTTGCCAGTCTTCCTCTTGTTGCTTGATGAAGATTGTCATTGAGCTAACATCTGTGCCAGTCTTCTCGGTTTTGTATGTGGGACACCGTCTCAGCATGGCTTGATGAACAGTGCTAGGTCCTCGCCCAGGATCTGAACCTGCAAACCCCAGGCCACTGAAGCAGAGTGTGTGAACCTAAACACTACGCCACCGGGCTGGCCCCAACAAAAGCAATTTTAATAACAATTTTAATGAATAAATTCATTGTGAGCTTTGAGGAATGAATCCATACTGTTTGAAATGTAAATAATTTATCACAAAATTACATCAGATCAGTGAGCTTGTACCTTATATATTTTTATAAAATTGGGTATTAATCACACATGCTTGTTTTTTTCCTGTATGTTTTAGATCCATCCACTAAATTGTTTATTTCTATCTCTACGTCAGACTGGATTCCCTAAATCAGCTGGATTCCCTAAATCAATCTTGTTCTAAAGCAAATTCATGGACTTTGAGGATCCTCCTTATGGAAAAATGCAAGGCTCATTTTTTGTACTTCTATGTGAATGAGCCTAATTCATAGACTCATTTTTACTGACAACTGAAGATTTCTTAGTGCTAACATGCTGAATGAGTTATTCAGGCTTACTAAATTTGGTATTCATAGACTAAAATTATTGCATTACCACAAATAACTGAGGATTCTAATTCAGTACTCCATCGAGTTGTGTGGTGCCACCAACTCTTGGCAACTTTGCAAACTCTTGCTCTATATGCACACATGCAGGCAGTTGGATTTCCCATAATATTTGAGAAGGTTACTTTCTTGCTGGTGTATCTTCGGTGTTAATGTTGTGATGTTAACTATTCTTAATTATTGCTATTCTTCCGCTTACTACCTTTTTAGAATGATGTGAGGTTTTGTATTTTTGAATTATTTTGTACTTTTGTAATTTCCAGGTGTTATCATTTGACTTTTATTTTCTACCTCTCAGTTTTTTTTTAAATCATTATTATTTTGTTCACTGGACTTCAGGTTTTTTCTTTTTCCTTATAATGTGAATAAACCTCCATCAGAGTTAAAAAAGAAAACAGCTTGAGAATTGAGAACACCTGTCTGAAAACCATGGCGTTGCCCTAAGAGAACTTTGTGTCTGGCTAATTACTGGTTAAGCATTTAAACCAAGGAAAGAAAGGTACATGTTCTGTGTTTCATTTTAAATGAAGCTTTTAACTAATTCGCTCATGATGAGGGGAGGTGTGATATAAAACACAACTATTTATTAGAAATGCTGCCTGTTGTATTTGGGGAATATTATTATATAACCCTACTTTGTTGACTAAACGTAATTAGTAATTTATGGCATTTATTATGGCTATTAGCATTACCACTTATCTTGGCTAATTTTGTCAGTAAGCATCAGTTGTAGTTTACTTTCAACCAAGGATTAGTGGAGGTTGTTACAGTAATTAGATTAGGACTCTAGTGTCAAATTTGCTTTCAGAAGTATTTTCTATTATTAATCACTTTTGAGTTCTATTTTCTGATTTTTTATCTTCCCTCCTATTTTCTAAAAACATAATACATACATGTATGTGTGATGAACATCTGTGGAAAGGAGTATTTCTCCAAGGAGAAATTTCAAAATAAGTTAATTCAGCTGATTTGCAGTCTTAACTGTTATAGATATCTTTTCATCAATATTAAATTTGCTACAGTCAGTAGACTTGTTAATACTTTCTACTTTAGCCTAACAATGCTGATACTCACATTTTGACTAAGTGTTGGGACCAATTTTCCTATCCTTTGTACGCTGGCAATGTTCATCTTTTTGTCAGTCACTGGTAGTTGAATCTCTGTAGCCTTCATACTGCTATTTTAGGTGTTTGAGTTACAGTTCTCAGACTTTCTAATCTTTTGGCTTATCATGTTTTAAATCTCATTCAAACTGCCTATCATTTCCGTTAAGTTATTCTTTGGAAGTAAGTTTGAATTAATTATTCTTCTCTACTCATTTTAATGACTGTTCTCCCTAATGGTGAGCTACACTTATTATTATGTTGTTAAAATAATATTTCTTGTTTGTGATCAATTTAAATGGAAGACTAACACGTTGCACATGTTCCAATGATAATTGATATAATTTGATATATGGATGAATTAAGTAACTTTTAAAGTGGTGATGCAGATCATATATTCTTTGTAATAGCAATTTAAAGCACTTGACATTTAATATGTATAAAATATTTTAATATATAAGTTTACTATACTAGTTTGAGCAATTTGTGCCAATTATTATACTACTTTGGAAAAAGTAAAAATGCACTTTTTTATATGGTTTTTAAATATTACCACAAAATTAGCCATTTCCCAGTAGATGTTTTTCAGCTAGTATTGTATACTGTTTTACTCTTAATCTTTCAGCTATGTGTTGGTCGGAATTAGTTATCAATGCTACTGAACTGTTTCTACCTCTTCTTCCATAGCCTTGATATTTTGGTTATATAGATGGAACCATTGTATCAACCCCACTGTCCTAAATGTGCTTCCATACCAGATGAAATTCAGCTGAATGTTTTGCTTATAAGTAAGGTTTTGCAAAGTCAGGCTTCCCAGGAAATAGCAGAGATATATAACCAGCGGACTTAATATTGAATATGTGTGGTACATTTCGGTTACTTAAACCAAGTATAAGTTTGTGATAAGACTTTTATGGAAAAAAAGAAATTTCCAGCAATACTTAAAAAGATTATACTGTCTTGTGCTATATAATAAAATAACTTAGAGAATTCAACAAAGTTTGCTGTTTTAGCTGTTTGCCCTTTTAACATACATCTTACTATGCAACTGTCAGTCTGTTCTCAATTACATGAAAAATGACGGCACTTAAGATCTTAAAAATATAATTAAGAAAGTAGAATATCTATAGCTAGGGCAACATACCTAATTGATCTTTTACTCAGTCACTAAGATGCCTCAGTAAATTCTCCAAAGCTTTTTGGAATTAAGAAATAACCATAGTGCTGAACAGGAACCAAAAAAATTACAGAAACACAGCCCTCAGAAAAAATGTGAATGTTATCAAATCCTCTGAAACTCCTTTGTGCAAAGAAGGCACTGTTTTAGACACTTGAGGGTGTTAATGAAAAAAAGAATAGGAATGTGGCTCTCACTGAGTTTTCAATTTAATGGAGTTATGTAATGCTGAATTTATACTTAAATTCATAGCTAGATTTTATTCTATGAGCAAGTCAAGCCATTTGATTAAATAATTTAGAAAATGAAAAAGAAGCAAAAGGAAGAGTATAGTAAAGATAAAAGGAGTAATAGTAAATGCATTAGAAAATAGGAAAAAGTCCCCAAATAATAAATGTGGGAAATCCCAATAAAAATTAGAAATTAAAGAAAAGTTTTAACATGTAGAAAACGTGTTAAATACATACATATGGTCACAATCAAGTTTGAGAATCATGAAATGAATGATTTCAAAATCAAAACTACCTAAAATAGTTTAATCATATTTTACCAATAACAGAAAATTTTTTTTAAAGTTATCAAATTAATTGCTTCTCTCAAAAGGCTCTAGTTCTAAATGGTACTGTTGAAATCTTTTATCCTTAAGAGGAGTAGATAACTTCATATACAGAACATAGAGAAAAATATAGAAAGCTACCCAGTTCATTCTACTAAGCAAGCATAATTATCCTACCAAACTCTTAAAGCATGCAAAGTTATATATCAATCTCACTTATGATTATGCATATAAATATAATATTAGCATACAGACAATAGTATATTAAAGAGTAATTTAGCTAGACCAAGAAGAATCTATCCTTTGAATACAAATATGACAGTTTGCGTTGCTTTTCACAAGTATTCGTTCTTCCTTACCCATGCTGTTGAATAAGTGTATTTCCCCAGCTCATTGATATTGACCACATGACTTGCTTTGGCCAATGGAGTCTGAGTGGTTGTCAGTTTTGCCATTTTCAAGCAGAAACTTTAAGAGCAATTGCATGATTCATCTCAATCTCTCTGTCTTCTCCCCTCAACTATGATTGCTGTTGCTCCTTCAACCTGGATACAGGAAGGAGACAGTGAGCAGACCTGCAGTCAACCTGCAGGCTGTAACAGAGCTTGCAGTCTACAGCTTTAATGTGAATGTTTGTGTTTGTAAGCCATAAAGATTTGGAGGTTGGTTGTTACTGCAGCAAAAGCTAATACAATAAAGATGGTTCAATATCCAGAAATGTATTGATATCACATTGTATCAATAGGTAAAATAAGAAAAACCTGTGCAATTATATCCATTAGATTTCCAAAAGTCATTTAGTGAAATTCCATAGAAATTCTTAAATCTTTTTTAAAAAATGTAATTTAGAAGGCTAATTCCTTCATTTGTTAAGATGTCTATTTCAAACCAATCACAATTTTTATCTTATTTAAAGATAAAATACTAAGTAATTCTCTTTAAAACTGGGATAAAATAGGGAATTCTACTCTCAGCAATTTTGCATTGAAATGTCCTGCAAATTCTAAACAATATAATAGGAATATAATGGAGGAGAGAAAGTAGCGTTTTCAGAGGGTATGCTGGTTTAACTAGGAAGTTGGAATGCCTTACTGAAGACTCCGTTATGATGCCATTTGAGAGACCATGCCCTGACCACACCACACAGAAAGGATGGAGTTCTGTTTTATAGGATGCAGTATATGCTTTGAATGAGAGACCATTATATGGTGGTGTTTCCATCATAGACAAAATATATGGTTCCAGAAGTTAATGGATGAAACACATAATATGCCACTTGCAGAATTTTTGCTTTCCACACCCACAACTTTGAGCTCTTCTGGTTTAGAGACCTTAGTCTCCAAGCGTGGAATGCTTCCATCAGGGACACAACAATGATTCCTTCGAATTGGAAGATGATTTCATTTGCCTTTCAACTGACAATTTGGGACACCTCTGTCGCTGAACCAAAAGAAGAAAAAGATGCAATGATTAATCCATATTACCAAGCAGAAATTGATTTAGAGGCAAAAAGGACTATAGTTGGAACCTAGGGGATTCTCAAGTGGCACCTCATTACTTTCCTGCCCAGGAGGAAAGATTAATGTGAAACTATAGCAATCAAAAAAAGGCAGAACAATTTAGGATGCACACCTTTCAGAAATGAAGGTTTGAGTCATCCACCCGGTTAGGAACTCAGAGCAGCCAAGGTTTTGGCTGAGGGTAAGGGAAAGATGGAATGGGTAGTTGAAGGAATACATAGATAATCATCAATAACTTTGAAACTAATTATAGAAACGACTGTATTAGCTTTGCATATTTTCTCTCTGTTTTCTATATGCATATGTTTACTTGTATATACCAATTTTCTTCTTCCCTCTCATTTTTATTTATATACAAGCTGCTAGAAGCTAACATAATTTAGTCTTTAGGTAATAGAATACTCAGTGAAACTGTGGCTGAATTTGAGGAGTTATTACTATAGCCTGTGATGGACACAATAACTGTTGGGACTGTGTACCTCCTCATTTTGGGGGAAGGGATAGAGCTTCTTTACTTGTAATATGGCTAGCTGTATCTTATTAGTTGGTATTCTTTGCTACATAGGAATTCAAGTGTGTGTAGAAGGATGCATATGGAAGTAAATGGCCAAAGGAATGAAATATACCGCTTATCAATATATTACCTTCCAGTTCCAAATTCTCTTCTTTTCCTGTTCTATGAAAATGGATTTGGTACCTTTAATTTTATTTTTCCTGTACTAGCTTGCAATAAGCTTTGTCAGCATAGGATACTGGAAAGGCATTGCAGGAAGAAGGAGTTTTCCTTCCGGGTTCCAGTAGGCCCACTTGGTAAGCCCATGCTGCCTGTGTGGCTTCTCCTGCTGCCCGCTCCTGCAGTGCAGGCAGATGTTCTAGTACCCAGCTCCTGCACTGCATGACAGTTAGCAGCATCCAGTGGCCAGCAACTTCCCCCAACAATTCCCTCTGGGTAATTTTGTAGCAGAGTGCCTCCAGGGAGATCCCTTCCTATGAAGAGATCTTGCCAGCGCTCTAGAGGGAGAAGCAATTTTGCCAGCACCATAAAGGGAGATTTTCAGCAAGTTCTGCTGGTGCAGCTCCACAGTGACTTCTCTACCATCCAGTGACCCATAGTCATTCCCATTCCAACAAAGTCTGGATCTCAGCCCTGGGAGGAGGGTCTTCCTTAAGTGCTCTAATCTCAGCCATAGGGGTGGTAACTTCGCCTTACATCTCTAGTCTTGCATTTTTTAAAAAGTTCTCTTACTTTTTACTAGCCAATTCCTCATTACTTGAATACGCAACTATAGGTAATAATTTTTTATATTTAATTGTTCAAATCACTATGTGATTTCTTTCTCTTGGTGGTATGCAATCTGAAGAACAGAAAGAAAAATGAAGAATCTCAGAGATCTGTAGGACACATGAGCATACAATCACACATATACTGGGAGTCCTAGAAAGAGACGAGAGAGATAAAGAGGTAGAAAATGTGTGAAGAAAAGATGACCAAGAGCTTTCCAAATTTGGTGAAAAACATTTATGTACATATCCAAGAAGCTCAATGAACTCCAAAGGGTATTCACTCAAAGAAATACAAACATTATACATTATATGTCAAGATACATTATAGTCAAACTGTTGAAAGACAAAGACAAAGAGAACGCCGTGAATTCAGCAAGAGAAAAATGACAAACGCCGTGAATTCAGCAAGAGAAAAATGACTTATCACATGCAGTGGAACCACAATAAAATTAAAAGCTGACTTTTCATCAGAAATAGAAGCCAGAAGGCAGCAGGATGACACATTCAAAGAAAAAACTGTCAACCAAGAATTCTACATTCAGCAAAACTCCCCTTCAAAAAATGAAGGTGGAATAAAATCATTCTCAGGTAAACAAAGACAGAGAATTTGTTGTTAACAAATCTTCCTCACAAGAAATACTAAAGAAAATGCTTCAGGCCTATTGGAAATGACAACAGGTGGTAACTTGAAGCCACATGAAGAAATAACACTGGAAAAGGTAATTACATAAAAAGGCATGGAGGAACCTTAAGTGCATATTACTAAGTGAAAGAAGCCAATCTGAAAAGGCTACATACTGTATGATTCCGACTATATGACGTTCTGGAAAAGGCAAAATATAGAGACTGTAAAAAAATCAGTGGTTGCACGGGGTTGGGAGAAAGATGAATAGGCAGAACAGAGGATTTTTAGGGCAGTGAAAATACTCTGTATGATATTATAATAATGGACATTTATCATTATACATTGGTCCAAACTCATAGAATGTACAACACCAAGAGTGAACACTAAGGTAAACAATGGATTTTGGGTGATTATTAGCATCAGTATAGGTTCATCAGTTGCAACAGATGTACCATTTGATGAGTGACATCGATGATGGGGAGGCTATGCCTGTGTGGGGGCGGGAGATGTATGGAAGATCTCTGTACTTCTCTCTCAAATTTAGATTGTAAACCCAAAACTGCTGTGAAACATAAAGTCTTAATGTGGAAAAAAAGGTAATTACATAGGTAAATATAAAGAACTATATAAATACATATTTTTGTCTTTTTTCTCTTATTTAAAAGATAATTGCACAAAACAATAGTTACAAAACTGTATTATTCGGCTTATCTATAAAGATTGACAATATTAAGATGAAGGGGGAGGAAATGGAACTATATTGGAGCAAAATTTCTATATTCTACTGGCATTAAGTTAATATTAATCTGAAGTAGATTGTGAGTACTTGTAGTAGATTGTTACAAATTACTGATTATTGTAATGCGAAAAGCAGCCGCTAAGAAAAAACTAAAAAGTCTAAAAAAAGGAATTAAAGTAGTACACTAGAATATATCTATTTAAAGAAGACCGTAAAAGAGAAAGAGAGGCCAAAAAAGACTTGAGACATAGAGAAAACAAATATCAAAATAGCAGAAGTCCAACTGTATCAGTATTTCGTTACATGTAAATAGAGTAAATGCTTAAATCAAAAGGCAGAGATTGTCAGACTGAACTTAAAAAAAAAAATCAAGACCCAACTATATGCTGTCTACAAAAGACAGGTTTTAAATTCAACGATGGAAATAGACTGAAAGTTAAAAGAATGGAAAAAGATATACCACACAAACAGTACTCATAAAAGAGCTGGAGTGACTATATATACTAATATCAGACAAAATATACTTTTAAGATGAGCAAAACATACTTGAGATAAAGAGGGACATTTCATACAGATAAAAGGGTCAATTCAACAGGAAAATAGAACAATTATAAATGTATGCATACCTACCATAGATTCCTCAAGTACATGAGCAATAAATGATAGAATTGAAGAGAGAAATAGATGATAATAGTTAGAGACTTCAGAACCCCTGATCTCAATAATTAATAGAAACAACTAGACAGAAAATCAACAAGGGTATCTTTTAAACAACTCTATCAGCCAACTTTGACACAACTGACATCTGTAGAACACTGCACCAAATGAAAGCAGAATGCACATTCTTCCCAAGTGCACGTGGAGCGCTAGGCCGTAAACACACCTCAGTATATTTAAAAGGACTGAAATCATCTGAAGTGTATCTGCAACTGTAACAGAAATAAATTAGAGATCATCAACAAAAGGGAAATCTTTTTGTGGTAACGAAAATGTAGTAAGACTGCATTGTGGTGCTGGTTGAACAACTATAATTTACTAAAAAAATCAGTGAATTATATACTGAAAATGTAAATTTTATATGTAATTTATACCTCAATAAACCTGTTAAAAAATTAATGAAAGGAGAGTCACATTCACGATAGCAACACTAGTATAAACTTTTAGCAAACCTTTAATGAGAAATATGTGTGGCCTACATGAGTAAAAAGTGATAGAGCTTTGAGAGAATTAAAAGTAGAACTAAGTTAGAGAAAGTGTGCTTCTGTATGTCAAAAGTAATACTTCAAGGATGTTGGTTACTTTAAAATTACTGTATAGATTTAATGCAATTCCAGTGAAAAAAATAATGGAATTTTGGTTTGATTTATTTTCCAGCTTGACAAAATCATTCTAAAGTTCATCTTGGAGGTTAATACAGAAAAAAATGCAAAGAATATTTTGAAAGGAAGAGAAATGAGTTACGCAAGCTATACTAGACATTGAACTATATTTTTAAGCTATGATACCTGAAATACTGTAATACTGATGTGGTATAACATTAATTAAACCAAATATCCAAGTAATATAACATTTTATATGTTTTAGTACATATTAAAAGACATTACCACACAATTTAAAATGGATAATTCAGTAATTTTTATTGATATGAATGGCTGCATTTGACTTTGTAATCATGCTTCTGGGAATCTCTTTTATGGAAAGAATTCTAGAATGAAATGAGGTAAAAATATTAATTATATCTTTATTCATAATTGTAGAAAATTTGAAACAACCTAAACACTTGAGTAGGGGATTAGTTAAGATAAACTATAGTTAACTTACAACTCACAAGTAGGAATATTACAGGTATTAAAGTGATTATAGATAGGATGCCATTATAAGGGATAAAATGCTTATAAATTTTATGTTGTGAAATAGGAAGTAAAATTACAGTCATATGTTATTCAATGATGGGGATATGTTCTGAGAAATGTGTCGTTAGGCGATTTCATTGTTGTGCAAACATCATAGAGTGTACTTACACAAACCTAGATGGTACAGCCTGCTACACACCTAGGCTATATGGAACTAATCTTATGGGGCCACCATCATATATGGGGTCCATCGTTGACCGAAACATCATTATGTGGTGCATAACTGTATATAAATGGTGAGATTATAACTACATAAACGTAACAAAAATAACTTTGGATAAAGAAAATAGTAGGAAATACACCAAGATGTTAATTGTAATTTTGTGTTTGATTGTATTCTCAGTAGAATTTTTCGTATTCATTTCTAATTTACAGTGATAAAAATGAGCAAACATTTCTATGAAACTTTTTGAAGAATCATCAAAATTTTAAAAAATTATAGCTAATTTAATTTCAGAATTCATAGCAAATTTTTTGAAAAAGCTGTCTATAATTAAGATCCTGGTTGTATTACACAGAAGGTTTGGTGGACATGCCAAGTGCTTATCCCTTCATCAGTTTATGAGTTTCCATTATATCTTCTCTATACTTTCAGTATCTGGCCAATGAACACTAATAGACATAAAAGCATATTTTTAAAGTGTAGTAATTAAAATAGTGTAATACTAATATAGGGAAGGAACACATTAAATTAAAAAATTAAATACTCAGGAAATATAGTTCTTTTAGCCTCTAAAGTTGACAGTGAATCTCAAAATTCTGTGTGAATCTGGCTCCAACCCCATAGATTCCCGCTAAGTGGGATGCAGTACTGCCATGTGTTTCTTGAAGGCAGTGATCATGGCAGTGATTTTAAGGCAGCAATTCTCAAACTTTATTTTGTGTCAGAATCAGAGGGCTTGTGATTCCATCACCTAATGTTGATGTGACATTAGGCAGGTTACCTGATTCTCTGTGTCTCAGAATCCTCCTCTGGAGAGGAACTGAGGATAATAATAGTGCCTTCTTCATAGGGTTATGATGATAATTATGTGAGTTAATATACGTAATGTGCATGGTACTACATATGGTTAGTACTGAATAAATATGTGCTATCATTATGCTAATGGTCTGTTATTACAGAGGAAAGGTATGTAACACTTATTGAGTATTTGTTACGTGTTAGGAATTCTGTTAGGTACGTTAAAAATATAAATGCATTATCTCCTTTGTTCTTCATATCCACCCAATAAGTTAGAAGTTGTCATATCCATTTTACAGATGGGCAAAGTGATGTCCAGAGAGGCTGAGCTGGGTGGATGTGACTGAGAAGAAAAGACTTGGGGCTGCAAATTCCCGAGAGAGAATGTTAAGTAATTTGCCTATAAATGTTGGGATTAGGATCAAAAATATCTGTGGCTTATAACAAAGACCCTCCCCTTGGTTTGCAAATTTTAAGTGTGCAAACTTTAAAATGCACATGGGTTTTCCTGGATTTATGGCAGCATATTTTGATTTAGTGGGTCTGGGTTGGGGCCCAGAGATCTGCATTTACAGCAGGAGCCCCCGGGATTCTGAGGCTAGTGGTCTGAGGACCAGAATTTGAGAGACGAGCTAATGTTCTGAGATAACTATAGAAGGATGTAGTGAAGTGATCATAAAAGATTTCAGAATGTGTTTGAGGTCATATATAGCGAGCTAATATTTGAACTGAAACTAGGAGCTAGGTGTCCTGACTTAATCCTTTGCTCTTTCTCACACCCGAGACCACAGACCTGGGTTTTCTCTGACCCGAGCATCCGGTCAGCCGGGCCTCAGCGAAGCTCCTGCAGGGGAGAAGGATTGGTTATATTTGGGTGGAGGGCAGACCAGCAGAGAAGCTGGATGGCTCTCATTGTCTGCATAAGCTTTTCATGAAGTTTCTGAAGAGAAACTAGAAGTTGTTACCCTGTTAGATGTAAATCTCTTTTATTCTGAAATTTTGTTGTAATTGGAGGGTTTGTTTTTACTACAGATTTCAAGGCTCTGGTTAAATTGTCATGAAGTTCTGGTGCTATTCTCTAACTTTTTGAAGTTGCTGATCATCCTAAACAAATTCTTCTTCAGTCCTACCTACCCTGAGCCAAGTATTTCTAGAGCATGGTGATCTAATGGAAAGAGCCAAACTTGGGAGTCAGGAACTACTGACTGAGCCTCGTCCTGCTGTGGACTAGCTAAGTGAACTGGGATAATCTCTGATCCTCTCCAGACCTTAATGTCTTCACTTAAAAAATTGAGAGAACAGTATATTAGTACTTAACATCAGAGCTGTGACAATCACATTAGAGAATTCAGGTAAAAGGACTTTGCTGACTTCTCTGTGATATTCAGTCTTTAGTTAGTATTAGGTCCATTTTTATCGTCTGATGCTGCTGTATTATCTGTTCCTGAAGCCCCAAACTTGGAGATAATCATGTTTCATTTCAAAAACATACATGGCAGAACAATGGCTTCAGGACTTTGACAGACGTAGGACTTCTTAACTGGCAAAAGTAATAACAAATGAAGTTTAATGCTGTTGGGTTTGCTGTTAAGACTGGCATTTTGCACAATACAATGGACTTTCAATGTATCAGATTTCTTATGGAGAAATTAATAAGGAAATAGAATTTATAAAATCAAGACGATGTTTATTCTTTTACAATAATGTTTAGATATTCACGGATAATGTTCTCAATGCTTTTCCTTTTCTTTCTGCTTCCCTTCTTTCCTTTTTCCTCCCTCAATCTTATTTCTCACTTATTTATTCCCTTTCTGAAAATAAACTGACTTTTATCAAAATAATTTTAAACATTCTGGGTTTATGACAGGTCTATCAACTCCTCCTCTGTGCTTAAATTATCTTCCTGATAATGAGTTAGAGACTTAGGTAAAGAAAGAATACAACTTCTTACTGGAAGTAGACGCTTGGTAATTCATCATGTGAAAAAAGAAAAAAGATTTGTCAAAGCAACACCTAGCTAGTGAAATCATCCTATTTCTCTTCAGGTCTGTGGGGTACCACTGAGTGCACTAAATTAGCATGAGATAAGATATCTTGTGTAAAGTCCCTAATGTTGCTCCTTTAGCCAAATATATATATGTATATATATTATATTTACAATTGGGATGATATGTTACTCTTTTAGAAACTCCAGGAAACTGAACTTGATTTTTTAAAATTCACTCAGACATTTTAATGACTTGTGATTATTTCCAAGAAATGATTATTTCCAAGCAGCATAATAATCCTATACAAATCTGAGGAATGAAAATCTCCTTTTGAACTTGCATATAATATTCTATAAATACTTTTTTAAAAGTCTTGTAGTCATTAGTTTTGCAGTGATTTTATTCAGGGAAATTATTGCTTTTTTTTGAACTTTATGAAGAATTCAAATTCTTTATAAAATTTGGTATTTTATTATTTGGTATAGTTCCTTCAGCACAGTAATGGTGTCTCCTTTGTCTTAATAATCCCAGTACTTGCACTGTGTCTGCTATATAGTATGTGCGCTGGAAATATTTTTTGAACAGCTATTTTTGTTTTTTCTTGGAAACTAAAAATTGGAAGCTTTAGGAAGGATGCTAGTTTTGTATAAATGATTTAACCCTTTTCCCCTACCTCTCTTGTAGTTCTCTGGAGGAACTGAAGTAAGCCAGGGTGCAAGCCCTTCCCCAGAGGCAAGTAGGAATACGGTGGAAGGTTTCTGCAGAGGCTGTAGAGAGCGTAGGGAGAACGAGATCTGGCGGTGACTACGATCCCTGAACTAGAGGAAGTTGTAGAGTTGTGAGAGTTTTGTTTTCTTTGGGTGAGAGCGTTCTCAAGTGTGGATGACAGAGAAGCACAGGGAGTGAGCCACCATGTAATTTAAAGTAATAAACATGTCATTTTATAAGAATAAAAAAGTCAAGATTTTTAAAAAGCCTACTGTAGTAAAAATTTATTTTGTAGTAAAGGTTGAAGTACAGTTTAATTTGTAGTGGAAAAACAAAATACAACTTTAAAAAGAAAAAAGAGACAGTTTCCAAATTCTACCAACACTTTTTCACTCAGAATCTTTCTTTCCATCACTTGCTTACTCTGTGACCTTGGGCAAAGTACTTACCTCTCCATGCCTCAGTTTCGTTGTTTGTCAACTGAAGATGATGGCAACGGTACTTGCCTCACAGGGTTGTTAGGATTAAATTAGTTAATGTTTTTAAAACACTTAGAGAAGTGCCTGGAATATACTAGGGATAATGAATGTTCATTAAATAAATAAATCTTAAAAAGAAATATCCTTATTAAAGCACATTGATATATTTTCTTTTAAAATGTGGCCCTGTTGGTAAGATGTATTTTCCCAGTTTGCTTGTAACTATTTGTGTTTATTTCTTGAAATTAAAAAATATTAGCCTTTCTCTATGGTAGATAGAAAGAGGGGAAGAAAGGAAAGGAGGAAGAGAATAAAGAAGGAAAAGAAATCAAAAGGAATTACTAAATTATCTTTAAGAAAAAGAATAAAAATTTTGACCTTGCTCATAAGATAATGGGACACTGATTTTTCTCACTTCCTGGTTTCTATTATATTATATGACCCTTAGGGCCTGAAAATGATGATAAATAAAATAAAAAGTAACTCTCATGTAATTCTGAATATTTAGTCTATTAAACAAAGTGATTATAGTAATACTCTGTATACTAATATAAAGCTATTGCTGATATCAACCATGGGATTTACTCAATATTAGAGTTTTATTGTTAACTTGCAGTAATCTTTGGGTTCATCGTCATCCCCTTCTAACCAAGTCAGTCATCTGGAAATTAACACATATCCTAAGGATTAAAAACAATAAAATGTTAAATGTAATAATAGTTGGCTTTTTAACTTAGTGTTTCTAGGCATCTGATAGGCATGTTTATATTATAATATTTAACAGATCTGTCATTTAAATTCTATATTTCCTAGAAAAATGAGCTTTTTAGATGATTAGAAAGACTGCTGAGTTTCTTCATTTGCTCTATGTCTGCAAATTAGAGAGCTTTGAAATGTTTTTGAAGACTAATACTCTTTATTAACCTACTACATTTACTTATAATGTTTCTTTATAATGTTATGTTTTATTTCCCCAAAAGTACCACCTATTTTTTCCAACTAAAAAAAGTTCCATTTAAGCACAAAACATGAAATTCAGATATACCTTAGCTTTGAAGGGACTTGAGTACAGTTGGAGTACAATAAAGTTAGAGAATAGAGAAGTTACGGTGCCTCAAAATATCATGTATTTGGTGTTTTGGACTTAATGTTTGTGTCCTTCCAAAAAATCGTCTGTGGAAGCCCTAACTCGCAATGTGATGGAATTAGTAGGTGGGACCTTTGGGAGGTGATTAGGTTTAGATGAGGTCATGAAGGTGGAGCCCCATGAGGTGATTGGTGCGTTTGTAAGAGATGAGGAGACCCCAGAGCTGCTCCTCTCTGCCATTTGAGGATACAGCTCGAGAAGGTGGCCATCTGAGAACTAGGAAGAGAGCCCTCCCCAGAACCCAGTCTGCTGGTGCCTTGATCTTGAACTTTGCAGCCTCCAGAACTGTGAGAAGTAAATGTCTATTGTTTAAACCACCCAGTCTGTGGTATTTTATTATATCAGCCTGAGCTGACTAAAACATGCAGATATTATTTTCAGGTTCTGAGAGCTTGATATAAAATTAAAAAGTTGCTGACATTGTAGGTAATGTCCTAAGAATAGTCTATATTTTTCTACCTATCTGTCCACACAGCTACACCACAATATTTTCTGACTTACAAGCAGGATGTTAAGTATTAGTGCAACATTAGTTCTTAACTTTTAAGATTTTTTTTCTCTAACAGAACTTTAACTTGGTTTGGAAACTTAAATTCAGATTCACAGATCTTGGCTTAGTTTTTTTTTTTTTTTTTTAAGATTGGCACCTGAGCTAACATCTGTTACCAATCTTTTTTTTCTTCTCCCCACAGCCCCGCAGTACATAGTTGTATATTCTAGTTGTAGGTCCTTTTGGTTGTGCTATGTGAGACGCCGCCTCAGCATGGCCTGTTGAGTGGTGCCATGTCTGTGCCCAGGATCTGAACCAGTGAGACCCTGGGCCGCTGAACTTGAGGGTGTGAACTTAACCACTCAGCCACAGGGCTGACCCCTAGACTTTTTTTTAAATGCCAAAACAATCCCTACATAGACTGTTTCAAAGCATAATATCTTAAGGAAACATAAAATTATTTTAAAGGGAAAAAGATTAGCCTTCTAAAGAAGAAAGGGCTAGGTTTTTTTCCCCTCCTTTCCACAGAATCTAGGGTGGCAAAAAACACAAGAAATACCACCTCAAAATGTCGAAGGAGTGGACATAATCAGTCTTGCAAACTACGAGTCACAATAAAGGGGACTTTTCAGGAATCATAGAAATTGTTGCCAAGTGAAATTGGACCCGTCTTGGCAGCCGCATTCCACCTTTGAAAATATATAACTAAGTTATCCATTTGTAAGCACATGAGCTATCCACTGTTTAAAAATTCTTAAAACATCCTCATTGCCATCTTTAAATATATATATTTCAGAATCAGTAACATTATCAGGTAAATTTTAGCTTTTTGTTGTTATGCTTTGGTTAGACTGAAAGGATTTGGAGACACAGAGTCAGAGCCCTTCCCATAAAGCCCCACACAATTAAACACAGTCTTGTGTTTGGTTTGAGTTCTTTCCATCTCTGTTCTGCAATGTTGATAATAGCTCTTTCATTCTTTGTAGTTGTAGCATATTTTTTTAAATGCCTTCAGTGTAGGCCTTAATAAGCTTTAGAAAAATATTGTTTCTCTCAGAGGACACTGTTGCCAGCATTGCATTAAAAATGTTTAAGGATCTTGTCTTTCTATGTTACCTCCTTAACATTTTTCAGTTTCTTCTTTTAGTTTGCTATTAACGTTTATAAGCTTATAAAGTTATTAATCCAAATAAACTTGTAAGGAGTTTTCTTTTTTGGTCTGGATTTCTAACAGATAGATGTTAGCTTTGCATGAAGGTGAAATCCTGAGTATTGTTAGTTTAGTTTAAAAGAAATGGAAAAGGTAAAAGAGGGTCTATAGCACTTATTCTTGAGTTCGTAACCTTTGCCAAGAACCTGAACATTTTTTTTTGCCACACTGATAAAAATGATTTGCTTGAATTCTTTTGTTAATTTTACAGCTGTTTGCTTCCAAATTGAAGATTTTTTTCCTCTTACAGGCTCTGTGACTAATCCCTGTGATTATTACTAGAAATATTCTATTTTGTTATTTTTTAATTGCATTACTTAGAAATGTTTCTTTTCCACCATTACATTTCTGGTCTTTTTAAAATGTCTTTGTGAGTGACTTTACATATGTGTTACAAGTTGGATTTGAGATCTGTGCCAGTGTACCTGACTGCAATTCTTTACGGCCTTCTGCCAGTGTATCACGTTTAATACCGTGAATAGACATGAAACTTCAGACTGTTGTTCATTTTAAATCCTCCTAAATTAGTTGCTTTTCAGAGCTACTTGCTAATCCCTTGCAATTCAAAAACATCAAAATATCATACTGTAATGCTTTTTGTACAGCACAGAGATAAGTTACAGCATTAGTCAAACAATTCCAAAGGTGTCATCATTTAATAATAACGCCACCCTAGGGCCATTATTGTACCACATAATGTGACTAATGCTCTGTCATTTCTTTCTGCTTAATCCACAGCCATAAATCAAACAGTAACATATTTTGACCTTCAGTTTTCTCAGTCAGCCTGAAAGACCTGGGCATCTATTTCAACTTTAGCAGCTTAATATCTCACTTCTGGTTTTTCAAAATATTCATAGCTGAGATAACATTTCCATTGCTATCGGAGGATAATGGATGATTTATATTCTTGAATGTTATTTGCTTCTGAACCTCATTTAAATGTTCCCTTTTTCTTATGAGATCTAGAGCCAGTGTAAATTTTGGGTTTAATGTATGTAAGTGGTAATTTTTGAAGATATGATATCCAAATGTAGAAAGTCAAGTCTTCACATTTATTTTAGCTATTTGCTGCCTGTTTTTTTTTTCTTTTAACTGAGAAAGCACTGTTAGCCATAATATTCTTTATGATTGTGCCCTCAAGTGGCTCTAAACCTCTATTTATTCTCCAACATGGCTGCGGATACCACTCCGTCTATATGACCTCACTTCTATTTTTCTCTTTGCCTAGAATAACCTTCTTCCGTTTCCATGTTTTCAGTCTATCCAACACTTAAACGCAGGTCAAATGGTATTTCCTCCATGAAGCCTTCCTAGATTCTCCACACAAAATAATGTCTCTCTTTCTTCTGAAATTATATAATATTTTTAATATACTTTTGACCTCACTTGCTTATTAATTAGGAACATTTAAAAAATTTATACCACTAGGGGCCTGTGTCGTGGCCGAGTGGTTAATTTCTCGCGCTCTGCTTTGGTGGCCCAGGGTTTTGCCAGTTTGGATCCTGGGCACGGACATGGCATCGCTCATCAGACCATGCTGAGGCAGCATCCCACATGGCACAACCAGAGGCAATCACAACTAGAATATAAAACTGTGTACTGGGGGCTTTGGGGAGAAGAATAAAAAGGAAATGTATACCACTAAACTCTCCAAAGTCCTGGAATCCTGTCCTTTTAATCTTTGTATGTCCTAGAGTACCAGATTATTAATATATGTTTGTTGAATAAATGAACTATGTATATAGGAAAACAATATTAATTTTATGGTTGAAAGATAAATTTACCTAAATTGGTTCAATAAACAAAAGAAACAGTATTTTACAAATGTGCTATACAATATGATAAAAATATCAATTAATAATTATAAGTAAAATTATATGAATTTTAGAGGATTTCCTAGCATGGTAGTTCGGAGTTTAGAAGAAAAGAAAACAACCAGGGAAACTCTTGTCACCAGAGTAAGATTATATTTAGCATAAGCTGTTGCAAAAGCTGTTAAGAATGAATGTGGTGAGATACTGCTAAGGTTTTTTTCAGTGTGATTTATTTAAAAAAATTAGCAGCTTTGTTGTTTTTGGTCAAGTTTTAAAAGAAGATTTTAAAAAGGTGTATTTTGATAAAGTATTTAATGTGTTTGGTAGCTTTAAATAGAGGACCACTCTGGTGAAGCTTAAGGAAAGCAAATTCACCATGGATTCTATGACTGTTGCATACCGCTGTGATCGAGGACTTGAGCGTCCTAACCAAGGAATGGAGACAACATGAGAATGTCAGTTACTTGTAGGCTCTTGAAAAGCTCTCACTCAGCCCAGAACTCTGCCTCTGAACAGATAAAAAGACTATGTCATAGATGAGCACGATTATTGGCATTAACATCAACCAATAGCCAGTGACTTGATTCAAAATATTCTAGCTATTCTCTTCTATTTCCTTTTTCTGATAAGCCCTTTCCTATTTATTCATCCTTTGAGGCTCAAATCAATGCCACCTTCTTTGGAAAACTTTCCCAAGCCCAATTAATTACTTTCTCCTTTGTGTTTTTGAAGCATTTGTACCTATATCTGTTACAGAATGTACTACAATACTTATGTCTCCTCATCTTCTCTAACTGCCTGAGACTCACACTGTGTCTAATTTTCTGTACAAGTCCACCCACTAACAGTTTCTGGCATTTATGAAGACTTTGTAAAAGCAAAGAATTTCCTCTTTCATTATAATTGCAGCATTTCATCTCATAAGGTAAACATTGTATTCTATCATCTTTTAAGTTTGCTCTGACTTTCATTTCAGTGGAACATGAAAACAAGGTCCAAAAGATCACATTATCAAGGACATAATGAATAGAGCCACTGCCCAAGCCACCTAAAATGTATCAGTCAAAGTAACCTGGGAGAAGTGAAAAATTTGGCAGATCAGAGAAACCTAGATTCCCAGGTGGATGTGGATGTATTTTATCAAATGAAGCTAGGCAATCCTTGCTGTGTCTGAATTCCATCCTTCCATAATCTATTTCTTATTTCTTGTACCTTACAACAAGCCTGCCATCACCAATCATATTTATATAGGTTCTAGCATGTACACTAAATAATTTTGTATTTTGGCTTCGGTTTTCAGCTTCTCAATTGCCTAATTTGATGGTTCAGTAATTTCTTATTCCTCTATACCTTAAGCAAGCCATTGCATGCCCTTCCAATATTCCCACAGTGCAATTTTTATGCTTTAATGCACTCATCAGCTTTTATCCAAAACTTTATTTAAGCTTCACTTGGTCATGGTTTAAATATATATTGCTGAAGCCGAATGCTTCGACCCTGCCAACTCACCACTAATACTCTTTGCTTCAAGAAATAAA
Organism: Equus caballus; assembly: GCF_041296265.1. Lineage (NCBI taxonomy): Eukaryota > Metazoa > Chordata > Mammalia > Perissodactyla > Equidae > Equus > Equus caballus. Next base: position 30,002,976 of record NC_091700.1, read on the forward strand.
TACAAAGGCCCAACTTTTTATAAAATTCATAACAAATATTCTGATAGGAATAACAAACACAAAACCGACAATGGCTAAATTTTAACTGGAGAGCTCAGTAAAGAATGTTGATATCTTTGTGAAAACAGCTGACAGTGGCCTAGGGAAAATCGAATCATAGTAGAAATAATTAACATAAAATATAACTGATAGCAGCTAAAACTGCACAAGTTGGAATCTGTTGCAGATTATAAATTGACAGAAGAATCAAAGCTTGGTAATATTTACATAATAGAAAATGGAATTTCATAGAAATAATGGCCAACAGAGCAAATTTACAATAGTGAAGCTATAATTGATAAAACTTAATATGGACAAAAATTGTCGTAGGAATCAAATCTTCATTTAATTTACACAGAAAAGTGATAGCAATGGATCATTTCATAAAAATAAAAATGAAAGTGTGTGAAAAGTGAAAGTGGTTCAGCTGCATTGTGTAGAGAATTGATCTGTTGGTTAAAATAGTTTAATGGAATTTGTTCTGGAATATTGTTTCATCAATGTTACTATACTTCTGATTGAAACACTTGTAGTTATAAACACAGAGTCAAAACATCCTCAGTGTCAAAAGAGCTGGGTCAGAATGCCCTGTGCCCATCTCCTACCAGGAGTCCCCCTTCTTATAATCACTGGTGCTTCTCTTGGAAGTCTGTATGTAAACAGGGTCACTGTTTGTGTGCCACTGTGTATGTCACTACCTATAAATAAAATGTCAAAATGTGTTTATGAGTTTGCATTTGTTCTTTAGGAGAGATTGTTTCAAGAGATTGTTTATTAAAGATATTGGTATTGGGGGATTTTTTTTTGTCCACTGTTTAAATGCATAGTTAGTATATTTTAAAGCATGAGGTGTTAGGGACAACACAACTGGGAAACTAAGCTCACTTTGCTGAACAGGCGTTCTTAACTTACAGGCATTATTCCTGAACCGTAGTTCCCAGTCCTTCTGCAGGATGGACTCTTGTCCTGATGCATATTTCTGTGGGGATTCCTGCTATCTTCCTTTGATACTTAGAGTAAATCCAGATAAAGAAAAAGAAACACAGCTCAGGCTTGTGAAAAGGGTAGCAAAGAGGTATGGAAGACCTGGGGTGAGCTTCAGAAATGCCAGTGTTGACTGGGGGCCCTGATGGGGTAGCAATAGTGGTAAACCGTTATGTAGCTCACTTGGGTCAAATGACTTTTATAGAGTGCCGTAAGATGATTAGCACATTCCTGCGGCAATTATTTGTTAATAAAATGCTAGAAAGAAGACCTATGAAACTTTTCTTAAATATTTATGTGCTAGGGCTATCAAAAATTCAGAGAGATGTACAGTACCAGAGGTAAACTATTAATTTAATTTTACTTGTGATCCAGTCGAGCTTTGGTACCATGGTGTCCCCTGTCTGGACAGGGCTGCTATCTGCCACCAGGCACTGAATAATTGAGTAAAAGTTAGTTTCTTGGGTTACTTATATTCTTGATGAATATATCAGCAAGTCCTAGGATATGAATGAGGGGATTAAACAGTGAACACACTAAATGTATAAGGTTGTCTATTTAATATATTTCTAAATCCTCAACGTAAGCTACAGAATTTACATATAGCTATATATTTACCCAAGGGAGATTTGTTAATCTACATTTCAGAAAGAGTTGTTAACTAAATATATATATATATATACACGCCACATTCAGAGTAGACTGAATAGGAAATAACATTTGAGCCTTATTTTTGGATAGAATTATCCTAGTGATGTATTAAGCTAAGGAATTTTTTTCCTATAGATCTACCTTGTAACTTTTTTTTAAAACTACCAATAACCATTACCCTCTTAAAAAAATTGCAAATATAACAGTACAGAAGAAGACAAATACGAGAACTTCTCTTTGGGTAGACTAGCCATTCTGATTTAACTGAGTGCAAATAGTATAAAGGCAAAGTTTATCTAGCATTAAGTGTGGAAAATCTACATTTTGACGGAGGGGAGAATATTAATTTATATACCTGGTGTGTTAGTTGGCTAGTTTAAATATATCGAATAATCTTGTATGTGATGTTGTATCAATGTTATTCTTTGTCAAAAAGTAAGAAGGACAATGTAAACTTCAGCACTACTTCCCGTTCACATCTCACTGATGAAAGTGTAAAACGGTCGAATACTTTGAAAACCAGTTTGGTAATATTGAATATGAGCTGTAAATGTATGTAGTCGTCATGACATGAAGAGCTTATCCAAATTAGTAAGAAGAAAGCCATCTCCTGGACGCCCTCCCAGAACCCCCTGCCTGAGCTAAATGCTCTGATCCAAAATAAATAAATAGTTGGTGATTAGAGGAGGATTTATGTTTAATTGTGCAAGTGATTTTAAAGAAATTTGAAGGATTTAGTAATTTTATATAATAATTAGCACATGAAGTTAAAAGGAAAAAGGCATTAAATGAGGAGAAAGTGAACAGAAAGTAAGCTTCAGCATATAGAGGTGACATCTCACTTGGAAGAAAGGTTTAAAAAAAGCCTGCATCCATCAGTAAATGATAATCACAAGAGTATTTCTTTATGATTTAAATCGTAATTGATTTACATGTTTTGACTTTCAAACTATAATATATAGCATAAGTTATAGTTTACTTTTGCGCTGTATTTATTTAGATTATGATGAAATGGCAACAGAGTAAATTATTAACCAAACTTTCAGACAGAAATATTAACTTTCCTTTGGATTAATAAGATACAGATAAAAATAAATAAATAGAGTTATGCTTGTTTGTGCTGAAATTTGCTATCCAAAGAGGAAATCAACATGTGGCTATTTGTAAGCACAAGTTTAAAGTAATGAATATTCTGTTTTATTTTCTCTTTTAAAGCTAGGCCTCCTTCTGACACTGCATCAATAAAGGGATCTATGAAAGAGCACGGGACAGGAAGTTACAACTCCTAAAAGCCAGCTACCTATTCTTAAGTGCATGTTAGATTATTCGGAGACTTGATTTTTTAAGGAATTGGATGGTATCATTGATGCTTGGAGTATGAGTAAGCAAAATTGTAGAACACATCAAGATGCCCATAGACGATTTAAACTTTATGTTACCAATTTGACCCCTATATAAAGGCTTACCAATGAACTCTTTTTTCCTCACTTTTCTTGACAAGAGTATGGTAATGTGTGTAACTGGGAATGTAGATGAGCCATCCTTCAAACATTTATGAGAAGCGTTCACACAGTGATTGGGTAACAACGCACCACTAGATGGATTGCTTTTTCTTCACTTTTGCCCTTATCTAGTTTGCTTCCAAAATGTCTACTGAAATTCTCTTCATGATGCAAATCTTTCTTCTTTGTTAGTCCATAGGCTGTTTGCTTGTTTGGGGGGGAAGTTCCTGGCTGAAGTTCCTTTACATGCATTTCTTAGCAGGACAGCTGTGGGGAAACATAACTTCCTTCCAGACTTATCACGTGAAGCTCATCTCACACGTACTGAGTTGTCTCTCAGCTGCAAGGGTTTTACAGTCATGGCTGGAAAAAAATATTCTGCAGGGTTTTGTTCCAGATTTGTTTTTGTTTTTTTTTTTTTTTGAGCTCTGATGGAAAGATCTGTAGAGAGACATGGCTCAAGGGAGGAAATATAAGTATTATCCTTCTACTGCTCCTCTGGTAGTCGATGATGTGCTCCCATGAGATGCTTCTTTTTGACAGCACACATGTTGCACGTGCTATGAGGCATCCTGAGACTTGGAGGCATTGTGTTGCACCTTGCCAGTGTCCCTGAGGAGAAGTCCTTTGGTAGAGATTTCAGTTCACAGATTGGCAGGAATTCCCAGTCTGGTTTCTCAGAGCTCCTTCTGTGCACATTTTGAAGTTTCTGAGTATTTAGCAGATACATAAGGGGAAGACATCTGTTTCTCTCTGAATGGTTGAGATTCCATTCCAGTGAGTTTTATGCACTAGAGAATGACATGTAGAATTATCTTTATTTTTGGTTGGCTTGGTGATTACAATTCATGTTACATCCCATCACAATCACCCAGGTGAGGAACTCCTCACAAAATGAAACTAATTATTTCAGTCCCTAAAATTGATATCACAAATTCCACTTATTTTAAGATTATTTTGCTTTTGAGGATGGATGAGAAATACATAATGTGTAGATAGTTAAAAATTAAGTGTGGTAGTTGTTTGTAGTGCCTATATTTTTCTGCATACCTTATGTTATATGTTAGTTACAAAACTGAAATACCCAGTTCTAGGAACCGAGGGACTTGGACTGCGCTTCCTTGTCTGCTGTGCCAGCGAGGCCACACTCTTTCCCCATTGTTGCCAGCAGTTATTCTGTGTTCAAGTTCACCAGATCTCCAACAGAAACTTGAACAGATTCTAATGTGGGCAGTGGGCCCTTATACCCCTTTCCCTTTTTCTAAGAGGTGAGGATGCTATGTGGGGGTCCAGAAATGAGATGTGGGCTGGTCTATCACAAGTACCTGCCAACCCCAGAAATAACCTGCTCACTGTTTACACTATGTCTGGATGCTGTGAGAAGGAGAAAATGTAAGAGGACCTGGAAATATTCCTCTTCTCAGAATTAAGAGCATGTGAGCTTTTGAGAATAGGATAAGTACTGAGAAAAACCCAGTGTAAGGATGATTGAGAAAGAAAATAACAAGGGGAAATGTTAGGCCAATGTTCTGAGGGTCTTAAGTTAGCAGCCTGCTGGGAAACATCAAAGCCTAGTAAATATTAAGTTGAACAGCAAAAAAAAGATACAGTGAATTGTATGTTTGCTCAAATAAGCAAGCCAAGGGCAAGATCTTTTTTCCCTGCCTGCAGAGTGACATCCTAGTCTTCAATTGTTAATTGTCTCCAGTTTCTCTTTCTGGGTATGAGATTTTCTTTCTTATAATGCAACTTACTTTTTCAAATGGCTCTGGGTTACAGACGTCTTCTCATTATCTTCTGTACTATTTTCTAAATATAAAATTTTATGTACTACATGACCCAGGACACTTATCCCATTTCTATGTTGTTATAACAAAGAATCATGGCTTTGTGGTCTCTGCTGTCTTTTCCAGGTTATACTGTGTTCCTTTAGGTCCCTATAGAGAAAGGTGACAGGGATGGGGATTCCTGCCCTAATTACAGGAATAGTCCAGACTATTGTAGCCTCAGTCAGTTACTTAGAAGCCTGGATAATGCATTCACGTAAGAAAACATCTTAGCTCATAAACTATAAACATTACGAATATAAAGTACAATCTATACTATCCAGAAAAAAAGTGTTACCATTTGGATTCACCTATAGGCTAGAAGTCCCTGAAAATGTATGCTCTATTTAAGTATCTGATACCATACATGCCAACCTGTTTATTTAGAGATCTTAAACAGATGTATAGGGGCCGACCCCATAGATGGGTGGTTAAATTCACACACTCCACTTCTGCGGCCCAGGGTTTTGCAGGTTCAGATCCTGGGCGTGGACCTAGCACCATTCATCAAGCCATGCTGAGGCGGTGTCCCACATAGCAGAGCCAGAAGGACCTACAAGTAGAATATGTGACTATGTACTGGGGAGCTCTGGGGAGAAGAAGAAAAGAAAAAAAGATTGGCAACAGATGTTAGCTCAGCTGCCAATCTTAAAAAACAAACAAAAACCAAAAACAAATGTCTGTGAGGTCTATACACCATTGTATTGATACTTCATATCCACAATAAGCCCTAAAGTGGCTTACTGGTCACATTATTCTATTGAATAAATAATCTGTGTTTTAAAAGTTGCAAAAAATACTTTGCGATGTATTTTAATTGTCTTTATTTTTCACATTTTCTTATGTATTTTCCTAAGATTTTTTTATTAGTCTACATAAAAACCACATGCACAAAATATTTGTTCAAATTAGCAATTTTAGCCTCCTTTTCAAAGATAATGCCAAGCTGAATTGAAATTTTTGCCTTTTGATCCATTTCCTATTTTATCGCTCCATGGTCAGAATGCCGTGTGTAGACACAACAGAAAACTCTGAAGGGATCTGAGCCTAGAATGATTTTATGTAACATTTATCAAACAAAAAATATAAAATATAACCCTTTGTAGAATTTTTATGAGAAATAAAACCAACAGGATGAAAGAATTCTAGTACTAACTTTTGAACCAACATGAAATAAATTCAGTTTCAGGGAATTACACACCATTCCCACAATTAAATAGATTGCACTTAATTTTTCATCCATTGGTTCATGTTTATTTGTTTAGCCTCCCCATCTAGCTTGTAAAACCTTTGAAGGTAGGGATCCTATTTCACAAAAGGTAAAGAAATCAAGTAATGAGATTAGTTTTTATGTGTGGCAAGTAGAAATCTGTCACATTATATTATAATCTTGCATCCTATATTTAGTTCATGTTGAGGCAAACAAACAGAACAACACATTTATGAGCTAATTCTACTGAAAAATAGCAGTTTTATTTCACCAATCAGCAGGTTAAGGTCAATTTTGTCCTAAGCTCTTTCGGGAAAAATATGTAAGTATTTATCCATAAAATACGGAAAGCACTGTTAAAGTCCCCGTAAGACTAGGGATGCTAGTGGCTGAAAATCTGGCTGTACTTGTGTATGCAAAAGCCTTGATTTTCCTGAAAGTGATTGCACATCTCTGATAACAATTAGACTATATTATGTGACAGATATTAAAATTTTATTGGGCGGGCCGGCCTGGTGGCGCAGCAGTTAAATTTGCATGTTCTGCTTCTCTGTGGCCTGGGGTTCGCCGGTTCAGATCCTGGTGCGGACATGGCACTGCTTGGAACGCCATGCTGTGGCAGGCATCCCACATACAAAGTAGAGGAAGATGGGCATGGATGTTAGCTCAGGACCAGTCTTCCTCAGCAAAAAGAGGAGGACTGGCAGTAGTTAGCTCAGGGCTAATCTTGCTCAAAAAAAAAAAAAAAAAATTATTGGACTTGTTTTAAAGTAAATAGATATTCTGGGAGATGTTTCAGGAGCAAAAGCAGATAATCTGTGAATTGCTTCTCATAAAAATATCAAATATTATAACTGGAGTAGATTGTTTCTTCATTAGTTCAATAGAGGAAACCAGAGTCAGAAAATATCTAGATTCAGGGCACCCTCTGTCCTGTCTTTACCTTTATCTAACCACCAGTATCCTGAACCCACTTTCAGGCATCTGCTTCCCAAAGCATTCCCAAAGCAAAGTATAACAGTGGTGCGCATGAACAAACATTTTTGTATGCTTATATATAATGCATGTATTAGGAAAAAAATTAGTACATGCAACTGTGATTTCAGAGTAATTAGCTGAGGTTATAGTTAAGTTAAAAAGAGAGATTGTCCTTAAAAATATTAAATAAATAATAGTAGAGGTAGTACAGTGATGTGACAAAATTTATGAATGTTGCCTGCAAAATGGAAGAAGTTTGGGAAGCACTGGATGAGAAGTGTGTAGAGGTGGTGAGTGAAGGGAGGAGGGGCCGTGTCTTGTTCCACAGAGTGCCCTGCAGAAAATGATAATTAATGCCAAGCACCTTAGAAAGCAAGTGCCTCTCCAGTAGTAAATGTTATCTTTCCAAGATGCCCTCAAGTTTCTTATATTGATGTGAAATACAAAAGAAAAAAAAAAGGCAAAGTTTTGAATACACAAGAGAACATAGTAGGTGAAAGATAGATCATCCCAGATCGAGAACTTCGGCCTCATTTTTATCCAGGAGATTTTGACATCAAGGAACCATTTCTAATATTTATCAGATTATAGATACTTTCAAACTAGTTTAAGGACAAAAAGAATGTTGCAACTCTACTTAGAAATATTGAAAAATAATGAATGAAAAAGAGACAAAATATACTTGAGACATATTTCTAAACTTGATAGAATTATTAGAGATGCAGACCCAAATAGCACAAGCTGTTATATTCTCAATCTAAAATCATTGTTTTCACAGTAAAGGTGTATAAACCTATATATTTTGTATGCATAAATATTTGTCTATAATATGTAAAAACCCCAAATGTCCTAATACAGTTTGTCTAAAGTATAATTTATTGGAGGAATTATTTTAAAATGTAAATCACTTCGTTAATTTTCAGGTTTACTTTCTGAATATATTGCTATGTTGATTGTTTACGTGACTTCTTTTTAACGAGATTATTGTATATTTATTTTCTTATATATTAAATACTGAATAACCATTTTGCATTGCAGTTTATAAGAATATTTGTTTCCCTTATAACCTTTGATAATGTCTTCTATTGTTTAGTGCTACTGTTGACTGAAATTGAAGCTTAAGATAGTAAATATTAGTAGGAAAAAGAATGAACTAGTCTACACAACTTACTTCCAATCATTCCTTCTTGCCTTTGCCCCTACAACCACGTCCAGGCTATTTCAGTATCTAGCAGTTTATAGAAATGCTATAACTTTGTTGTAAGGCTTTGTTGATTACGTTATCTAACTTTAACTTTATAAACTTCACATAAGAGAGAAGTAAATAAAAAGGATCTCGCTAAGAAACTGGGAATGCAGATAACACTGATAATATAAGCAAAAGTGAACAAGAAAACGTCTGAATGCATTCTGCTCCTTGACCTACTGTGAGCTTTGTCTCAACTCTATTAAGAGATAAAAATCATCTTATGAGTTCTTATAAGAACTAGTCCAATGGATTCTTATCCATTATCATTAACAGTGAACTTCACTCCTAAATTAACTTAGCTAATGATAGTATACAAATGTCATATTAGCCAGTTATTTAAAATATTGTTAGGTCCTCCTTATTTCATTCTTTTTAAAATTTCTATTTTTGCTTATGTTTTATAATATATACAATAATAAGATAGTAATAAATGCTATATAAATAAACAGTGTAGGGGGCTGGCCCTGTGGCCGAGTGGTTAAGTTCGCGTGCTCCACTGCTGGCGGCCCAGTGTTTCGAGAAGATGTGGTATTTATACACGATGGACTACTACTCAGCCATAAGAAATGACGAAATCTGGCCATTTGTGACAACATGGATGGACCTTGAGGGTATTATGCTGAGTGAAATAAGTCAGAAGGAGAAAGTCAAAAACCGTATGATCTCACTTATAAGTAGAAGATAAAAACGACAAAAAAAAACCCCACGTAGCATTGGAGATTGGACTGGTGGTTACCATTGGGGAAGGGGGGAGGGAAAAAGGGGTGATTAGGGTCACATGTGAGGGGATGCACTATAATTAGTGTTCGAGTGGTGAACATGATGTAATGTATACAGAATTTGAAATATGATGCACATCCGAAAAAAATAAAAATAAACAGTATATTTGTTGGGGATAATTACAAAATTTACTGATAGGTATAGGCTATAAAAAATGTTTGAAGAATATTAGTAGGGGGTTAGGTACTAGCCATTTGTCTTGTTTTATTTCTGAAGCACCTAAGATGCATTTCACATAGATCATATTAAGGATTTAGTTGCTCTCAGTTTTTTAAAGATATGACTTAATATATGCATTTTGATAAAATCTTTCAAAATTAGCTGTCAAACAGAATTTCAACATATTGGGTATATTTGAGTTTAGCTGTCAAATTTCCTTGTCTAATCTGCATAGCCAGTGAATCCATTTCAAGTAGGTACCAAGGTTCTTGAAATTAATCCCACTGCCACCATCTCCCTGATGCTTTTAACCAGAGGATGCTGGGATGTAGAATATTGTACAGGAAAGACCTCAGAGATAGACGTATCTGGTCATTTCTTTAAAATTCAGCTCATTCTTAGGATCCAAACAAAAAAATTTGCTAGATGATCGATAGAACTATGCAGTTGGAACATTTAGGAAAGAAGAGATTTACATTTATCAGTACATTTTTTTTACGAGTCAATAAGCAATGTCAGTTATTTTAATGAACTTAACACTTCATGGATTACAAAGCACTTACATTTATAGTATCTACTATCAATTGTCTTCTGGTTTTTTGGGAAAAAATGAAATATGTCTATGGGTCCAGAAAAATGTAGAACGCTTACATTGGAAGAGTTCTCAAAAGAGCTATTTTTATTCACTGAGTTATTATAATTTCTTATTAGTGTTATATTTATCTATCTGCCAGTCTTTTCTGTCCTGCAGCTGAGCAAATATTTGGCCAAGCTAGTGAGCTCTGGAGCAATAGAGTTTATGTACATGTTCCTTTATCCCTGTGCCGGCATTGAACTCAAAATCTGGAAGAGATAACCAGACATCCTCCCCACATTAACTAAAATTCTGTATTTCGGGAGATGAAGGAAAGAAGAAATGAATACAAAGATGGCCAAGGCAGCCTGAACTGCTACACTTTTGCACATGCAATTCCCTCTACTTGGAATGCCCCTCCCTCCTTGCTGGCTGCACTTTCTAATGCTCAAGCAGAATGATGTTTATAGGGTTAAGTAATAGTGCCAAAAATATCAATATGGGACTGATCTCCTCAGCTGCAAAGGCCTTGAGATGACAGGTCTGTTTCCAGTGTATTTTGATTCTACCACAGCATGAAGCCCAGTGAGAGCCTTAACTCTTAGTTGCATGAATGAATTACCTGGTGGGTGGATCAATGAAATTAGATCAATTAAGAGAACACATTGTTGCTTCACCAATTGGCTGCTATTAGTTAAAATACTTGGAATTACTATTGTTGCTATTCTCTTGATGGTTGATAACTGTAATCAATTAATATGCCTTCAACTGGCTAATTCTCTCATTAAGAAAAATGGAAACCACATATCAGTTATCCACAAACCCATATCAATTGTCTATTCTCCAAATATTCTTCTTCACAGTGACAAAATTTGAGAGGAATCTTGAATTTTTCAGCAAAGATAGGATAAAATACATATAGTGTGGGAGATTTAATTAGACATACAGTAATATGGCTTAGAATAACAAGCTTCAACACAGTTTGATGGAATTTGCTAGAGTCTTCTTCTCTGGAAGGCACTTGTAAAAGCATTCTTAGTTATCCTATCTTAATTTTTTAATTGCTGGTTTAAAACCATCAACAGTCTCATGGCAGCTGCATGAACAGATCTTTAAAATAGTCCCTTTAAGTCCTTTTATTCAATACACACCCAACGTCTCTTTAGGACTTCACATTTTACAAAAGCCCTTTCAAATATATTTTATCATTTAATCTATACCATAATTCTGACTGGTTTGCATAATTATTTCCATTTCTTTAACTGCAGAACCAGATTCTTGATTAAGTGATTTGCATAAAGTACTACAAGTGTACACAGCACAGACTTTAGATTCAAACTAAACTGAACCAAATCCACCTATATGATATTTGATCCTGATGGTGGTGAACATGATGGTGACAAGCTCTATTCTACAAAGAAAATAAGTTCAGAGAAAGATGGGCTTTCACTTTTTAAGAGTTTTCCCTTAATTGTAAAGATTACAGTATAAAATGTCAATTGTTTCATCCAGTAGCACTTAAAAAATCAAGAGGCTCATCAAGCATTAAAAAGAGATCTGTGCATTTCCTGTATGTAAATTTTACATGACTAAAACATGAAGGGAATTATTAATAACCAATAATGCTATGAAGTAAAAACTGGTAAATAATCAGAGATATTTATAATAAAATAAGCTCCAGAATAGAGATCCCAGAAATAGACCCCCACAAAAATAACCAAATGATCTTTGACAGAAGAGCAAAAGCAATTCAATGGGGAAAGGATAGTCTTTTCAACAAATGCTGCTGGAACACCTGGATATCCATGTGCAAAAAAATGAATCTAGACACAGACTTTACATCTTTCACAAATATTAACTCAAAGATCATAGACCTAAATTTAAAATGCAAAACCAGAAAACTCCTAGAAGATAACTTACGAGAAGATCCAAGTGACCTTGAGTTTGATGATGACCTTTTAGATATACCAAAAGCATGATCGTAAAAGAAAATATTGGCAAGTTGGATTTCATTAAAAATTCAAAACTTTTGCTCTGTGAAAGACTGTTAAAAGAATGAATGGACAAGCCCCCCAAAATTCTTTGCAAAACATGTGTCTGATAAAAGACTGGTATCCAAAATATACAAGGAACTCTTAAAACTGGGGCTGGCCCTGTAGCCTAGTGGTTAGGTTTGACACGCTCTACTTTCGGTGGCCTGGGTTCATGGGTTTGGGTCCTGGGTGCAGACCTACACCACTTGTCAGCTGTGCTGTGGCAGCAACCCACATACAAAATAGAGGAAAACTGGCCCAGATATTAGCTCAGGGCTAATCTTCAAGCAAAGAAAGAGAAGGATTGGGGCTGGCCCAGTGGCATAGTGGTTAAGTTCACACACTCTGCTTCAGTGGCCTGGGGTTCACTGGGTTGAATCCCAGGTGCAGACCTACACACCGCTTATCAAGCCATGCTGTGGTAGGCACCCCACATATAAAGGAGAGGAAGATGGGCATAGGTGCTAGCTCAGGGCCAATCTTCCTCAGCAAAAAGAGGAGGATTGTCAGCAGATGTTAGCTTAGGGCTAATCTTCCTCAAAAAAAAAAAGGGGGGCAAAGAATCTAAACAGATACTTCACCAAGGGAAATATACAGGTGGCAAGTTTTCCTAAGAATATGAAAAGATGCTCAACATTATTTGTCATTAGGGAATTGCAAATTAAACCAATGAGATACCACGATATACTGGCTAAAATTCAAAACACTGTTGACACTAAATGCTGGCAAGGATGAGAAGCAATAGGAACTCTTATTCATTGCTGGTGAGAATGCAAAATGGTGCAGCCACTTTGGAAGACAGTTTGACAGTTTCTTAGAAAAGAAAATATATTCTTTCCTTATAATCTGACAATTGTTCTCCTTAGTGTTTACCCAAATGAGCTGAAAACTTACATCCACACAAAAACCTGTACATGAATGTTTGTTTTAGCTTTATTCATAATTTCCAAAACTTGGAAGCAGCCAAGATATCCTTTAGTAGGTGAATGGATAAATAAGCTGTGCTACATCCAGACAATAGAATATTATTTGGCGATTAAAAGAAATGAGCTATCAAGCCATAAAAAGATATGGAAGAAACTTACATACATACTGGTAAAGTGAAAGAAGGCAGTCCTGAGAAGGCTACATATTGTATTGTTCCAACTACGTGACATTCTGGAAAACACAAAACTATAGAGACAGTGAAAAGATCAGTGGTTGCTGAGGATTTGGGGAGAGGGATAGAAGGAAGGATTGGTGGAGCATAGGGGATTTTAGGGCAGTGAACTATTCTGTGTGATACTGTACTGGTGGATACATATCATTATACATTTGTCAGAATCCATAGAATGAACAACAGAAACAGTGAACCCTAATGTAAATTATGAACTTTAGTTAATAATAATGTATCAATATTGACTCATCAATTGTAACAAATATACCACACTAATGGAAGATGTTCATAATAGAGGATATAGTGTTGGGGGCAGGGAAGGAGGGAAATGGGGTATATAGAAACTCTGTATTTCCCGCTCAGTTTTTTTTGTAAACCTAAAACCACTAAAAGAAAAGGTCTACTCATTAAAAAATATATATTTTAAAAACCACATATAAACCAAAATAAAAAGAAAACAGCTGCACATTTACAAAGGTTGTGAAGGAGGTAGATGTGTTATAAGAATCAAAGGAAGGAGGTCAAATTGATTCAAGCCCAGCTGACCCCAATCTTTATAAGCAAGGTAGACTTCTTATAGTACCATGACTTCAGGATTAGAAAACGCGCATACATGGACACTTCCCCACGCTCCCAGGGGAAGGCAAAGAGGTATCAAAACTATAATCATTAAATGGATACTTCTTAAGAAGCCCAACTCTAATATTCTTACAAAAATTACAGTTTCAATGGCCTTGAAGACATATTAATGTTCTTTTTTCAATTTAGTACTTGCTAACCAAGTTTAAATAAGCAGAATTTGATTTATTAAAATACATCGTAAATACAATGAGAAAGTTTTCTAGACAATTAATTTTTAAATTAGCCTTTTCCTCATGTGCATTTCCCCCCCAATTTAGCTTTTGAGAACAGAATGATTGTCAGACTGTTTCAGTATTCAGTATTTATCAGTCCTTCATTAGAACTCTGATCCTAAAAAAGAACGATCATAGAAGTTCCCTGTAGACAGTCACCCAAAGCTTTTCCCACCATAATCCTGTGGCAGAACTGTAAAACTCTAAATAAAAGCATTTGAAAAGTTTCTAAATCAATGTATTTTTTAGGGTGCCATGAGCCCCCAATGGGCCCAAGATCAATTCTATAATCTGTTTTGGTGGTTAGTTATCATAATAGAATAACTTTATTACATACTATATAAACATAAGTGTTTACTAACAATATCCTTTTGAATTTGTTAGGCCTCAATGAGACTTTATTTTTATTGCATTGTCAAACTGCTGTTTCAATTTATGTACTCTTCATCCTATTTATATACACTGTATATAATTTCAAACTATGAATATTTGTAAATACAAAGTAACTGGTTTATTTTATAGAACAACTCAGGAGAAATCATTTTTAATGCTAAAGCACTTCATGGAAAAGATGATAATACATATTGAAAATAAATGATTTGATGAAGAACTGTATTTGATGACAATAGTGCTAGGTACAGATATGTAAATAGGAATTTGTAGAGTGAAATAATGAATGAATGAATGAATATATACTCCCAAATTTAACAAAACAATAAGGGAAGGTTACTAATGCTTATTGAACATCTCGTTTGTACTAGGCATCCTTTGTACATTATCATGTAACAGCATAGCCGACTATTATCATACAAGCAGTTAAGGATGAGAAAACTGAGACTGAGAAAGGTTAAGTAACTTGCTCGAGGTTACACAGCTTTTAAGTGGCAAAGCTGGAAAGCAAATGTGGAATGTTTTTGACTCGTAGTCTTATACTTTTATTCATCCTGTGTTGCCTCAGAGAGATGAACATGGAGATCTGAACATTTAAAATCACAACATCTCAAGCATTGGTAAAAGCTCTCTCTTCTCCAAGTTTTGGGAAATGCTCTTCACCCAGTAGAAGAATTCTCCCAGTAATAAGGTAGAATTAAGAACATGCTAACAGTCCTTAAAATATTGTAGAGAGCCCTGACTTGCTTTGGTACAACACAGAGGATGTACTCCATTGTCTGGAGTGCCCTGAGATGGCCCCCAACCCAGCCTCTTCCTCACAAATCTTTCCGACTAAGCTATGAGAAATATTTTCATTTTCAAAGAGCAACTTGGTAACCTACATCTCTTTCTAATACACGTAAAAGATGAGATGAGATTTTGCTAAGAAGTGGGATCACATTTCCTATATGCCTTGCCCAATTTCGGCTTCCATCAGTTCATCAAACGTTTTCTGGAAAGGTCAGGACAGTGGGAATGAGCAGAGGCACTTTTTTCAGCCTCGCCTCCTCTAACCCACTGCGTCTTGGCCTGAGGTTTTCTGTGAACTGCCTGTGTTTGGGACACTGCTCAAAACTAATTGATTTCATTGACCTGCTGACACTAGGAAAATGGTTTCAGTTGCTTTGTGTTTTCTTTTGCTACTTGGAATTGGCATGAGCTGTAAATGTCAATAGATTTATTTTACAGAAGCTGTCACTGTTAGTTAGCTTTACTAATTTCATAAACCTGGTGATATTCACAGATTTATCATAATGCAGATAGGGCACCTGGAAACAAACACTGTTCACCATGTGAACCTTTGAACTCTGATGAACTCATGTGCATAGGGGTTAAAATTTTATGTCACGCTCAAAGGGACGATGATTGTCCTACCAAAAAGTAGCTGTGACTGACATACCCATTTAGGACCAAAATGTCCCTTATTATTTCCCACTTCTCCTTCAGTCCCTGGGTGCTTCAGCATTTCCCTAGTCTTTGCACAGCTCCAAGTTAGGTCTTTCTTTTGGTGGTTCCAATATCTGAGTCTATACTTTCCCTGGATTTTGCTCTACAGGCTTTTCTCTGTTCTCATACCCTGGCCTCAGTCAGCCTCTATCCATGCCAAATCATTACCTTAGCTGCTTTCTGTTGCCTTTCCTGATGTTTAGAGCAAGGCATCATTAACTCTAGAAGTCCTAGAAAATTGACCGATGCATCCATTCCTCTTTTTTGGGCACCACTGCCATGAATTTTAGCAACTGATGTCTTCAAACCACACGCCACTGTACCCAAACATGGATAAGCAAAATGTGGTGTATACATACAATGGAAGATTATTACATCTTAAAAAGGAATGAAATTCTGGTACATGCTATAACATGGGTGAACCCTAAGGACTTTATGCTAAGTGAAATAAGACGCAAAAGCACAAATACTGTCAGGACTGGCCCAGTGGCATAGTGGTTGGGTTTGTGCGCTCTGCTTTGGTGGCCCGGGGTTCACAGGTTCAGATCCTGGGCATGGACCTACACACCGCTCATCAAGCCATGCTGTGGCAGCATCCTACATACAAAATAGAGGAAGATTGCCACAGATGTTAGCTCAGCGACAATCTTTGTCAAGCAAAAAGAGCAAGATTGGCAACAGATGTTAGCTAGGGCCAATCTTCCTCACTAAAAGAAGAAAAAAAAAGGACAAATACTGTATGATTCCACTTATATAGAATGGTGATTGTTAGGAATTAGGAGGAAGGGGAATAGGGAGTTAGTGTTTAATGGATATAGAGATTCAGTTTGGGAAAATTAAAAAGTTCTGGAGATGGATGGTGGTGATGGTTGCACAACAACGTGAATGTGCTCAATGCTCCTGAACTTAAAAATGGCTAAAATGGTAATCTTCATGTCACATATATTTTTTGCCACAATAAAAAATAAAATGAAATTTGAAAAAATCAAATAAAAATACAACTGGAAATGACTAAAGAGGTTCACATTTTTTTTTTTTTTTTTTTTTAAAGATTTTATTTTTTCCTTTTTCTCCCCAAAGCTCCCCCGGTACATAGTTGTGTATTCTTCGTTGTGGGTTCTTCTAGTTGTGGCATGTGGGACGCTGCCTCAGCGTGGTCTGATGAGCGGTGCCATGTCCGCGCCCAGGATTCGAACTAACGAAACACTGGGCCGCCTGCAGCGGAGCGCGGGAACTTAACCACTCGGCCACGGGGCCAGCCCCAAGAGGTTCACATTTTAAAGCTCCTTGTTTTTTCAGTGCAGAAGCTGAGGCCGCAGGTGATTAAACTTCTCAGTTAAGAAAACACAGCTAGTTAATATGGCAGAGCTAAAACTAGAACTTCCTGATCCTGTGACTTCCAAACCAGTCTTTCCATTATCCCAGAGTTGCCTCTCTTTCTTTTTGGTGATAGTTGACATTTTTGATACACAGTTCTTAGAAGTGTGAGGGGATTGCTAATCTTCCAACAAAAATATTAGTGCATTTCCAGTTCTTAGTACCGCATTACTTACAGCTGGATAATATTCCCAGACATGCTGTCATAGTTTGACAGATAGAATAAGGTATCTTGACCCAGCATGCCGACTTAGTGAAAGGACTAGATGTTAAATAAGCACAAGGACCAGTTTTCTGGTCCTTTCAGTCCTGTTGATTCATTGGTAAACAAGATATCCAAAGTCCTGCAACTTATTTTGATGACGGGTGTCCACAGTAGGCCTGTGGACGTGATGTGTGAATCCTAGCTCCCGAATCGCCCCCTGTGAGCCTTCCCTCTCTCCTGTCCTACTTTGGGTGAACTTGCGCTGATCTTAGTTCTCATTTGAGACTCCTGCCAATCACATAGAATCCTGCCATGTGACAGCAGCAATGTTCTGCAATTCTCCCTATTTGGCCAATTTTTTTAATAGTTTGAGACATTTTCCTTGGAGGTAAAATTTTGCAGCACTAGAGTCTGCATTTGACCATTACCCATCAGTAATGGGATCATATAAAGCTTCCACGTCTAGGAGCCAGGCATGATGCGAATTGCTTTATTTCACTGTCTCTAATCATAACATCAGTCTCGCAAGATGGGCAGCACTCGTTTCACTTTGAAGACTGAGAAATGGATACTCATGTTAAAATGGTTTTATCCAGTTTCTTGTAAACAACTACCCATATACCCTTAAATTCCACTTCTCACATATTCTAATCCTGGCTGGCCCTTAAACATTTCTTCAGCATTCCTAACTCCAGATTGTCATTCAACCCTTTTTCCCTGTCTAAACCACTGCGTCTCAAACTTCAATGCGCTTGGGAGTTACCTGAGCATCTTGTTACAGTGCAGACTCTGATTCAGTAGGTCTGGCATGGATCCTGAGATTCTGCATGTCTAACATTTTTGCAGATGCTGCCCGTGCAGCTGATCCCTAGACCATAGTTTGAGAAGCAAGGTTCCACAGCTGTGCTTCCCAATGTGGTAGGCTTTAGCTACATATGACTATTAAGAACTTAAAATGTTTTAGTCTGAATTGTGGTGTGCTGCAAGTGTAAAATACACACTGGGTTTTGAAGACTTGGTCTAAAAAGAAGAGTGTAAAATATCTCATACTTTTTATTTTGATTAAATATGTTAACTAAATGTTGAAATAATAATATTTCAAATATATTGGGTTAAATACAGTGTATTATTAGGGTCAACTTCACTCATTCTTGTTTTACCTTTTTAAATTGACTACTAGAAAATTTAAATTTGCGTATGTGGCTCACGTATTTCCACTGGACAGCGCTGCTCTCAGGACTCCTCCTGAATCTTTTCCACCCTCTCCAATGTTTCTTACGTTCAAGAGCTAGCTCAGGTCTTCTCTAGTGTTTTCCTTGTGTTCTCATCTCAGATGACCTCTCCTACTCTTGCGAATCCTGTGGCTCACTTATTGCTTAGCGCATATTGCCTTATGTTGTTAGTGGTCACATACTTGTATCTTGCTGGCTAGGCCGTGAGTTCCTGAAATTTCAAGCTTATATCTCATCATTGTATAAGATTGTATCTTATTTCTCTTTGTATTGTCAGCCCCTGGAAAAGTACCCCCCTTCTAATAGCTTCTCGATGATGACCTTTGAGTAAACTATGAACCTGAAAAGTCTGCTGTGACTTTGTATGCCTCAAGTGCTTAGCCCAGTGCATTTTGGAAAGGAGGGCTAGGTCAAGGTGTGGGTCAGTCCTAGCCAACCTCAATGCATTGGTCACTGTGTTCTCGGGCTGCCTGACCTGCTGTCCTCTCTGCTAAGGGAATTCTCAGTAACTGTAATAGACACCTAATCAAAACATAATTATGAAGGCAAACTACTGTAAAAAGCCATCATATAATGCATTCCAGCAAGAGACTTGGGGATTATCTGCACCACTGGTTTCCTCCTTTAGGATAATTAAAAGTTGATTGAAAGAGAATTGCTTAAAAATAAAGAAGGTGACTGCTTCTCTTTCAATACCATTGCCATGATTGAAATGAGGAACTTGAGAAGCTTGGCTGGAAGTAAGGGACACATTCAAAATGTTATGTCAAACGGAGTTTAAGAAGCATTTACTCATCTTCGATTTGAGGTTCAAGGATTCCTGCCTCTGGTATTAAATGTACCTCCTGGTTAATCTTCATTCATTCATTCATTCATTCATTCTCTACTCACTCACTTAGTCACCCCCTCACTTAACTCACGGGGTCACTCCTTCAACAAGCAATTTACAGAGCACTCGCAATAAACAGGTACTTGTGACCTCATTGCAGTCCAATGCGAGAAACAGACACATATAACTTCTTAAATAAACGGGAGTTTCCAGACCATTCTCTTACCCTACTAATTTCTGAACTAAATGTGGTAATTTGTTTTACTCTTCTGACCAATACTTCAAACATCAGTATCATTATGTAGTTGGAAAAAAAATAATTTTAAGTCCTCAAAGCGTTTTAAAGGAGCATTAAACATATCTAGTCTTGAAGATACTTTGAGGACTTAAAATTACTTTTTTTCCAAACTGCAATATAAAAAAAGCACTTGGCACTTGTATAGCAATAGTATAGAAAAGAACCTCTTGAAATTCAACGTATGCGATTTTTGTCATCTAATAAAGTTTGGAATTTTGTGTTCATTTCATTTTTCAGACATGCCTGGCCCCCTGTTAGTAGCATCCTCATTCAACAGCTTTCCTCCGTGTTTGTGCCTCACCCACCCTAGAGCTTCAGGAGTTCGCTGCAAGGCAGGGGCGGTGCGTTAGTCAGAGTCCTGGTCTCAGGGCTCTGGGCTCTCATTCACTGCGTCCATCCACCCTGACTTCCAGCCGGGAAGTCCAACTAAATGGCGAGTTTCTGGAGTAACGTTGTAGACTTTTTATTAAAGAAAACTCTCTCTGTTGGAACTTTATCTTATTTATAATGTTAAAAAAAAGATGAAATGCCAGTTTGAAAACTCATTTTCAATAAAAAATGTTTATTTCCATGTGTTATATGCGTATATTAGTGGGTCTTGATGAGATCATAAATCCCCTACTAGAATATAAGTTCTTGGGGGCAAAGGTCTTATCTTTCTCTGCACTGTAGTCCCCCCAGTGTGCTCAATAAGGTTTTCTAAATTGAAATGGTATCTGCAACAACATAAGCTACGCGTGATGGAAGGGAAAGACATTTGTATTTCTAAGTTCCATTTCACCACTGTCATCAGAGCAAATTTAACAGTCTTCTTTCCGAGATAAAAAATAATCTATTTGATATTACATTGTAATCATATTCTGTGAAAAAATGATTCCATTCATTTTTCAGGAGCCACACATGGCTGTGTGTATGAGGAGCTCCCTGTAGCCAGCCTCCGCATATGACAGTCATTAATCTAGCGATGACATTAGAACAGGAAAAAATAATTTCTTGCCCTAAGATATATGGAGAAAAAAAGAAACATAAAAATCTATTATTCTGACAGCTTTAAGCTCTGACCTACTTAAGAGAGCTAATGCAATAGTGATGCTCATTCATTAATTAAAATTCTTTTAGTATGCACTTTTTATTAATTGTGTATTTTATACTCATACATTAGGCTTGTATGTCCATATTACTAACATTAGTAATTAATGATCTGCCAGCAGCCTGCTTTTTGGCAACATGGTTTTGAATCATAGGAAGCCAATATCTGGCATATAATTTGTCATCCATGCTGAAAGGTTTTTTTCCCCAAAAAACTTAATCAAAATTAGCTCACTTTATTTTAATTAAAAAGCAACAAAGCCAAATGGTTTGATTAGCTTTGAGACTGGTGGATAGATTAAAAAATTCATCCTTGAAAGAAGAATTTTAGTTGTTCATGCATGTGGATCAAATCTCCCTTGGCCCTAAAAAAATAGAAATCATTTTTTAAGTTTGCATCAGTATTCAAGCCATTGTATTATATCGCAGGTTTAATTAATTTGTTTTTGCCATAATTTACCCCAAAAATCCAAAAGCTTATTTCAGACCTGAGATTTGGTGGGACTGGGAATCGTAAGATGATTAGAAAGAGACTCTGCGTTGTCTAGGAGACTGGCAATGGAATAGAAATCTAGGGCCTCATGCACTTGCCGGGGTACAGGAAAATAGGAGATTCCAGACATCAGAGGTGCAGTTGTGAGCCCTGAGAATCCAACATTTTGGAAGTAGAATGCTCTTTTGAGGACTTTTTAAAAAATCATTTAATTTTATAAGGAGAGTAACAAAGAAATACTTGCTTAACATCATAGGAATTGTTAATAGCTAGCTCCTGATTCCTTTCCAGGCCAATTTTCTGGTGCCAGGATACACTGAGAACTTGAGAAACTTAATGCATTGAAATATTTTTATCAGATGAGGAAATTTTTAGCCTAATTCAACAAGTGCTTATTGGTACTATCTACGAAGTAGGGCTAATGCAGCCCGAAAGCCCCAGCCCTTTCAAAAAGTTCTGCCTGTGTATAAGCTGGAGTGGATCAGGAAGAGGCGGGGGGACTAGACTGGGAATGTTGGAGCTCTAAACATCATTGGGTGAGGATGGAAGGCCAGTGGGATGTGGGAATAGTGATGGGCAGCTGATAGAGGAATTGGAAGAGGTCCCGAGACGCTGATTGGTACAGGAGGTCAGCATGCCAGGGCTGAGGATTTGCTATGTGTGTCTCTATAAACCACGGCCAAGGACTTTCAACCAGATTATAGAGTGGAACATGTTTGCATTCTTTAAACTCTCAGGACCTAACCTGAGCTTTCCCACCTCCTCTGCACCCACATCCTCCAAACTCTCTCCTTTGGAATCACTAGACCCACATGACATCCATCTGCATATTCAGCCCCGTGCTAGTCTTGCCTAAATCAGGAAGGATTTAAAAGCCATGCTCAATTCTAAGGGGTCACAGCATACTACATCCTCTGAACTTGAGTCCCAAATTTCAATAACAGTTTCTCCTTGTTCCTAGAACCAACTCTTCCTATATGGGTCCTCCCCTCCCCACAAGTGTCTCAATCTCTGAATTGGATTCGTGTGTCAGAATTTACCTGCTGTGACTTCTCATTGTTCTAGGGATGGGGTCAGTCCCCGTCTCCCTTACCCAGGGCTGACGCAATCCCTGGTGGCAGCTGCCTGAGCTCTACAAGTAGCACCTGCTTCTAATTCCTGTAACGTCTTTCCATCTAATCACGAAGATGCCCATTATGTTCTGAGTCTTGCAGAAAAATTTGGGGCATTAGCGTCAGCAAGACGTGCCCACCAAGGACCGCTAGAAATCTCACTTGAAGTACTGGCTCCGCCAAGTTTCTTTCTACCTTGATCATCTCATTTGTGGTTACATCGCAAGATCCTACAAAAGCTGAAATAACCTCTAGGATTATGATTTGCTAAAACAGTAAAATTTAGAGTTTGTTTTCATCAGACTTTACTAAAATATTAATATTACTTTTTCAAATTATTTTTTTAAATTGTGAGATATACATAAGATAAAATTTACCATTTTAACTATTTTTAAGTATACAGTTCAGTGGCGTTAAGTACATCCATATTGTTGTGCAACCATCACTACCATCCATCTTCAGAAATTTTTATCTTCCTAAACTGAAAATGCACACCCATTAAACACTGACTCACCACTCTCCCTTCCCCCCAGCCCCTGGCAGCCACCTCTCTGCTCTCTGTCTCTATGAATTTTACTATTCTAGGTACTTCGTATGAGTGGAATCATACAGTATTTGTTCTTTTGTGACTGACAGTTCACTTAACATAATGTCTTCAAGATTCATTCATGTTGTAGCATGTACCAGAATTTCATTTCTTTTTACAGCTGAATAATATTTCATTGTATATATTGGCACATTTTGTTTACCTATTCATCTATCAATGGACACTTGGGCTGCTTCCACCTTTTGGCGATTGTGATAATGCTGCTAGGAATGTGGATGTACAAGTGTGTCTTCAAGTCCCTGCTTTCAGTTCTTTTGGGTCTACACCCAGAAGTGGAATTGCTGGATTATATGATAATTCTGGGTTTAACTTTTTGAGGAACCTCCACACTGTTTTAGAATTACTTTTTAAATATGACGTTGAACAATAACATCTTGCCACCTTTGCCTCTTCATATATATGTTCTTCAGAGATAACAATAAAATGAATTTGAATGCATATATACTGATAGGGCTTTTGAGAGAATGTTATTTCATCTTCTATGAAAGGGAGCTTAAGTGTGTTGAAGTTTAGGCAAATAAAAGTGCAAGAGAGTTGAACAGAGGGTAGAAATTCCCCATCCAATAAGACCTGAATATGTGGATCATCTAGAGAACATAACAGCTGTGGGTGGCAATCCGATAAATGACTTTCCCAACCTCCCCTGGCATAATATAGTGTTTTAGATAAGGAGATGATGAGTTGAAAATAAAATGGGTCACTAGGTTTAAATGGTTTTTTAAAACAGACAATTTAAATTATAATGAGAACAGAATTTGAAATCCTTTAAGGTTATGAAGGAAATTGTTAATATAAAAATTTACCCCTAATTTCAATTATAGCTAGAACTTTCTAAAAACAGTGGAAATCTTCAATCTAAGATAAATGAAATGTGCCTATATAGATGAAATCTCCTTTAATGATTTAATGTGTACCTTAAAGAACAGATTCACTCAGGGGAACTAAGTACCATGTTACAGTTCATTGTGGAATAATAAACCAGCGATCTGGAAAAGTCTCGCTGTGTCTGCATGGTATGGATTTTAGCACTTATGAAACGGCTAGATTTGAAATCTCAGTGATAGAGTCATACCCTAAAATACTCTCCTACAAATTGTTGCAGGACAGCTCTGTTAAAACCAACAAACAAACACAGCTTTTATCTGGGGCCCTACCAATTGTGCTGAGACTTACCCTTAGACAGCCAATCCTTTACTCATGTGCTGTTCATTGTTTAGAATGTATTTCTCTCTGGGATTTGTAGCCTGAGTTTGAAATCAGATGTTCTTCCAACTATTAACCATTGACTAAAGCACCAGGACTATCAGCGAATTATTATATAATGTGTGAATTCGTAGTTTGTTCTACGCTATGATTTATTAAGCTGATGGCTACTGTTGTCATTCGGGATTGCTTGTACATGGTAACATCATCTATTCATCATAGGAAATTGAAAAATTGTATTTGTTTTAGTCTTCTTGTTTCAAAGGCTAATTGGTTTTTTCATCATTCCTATTATGGGCAAAAAGCCCCAAGTAAAAGGATTAAATCATCAAATTATATTTATATCCTTTTTAAAAGTGCCTTATTCTACTAGACTTAATTTTATCATGTTTTAGGTCATGAAACCTGCGCAGTGATATATATGGCATAACGGAATGTCTGCAATGTGGATATATTATTACTGACCATTACTCTAATGTGATTCTACACGTTTGGTTAAGAGAATTATCAAGAGTCTTGCCATTAGTCATACCACCTTTATTCTATGATGTGGTGGGTAGAGCAGTAGGCGTTGAAATACAGATAAGTAAGATTCCATCCTTGCCCTCAAGAAGCTCAAAATCTAGTCAAGTAGAAGTTGGGTGAATGTTAATGGCTGTTAGTTGCTAGATTTGAACTATGGCCTATCTTTCTGACAGGAGAATAAATGAGTATCTGAATAATGCTATTTGTTCTACAAGTCTTTTTCAACAATCTGCCTATTAGTCATGCCATGTTTGCCAGCAACCTCCAGCCTCTAGGGCACTCCTGACGTGGCCATCAAGGGGCTCATGATCTTTTCTACCTTGGCTGATGTAAGTGTCGTTTTCTGCTAAGCCCAGACTCTCACGATTTCTTGACTTTTGCCCCTGGAGATTTTGTACCCTGTAACCCACTCACACAACCCCCTTAAACTTAGTCCTCCCTAGAACTTAACACAGGAACGCAGTAAGAAAAAAACTCGGTTTGATGGATGTGAAGTTTCCCTAGGAACATTCAGTTTGAGGATAGAGACAGAAGGATAGAGGGCAGAGGACCAAATTCTGAATCAAGCTCTATCCTCAAATGTCTCTGAAGGAAACTCTCATTGTTGTGCCTTTAGTTAGTTAGGTTCTAACTCGAATGATTCTAGCCCTTTTAACTTGTTCATGTCTCTTTGTTCATTCATCTATCCCACTAATACTACATTTAATTATAATTATTTGCTTATACATCTATCACCCCTATTAAGACCAAGGTCCTGAAGTATAGAAATAGTGGTGGAATCATATAATGTGAGAGAAAAAGTTTTAGCTTTTTCATAATTTCCATCAGTAACTTCTCCCCTTTTTTGATATGAACATAACTGATATTTTCTCAGTCTTATGTAAAGAATGAGTAGAGATATCTTCAAGAAAAACTTTGCTAACTTTTTAAATTGACCTGTAACATATGACCTAAGTAAAAAAAAACCTCACCTGAAATGCAAACACAGCTTCCTGACAAATCTCGTAGCTCATACATTGCCATCCCTAAACTTCTAGATAGAAATTCTGGAGGTTCCACTAGACAGGCGCTGGGTCTTTTTCATCTTTTGATTACTAATTTGTGAATCCATGCCAAGAAAGTAGTAGCCCTCCTTAAATGTGTCCTGAATGATTCCTGATCATAAGAAATCTGAATCTCAAGAGCTTTCTTTTCTTTTATAACAAACTAAGGAAATATTCACAGTTTGCCATAATGTAACAAAGTTTCTGGGAGTGATGTCTACAGGAGGGAATTTCAATTGTGGAAACTTCAATACAAACTCTTCCAGTGGTTTCTCTTTAAATTTCCCTTGAGAAACAGCCCCATCATTATCATATTATCCTTGGTTTTATTTGAAGCATCCTGATCAAACTAAGTTTATTTTTGCCCTCATTAATTTATTTGAAAAGCAGCAATTAAGGAAACATTGCCTGGCAGCCTTAAAACTTTTCACATGTCCAGTGAACTCCCTCTCCACTCCCTCTGATTGTACTCATACCACTGGAACTACACCCTTTCCTTTAAGGAGCCCAGAGGCTTCCAAAGAAGACGTCTCGAACTTTATTCAGCCTGAAATCAAATGAAAAGTTTGAGGATTTCAGCAACATCCTTAAAAAAAAATTCCTATCCCCTTTTTTTTGACACTTCTCTATCTTCATTAGTTACTTAATAACATTGTTCATGGATTTCCTTATTAATAAATAAAAACTTCATTTCTAGAAGCTCAGGTGAAGTTAATTGGTTCTACCCTCATTAAGCTGTTGGAAGACACCATGGACAAATAATCCTAAATTACTGTGTCTTGACAACTGCAAACATTTTGCAGAAGAAGACATTTCACGGAGCAATGTAGATCAAAGGCAACACAGTTGAAAGAGGCAGTGCACAGTGACTACTGAACTAGCAATGAGAGGAGACAGACAGACAGGCAGACACAGAGACACCCAGACGGAGAGACGGAGCAAAAGAAGACTCTTCTTTATAAATAGAATGTCAGCTAAGAAATGTGGAAAGAATGGCTAGAACTAAAAAACTCATCATTTTGCAATTCTCAGTATTAACAGATGATTCCAGCAAGATCAAGATCAACAATGGGTGCTAAAACCATTGGCTAAGGGCTGTTGTGAAACTGAATATTCACATGGTCTCAAAGTTTCACAATACAGATGATTTATAAATTACAAATGGAAAATGTACCTTCACATTTGGTAATCACCATCTTAACCGCGTGATCAAACAGCCTCACCAACAGGGAACCACTTGACTTTATTTGCTACCTGATGTGGTACAGTAAGTATGCAATATCACCTATGCAGTTTTCTTGATAAAAATGTCTAGTCTATATCAAATTATGAAGAAACAGTCATACAAATGCAGAGTGTGGAACATTCTAGAAAATACTGATCTGGATTTTAAAACGTCAATGTCATGAAAAGCAAAATAGGGGGAGGAATGCTCCAGATAAAAGTGATCAAACAGACAAAAAAGAAATAAAGCTAGAAATATCAAAAGCAAATGTATAGTGCAAATCTTGATTGGATCCAAGATTTTAAAAATCTATGAAATACAGTATGAAGACAATTGGAAACATTTAAATACAGACTGTGTTAGATGATAATCCATTTATTTAATTCTTATGGGTAGTTGATGGTATTTTGATTATCAGAATATATATAAAAATAAGATAATATAAAATAGCGTCTTTATTCGCGAGTTGCTAATTCTTAAAGAGTTCAGCATAAAAATGTGTATCTATCTGTTTTATGTGTGTGTGTACACACATATATACACATGTATACATACATCCATATATATATATAGAAAGAAAGCAAATGGGTAAAACATTAATTTGTGAATCTAAGTGAAGGGTATATGATATTTGTGTTCTATTTTTTCAACTTTTCTGTAGGCTTAAAAGTTTTCAAAGTAAAAAATAGGGGAAAACAAAGAGATGAGATATCAACTCTTGACCAAAAGCATTATAATCAATTAATACTGTAATAAAAATCATAAATTAGCCTTAAAAGAAAAATAGCCTGGTTTCTCCTGGCTCTGCCATTTAATAAGTGTGTGACTGTAAATGGCTCACTTAACCTCTGAATAGATTTCTCTGGTCTGTAAAGTGGGGAGATGATGTTCATTAAAAAAGGACAAAAAGACCAAGAGTATCCCAAATCTTGTTTCAGTATCTTCCTCTATGTTCTACATGAAAGGGGAAAAATGCTCACATTAGCATCACTCTTCTCTCATCCCTTTCCTTTCTCAAGTAAAACTTGGATCAAAGAAAGGAAAACGTTATTAGCATCTTTCATTTTTTAATAAAATAAGAATTCTACTACTCTTGTCTTTTGGTGAATGAATGCCATGTGCTGCTCAGGAAATGGTGAAGATTTAGGGTAGAGAAACTAGGAAATTGTCACCCTTATAATCATTTCTACTGTTGCATCGCAATAGAGAATGTGGGTTAAACTCAATTAGCCATTTTTTCCCATGTTTCAAAGAATGTTTTTTATTCTGTCGTGGCCAGTGGACCTTGATTTCTGTTGCTAGGAAACCTGGAAGGCTCTTTTGGTCCTCATAGAAACCATGCTTAATGCAGTCACTTTGGCCGATTATTGGCTGTTTGGCTTGATGCCAACTCGAGGAAGGTTTGCCTCAAACCTTGGCAAGGTGAACTAATAGCAGCAAACTGTGCTGGCCCAGAATCTCTGTGAAGTGCCTCAGGGGCTACCTGGGGGTGGAGGTGGGGCGGAGGGGCAGTACCCCTCCCTCCTTCATACAGAGCAATTCCACTTTGATCTGCTTTAATGTTAGGCTCCATTTGAAGAAAATATTTCATTAAGGGAAAGGAGACATTAAAAAGAAGGTTTGAAAAGCCTTGACCCAATCTATCAAGAAAGAAATCTGAATCCTGAGACTTGACTTGCCCAGAGTTACACAGCTCATAAACACCAAGGCTGTGGATTAAGCTGGTTCTTCTCACTGTAAATCTTTTTCTGGGGCCAGCCCAGTGGTGTAGTGGTTAAGGTTGCAGGCCCCTCTTCAGAGGCCTAGGGTTCATGTGTCTGAATCCCAGGCATGGACCTACATACCACTCATCAAGCTGTGCTGAGGTGGTGACCCACATACAAAATAGAGGAAGATTGGCACAGATGTTGGTTCAGTGACAGTCTTCCTCACCAAAAAAATTTAAAAAAAGAATAAATAAATAAATCTCTTCCCATTATCCCACACTTCCTGTTGCTAGGATTGAACAAACAACATAACTATACATACAATGTGATGTCTAAATATAATATGAGAATATTATGAACAATGTTCTGTGCTAATGAGAAGTTTGACAAATGGATGATTTCTTAGAACAGTGCACTCAAAGTGTGTTCTGCAAGCTATTTGGTACCAGTCTGAGATGAAGTAAGTACAGAAGTTGAGAGTTAGTTATTAAACCTGTGAGAGCATTTTTTACACTGCTGCAACATCCAAGCATATAATTTTTTACTTTAAGAAAGTATTGATCTGTGATGAATTGAGAAGCTCTGTCTTAGAAAGCTATACCTTAACAAAACTGACTCAAGAAGAAATAGGAAATCTAAACAGACCTACAGGCATTTGTATTGAATTAATGGATCAAAATCTACCCCCCCTAAAAATCCTCTAGTCCAAAATAGTTTATATTGCAAATCCTCCCAAGTCTCCACTGAATGAATCACATCTATTTTATGTGAACTCTCCCAGAGAACAGAACAACAGGAAAAGTAACCCAGCTTATTCTGTGAGGCCAGTATAATCTCATACTGAAAGACAGGGACGGTACATGAAAAGAAAATTATAGGTCAATCTTACTTATGACCTTAAATACAAAAATTCTAGATAAAATATTAGAAAATCAAGTCCTGCATATATTATGACTAAGTATTAAATTTGCAAATTCTATTAATATGTTACAACATTAACAGATAAAAGGGAGAAATAACAAATAATTACTGTACTAGATGAAGAAAAGAAAGTGCAGGAGAAAATTTGTGAAAAGAGAAAAATTACTAGCCCATTAAAAAAGAAGAACTATTCTTAAAAGATGTCTCTTAAATCTATCACAAATGTCAACATCAAAAATAAAACAAAAGCAAACATAATAAAATCAAACAAAAATAAAATTGGGAATGAGAACGCTATCACTTTTCCAGCTTTCATTGTTTCTTTTCTGATGGTGAACATTGGAGCTAGGAGAAAGGACAAAGTTATATTGATTAAAAAGGCAGAATAAAACTTCCATCATTGATGTTATTATCCACATAGAAAAGCTGACAACTTATGCAAATCATTAAAACAAATAAAGAATTTTGGATTTTACCAAGATACTGTAATATAAAAGTACTCTGTGCGTTAGTATAAATAAGCAACGAATAATCAGACAGTATAATTTTTAAAAGATAGAACTTATATTAGTAACTAAATTGATAAGCTGTCTAGAAATAAATTTAATAAAATTGTGCAATATTTCTAAAGAAAACATTTATGAAAGTTCATTGAATGGAACAGAAGAAGAAGACTTTATTAATGGAGAGAAACGTTTTCATGGATGGAAACACTGAATATCATAAAGATGTCAATTCTCCCCAAATTGATTAATAAAATCAATAAACTGGGGCTGGCCCAGTGGCACAGTGCTTAAGTTCGCACGTTCCAATTCTCAGCGGCCCAGGTTCGCGGTTCAGATCCTGGGTGCGGACATGGCACCGCTTGGCACGCCATGCTGTGGCAGGCATCCCACATATAAAGTAGAGGAAGATGGGAACGGATGTTAGCTCAGCGCCAGTCTTCCTCAGCAAAAAGAGGAGGATTGGCAGTAGTTAGCTCAGGGCTAATCTTCCTCAAAAAAAAAAAATAAATAAAATAAAATCAATAAACTTGCAGTCATATTCTCACCAGAATTTTTTGAGGATCTGGACAAGTTGATTCTGAAATCTTATGGAAGAGTAAAAGGCCAACAAAAGCCAGGAAAATCTAGAAGAAAGAAAAGTCGGAAGAAGAAGAGGAGGAAAGAGGAAAACTATTTATAATAAGACTTTTAATAAAATTATTGTAACTTTAAGAGTATAGAGAAATTGATCAATGAGAGCATCCAAAATAGACCCACAAAGATAAGGAATCTTGGAATATGACAAGAGATATAATAAATCAGTGGGGAAAAGGTAGACTTTTCAACAAATTGTATGGGACAATCCATTATATACATGAAAAAAGATAAAATGAAGCCCCCATTTTTTTTTCTTGAGGAAGATTAGCCCTGAGCTAACATCTGTGCTCATCTTCCTCTATTTTGTATGTGGGTTGCCTGCCACAGCATGGCTTGATAAGTGGTGCATAGGTCCACACCTGGGATCTGGGCTGGCAAACCCTGGGCCACCTAAGCGGAACATGCGAACTTAACCACTTCCCCACTGGGCCAGCCCAAGCCCCTATCTCTTGATAAACAAATGTACACTCCCCGATGGCTGCTTAAAGACTGAAATTTAGAAAAAAAAAATCTTAGAATAAAGCATGGCAGAGTCTTTAGAATATAAAACCAAAGAAGGATTTCTTTTTTTTAAAAAATCACAAAATACCAATAAAAGAGAGAAAAACATTAACAAATTTGACTACAGTAAAATATGTAGCTACATTAAAAATTAAAAGACACCGTAAACAAAGGGAAAAAGAAAGTCATAGACTGGAATAGGTATGGGAACCACATATAAATCCCAAATTTATAAAGAATCCTTACAATAACACGTTAGAAATACGGACAAAGCATGTGAACAGGCGATTTAAAAAGCAGGAAGCACAAACGGACAATAGCATATGAAAGTATGCTCAGCTTCACTAGTTATCAGGGAATTGAAAAATAAAACAGTGAGGTCCCATTTGAAACCATCAGAGCAGCAAAACATAACCTGTTGACATCAAGTTTTGGTGAAAATGTTAGGCATTGCTGGCAGGCTTGTAAGTTAGTATAGCCTTGAAGAGCAATTTGCTAATATTTGGTAAAGTTGAAGCTGAATCACGCCCAGCAATTGTACCTCTAATTTATTGAGAGTTTACCGCAATAGACACTAGACATGTGTGCTAGGACAAATGTGCAAGCATGTTATTTTTTTTAAAGGTTGCACCTGAGCTAACATCTCTTGCCAATCTTCTCTTACTTTTTTCTTCTTCTTCTCCCCAAAGCCCCCCAGTACATAGCTGTATATTCAGTTGTAGATCCTTCTAGTTGTGCTATGTGGGACGCCGCCTCACCGTGGCCTGATGAGCGGTGCCAGGTCTGTGCCCAGGATCCGAGCCAGCGAAACTCTGGGCCACCAAAACAGGGCACACGAACTTAACCACTTGGCAGTGGGGCCGGTCCCTACAAGTATATTGATTGTATTCTTTGCAATAAAAAAGAAAGTGGTGAAAAATTGCATGCCCTAAAATAAGAGACTGGGTTTAAAAAAATCATTTTTTTATTTACAGAAATATTAAACAATCTTAAGGCTAGATTTATCAATATTCACACTGATAAATTTCAAAAACACTGAATGCAGAAAGTAAATTTAAAAAGATATGTAAGTTATATCATTTATATAAGTTTAAAAAACATGAAAGATCATTTGTGTATATATATTTATAAATAAAAATATATGTGTTAAAAGTCCTAAAAGCCACATGGGAATGATCCGTGGCAACTTCAGGAGGGACTCTCTGGGAAAGAGAGGGATGAAGGTTGGGCTTTACTGTATCTTCAAAAATTTATTTCTTTTTAACAAACAAACAAGACCTGTTTTCCAATTATAGTAACAACTAAACATCTTGGTGGTGAGTACATGAGTGTCATGTTATTTGTTGTACTTTGGATTGTTTCATTGTTACAAAGAAAAATTATTCATTTGATTTTGCTGTTTTGAAAAAGAGGAGACAGGGAGCGAAGAATCGTTCATGCTCTTGGACAGCACACAGCACGTGCCGGATTCAGTTCCCGTACTCAGTTCCCCGAGGCTCCAACCCGCTGCTGAAACTGTATTTTTCACCAGGGGATGTGGCCACGCATGGCCATTGGCTGGCAACGGGCGGGAAGCCACTGTGCCTTCAACTTACAACAGTGACTACCCAGAGTCCAGCCTGGGCCGCTAGGATTCATGCTACGAGCTTACCCCGTGGGGTATGCTTTGCGGCTTTGGTGCCTGGAAAACCCAGGTGTTTGGCTTGTTTGATTTGTGTTTTGTTTTCTTTCTCTTCCCCTGCAGGTCTAGATGGCAGCAGGGATGAAAGTGAGCAGCATGTCTGTCATGGAGCCTTGCACCGAGAGCACCTGCTGGAGGGTACCGCTGAGCCCTCTGCATCCACTCCGGGCAGCGTGGTTCCATCCCCCTCTCTCTCGGGGGCACTTGGAGGCCTGATGCTAGTGTGACTGAAAGGACACAATGGGGGCAAAAAGACTCGCAGCCAGGTCAAGACACACAGGAAGTCATAAGAGTAAAAGCATTCTGTTTCGACTGCACCTGTTGACCTTTTGTGGATGAGCTTTCGGTGAAACAGCTTTCGGTGGAATAGCAACATCTGAACGCTTAGAGGGAGGGCTTTGTAACGTGGGGGAAAGACGCAGCTTCTAAAGATAATTGATGTGGTTTTCCTGCCTTAATTCTGTGTATCCATTTTCCACCACATAATCTTCCTATTGTCCACACTGATTCCCGTTTGGTTTGGCAGGGTTAACTGCTGGCAGGCGTCCTCAGCGCTGAGTTCTCCGTCCTCCACTGTGCAGGCATTACTGAAATAACAGCCAGCTTGCCCTCTCTCCCGGAAACAGGAGCCAAGCACGACACAAACTGTGAAAGTTGTTTCTGGTTACCAGGAAAACTTAAAGAGATCCCAATGAAGCAAAAAGGTCAACAAAACTCTTTCCAACATGTGAACAAAAAACGTATTTTTCGGGTCTCAGATTTACGGAAGTCAATTCTCCAACTCCCAGACAGACTTTCAAACTTCCTATTCTTTGCGCTACGTTATTTAAATACACTGTAAATACCCTTAGTTGCTCTAATAGCAGGTCTGTATTGAGCAAGACAGCCATAGTCTGAAGACCTTGTTGAATTTGAAAGGCAGAAGTTCCTTTTCTGGCATATAAACTTGAGTCAGGACTACGGTAAGAGTGCCAGTGAAGTCTACGCTTTGACAGCTAGACAAGCAGATCATTGGTTTGGAAAGACTTCGAATGCCTTCCCAGGGTAAAATGCAGTCCTTTATACCCAGCAGGCTTGGAATAAAAGCTTCGTAGCTGACTTGATCAGTGGCCTGAATTTAGGGTAGGAAAGTGTTTCTGATAACGTAGAAATGGAGGAACAGTGGAAAACCTGGGCCTGGAAAACACTTCCTCATGGGCGGTCCTGCCGTATTTTCTAACTTGTGTGTTGAGTGAGGGTTTATAGTGTTTGTTGAAAATCTTATCTCCTTGTGGCAAAACCCTAAGTCTGGGGAGAAAAAGCAAAAGTAATGAAGAGAAAATGGGATATATGAAGTCTCCTTGACAAAACTTAAAAAACCTGTAGGCATCAATCAAACAACCAGATTTACTGAAATGTGGTACGCCAGGTTCTAAGGGGATAAATATGACTAAGATGCCATCCTTGCCTTTAAAGAGCTGGGGAGGTGAGGTGCAGGCTGTGTGGTAAGAAAGGACTAGTGATAATCCAATTGTGTGTGTGCTCTAATAGTGGTAGTTTAAGCCCTAGCAGAGGGCAGAGTAGGCTGGCCGCCAGCTACCCTGGACTAGGAACCTCCACGTTCCCCACAGACCCTGCGTCTGCTCTGCTCTGCTTGCTGCCTGCAGGCCTGTCAATCACTGCTGGACCACTGCGCTCTGGTGCTTTTTTCTATGATGACCAGTAAGGAAACTCCTTCCACTTCCTGAGACCGGCTCTTTTGCAGGGATATCCTAAAATAGAACTATTTGGCTCTTAATGACATAGTTCTTTTCACTGTCAACGGCCCTCTCCTTCCAAGGGTGCTCTGCCAGGGACTCCCCTAGTCAAAACAAGTGTCCTTAAGACACTTGACTTTCCTTTGGCAGAAAATTACAAAAAAAAGAAAATATATAGAGAGTACGCACAAATTTACTAAGTGAAAGATATCTTCCTATATATGCCCTTGTTCAGTGCACAACCTGAATGACCAGACATGGTGATCTAGCACTACAAGATGGGAAAGGAACTGGGTTAGAGGAAAGCCAGGCACAGCTTCCCCTGAAACGCCTACTCCCTGTATCATCCAATCCTTGCTGCAGAGATTGGATCATCCTTTGACTTCTCTGTGGAGCATCACTTCAGGGAGCCCACTTTCTTTTCCTCCTGTCTGTCCCCCTTCTGGAAATAAACCATCCACCCTGGCCGTCAGACAAATCTGTACATGTCTTAGTCCAAATGTCTTGTTCAAGTTCTCTCTCAAAGGGCTCCTGGGCTGCATGCTCCCCAGACTCCTAGGGGCTGGACTTCAGAGCACACGAAAGACCCAGGAGGGTCCTAAATTCCTAGCTGCCCCATCAGAGGCTGCCCTGGATCTCCCCCCAAACACTATGTTAGGCAAATAAAAGCAGCTAATAATTAGCCTAATAGCCTTTCTTTCAGTCATTTTTTCCTCCAGATCAGAAAGAACTCTGAGGAACTCGAAAGTTCAGGTTGAGGTATTAAGTATGTGTCAGAATGGGTCCTTTCTCTTTTTCTCAGAATTGTGTTGAAATTGAGTGGACTCTGCCAGGTCCTGGCATGCACTGGGGCTGGGGGTTAGGTACACAGATGAATGGAAATGGTCCCTGCCCTTAAGCAGCAAAGAGGAATAAGAATACTTCACATTTTTATAGCTTCCAAATTGTTTTTACTTTTATCAGTACCCACAACAGCTTTGAGAGGTTGTACATATTTCATAGGTAAAGAAGTTGAGGCTCAGAGAGGATAAGTCCAAGCTCACACAAGTAGTATGAGTTGAAGTGGAATCTGCGGCTGATTCCTCTGCTCTAAATCTTGTCTTACTCCACAAATGCAGGCTGTCTCTGTAGTCCAGAGAGGAGAATGGTGTGATTAGGATCACAAAGAGTTGTGGGCACAGAGGGAGAGGGAGATGATGTCCCTGAGGCCAAGTAAGGCGGGGTGGGGAATGGGGAAGCCTAACGCAGCCTAGGTGGGGTTTCCACTAGTAAGTCCAAGTGGAAAGGCGAGAGGGAGGGATGGCCAGGGCACAGCCGTATATGAGAAGGGAGAATTTCAGGCCTTGTTGAGGAATGTCAAGTGAATAATCAAGAAACGGCTGGTCCTGAGGGTGTGCGGGCAGCAGAGGTGTTGAAGAAGGAGTGAGGTAAGGGGGCTCGTCACAGGCCAGGCTGCTGCCTGTAAGATGAGTTCAGTATCCTGGGGAACCACTGAGGGAGGGACAGCTCAGATTTGGGCTTGGGAGGAGTGAGGTTAATTTAACAGCAGGGTGAAGAAGGGAGTCTCAGGGGCTGGCCTGTGGCCGAGTGGTTGGGTTAGCACGCTCCACTTTGGTGGCCCAGGGTTTCACCCGTTCGGATCCTGGGCGAGAACATGGCACCGCTCATCAGGCCATGCTGAGGCCGCGTCCCACACAGCACAACCAGAAAGATCTACAGCTAGAACGTACAGCTATGTACCGGGGGGCTTTGGGGAGAAGAAGAAGAAGAAGAAAAAAGAAGATTGGCAACAGGTGTTAGCTTAGGTGCCAATCTTAGAAAAAAAAAAAAAAGAAAAACAGATTCTCAGAAGGGACAGAAGAGGAGGCAGAAGACATCGAGAGACTGTCAGGGCCAATTAAGGGGTTGGGGTCTCAACGAGAGCAGTTACAGTGGGAAGAGAAAGCAGGGAGGAATGTGAGATTAGGAGAAACATATCTATTTTTGGAGGTTAAGAAGAGGCTTTTAAAATGCACATAAACATATGCATTAAGCAGTCATGTACTTTTTCAGTGGTGGGATTCTATTTATCAGACATCGTTTTTGTGGAAGCCAGATATATTTTTAAAAAATAAAGCAGATTAAAGCATAGCTGCTCTGGCAAATGAGAGGCACTTTGGTGCCTGGAGCTCCCGCGTCCCCAGGTGCACCCGGCCTTAGCTTCAACATCACATCTCATGCAGGATTCAAATGCCACCTAAATTCACCTTATCTCTGTAGACATGTTGTCTGTTTTTGACATGTTTTATTTCCTGGAAAATTGAACTTAGATTCTTTTACACCGTCTATGACTAATCCTAGCCAAATATTGCTCTGTAAAGGTGTCAGAATCTCGGGACTCAAGAAGATGCCTGGTTCCACTGAGACAAATGTTGACCTTACTTGCATGTTCAGCCAGTCAGCCAGTCACGCTGTACATGCTGGAGATGCAGCAGTGACCGGCTGAGTCAGTCTCTGAGCTCCAGGAGCTTATAAACTGGTGAGGAGATGTGCAGTACATACATGTGAGCAAACGATACTCCTACATAAACTCAGGTGCTATGAAAAAATAAAACAAAGTAATACAATTGAGAGCAAAGGAGGCAGAGCTATCTGAGGAGGTGGTGTTTGGACTATGGTCCGAAAGACAAGAAGGAGAAAGTCCCACGTAGATCTGGGAGATGTACATTTTAAATAGCAGGACCAGTCAGAGCCAAGCCTGCGAGCCTGGAATAGCTCAGTGTGTTGGGGGGTCAAAGACAAGTGCTGTGTGCCATTGACTGGGTTAGAGAGAAATCTTGGAGGTGGAATTGGCAGAACTTACTAGTGGATTTAAGTGGGATGTTAGATAGCACAAGTTTAAGTGGATTTAAGTGGGATGTTAGATAGCACAAGAGTGAGCCGCAAGAACCCTTATATTTTTGCTGAGCAGTTTGGCGGGTGGTGCCATTTACAGAGATGGGGAGGAGCTGGGTGGGAGCTGATTTGGCCTAGAGCATGGGTCGGGGAGGGTGAGTAGGAATCAGTAATTCTACTTTGACTCTTAAGTAGGAGAGATTCAAGAAGAGATGCTGAGTGGACAGTTGGAAGTTGAAGCTCAGAGTAAAATTGGATTGGAGCGGGCCAGCTCAGCGGTGTAGTGGTTAAGTTCACGTGCTCTGATTTGGTGGCCCGGGTTCACCTGTTTGGATCCTGGGCACAGACCTAGCAGTGCTTGTCAAGCCATGCTGAGGCGGTGTCCCACATACAAGAACTAGAAGAAGCATGTACAACTAGGATATTCAACTATGTACTGGGGCTTTGGGGAGAAAAAAAGCGTTAAAGAAAATTGGGCTGGAGATAATTGATTTTTAAACTTAAAAGTCAATAAATAGTGTCTTTGAGTGCTCAGCACCGCTGGAAGAAGAAGATTTTCCGTTGTCAGAAAAGTGCTTCTCCATTGAGAACTGGCTCGCCGAATAGTACAGAGTTAAGGCAAAGCAGGTCTTCGCCTTCTGGCAGGACAGTGAGATGGAACACCCACCTGTTTCTGAGAACAGGCTTTCCAGGGCAACCATCTGGCATCCTCTGCAGAGCGCCAGATCTTTGGCACAAATCTGCCTTTAAAACAACACCACAATTAAGCTTCTGTGAAGCTTGGTGCCGTGTAAATCCACAGTGTTAGAGATATCATCTTGACATCTAGGTACCCTTCCAATAGCATCACACTGCACCCAAACAAAGAGGCCTTTCAGTGTGGTTTGTTTTTAACCTCAGATGGAGATAGTTGTACGGGAAAACAAATTTCTCGTGGGTCGTAATTACTATTCAGACCAATTAATACTGTGTATCTATGGTATCTCCAAGCGTTTAATTTCTTTGAAACAACTCTTGATGCTGCCAGTCCTTAAATGAATCAGCTGAATGTTAACAATGTAGTACTATCATTATTTGTAATATATATGTTGTGTTGTATTATTTAACATTTTCTAACTCTGTGGAGGCAGCTATGCTGAGCATATAAAGACGTATTTATTGCCAGAATTAGATTTGCTTAAAAATGAAAGAGAAAGGGATGCAGGCAGGCAGGAAAGAAAGGAAGGAAGAAGAAAGAAAAGAAGAAAAAGAAGGGAGAGAGGGAGAGAGAAAGAGAGAGAAAGAATCTCTAAGGTGACATCTATAGGGACAGTTAGTATGCTGGTGGTTTTAGTAGTGAACAACAAAAGGATATTAGATAATAAAACTTTCTGCTCTTTCTTCAACATATTTATCATTCTTGGGATCCCAGTCTCAGAAATCTAGACTAGGGGAGTTTTGAGAATTGTCCATCTATTTATCTATTCATCCCTTTATTAATTCACCAAAATGGGAATATTTTCAGTGATGGTCAGGGCAGGGCATAGGAAAAGTCTATGATATGTGGGGCAGGCACCGTCCTAGGCACTTGGGTATTTGTTCGTTCTCTCAGCAAATATTTATATTGTGCCCACCAGGAGCCTGACACTGTGTGAGGCATTGAATATACACTTGTGAAGGAGAGAGATGTGGTATTTGCCCTTAAATTAGTTTATGCTTTAGTAATTAAATAACTAGTTACACAGATATTAATAAGTAATAAAATATGTAAATACAGGAATATTCTTTAATTGTGACAGTGATATACAGGACAAGTATAAAGTACAATGAGAATCCATAACAGGAGGACCTCAGCTGGGGCTGGGAGAAATGACAGGTCGTGAAAGGTTTGTTGAGGAAATGATGTTTCATTTGAGACCCAGATGATGAGCAACAGTGAACCAGGAAAAGGGACATTGAGTAAGGAGTAAGAGGAAGTAGCCCTAAAGGAACTGTGGATCTGGGTGTGGAAATAGGACACATGCATTAATAAGTGCAGTATGACCTTATGTTATGAGGACCATTAGCATAGTTTAAAATGGAACTCCAGATATAGAGTCCTTTTATTCTTAGTTTACCCTACTTCATTCCTGGGTTTTTGTTTTGCTTTGATTTTTTAATTTAGTCTATCGAGGTTGTCTAAACTACCTAGCTCCATCACCTAGTTGTGTGACTTTGGGTTGATACAATAGCGTTATGAGGTTGTCATGAGGATTAGCCCAGTACCATCTCCAGTGCATATTAGGTGCTCATTATGTTTGGTTCTCTTCTCGTATGTAAGCAATCAGTGTACACTCAATGCTTGTAAGCTCCTACAGCAGATAGGTGATATCAGAGAACGCTTAATAGATGAAGAGGCATTTGACTTGGCCTTGAACTGATGACAGGTTTTCAAAAAGTGTCAATGATATGGGAAATTTGGAGGGGAGGTATAGAGAGGCATTGTATTATGATGAAAGGCACAGGGACAGGATGGTACGTATAAGGAATATTCCACTTAGGCCATAATGCGAGATAAATGGAAGGTTGAAGAATGACGCTGCATAAGTATGTTGGAACCAGATTATTTTGAACTTTGAGTGTCTGTTTTACAATCAACAGGGAGTCACTGAAGATTTTTGAATAGGAAGAAACAATTGTCTTAGACAAGGTAATGGTGCAGAACGGATAGGCAAAGAGAGTTTAGAGGCATTGAGAAAATTTGGGGGACTTTATCTAAGCATGACTTAGGGTGAGTGTAGCAAGAGGAATGATTGGCAGAGAGTATAAGCCAAGAGCTGATTGTATCTGGTAACTGAGTATACGTGAGAGCTGAAAGAGAGGGAAGGATTATCTATAAATCTAAGGGTGGAGCCCCAGTGAAACTGTTAACATCACAGGGATGTCAGCACGAACTGCTGCTTTCAGGGTCTTCTCTTCCTGACTCCCCAGGAAGAGCTGAAGTAGGATTTTGCTGCAGAAATCTTATCTTAAAGAATTATGAACTACTGGGAAGAAAATGCTCAACAGGCTGCTGAGATGAAGAGCTAGAATTTGGCTAATGGATTTGGGCTATCTAAAAAAGATGAGTTTGGCAATCATGCACATGGTTGAAACTATAGAAATCCGTGCGATCAGAGCCTTGGAACCATAATATTGAGGGGACCAGAGGCAGAAGAGGAGGAAACCATCAAATGAACACGAATTAACCTAGGAATTAGGAGCTATCTAAAGATTGTACTGTTACGAAAACAATGAGGATTTTTTTCAAGAATTTGAGGTGACATGATGGTGTTTTTTCAAGAATGTCAAATGCTTCATGAAAATTAAGAGGAGTGAGCACTTTAAAAAGGGTCAAGAAATAAGGCGACTATAATGTAAAATTATTGATGTCTTTCAAGAAGATCAGTGGGAGCTGGATGTAAGAGGTTAGGAGTTAAACAAATGTATAT
Source organism: Equus caballus (assembly GCF_041296265.1). NCBI lineage: Eukaryota > Metazoa > Chordata > Mammalia > Perissodactyla > Equidae > Equus > Equus caballus. The sequence continues at coordinate 30,044,097 of NC_091700.1, forward strand.
GTATATATATGTGTGTGTGTGTGCACACATGTGTGTCTGTGTGAGTGTGTGTGCATGTGTACATACATACTCATTATCCCTAGAAGGATACACACAGAAAAATTGTTGCTTTTAAGAAGCGGAAGTGGATGTCAATGAAACAGGATGGGAATAAGGCTTACTCATTTTGTGTGTGTGTATACCTTTGTGTGTTTTGGATTTTGTACATATTGTGTATACATTAATTCTGTTAAATATAAATAAAATTATAATTTTTTTAAAAAGTGGTTGATGGTGAGGAAAATGAAGTAAGTGCTGACTCCTCTTTCAAAAAGCTTGACAATTTAAATCAAGTACAGTGAGATGGTGTATCTGTTATTTTTATTTATAGACAAAGAGGAAGCATCTGATGGAGGGGAAGGAGCACATATCAACCAAAACAGGTGATAGCAGAGGAAGCAGGATTCTGACAAAGTGGGTCACACTGTGTTTAATATCACCAGTGAAATGATATGAGCAAAGACCACACCTCAGATAAGGGCTGTGCCCTAGGACTACAGAGAAAACCGGATTAAACAAGCTCTGAAAAAGAACCAAACCAACTTTGACAGGGCAGAGGATTCCAAGTAATTTAATTGCTCGTGAGACAAAATATAACACCCTTTAATGAAAGACATTGTAAACCAGATTTCCTACAGTGTATTATCTTCAATGTCAATGTTGAGAGTACAATCAATTAATTACTACACATGAGAAAAAGAAAAAAAACACACAAAACCAAGAAAAAAAGACAATCAAGACAGACCCAGAGATTGCTCAGATGTTGGGATTGGGGAATAAGGACTTAAAATAAGATAGTATAAATATGTTCAAGAACTTAAAGGAAAAGGTGGAAGAAGTGAGTCAATGGATGAGGAATATCGGCAGAGAAATACAAATTTTTAAAAATGGAAATGCAAGAAATGAAAAGTGTAATATTTGAAATGAAAAATCTGCTAGATGAACTTCAAAACAGATTATAGACCACAGAAGAAAGGATCTGTGAAGACAAATTCATAGGCATCTAATCTGAAAAAGGGAGAAAAAGATTGAAAAAATGAACCGAACCTCAGCAACCTGAGACAACATCAAATTCTTTATTAAACATGTAATAAAAATCCTAGAAAGAGAGGAGAGAGGAAGAATGGGGCAGAAAAAAATTATGAAGATGTAATAGTCAAAAATTTTCTAAATTTCGTGGAAAATATCAACCTACAGATTCAAGAAACTCGGTGAAATGCAAGGATAATAAGCACAAAGAAAACAACGCTGAGATGCAGCACGGCAAACTACTAAATGTCAAATATAAAGAACAGAATTTAAAAGCAGCCAGAAAAAATACTGCATATGTATATATACATTTACCAGCGGTGGAATAATAATGTGAATTGATGGCTGGCTTCTTGTAAGAAAGAGTGGAGGCCAGATATAATGAAATGACATCTTTAAAGTGATAAAAAAAAAAAAAAAAAGAAAAGAAAAGACATATCAACCCCAAATTCTATATCTAGTAAAGCTATTCTTCAAAAATGAAGGTAAAAGAGAGATATTCAGATAAAGGCTAAGAGTATCTTGCCAGCAGACCTGCCTATAAGAAAAACTAACAGAATTTCTTCAGCCCACAGAGAAATGTTGCCAGATTGAAACTTGAATCTAGAGGAAGGAATGAAGAGAACTGAAAATAACTATCTTTTATTCCCTCTTAATTTCTTCTAAAAATAACTGTTTAAAGCAAAAATAATAATATTTCAAGTCAGATTATAATATGTATAGATATGAAATGTACCATGACCATAACACAAGGGATAGAGTAGATAAATGAAAATATATTACTTTAAGTGAAGTAGTATAATATTTATTTTACTTTTAATCAACTTACTTTCATTTCAGAGATTAATTCTAATTTGATTTTTGATATATTAAGGCTATATTATTGTAATTCTTAGAGCATTTTTAGATATCTAGCTAAAGTTATAGGTATAGATAAAAAACCAGTAGAGAAATAAAAGGGAATATCAAAAATTATTTTATTTTCAAAAAAATAGGAAGGAAAAAGAAATGGAAGAGCAAAAAACAAGAACCAAACCAAACCAAACCAAACAAAAAACCCAAATGGGCCAGAATCTAAACAAAAACAAAAGCAAACCCCAAACTCATAGACACAGAGAACAGATTGGTGGTTGCAAGAGGCAGGGGGTTGGGGATGGGCGAAATGGTGAAGGTGGTCAAAAAACAGCATTGGTGACTATAGATAATAATACTGTATTGTATATTTGAAAGTTGCTGAGGGTAGGTCTTAAAAGTTCTCATCACAAGGGACAAAAACCCTGTAACTGTGTGGTGATGGATGTTAATTAGACTTATTGTGGTGATCATGTTGCAATACAAATATCGAATCATTATGTTATACACCTGAAACTAATATAATGTTATATGTCATTATATCTCAATTCTTAAAAAAAAAATGAGACAAATATAAATTAATAAGAAGATAGATTTGAACCCAACCACATCAATAATCACATTAAATGTAAATATGCTAAATGTTCCAATTAAAAGCGAGAATAGTCAGGCTGGATAAAAAAGCAAGGCCCAATTATGTGCTGTCAACAAGAATTGCACGTTAAATATAAAGGCAGATAGGTTGAAGGTAAAAGAATGGAAAATGTATACTGCACAAATAATATGCATCAGAAACCTGGGTTGGCTCTATTAATATCATCTGAGGTTGACTTTAAGACAAAGGATATTATCAGAGATAAAGAGGGAACTTCATAATTATAAAAGAATAAATTGATCAAGAGGATAAAACAATCTTAAATATGATTCACTTAATAATGGACTTTCAAAATAAATAAGCCAATTATTGACAGAACTAATACAAATCCACAATTATAATGGGAGATTTTAACATCCCCTCTTTGCAATTTATAGAATAAATAAACACACACATGCACAAAATCAGTAAATATATAGCAAATTTGAAAAATGCTATCAATCCACATGACCTAGTTGACTTTTATATAACAGTACACCCAATAGACATTCAGAATACACATTCTTTCAAGTGCACATGCAGAATTCACTAAAATAGATTGCATCTTAATACATTTCAAAAGATTCGAATCTTACAGAGTAAGATTAAATAGAAATCAATAACAACAAGCTATATAAATAATAATAATACTTCTTGAAATCAATAGCAATAAGATATATAAAGAATAATAAAATACTTAGAAATTCTCCCAAATAGTTAGAAATTAAGGAACACATTAAATAATCTATGGGTCAAAGAATAAACCCAAGGGATATTATTAAAGTATTAGGAACACAATGATAATGAAAACACGACATGCTAAAATTTGTGAGATGTAGCTAAAGAAGTGTTTAGAGGAAATTGATAATATTAAATGTCTATATTAGAAAATAAAAAGATGTAAAAGCAATAAGATAAGCTTCTAGTTTAAGAAGTTAGAAAAAGAAGCAAACTATGCCCAATGTAAGTAGAGGAAAGTAAATAGCAATAATAAAAGAACAAACAAAATGAATTAGCAAATATGTAAACAATAGAGGAAATTAACAGTCAAATATTGTTTTACTTTTTAAAAGAATAATAAAATTGATAGGCTTTTAGCAAGAAAGAAGACATAAATTGCTAACATCAGCAGTAACACAGGGGATGTTACTGGATATCCAAGGATGATAAAACTATGTTTCAAGCAACTTTCTGTCAATAAATTTGATAACATATAAAACTGACAAATTCTTTGAAAAGCTCATCTTACCAAATAGAATGGAAAAGTAATTGGAAATCTGAAAATCCTATATATGCTAAAGGAATTGAATTTAGAATTCAAACCTTTCAACAAAGAAAACTTCAAGCCCAGATGGTTTCACTGGTGATTTCTATCGAATGCTGTTTTTTAAAAAACCCACAAAAACAATAAATGATTCCACACAAACTTTCTTAGAAAATACTAGAGGAGGGAAAACTTTTCAACTCATTTTATGGGGCCAGAATAACCCTGTTAACAAAACCTGACAAAGACATTATAAGTAAAGACCAATATTCCTCATGAATATAGACACAAAATCCAAAATTTTAACATAGCAAATAAATCCAGTACTATATAAAAAGGAAAATAAATCAACAAGGTGGGTGTTTAATCAGTGCAATCAATAAGACAAATAAAATAATAAAGAGGGTGGGGAATCATACTGACCATCTCAATATTTGCAAAAAGGGCTTTTGACAATACTGAATACCCCTTCATGATTAAAAATCAGCAAATTAAGAATAGAAATACACTTCCACATCCTGATAGAGAATGCCTATGAAAAATCTACAGCTAATATCATACTTAATAATAAAATATTGAACACTTTCTCCCTAATTTTGGGAGCAAGGCAAGATTTACGTTCTCATCACTTTATTCAGTAACGTGGTAGAGGTCATAGACATTGCAATAAAGCAAGAAAAAGAAAGAAAAGGTGTAAAGATGAAAAACCTAGAAGTAAAAGTGTCTTATTTGCAGATGACATGATTATTTATGTAGAAAATCCTAACCAATATGAACTAACAAGTGAATTTAGCATGGTTCCAGAATACAAGGTCACTATACAAAAATCAACTTTATATATTCTAGCAGCAAAAACAGCTTGAAATGAAATTTAAAATGAATTTTAAAATGCCTTTTCTATTATGTCACACCACCCACAACCATTATTTTGAAACCTAAGCATAAAGCTAATACCATAAATCTTTTAGCAAAAAATATACAGCATATTTTCTAACTTTGAAGTAGATGAAATTTGCTTAGAAAAAACACAAAAAGACCTAAATACAAGACAATGATAAATCAGACCTCATTAAAATTTTTCAAAGCCTGTTCATGAAAACACATTGTTAAGAACGTGAAAAGGCAAGCCACAGACTGGGAGAAAATATTTGTTTTCTGAACACACATATATAATACACACTTATAATGTCTTTTTATATATGTATATAATAGGAAGACAAATCCATAAAAAATGGGCAAAAGGCTTGAAAAGATATTTCATGATACAAGATGTAGGAATAGTCAATAAGCTCATGAAAAGATATCCAGCATCATTTATTATTCATGGCAATGCAGCTGAAGACACTAAGATAGCATTTCACACTGACTAGAATGGTAAAATTTTGAAAAGACTTGTACCAGCTGTTGGAGAAGATGTAGAATAGCTGGAGCTCTCAACATTGCTGATGAAAGTGAATAAGTTACCAACATTTTGGCAAAGTTTGGCAGTTTTTTATGAACTTAACATACATGTACTATACCACCCAGTAAATCTATTCCTCGAAATGAAAATGCATGCCTACAAAAAGACTTATTCAAGAACCCATGTTCATGGCTAATTTATTCATAATAGTTTCAAACTAGAAACAATCCAAGCAACCCAAACTAGAAATAGCTCAAACATCCTTCAACAGAATGGAGAAACAAGTTGCGGTGTATTCACACCATGGAGTACTAATCAGCAGTAAAAACAAATGAACTTCAATGCATGTATTGAGAAGACACTTTGAGAGTGTTTTTGAAAACAACCTACTTTTCCTTCAAGACTCAGCTCCAGTATCTGCTACCCTGAGGGCAACCCTTGATGCCTATGGGCCTCACTGCAGGCAGAGTGAGGTGTGCCTCTTGTGTTGTTCAATGGTTGTATCCCACCTGTGCTTAAAACAGAGCAATGTGGATATTTTTCTTTTCTGTATATCTCACCAAACTAAGAGATCCTTGAAGTCAGTGATTGTCTTACCCATCTCTGAAACCCCAACATCTTACCCAGCCCTGGAAGTAGTATATAAACTCAATCAATACTTGTGAAAGAATAAAGGGACACCACAGACGCATCTTTTGTTTCCTTTGAGTCTCTGAAGGCCAGTACAATAGTTATTCAGTAATGTCTGTTAAATAGTGAATTTCATTATTTGGATGTAAGTAACTGGAGGGCTGGATTAGGTTTCTATCCCAATATTTGTTTTTATCACCAACAGTTTGACTAGATTAGTCATGGACAATTTAGTTTAATTCAAGGCAATCTGCCAATGGTCATCCAACTAGTCTGGTGTCAGAGTTGGGACCTGGGTTACTAACTGTTTGTCCTGCCTCACAAGAACTGGCACAGCCTGTCAGAATCCCTGCAAGGGACATGTCATCCTGTTTGGCTGGAGCATGTTGGCAGCAGTGGGAGGAGAGGTGGGTACTGCCATCCTGAGGACAGCAGTTTCTGTTTTGTTGTTTCCTGGCTGTAACCTGGCCCTTCCCATTTGAGGGGGTGGAGCAGAACTCTTTTCTGAAAGCTGAGTAGGAGAAGCTTGGGCACAAGAGTGAGCAGAGGATGGATAGGGGCTGAGACATTTTAGCTTCTTCATGCTTGAGAGGGCAGTAAGAAATCATATTCCCAGAGTAACGGCATGAGTAGAAACCAAGTCTGTCCTTAACTGCAAGTATAACCTTAGCAATAATCTAAAAACTACTCTGAACTTGGGCATGGAAAATTGATAATAGTGTCTAAGAACACATTTAGAAATTTTGCTCATTCTGATGGTTGGAAGCTAATTTCATCTACCTAACGGTACCAGAAGAATTCTTCAATGTATATTCCACTCATATTCATTAAAAAATCCATTTACAATAACTCTTTTCTTTTTTGGCCTTATATATTGTTCTTACAGAAATTAAATAGTTAAATTTTATACAGCAGGCTCTTGGTATTGTCTATGGATAGGCTGTGACTATTTAAGGGAACATCAGAAATCAGATGTGATAACACCAAAGATAGAGGAGGAGAAAAAGGAATGAACAGGAGGAGATTTGTTTAAGGGTGGAAATCAAACTGTCTAATCTTTTCATTCTGTCAATTAAACAGATCTTGTCTTCTTTCAATACCCCAAGCTTTACCCCTACCACCCAAATAGTCTATTCTCTCTGGCTGATCTTTAGCCACACATGAATCTGGTTAAAGAACAGGCAACAAAGCGTGACGGACCAATAAATGGGCTTAACCTCCAGTATTTGAGAAAATACTGGCAAAATCTACAGCACAATAAGTTGTTCTCACTTCTATATCCAAAGAGGAGCCGTTGCTCCAAGGGACGTTCCAATTTGGGAATGTGTGGGGAAGAATTTTCTGTTAGTAGGAACATATAGTTTTCCTGGGACACTCCTTGAAGCTATAATAAGAAACATGTCACCCATTCTCCTTTCTCATCTTTGCAAGTATTACCATATACCACTAGGCTGAGTACTGTCATTACTAGAAGAAAGAGTATGGATTAGTCCAACGCATATCCCAACTTGGGAATGGCAAATCTGGAATCCAGACTCACCTATATTTGAGTCCATGTTGAGAAGTCTACACTTTTGATTATATGTTTGCCTATTTGTAAATTATTAGATTGAACTTGCTTTAGGTTCCCTCTCAGAAAACAATTCATGGGAGCAAAGGATCAATAAACTTGGAATAATATAATTACAAAATTGGTTCTCATACAGGAAGATAGGATAAACCTACTTCAGTCTTTATCAGTATTCTCTGTTTTCAGAATCATTAAACCACCTTATTGAGGAAATGTTTTCTAATATTTCACTGTACTTTTCTGCTTAAATCTAGGCAGTATCAATTTGGCATTTACTTTTCCAAGTATAACTATTAATTTTTTGAATGACCATAAAGGCCTTATTACAGTGTAAATCAGCCTAGATTTATTTTGCATAATTTTCAGCTATTTCTAAGACAGTAGTCTTTCAGTTTAACAAGATAATGAGTTTGGATGAATACATCTTTTCTGGTTCCTGAACACACACACACACACACACACACTTCCAATGTTTTCCTTTTTATTTATTCCAGAAATTAAACCAAGGATGTCTCTTTGTCTTTTCTCCTTTGTACATGGCACTAATACATTTATTCATTAATAAATAGTCTAGTCTCTTTTCTTCCAGCCATTTTTTCCTCCAGAGCAAAAAGTTGCTTCTGAGCAACTTCAAAGTTTGAAGTATTAAATATGAATCAGAATGGATCCTTTCTCTTTCACTGAGAGTTATGTTGAAATGAACCTGTTCTAATAGGCATAAAGGTAATTAACTTTGGTTACACTCTGCAGGAATCTCACATAATCAGAGTCAAATCTGGAAAAACTTAACCCATTCTGTGTGCAGAAGGGGCACGTTAGAGAATCGAGACTCTGAAGAACAGAAGTAGGAAGGCTAAGAAGAAAGAACCCCTTTTCACTACAACGGACGCCCTGAACCTCCACGACTAAACTACTAAGAGAACTGCAAAAGCTGTTCTTACACGATGTCTTCTGTAGAAGTGAAAGCAATGCTCCCAGTCAGTTTTTGTATTTTCCAGCTCGTTTGTTAGAGATTTCTAGACAGAGACAATTTGTGGCTTGGCCTTAACGTAAATATTCAAGTGCTTCATAATGATTCTAACTGGGCTCTCACTCTGTCAAAGTCTGGAAACTAACATGCATGTGTTCTAGGGAAACACCGTAGTTTCTAAGTTGACTCTACTTTAAATCAGATAAGTGACATATATGAGAATTATGGATGACACTATATGGAATTCTTTTTGCAAGCATATACCCTATAAGCCAGTACCTTTATATGGGTAAAAATATAAAAGAAGCAGAAAAGAAATAGTACTGAATTTTAACATCATTTTTTGAACTCTCAAGAGCCAAGGAATTGCTGGGCAAAAACTCAATACTGTCTCATTGCTTCTCTCCCTGGCCCCATTCTATCAGGAACACTATCTTGTGTTGTAAATCTTTAATTTGCTTTTAATGTGGCAACAATCTCAGAAGATTTTCAAAGTCTTTTAGATAAGTAATACAAGTTCAGTATCATTTGATTTATGAATATAAAAGGAACAAAATGCATGTGAAAGCAAATGAAAGTCTTATGAATCAGATATAACTTATGCAATATGTTCCAGCAGTCCTTGTTACTCTTTCATGTTTATGTAATTTTTGTATATTTGTAAAAGTCTTCAAGCTTGCTTTTATTCTGTTTCTCACAGCTGCCGCATGAGGCAAATTTGTGCCAGGAGACTAGAGAAATGAAAAGAGTTCCCCAGAGCAACCCAGAAAAGAAGGCACTGATCCAGATTGCAAATTCCCGGTCCCTTGGTCTCTCACTCATTAGACACGAAGTCCCAGCTCCTCTTATTTCTTCACTTCCTCAAAAGCTCCTTACCCTTCCCTTATTTTAATGAGGCCCATGGGACCTCCTTTTGGCCACATTTCAGGCCCTTTTTTAACCACTCCACCACTTTCCTAGCCCGTAGGAAAAATTTACTCCGTAGCCTAGGGGAAAAGTTAATTTGCTGATATTCCAAATTGGTCTGCTACAGCCACTACGTACTGCTTTTCCCTTCAGAGGTGTGGATTATGTACTCTTCCCACAGAGATTCAACATGCCCACTCTCCAAGGTGCAGTATTGCCTTCTGAACAGCATTTCTACAAATCCCCCATGATCTTCATCCTTCTTGACTTGCTAATAGAGGCTCATCCAAGGGTAAAGTGAGGGAAAAATTAAGTAAAGAGGAAGGATTTTTCTAAACACTCAAGACTGTGGAATTTTATCTCGTTCATAGTACTGGATACGATCTAGCCCATATCACTCCCTGCTGAAACACAAGTTTTCTTGTCCATAGTCTGTCCTGGGGATCCGTGAGTCCCACAGTCCTAATCTTTTTTCACCTTCTCTCATCACTTCATTGACTAAAATATAGTAGATGCAAGAAAGGAATTTCCCTCTTTTCTAACACCTCTCTCCTCCTTGTCTTACTGTTTTAGATAATGTAATGCAAGAGTCCTGAGGTAGAAAGATGCAGATCTTCTTAGGCAAAAATGAACTCAGTTGGCATTCATTGTGAATCATAAACCTGCATTTAAAAAAAGATGCTCCAGTCTTTATAAATTAGATGCCAAGTCCCTGCTGTAGTCCCACCGTGTATAATATACTGGGGGAAGTGATCAGTAGTTGGTCCGGTCCGGGCAGTGTTAAATAAATCACGCTGACTTTATGAGCGTGGAGCGGCACTTACTGGGTAGTCTCTTGCTTATGTAGTAATCCTTGGCTAGCATAAGTACTAGGGATTTATATTACCACATGCACTTTTAGTGATCATCTGAAATATATCACTTTCCTGTTAAGGGAATGCCAGATGACATCCATCTATTCGAAACCATTTATCGAGTTCTCAGTATAGCCAGGTATTGTGCTAAATTAAACCACAGTTATCTGGGGTTTCACAAAATCAGGTAGATACTAAAAAGAGTTTGATTTCAGCTTTCTTTTCTAAAAGCACTTAAAATGTCCTCTTTATTTTCTTACATTGGTAGATAGCGTATGGGAGATATGATTTCATCTTGATGATGGGGAAGTGCTGTACTGCATATTGTAATGCTGACTCCTATGCCTCCTCGTACAAGGTATGTGGACACAGCTATGAGCTTTGGGCTAAAATATGCTGAAGCTAGGAAATAACCTGGACTATTTGTGTTTGCTTGTTTATTTTAATCAAATCTTAATGGCAGCTCTATTTGTTGCATTTTGATTACTCAAAGTTTTAGATTCCTAGAGTAGAATGACCATTAAGATGTAATAGGCTGCTAATTTTTACTTTATTTCTTTAAATGTCTATGTAAATATGAACACTTCCAGTGTTCAAAATGTCGTACTCAGAGATCATGTTAAAATCTTTTCAAGATATCTGGTGAGCAGATAAAAGTAATTTGTAGTAAAAATTATGGTTATAGTAGTGGAAAGAAAGAATGCTGTCATGATAACCGATTTCCACTAGATTTGAAGTAAAAACAAAATCGCTATCACAAAAGTCTAAATAGAGTTTATTTGCAATGGTCACAATAAAAATTCCTGATCATAGTCTTGCCAAAGGAAGCCAGTTTTTTGTCTTTATAGTGAAATTGCTATTTGCATTTGCCAGCTTAATTTACCAAATGGCACTCATTCATGTAAGTTGTTTGTGATATTGTCAATCTGGAACTAATACATATAATCGGCACACTATAGGTAATTTACTTAAAGCCGAAGAACACATGAATTATTGAGGCTAGGCTAAGACTTCAGCTCTTGAGCTCTTGTAGTTACTTCTGGGCCAATCCTATTGCTTACTTGCTCTGGAATATGTTCGTACACCTTCTGGCTTTAGTGAGCAGTTAATCAACAATATTCAGCGCTACTTTGACCAGATATATTATTTAGAACCTTGTGAGTTAGTCTATGGCATCATGTCAGAATTATAGTTTGATGTAAATTACAATGTAAACATGAATCATATTCAGAAAATCATTAGCGGGCTAGCTTCCATATCACTGTATCTATATTCTACCTACATATCCTCATATCAACTTGGATGTATACAAGCAGAAATTTTGCTCTGAAGTAGAAGTATTTTCTCCCTCAAGTCCAGAAAATATGTTGAAATCAAAATGGTAACCAAAGTTTTTGTGGGAAAAAAGCTATTGTCAAAATAGTAAACAAATTTTATAATTTCTCTTCACTGGTATGTATTTTCTTTTCCAACCTTATTATTTGCAGATTTTACTCTGCTAGAAAAATATATTTCAGAGAGAAATAAATCTATCAGCTACCTACTTTTTCTATGGTATAAAGTCTCATTATTTTCCTATGTATTGATGTCATGATGTCTTATATTCTAATTTTTTTAAATTTCTATTTAAGAGGCAACAAGCAAGGTAAAATGTCTTTCAAGAACATAGTGATCATTCACAGAACTGAATAATGATCAATGAAATGATAACCCAAGACGTGAATAAATATAGCATTAGTGCTGGAAAATGTCAACCCCATCACTTCAAAAGGGCAAAAGTGTCACCGGACACAAGCTGGTGTTTCTCATTTCATACAGTGGGTGTATCCTGAAATTCTCCAAAAGATTCATTTTATTCTTATTAAGAGGTGTGTATTGAATTGTAAAGGACGTTCATGATAAAACAGTGCTTGATAATGTCAGCTGTATTATTCAGTCATGTCGTCCATTCATTTAATCTTCTGGCAGTTTAGAAAGTCCTTACCTTCTAATTTCCTCTTGTCATCCAAATGCTGCCTAATGTTAATGACTGAGGATTGGATGGTTACCTTTAGTCATATGATACCCTCTTTTTTATGGCACATAAATTGTAAATGAATGCTAGAGTTTATAGTAGATTCTTGTAAAAAGAATCATAGATTATGTCCCACCTGACTTATTCATAAGATAGACTCAAGGTATAACTAATACAAAGAAACAAAATATACTGGCCTCTAAATATACATACATACATATATATTCAATTATATGTTTTTCATACATATTACTTGCTCATTATCCAGTTTAGTGGATGTTAAATTGTGGAAAAAAAGAAAAAACATTCTTTGCTAAGTGTTCTCCATAGATTGCATCTGCAGCCTCCTATTCTGTGTTGAGCTCTACCTGGATGATTGGCACAACTTTTAAAGTGTAATCACTGCATGGAAAGCTAAATTATGTTTGATTGCATCTTCAGAATAATGTCAAAAAGGAAAAAAGGCAGATGTTTTTATATTTTTTCCTCTCAGGCTGGTTCTAAGTTTCATTATTCAACTGTTTTATGTAAAAACCAATTGCAGAGTAGAAGAATGTAGCCTGGCATACAAGATCACGTGGACAGGGTGAGGTAATCTGGGAACAGCACCCCGAGCCCTGCTTCTCAGCCCAGGGTGGTGATGGTAAATGAGCTGGCACAGTGGGGAGCCCGTTCTCCCTCCTGACCACCCTCTTGGGGCTCTCTGTTTGAACTCTGTACACAGGGCTTTCAGAAGGATCCAGAGATGACAACAAAACCGCATTTGTTTGCATCTGTCAGTCGAATGGATTCTTCAGATAGCCTAAACACTACCCTTTTGTCTTTCAGAGGACAAAACTACATTTGATAATTTAATAGTATTTTTTAATAGATTGAGAAGAATTTTCATTAAAAGATGGCCACCGCGTAAACACAGGCTGTTTAAATAATCTCATTTCCCTCTTACCTTATGTCAGAAAGTTAGACTTCTAACGCACCTTATTCATGCTACAACCTGATTTATATCCCTGAGTTAAGAACTCTGAGTGGCATCAATCCATAGCATCTGAAAGTCTTGGGCAAAGACATGTCAGAACTCCTTTAAGGAACAGATCACCCCCTGAATTCTAGACTTACAACATCAGTGACCTCATAGTTAAAGCATGCCTTAATGATCCAATGGTAGACATTGTCCAGTAAACACATGGAATATTTCTCATTGTTATCAATGGGTGTTTCCTAGAACTTCTGAACTGTTTCTAAACCCACAGCCCTATGGTGTTTCCAAAGTTTGATTTACAAAAGAAATAGACACCTAAAAGATTTTCCATTCCAAATCTCTTTTTTTTCCTCTTTTTTGGCAGAAGTTAGATTTGAATAGTTACCTCAAAGCCATTTTGTGTCACCAAAATCTTTCTTTCTCTAGGTCTAAAATCCTAAAAGGAGCCATGAGAGGTAAATCAATTCACCCCACAAAACTAAATGATTGTTGCTTTTTTAAAACACACACGCTTCTTTTCTCCTATTTCTCTTTCACATGGTTGGATTGCCACTCAGACAGAGAGGAAAACAAAGTTCACTGGCCCCCAGGGAGAGTGGTGCAGCTGCAAATGAAGGGTGGGCTGAGGTGATGAAACAGTGGGTGTGCTCTGTTGGCCTCTTCGTTTCCTCATGGCCGATGCCTCAGGGGTGAAGATCAGTGGAAGGCCGGGGAAAGGCAGCTCCGTGCCAGCTCTCCCTCGGAGATACCACCACAGAGGGACATTTGAGCCACATTTTTTATTTTACCATAAATTATAGAACAAAACAAAGAGGATATATGTCTCAAGAATTAGGTCCACTTCTTGGCTTTGCTTTAGAAAATGCTTCCCCAGGCTCAGGGAAACCTTTACAGTGCCCACTTTGTGAACTCTTCACTCCATGTACAGGATGTAGGGAAAAATAGTACAGCACAGCAGAGCACAGACCATGGTGGCAGACTGCCGTGGGTTCAAATCCTGACTACTACCATATACTGTTCTATATCCTCAGTTTAATTTTCTTACCCGATAAATGAAAATGAAATACCTACCTCAGAGAGTTGAAAGAAAATGGATGCAGCAGACGTAGTACAGATCATTGCTCATATTAAATGCTCCATATATGGTAGAAGATATGATCATGGTTGTTGTAGCCCCTTAGTCCTCTACTTTAAAGAACACGGGAAATAGGATTTCTCCCTGTCCTCCTGGAAAGGAAGACTTCAAAGCTCAGCAACTTCTCTCGCCACTGCTCTTGTTGAAATAGCATTTTGGGTAGGGAAATCATAACATTCACCATCCAAACTCAGACACTTTTGAGAGTGAAATGGAGTGCTAATCTGATGGGATGCCAGGGCATCGGGCGTAAATCGGCACTCTATCTGGAAAATGGGAGTTTGGTCACCCTAACTACGGGACTATTCAGGAAGCTGAGATCCTAAACCTTCTTTCCGTTTCAAAGTCTGAAGCATAACTGGAAAGAAAGGTGCTAATTTTTTCAAAAATCTCTTCTCCTAGTTGAAGAAGAATAGGAAACAACTGCTCCCACTACTTTATTCCGAAACTCTATGTTTAAAAAATGAGTCAAGACAACAAAGCATTATTGCTGCTTTACTATGCCTGTGTGAGAACACTCGCTGGCTCAGCAGGACCTGGGGCCCAGTTATGCCACCCACACAAGCAGAGAGTTGGAGCAAAAGACCTCTGAGATCTCTAACAGCTTAGAATTGCTGTTAATCTCCAGGAGTCCTGGAGTAATATTGCATAATAATTTCGGTAGCATTATCTTTTCTAAACTCAGATTTTGCATCCTTCTGAAAGTAGTGTTCAACTCAGCTTGTGACCAAAACACGCTAATCATGGAAGCACCAAGAAGGAATGAATAATACTCTATGTATCTTTATTGGGAGTGTTTTGGGTGCCAGACACCATTATTTCATTTACGACCCACAGCAAGCCTCTGTGGTAGGTACTGTCATCACCCGTTAAATGGAACATCTGAGACACAGAAGTTAAGTAAGTAATCAAGGTCTTGCAACTAGTAAGCTTGTAGTGTGGCTTTGAATGGAGAGAGTGGGACTTCAGAGTTTGTGTTTTTAACCCTGTGCCATTAAACAAAGCAGAGTGACCTTAAGGAGAGGAGGAGGCCTCCAAATTTCTACCACTGGGTCAGAGGAAACAGATTTTATTTAGATTTTATGTGGTGAAAGAGTCATTTCTGTGGCCCATACCTTCAAAGTGCTATCTTTTGGCCTGGATTGTAAATGAGAGCAAAACTTGTCCTCAGTAGGGTAAATATCCGTAAGGTGCATTTTAACATGCAGTCGTCTGAAAAATGCTTGGTTTCCACATTGTGACTTGAAAGGCCTGGAAAATAAATATCGTTCTGATTGCTCTCTTGCTCATTGGGAACCCATTTCAATGTCTCACCAGTCTGCACTGAACACCAATATGTGACCAACCTTCCAATTTGCATGACAGTTTCTACTGAGCTTCTCAGCAGTTAATACCTCTTTTGCAGCTTGTTTAAGAGCTTTGATAATTACGTTGCCAAAGAGCAAAAGACAGTTTGTAATCAACGCATACATTTTGTCGTATGGAAAGAAATTCAAGGAGGCCACAGCTTACACTAACCCAGATAATTTGCTTCCAGGAAGTAATTTAAAAAATGAGTTAGACTGATTTGAACCACATTGCTACATAAGATTTACACGAAATCTAAAGACAGTGGGTCTGAGGTCTGAATTTTGCTTCTTGATAAGTCAATTTTTTAACAGGTAAAAAAATTATATTCTGGAGTCTACAGATACTAGACTCAGTTTTCCAGACTCTTTTAAATAGGAATTAGATTTGCTTCAATCATACTGATAGTTCCGTCTTTTATTTTATTTTTTTCTATTCAAAGCTTTTGATTTTCAACTTTTAACCAAATTTATATTATGTTTTTGTTCATTCATTCATTCATTTATTCATTTCATTTAGCTACTTTTTGGGGGCATCTAATGACTTCTTTCCATAATTCCTCAGCATGTTCTTTTAACAAGTTCTCATACGCTTGAATAAATATGTGTTGCGTCATATTTGTATGTTTTACTTTGTGTTGAACTCTGGATTTGGAAACTCAATGTGACATAAGTGGTGCTTGGTTACCTCCTCCAGGGTTTTTATGACTACAAATTTGGAAACAGTGTATACACAGGCTTTACTTCCTGAAATATAGTGACAACTCATTTATTTGAATACTTAGGATAAGAAGTGATTCAGATCTGCCGAAATTATATTAGGCTGACATTTCCATAATAGTTCAAATCAGATTCTATCCAACTTCATTGTATTGTTGCCGCTGACTCTGTATCTAAGCGTCCCCCTATAATATTGCTCTCTCAAAAAACCAGGCGAGAGTAGAACAATAAAGATAATAAGATAGATAATGACAATAACATACAATTATGATGTGCAGATAAAATTTCTTATACGCATTAGTTATGTGTTTCTAAAACATAAGACTGTACAGGAGTGCTGCTATCGTCAACTGAGCAAGGAGGACCTTGGCGGTAAGTGGCTGCCGGAGTATTTCCAGCACGTAAAGCATGGCAACAAGTCATTGTGGTCTCTCTAAAGACACTCGCCTTTAGGCATTTGTGGAGTCAGGCGTTTCTCAATTATTCTGTGAACAGGAACCACTTTACCTTTGCCTAAACTCAGAGATTAGAGACTAGTAGAGTTTGAATTGGAACTACCTGAGCCTTTAGTAAGCTCCTCAGTTAAGAGATTCATTCATTTAGTGCATATTTGTGAACCAGACATTTTTCTAAATGCTGGAGATAAAATAATGAGCAAAACTGATAAGCTCCCTGCCCTCATGTAGTTTACTATCCAAGGGGAACAGAAAGTAAACAAGAAACAGGTGAACAGATAAGACAATGCCAGATGATGACAAATGCTACAAAGGGGTGAAAAGGGTGATCTGATGAAGAGTTGGAGAGTACCTGGGAGGCTACTTAAGATAGGATAGTCAGGGAAGCCTTGCTGAAGAGGCATTAGAGGGAAGAGCAGTCATAGAAATACTTGGGCCAAGACCATGTTGGGCTGAGGGGGAAGCTGGTCCAAGGCATTGAATGTCAGCTATGTGCCAGGGCTGTGCTGGAGATGGGGGATTGAAAGGTACCCAAGAACGGCCATGGTCTTTGCTTTCCTGAAGTTTACCATCTAATAGAAAAATAAGGTTACTACCTTCAAAGAACTCATGAATGGCGGAGAAAACAACATGTAAGCAAGTCATTGCAATATAGTGAAATTCTCCAAGTATGACCACCCTGGCAACAGAAGGAAGGAGATGATCCAGTCTCCCTGGATGAAGCAATGGGTCAGAGGAGACCTCCCAGAGCAATTGGCCTGGGGTCATCCAGCTCGTTAGTGGCAAAGCCAAATCTCTAACATGGGTTTCTCAACTCTTTATCCAGTGTTTGTTTCTTGTTTGTTTTTCATTATATTCCCAGAGGGACACAGAAAAGAGATGGGAATAGTGAGGAGGCTAGGAGAAAATTTCCTGGATTAAGCCAGGGAAGCACCTACGTGACTTTAGAGATAGCACAGTTCATACTTATTGAGTCCAATGCTGTACTTCTAAGCTGAGCTCCTTCATAAATTCTCACATCATATCTAGGGCCCCTATGTGGAAGATCTACCTATTCTATGAAAATGCACTTACTCAGTCCAGTCATAGATCTCAGGTTATTTCTCCCTAAAACACCAATTTGTACATGTGTTTAATTTTTTCCCCAGTGTCTGTAGTACAACAGATCGTCTAGGGGTCTTGCCTGGGGGAAGGAGTTCAGGGACAGATGGTGGGTTGTACTGGTTTCCTAAAGCTGTTGTACCATCTACCAGGAGTTGCTGTTTTCAATTACCTGGTGAAAGATATGTCTCTTTCTTTTTGCTTCTGCTTAGTTTACCCTAACAGACCCACAAGGGTCAGTGGTTCCTGTTTCTGAGGCACCATTTCTCATTTTGGTCTCTACCTGCTCAGTCCTGTTGTGCCCAGAGGTCCTGACTGCTGCCCATTTCTTTCTCCCTAAACCAGAATCCCCTCTTGGAAAAAAATGAGCTTTAAAAACAACCCTGTAATGAGATACAAATGCAATATTTGAATAGCCTGTGATCAGAATATAAATAACCTTCTAAGAGCCCATGGAAATGAGGGTGGTAGTGTATTATGAATCAGGGAAGGAAACACACTAATGGCAATGTCTTTCCCCTTCCTTCACCCCCCAGCCTGGCAGCTCCATTCAATGTTTCACTGCAAACAGACCGCCCTTCCTTCTCTAAGCACAAGAGACCCGGAGTCTTTGCCATTTAATGATGGATTTGGCAGATGGCTTTGTTATGTCAAATAAATCTCCTTTTGTCAGTTACTTGTGAGACCCTTCAGACAACAGATCCTTGAGTTCCATGCAGGCTTGTAAATATCCTGCTCAGAAATGTGATTTAAGGAAGGTGCTTGAGGCAATGGGAGGAAGCGAATACATCAGTGTCCTGGTTGAGACCGATCCCAGTCTCAGATCAAGAAGAGAAGAGTGGGAAACACACCCTTCTTCATGGCGATTGGAGAAAGGGAGTTGTTTTTCTTTTTTCCTTCCTTTGCTAATTAAGCAAAGCAGGGAGAGACACAAACTTTATTGAGTGCCTACTGTATTCCCCGAATGATGCTGGATGCTTATTTCCTCTCATTTAATTTTCAGAAAAAGCCTGTGAGATACTGATTATTACAGTATTCCCACTTGTAGAGATGGGAAAACTGAATTTCAGAAAATTTAATAGAGTTGTTCGACCTTGCAGCTTTCAGTAGCAAAAAGCTACCCTGTCCCAGAAAATCTCCTGGAACAGGAATGAACAGGACAGTGGTCTTTTTTGTTATGCTAATGTAAAAAGGAAGGAGGAATATTGACTTTGAGTTTCTTTCAAGATCTAACCATCACATCACAGTGACAGATACAACAGTCACCTGACGATGCAGTGTGCATGCTAGACTCTGGGCTCCTAGAAAATAGTGGTTTGTCTTTCTCATTTTTGTGCCTTGTCCTCTTTCCTTTTTCATGATCCTACTGAAAAAGTTGGTATCAATACAGAGTATCCACAGGAGGGTAGTTGAATGAATGACTGAATTCATGAATTGATGAGGGTTATTGGGACAGTCTTATTTTTTATGGTAATGCAGGAGAGAAGGCTAACAGTCTGGAGAGTGAGGCTTGGTTGTGAATAAAGTTAAAGCTTAAAAAATAAACAGCTGGATTTAGAAAATATTGAGAGGAGGGAGGTGTGATTAGCAACACAGGGAGAATGCTGCTTACAGCGGCCAATCTGAGAAAGATAACAGAGACTTTTTAAGAGAGAGAGAGGATCTGAGCAAAAGTCTGGTGGCCAGGAGAGTAAGTCTGTGGGCTGGAGCAGGCAATGGCTACTCCAGGCAGGTTACTAAAAAGAACTGTGCACTTCCTGTGCTCCAGGCACTCCACAGAAAGTCTATTTGTTGTTTAAACCTTCCAAACTACTCTATGAGGTGACTACTGAGAGCTCCATTTTCAAATTAATCAGCAGAAACTCAGAGACCTTAAGTAACCAGCTCTGAGTCACACAGCCATTAAGTGACACAGGTGGGATTTAGTAACACCTGGCTGATACCACAGTCCCTGCTCTGTCTACTGCTCTGTGTTTCCTCAAAGGTCACATGACAGTGGGGCTGTGGGATTCCCCAGATACTGCAAAATGCCAGGAGCTCTGGGGACACAGGAACAAACATAAGCTCCCTTCTTGCTTAAGAACAAATACAGCTGAGATCAAGGAAGAGCAGATTTGGACTGAGGCAAGAGGTCAGGGTGAACTCACACACCAGGACAGAGTTATTGCAAAGAATAAACATTTATTAAGCAATTACCCTGAGCCCAGGGCCTGGAAGTGAGGGATCACTCCTTTAAGCTGGCTTAGGAAGGAGAGACCTCTGGCTTTCTTCCTATACATGTGTGCATGTGTCTATACAAAGTATATTGCTTGTGCCTTGAGATTCTCTTGCATGCCAGTAAATTAACTTGGGCACTTTAAATAGTGTGCACACACACACATCCCTTTGCATGTGCTGTGCAGGACACTGGGGGAGAGAAGTGAAGACAAAAATCATGAATTCCAGAGCCTAAATTTCAGCAGAAAGATACACACACAAACACACATACACACACATACATACACACACAGGCAGGATGTTTAGAAAAAGCTTGAGCATCTTCTTTGCTTCTGAACCCAATTCAAGAAGGCTCTTCCTCTTACAGAAGCTTCTAAGCAGTTGCTGGAGCCCAAGAGAATTCCAAGTATTTACCTACTTTAATTAAAACCTCCATAGAGGAAGTTTCCTGCCCACTGCATCTGCTAAAGGACAGACCTTCTGCCCTTGCCCTGCGTTCTGTTTGACCCTGCACTGGTCAGAGCCAACTGGACCAGAGATGTGCCCCTGGCACAGGCAGCCACTCCACAGGCTGGCTAGAAACTTACATTATGGCCCAAAATAAAGGCAGAGCTAAGCCAATCAAGATTCTCTCCTGGGAATGAGAATTGAGAAATAAATACTTGAAATCCATTTATTCATGAGGTACAAGAAAGGAAACATCTCTGTTGTTTTTCTCCAATCAGTGCCTTCGAACACCCTCCTTGGATTTTCCTTCTATGCCTCTTGGTGATGACTCAGGCAGACGCCATAGGTTTCTATTCCCTTTCAGTTATTAAAAAGGTGGCCTTATCTCCTTATTTTAGTACTTATGATTCACTTGCGTTTATTAACAAGTGCAGCACAGCCCAATTTAAAAATTCCAACCTCATGTCTAATTTAAAGCTGTCATCCACCACCCAATCCCCAGGTGGGGACTAACTCAAGGTCGGGGTCCTGCAGTGGGGAAGGGAAGCCTGGTCTACGATGTCACTCATCATTGCTCTTTATATCTCCTTCTGTCTCCATTCCATCCCTGATGTGTTGGGAGCCTCAGAGCAGGGACGGAGGAAAGGGGCAAACATCTCTTATGTGACCGATGCTGCTGTATTTTGGTTGTTAGCATCATCTGTACGGCAGCAACTTAATGCTGCTTCCCCCACAGGTCACGCTTGTGGGTTCTTCACATCACCCTGACCCCTATCCAAGGCAATGCACTTTCCGGCTGACCTCCTGAAACACCTCTCCACCCCTGCCCCTGGCTGTCAACCCCACAGCTTCTCACTCCTACTCCTCCCCACAGGCAGGACTTAGTGAGGGAGAACTTTGAGACAGCTTGAGTGTAGCTATCTGTTACAGTGCATCCTTGAGGGTGCGGAGGTCTCAGTTTACTGCCCCACCACGCAACTGGGGTGCAGGCTATTCCTCAGCTGCCTCCCCGTTCACCTCGTGCTTCTCCAGCTTTTGTAGTCAGACCTCACTTTAAAGCAATCTCCAGGCCAGGAGCAGCTGCCGGGCCCTATGTGCAGGTGCACCGTCAAATTCGAGACCAACATCAAGCTTTCTCACAGCACCCCCAGCGTTACACTGTGATGGGTCTTTGATTTTGCAGTTCGGCGACTTCCGGCTGGGGAGCAGGTTATCATGCTCTCTTTAGGGCAGACATCCTCAGTTCCTCTTGGACCCTCGCAAACTTGGTTTAAGATGGGTGTGAGCAGCTCACCCTACACACTTTCCTATACTTTTCCCACAAATTTCCTGATTCAAACTACCCCTTTTATATCAATGAACTCTCCTCCTTCTTCCCTCCCCTCAATAACTTCTTGTCTTCTGCTTAGAGAGGCTGGATGATGTGGGTGGTGCGGGTGAGGGTCAAAGACCATTTTGGCCACCTCTTATTGAAGGCTGATGGGAGGAGGTGTCTGGCTGCTCTTGTACATTCTTTCTAAAAGTCAGGGATTCTTAGTAGCTGTTACCTTCAGTGTTAAGGCCTTTAGCTAAAATTCTAAATAAGGAAATTAATAAACAGGGAAATTCATCAGCAGCAGTCTTTTACATAATGGGAACTGAACCTGCAAGGTGGAAAATCAGAGGGACAACGATGGACCACTCCTGTGCAAAACAAGGCTTTGAAGGAGGAGTGAAGAAGGTTAAAAGCATGAGCTTCGGAGGCACACAGTACTGAACTTGGTCCTGGTTTGGTCATTTCCTAGACTTGTGACTTGGGACAAGACGAATATTTTTGTAGCCATAATTTCTTCATCTGTAAAATGGGAAAAAGAATACTGTCTGTCATTGGGTTGCTGTGGGAATTAAATCAGGTAAATGTTGCAAAACATTTAGTACTGTGCCTGCTGCATAGTAAATGACCAATAAATGCCAATTACTGCAAGTGAGCAAAATCTATGTCCTAGAGGGACGTCCCTGCCCCTCGGGGTGCCCTCACATGGGCTGTAAGGTGAATAGCACCCCATGTAGGTGAGCAATATAAATCCATCAAGGGGCTCTGAGAAGCCTGTTGGTAGAGAGTAGACAGAGAAAAGCAGAGATAATACGAGAGAGAGAGAGCAAATGAGAGGGAGAGAGAGAGATCATCAGGCCATAAAAAAGACAGAGAAGTCTTAGAGTTGACAGCTGATAGCTTCCAGTTCCGGCTGGTCTCTCACTCCAAGCTTACAATTGACTGAACAGAATAAAACAGAAACTCTCTAGCAACTACTTGAGAGCACTTGGATGAGTCTTTGTTCCAAAAAAGCATAACTAAAATAACGAGTGTGCCTCCTGGAATACTCTACTCCTTCCCAGAGAATCCCTTTGCACAAATTTGAGGAAAGCCATTCTCTGCCACACTTAGAGCTAATAGAAGCAACCAGAACGCTGGAGACCTCCCCAACCAGATGCCTGTGCTGTTCCTGAGGTCAGACTTAAAAAAAGTCTTCCAAAGAAATAAGAGGAGGAACAAACAGTTATTTCTGACCAAAAGTTTATTTTAAGGCACTGATGGTATCTATGAAACTGTCTGAGTGACTGAGGATCAGATTATTTCAGAGATTGTATAGTATTCTCTATGCTGTGCAGAGCTACTTAAATATGGTCTTTTCCAGGAATAATGACTCTCAAATGTTCAGATGTCTCCACTATAACAATGTGCATGTGATAGATTTGCATTTGCATCATTAGAGAACAAAACTCTCAAATCAGAAATAATTATTGAAACACATGGAAATTTTCTTTCTGGGGAGAATGTTGCCATGGCTTTGTTACAAATTCTTTTGTTAACTCTTTGTGGTAGATTGCTTACAAAGATGGGCACAACAATCCTTTGCAATGTGACCTTGCCATTCCTGCCATCAAGAGGTGAAGTCTACTTCCCTTTCCCTTGACTCTTGGCTGACATCATGGCTTGCACTAGCCAATAGAATGTGGCAGAAGTGAAGTCCTATGATGTGCAAGCTGTGCTTCAAGAGGCTTCAGCTCCCATTTTCTCCCCCTTGCAGCCCTGAGACCTTCATGTAGGGAGACCTAGTTAGCCTCCTTGAGGATGAAAGACCACAGGGAGAGAGAGAAGCCTAGCGATAGCTGGTACCAGTGGTGAAGCCGTGAGACTGTCTTGGGCAATCCACATGCTGCCCAGCTGCCAGATGACTGTAATGAATTGGTGACCCCAGGCAAGATGAAGCAGCAGAAGGATCACCCAGCCGAGCTCAGTCCAAAGTGCTGACCCTTAGAATTATCGGCATGGAAATAATGTGTTTAAACTGCCAAATTATGGGGTGCTTTGTAGCAAAGAAATAGATAATTGACACAAAGGTACACCACTTTCCTCATTGTGAGCAAGTGCCCTTTTAACACTGTGTAGTAGGAAGTGGAATGGCCCATTAACATGGCTAACCAGTAGTATAACTGGAGAAGCCCCAGCCTCAGAGGGTGAGCTTGTTATCACGAAAAAACATTTTACTGTTAAGCAATGTGAGGAGTAGAGTTGTGCCCCCTAAAGCTAGAGGGAAGTGGCATTTCCATTGGGCAGTAATACTTGCTCTTTGGGTTGTGTTTGATATGTGAAAAAGTTTGCCCACAAGCACGCCTGGGGGAAGGAGCATAGACTTCTTAAGCCAGGGTATCACCTAGGACGGATCTGCTTTGCATGTATCAGCAGTGATAGCACAGAGAGGTTTTCCTTTGTTGTTTCCTTATGCCAACTACAGCAACCAATTGAGAATTCTGTGACTTTTTCAGCTGGAGGATATTACACAGAGCACACAGCTGAGCAATAACTGACACCAGCTGTTGTCAGAGAGACGGTAATGAGTTTTTAAATGGACAAAAAGCTTATCAAAGCAAATGTAAAATTGGTTTATCTAGTTAAGTCCAATTACAAGAATAAAACCTCATGTGATGGCTTTGCACACACAAAGAGAGCATATTCCATGTGCACAGTCCTGTTCTTTCCCATGGAATAGCTACGCTGGAATGCAACTGGTCAATTTTCCTCCTTAGCTGAGAAGAATAATCTCCATGCTATTCATATTAAATCTTAAAATGCAGCATGATGAAATAAATACCCTGTTGCTTTTTTTCTTGCATCTTTCTATCACGGGTCCATTTTTAGGGAAAATATTCTACCCCAGCATCCAGAGGGACTTGAAGAAGAGCGTATAAGCATGCATGGATTCAGTTTAAAGGAATCCAAGGATTCTGGGAAGTTCTGCCCAAGAATCCCTCGAACTCCCACACTCTTGGCTATGGGCTTCTCAGCACCTGGCTTGACTCTAGACGACCTTGGTAAAGGGAAAGGTCAGGCACAGCGTCTCTGGGGATTAAAAATGTTAGAGCTTAGTTTGTGTTGTCATACAAAGGATTTTGTTCTTGCAATAGAGGTGGACACAGTCATCGTTTTACTCCTTTGAAATCATACTCAAGTTCAATTTAAAAACAAGTTAAATTTAGATCAACTGTAACTGTTTCAAAATTCTAGGCAAAGGGCAAGGGCTGGGGGTGTGCGGGTTGGGGTGTTGAGATATTGGATACTCACAGAACTCAAAACAATGAAATGTTACATGCAAGTGCTTTTACAAAGTATCATCTAATACAATATGCTATTTATTTGTTGACTGTTAAGTAAAACTTTGAAAGAGAAATAATTTTATAGGCAAATAAAAAATTCAATGGCAAAGAAATTAATGATATGAAAGAAAGTTCATACGCAGCGGGTCCTCATTTCGCATTTAATAATTATATAGAGAAGTATGTGACACACCTAAAATATAAAATGAAAAAATTCAGAGCAAAATGTTCCTTGAAGGAAGAGATTTTCACCAGTTCCAATATTTAATTTAAAATATATCTGCATTTTATTGATGTTGGGCCAGTTCCTCCTTAACTTTGATGTACACAGCCGTAAAAGGGGTCTTGCTTATATCTGCCCTTACAAGGGTGCAAAGGGATTTGATCTCCTTGGAAGAAAGGTGGAATCACTCAGAAATTCAAAATACTTTTTCCGTTTCATCCACATCTCATGAGACTCAATTTTACCTCAAAAAATACTTATCTCAGTCATACTAGTAATTCTTGTGATTTACTTTGTTTGGAGACAGAATATATTCAAAGTTTACAGTTAACAAAGAGTTCCCATAATGCATTTGTGCCACTTATTCAGGGTCTAGGATGAGAATCGAGTGGTTCAGGCCAACAGAGACCATTCAGCAGCCCCCCTCCCCATCCCAAGAAGCTATTTGACCTGAATCACATCGTTTGGCTCTATGGATTGATCAAATTATTCAAATACTTAACCAAACGGTTTTTTCATACTAACGATGATAGTCTTATTAGCCAGAAACTATCTTGAGGGACCTTGAGCAACAGCCTGACATATCGAGATGATTGAATCCCTGTCTCATGATGTGATTTGGTATTCAAGATGCTATAAATGAGAAAGATCTAGCAAAGGTTTTGGGCCCATAGAATTCAGCCTCAGTGTTTGGCAGAATAGCATCCAAAAGCTTTTTCTGACATAGGTGGAAAATAAACTGATGTTTTACTTCACTGTTTTCATTCTATTGCATATTTAATCAGGTACTCAGTGAATATATTCATTCAATGATGAAAGGACTCTTCTAGGGCACAGGAGACTTAAGACCTGGTTCCATCTGCTGTGTAACCTAGGGAAATAAAATTAAAACCGCTGCCATTTATTAAAGGCTTACTCCGTGTGAGGAGCTTACACAGTGCCTTAGAAACCGAGTTTTATTTGAATCTTTTGAACAGTCCCTTTAGGCAGATAATGTTATGTCTTTCCGAATGCAGGAGCTGGGTCTCAGAGCGGCTAAGTGATTTGTCCAGGCTCATTAGCTGATGAGGGAGGTAGGATTAAATCCACGGCTTTCAGACTTCAGAGTCTATGCTCTTACCTGCTTCGGTGAGTTCTAGTGTCAGCAGTTATGGGGTCAAATCTCGGCTCTGGCACTCACCAGCTGGGCAGGCTGTGACGTTACTCAACGTCTGTGCCCTTTCATTTCCTACTGTAATACAGGTGGGATATTATTTAGTCCAGAAGATTGGGACGATTAAATGGGACACGTTACGGAAAGGGTTTCCCTGTAGTGGTCCCCAATCTCTTAGTAAGAGTTAGTTCTTTCACTTTCCTCCCTGCCTGTGCCTCAGTTTCCCTCTCTGTATATCGAGGAGTGCCTTGGAGCTACAAAAACTTCAGAAAGCAGCTGGTGCAGTCTCTTCCATGCATATGTAGGAAAACTAAGACCCAGAGAAGAAGTGACTTGCCCCACATCACAGCTAGTTAGCGAGTAGTTTGTGTTCTCATAGCAATAATTTTTATTTTGTTATTGGAGTGAGACTCAAACCTAGTTTGATCAAATTGTTTAGAACCCAGATACTCCAGATTCTAGATAAGTAGCAAAATTCTAGTTACCGTATTTTGTTTTTGGCTTTTGGTCCAGCCTACCTAACACATTTATTGCATATATGCTACCATGTGAAAGGGTTATAGTTGTTGTCTTCTCAGTCTGAAAGGCACTTCTCTTAACTCTTCATGACTTTCTGCTTCTCATCTTTCAGGTCTAAGCTCAAATATGACCTCCTCAAGAGGCCTTTCCTGGTAATCTTAGTCACTCCCCACCTCCCACCTCACCCAGTTACTTTCCATCATGTCATGTTGTGCATTTCCTTAGAGACACTTAATACAGTGTGTGGTTATTGTGTTTATAATTGACTTGTTTACTGTTTCTCTGGCTACACCAGAATATAAATACCAAGAAGGGATCTTGTCAGCATTTGTTCCTTTGGTATCCCATTAAGCCTTAAGCCTTAAGCCAGAGCCTGACACACAATAGGTTCAAAATAAATACTGGTTTAGAGAATATCTCTACCCACCCATCCATCCATCTATCCTTCCAGCCATCCATCCATCCTTCCATACATCCATCCATCCATCCTTCTATCCATCCATCCATCCATCCATCCATTCATCCTTCCATCCACCCATCCACCCATCCACCCACGCATCCATCCATCCTTCCATCCATCCTTCCATCATTTTTCTTCAACAGATCTCAAACACTTTAAAATACAGATGATGGCTGGATAATTTAGCTTTCAAATGAAGAATAAATAAATGAATAATTGGCCCTGGTAGTCAGGGTAAATAAGTGACAAATGGAATGTGTGTCTCATCCATATACAAAGTGAAGCCAGCTCATTCAGCTGCCATGAGTGATTGATTTTAAAATACTTAATTGGAAGCAATAAAAATTTTAAAAGCCATCTAATTAGTAAAAGTAAGAATCAACAGTAATAATGAAATATAGCTTGTCTGAAGTTGTATTCTTTTTTTTTTTTTCTGCTTTATCTCCCCAAATACCCGCCCCGGTACATAGTTGTATATCTTAGTTGCACGTCCTTCTAGTTGCATCATGTGGGACGCCGCCTCAACGTGGCCCGATGAGCAGTGCCATGTCCACATCCAGGATCTGAACCCGTGAAAACCTGGGCCACTGCAGCAGAGCGTGCGGACTTAACCACTTGGCCACAGGGCTGTCCCCTGAAGTTTTACTCTTAGTGAAGTATTTTTACTTCCTTCCAAACACTTTGCCAGGAAGTTTCGTATTCCTTTTTATCCCGGTTTGCAGGAATTATTCCCCACCCCTGGAATGCCAAATCTAGCGACTTTTGTAGACCAACATGCAGCCTTTGCTGCTCCTTATGGGGATGAAGACTGGCAAACTACTTTTCTTTCATTTGCCCAGTAGCTGTTTCTTATTTGACTCTATACCTGAATGTGAAATGAGTTCAATTAAATTTTTTTTACCTTTTAATGCTGCAAGACTTTTGGGCATTTATCTTTACTCTTTACCTTAGAGAGCTCTGTGGGGTGAATGCTTAGAGTAAACTTTTATTCTAAAGAAGAACGTATGTAAAAATAAACTTCAGGAATGGGTGCTGCAGGGGTAAAATAGGAGAAGCAATGTCACAGATGGGGTGGGTTATACTGAGGGTAAATCTGAGCTTGTTCATCTCCACAAATACTGACGTCTGTTACAAGTTTACTGAGAAACTTTCCTATGGTTTTTTAAAAAGTCAGGTATGTAGCAAGGAACATAGAATTTTAGAGAGAGGATGTAGATCTATTGTTAATAACAAAATGCGATTTTTTTCAGTGAGTTCTTTTGGTATCACAGGGGTCTCATAGCTGCTATTGTCTCAAACCATTCCCCAACACCTTTTCTTTAAAAAATCAAAGATGCACCACAAGAGTTAGGAAATATAAAGAAAATAAAATTTCAGCTTTCTACAACTCTTTTGATAGACTAAGCTTCAGTGCGTACAAAAACTAGCGTGGCCATCATTCCAGTTTGCCCGGGATAATCTCATTTCATGCTTCTAATCCAAGCATAATAATTATTTGTGCCCCCTTTCACTCTCAAAAATATCTAGTTTTGGGCCTGGCCCAGTGGTGTAGTGACCCAGGGTTCACTGGTTTGGATCCCAGGCACAGACCTACACACTGCTTATCAAGCCATGCTGTGGCAGGCATCCCACATATAAAGTAGAGGAAGATAGGCACGGATGTTAGCTCAGGGCCAATCTTCCTCAAAACAAACAAACAATAAATTATATGATCTTATCACCCCAGCAACGGCCCATTAAACTTTGAGATCTTTGGGTAAGGATGTGGTGTCTTTTTAATCCCTGTTTTCCAAGAGCCTACCATCATGTCTGGACCAGATATCTGTGGCAGGTTAAGGATGGGTGCAAATTCTTTGACATTACTCTCATCTAGTGGTGGGCTCCAGTTCCTTTCTTCTTGAATCTTGGCCGTTCTGTGACTACTTTGACCAATAGAATACGTTGGAAGTGATACAATGCCAGTTTTGAGCCAAGCTTCTGCCCTTGGTCTGGGAGTCCTGAACTGCTCTGTAAGAACCCCTTCTATTCTTCTGGAGAAATTATATGGAGAAGGGGCCCAGCTGAGCCCACCTTCTATTTACTTCACCCACTGAGGCATCAGGCATGTGAGTGAAGCCATCTTAGACCCTCCAGATCAGACCACCTGACAGCTAAATATCAACAAATGACCTCAATGTCACCATGCTGAGCAGAAGAACTGCCCAGCTGAGCCCTGCCAAAATTCCTAACCCACAAAATTGTGAGATACAATAAAGTATTTCTTTAAGCCACCAAATATTTGTTGTGCAACAACCAAGACAATAGCCCTCAATAAATATTTTTGAACTAAACTGACCAAAATGTCCTAACTTTTGGGCATTTTGGATTATGCTATTGATATTTTCCCTCCTCAGCTCCAGCTCCACATAATTACATTCATACAAGACAGGAATGAGAGACGGGGGTTTCAATCATTTAACAGTATTTTTTGTGTCAAGTTAATATTTTGATGAAGACTAATTTAAGCAACAATTTAACAGTTGTATCTGTGATAAAATCACATTTGAATTATGGGTGATGATAAGCTGCAATCTCTAGATTTCTAAACAATAATTGCCATTGAAAGTTATTCTGTAGTTGTTTACCATACTCTGTTCACAGTCTGCTCCTTAAAGGGGTACTACTAATAAAACTCATAACAGTTTTATGGCTTCTTAGGATATAAAAACACATGGATTCCCAAACTATTCTTGTCTTGAAAGCCAACTTAACGGGGCACAAAAAAATTTATGTTAACAGCATACAATTGGGAGTCAGTTACTTTTCATTTCTAATCCTAATAAGCCACTTATTAGGAAGATCTTGGGCAAGTTTCTTAACTTCTTTGAGCTTTGGTTTCTTCATCTGTAGATTGGGAACAGTAATAGCACCTCTAAGAGTGTAGGATGGGTTCACTGAGACAACAGATAGGTCCAATATCTGGTATCTAGTAAGCAATGATTGCTATTTTTTAATGATACTACAGTTATATCTTCATAGCATTAAAAAGAATAAAATACTTAGGAATAAATTCAACAAAATAGTGCAAGACATGTACACTGAAAACTATAAAACATCACTGAAAGAAGTTAAATGAGATCTAAGTCAATAGGCCTCCCACATTCTGGAATGGACTGGGAGACTTAATATCATTAAGATGGCAATACTCCTCAAACTAATCTGCAGATGCAGTGTAATATCCATCAAAGTCCAAGCTGCCTATTATGCGGAAATTGTCAGGCTGATCCTAAAATTCATTGGAAAACATAGGTGACCAAGAAAAGCCAAAACAATCTTAAAGACGAAGAACAATGTTATAGGACTCAAACTTACTGATTTCAAAATTTATTACAAACCCACAGTAATAAAAACAGTGTGTTATTGGCATAAAAATAGACGTATAGATCAATAGACTAGAACTGAGTTCAGAAATGACCCATACATCTATGGTCAACTGATTTTTGACAAGGCCACCAAGACTATTCACTGGAGAAAGTCATCTTTTCAGTAAATGGTGCTGGGACAACTGGCTACGCGCATGCAAAATAATGAAATTGGACACCTATACCACATACTAAAAGTAACTCAAAATGGATCAAACACCTAATGGTGTTAGTTAAAATTGTAAAACTCTTGGGAAAAAACTTAGGGAGAAATCTTTGTGTTCTTGGATTCAACAATGGATTTTTACATGTGACACCAAAAGCAGAATCAGCAAAACAAGAAATAGATAAATTTTCACCGAAATTAAAACTTTAATGCTGCAAAGAACGCTATCAAGAAAGTGAAAAGAATAAGCAAAAAAACTGAGGAAAGTCTTTGTAAATCACATAGCTGATAAAGGATTAGCATTCAGAATACACAAAGAACTTAAAACTCCGCAGTAAAGGGCTAAATAACCAAAGCTAAAAATGGTCAAAAGATTTGAAAGACACTTCTCCACAGAAGATATACAAATGTCCAACATGCACATGAAAAGATGTTTAACCTCATTAGTCATTAGGGAAATGCAAATCAAAGCCACAATGAGATACTGCTTCATATCCACTAAAATGGCTATAAGAAAAAAGACAGACAGTAGCAAGTGTTGGCCAGGATGTGGAGAAATCGGAACCTTCATACGTTGTTGGTGGGATAGTAAAGAGGTGCAGCCACTTTGGAAAAACAGTTTGACGGAGTTACCACGTGACCCGGTAATTCCATTCCTAAGAATATAAACAGGAGAAATGAAAACATATGTCCATACAAAAATGTGTACGTGAATGTTCATAATGGTCAAAAAGTGGAAACAATCCAAGTGTTCATCAGCTGACAAATCGATAAAGAAAATGGGATATATATCCATATGATGGAATTATTATTAAACAATAGCAAAGGAATAGGTACTGATACGTGCCACTACATGGATGAAACTTGAAAACACTATGCTACATGAAAGAAGCAAGACACAAAAGGCTACATATTATATGATTCCATTTATATGAAATGTCCAAACTAGGTGAATTCATAGATGCAGAAAGTGGGTTAGAGGCTGAGGGGGCGGCGGAGGGGAGATGGAGAGTGCCTGCTAACGGGTGTGCGGTTCCTTTTTAGAGCAATGAAAATGCTCTGGAATTAGTCGCAATGACTTAATAATGTTGGGAATAAACTAAAACCACTGAATTGTACACTTTAAAAGGGTGAATTTTATGGTACGTGAATTATATCTCAAAAAAAATCCAACAGAGTAAGATAAAGAAAGAGGGTTGAAATAGAATTTACTGAAAATTAAAACAGGTAAATTTCTGTGAAGTGTTCTGCCCATGGTGCAAAAGCTGTTAGGTTAATTTATGATTTTACCTTGGTTTGTCAGAGCTAGAAAGTTTTGGAAATACCTCTGCTTGACTTTTGCGTACCTCTAAATCTTCTGTCGCTGACAGAACTTAAGGAGGCTTTGACTGAAAGAATAATACTCGGGAATCAGACTTGTAGCTTCCTGTCTTGCCTCTCCAATGCCCCGTCCTGTGGCCCTTGACAAACCATACCTTGTGACGGGACTCATTTCTCTCTGGGTGAAAGGGACTCTTGCCCTGTCTCTAGCCCTCAGATGAACAATGAGAAGTAGGTACACAAAACAGCAGCATGGCATTTTACAATTCTGAATGCTTTAGAAATACAAGTTAATAACAGGAATCCCTCTTTCTTATAATTGACTTTAATGGGACAAGCAGACCTAATCCCTAATGTCTTTCTGAATTCAGAATATAATTATTAGTGAGAGGTTAATTCGACTTTAAATGTTATTCTATAGTAAATAGGCATAAACAACACTAAGGAACTTTTATTTTGGATTGCATGACCTAAAATTCTGGCTAAGTATCATGCAACTGAAATCAGACCTGCAACAACGGATATTTCTTTCAAAGGAGATATACACTTATTGGCAAGAATTGATGGTATTTTTCTATGACATCAACCCAGGAGGCTAATATATTACAGTCAACATTTAATAACTTATAAGTCTGTGATAAATGGAGACTTTATAAATCACTGCTATGCTCTCAAATTAAAACATCCTAGTTCTCTCCCCTTCCAGCACATTCCAGCCCTGGTCTCCCCAGGTGGGAGCTGTCCTGTTGTGTACATATATGTAAATATTTTTTTGAGCACCTGAGACACTTTATTTCATCTATTTATGTTTACCTCTGCTTCTCAGTGCTCGAAGCAAGCCCTTTGGGCAGCTCGGTTGTGCCTTTTTCATCTTTGATTCCCCAGCATTCTATATAGGGATTGGCACATACCCGACATTTGACAAATGAATAAATGAGCGAATTAATAAACATAAATTGTTGGCAGATTTCCATATGAGCACAGTATTGTGACAGCCGGAAGGAGGTTCTGAAATTGGTTCCCAGAACTGCTGCCATGGTAGCGTAGGCTTGAGGTCCTGAGGGAACGCTGCCGCTGACCCACGGAGAGACTCACAGTCGTAGGCTGGAAGATGGCACACACAGACACAGAAGTCGTTACTGTGGACGAATTTAAGTCCGTCAGTGATGCCATCCACTCTTGGTCCATGCCAGCCACGCTCCTGCCTTTGCACTGGCTCTTCTCCCCATCACTCTATTTAAATTTGCAACACCTTCGTCCACTCTTCACCACACTTTCCTGCTTGCTTTTTCTGCATAGTCGTTATCACTATGTATTTTAATTATTTGTTTATTGCCTGTCTCCCCTCCTGCCACGCCAGAATCTAAACTCTGATTTTATTTAGTTGGTTTTTCGCCCTGCCCTATATTCAGTGCTAGAAATACTCCCTAGAAATAGCAGCTGCTCAATAAATATTATGGAAGGAAGGAAGGAAATGAAAGAGAAAGAGGGAGGGAAGGGAAGAGGAAGGAAGGAAGAGAAGGGGGAATGGAAGAAAGAAGAAAGGAAGGAAAAAAATGGAAGATCAATCTAAAAAGTACCTAAAGGCCTTGCCAGCTTTTTAGAATTTTTAATATATTCAAGTCAACTCCCGGTTTACAAATCTGTTTTGTTTGGCTCGCAGATATTTTATAAATTAAAGATCTGGAAACTTCCTGTAAAATATTGAATTACGAGCTTCTCCTAAACAATCAGGTCTGGTTAAACTGAGTCTGTGCTCCCACACCACATCAGTCATCTAGGCATGAGTGGCAGCTTTAGTAAGGGGCATGGGCTAGAGTGACTTCACATGCCGGAGAATTTAAAGTAGGGATGGAAGCTGGGATCTCTCCTGGATTTCCTGAATAGCCCTGAGCCTCTCACTGTGGACGTGTAACCCAGGAAGGCCTCAGAATAATTTAGATTCCTATGGAAATCCACGTTCCCAAGGGGGTTTCAATGGAAAGGTAATGCCCAGCTCTTTGAATCCTAGGTCACTCAGACCAGAGCCTCCTGGGGCTTACCTGAGAGGGGCAGATGAGTCTAGACAAACCCTCTATTGATCCGCTGTCCCGAGAGAAGTTCCCCGAGAGCACTCTGAAAACTGCAGCTCTCTCACAAAGGTCATGGGTGTAAAAATGTTAGGACACGTTCACCCACTGCAGTGAAAGAATCATGAAGCCTATTCTAGCTCTAAAATATGCTTAACATATGATTCCATCACCCCTGCACATCTGTTCATTCATTCAACAAACACCTATTGAGCACCAACCAAGTGCAGGGCCTTATGCTGGGGACTGTGTATCCAGAGCTGAAGAAGTCACATAGTCCCTGTCCGCTCACACCTCACAGTACTATCAGGAAAGAGAGACAGGCAAGTAATGAGATAGGTGTTAGGATATTAGAAACACAAAAGTACCAAAACATACATCAAAGGCTCTGAAACCACAGATTTAAAGTTCAACGTGTAGAAAATAGGCAGGTATTCAAAGTTTTTTCCTGAACTGCTTGTGGGTAAGTTCTGGGGAAAATTAAGTAGTTATTTAACTTATTCTTATTACATAGGTATATGAACTTCCTTTAGAATCCTTAATTGACTTTGAAATATTTAGATGTAACTGTCTAAAGGACATCTTGTCTCTTCACTCTATATATACAAACATACCGTAATATTTAGATGTAAGGAGCTGAGCCTACCCTTTTACAGAAATCCAATCAGTGTGAAGGCTTTCTCCAAACCGCCTAAATTATTGATACTTTCATTACCAATATTATTTAACTAGTAAATCTACTATCACTTCTAACTATTATTTTTTCTATAAATTATATTTTTGATTTTATAGTGTGTAGAGTAGCGTATATTTTTTATTGCGGTAAAATATATAAAGTATAAAATTTACCATTTTAACCATTTTTAAGTGTCCAGCTCAGTGGCTCAAGTACATTCACGCTGTTGTTCAAGGTCACCACCATCCATCTCCAGAAGCTTTTCGTCATCCCAAACTGGAGCTCTGTACCCACTAAACAATGACTCCCCATTTCCTCCTCCCCCAGCCCCTGGTATCCGTTGTTCTGTTTTCTGTCTCTGTGGATTTGACTACTCTAGAGACCTCATATAAGGGGAATCACACAGTGTTTGTCCTTTTGTGACTGGTTTATTCCACTTAGCATAATGTCTTCAAGTTTCATCCATATTGTAGCATGAAATCAGAATTTCATTCCTTTTTAAGGGTGAGTAATATTCAATTGTATTGATAATACAATAATTAATAAATAATATTCAATATATATATATACACCACATTTTGTCTATGCATTCATCAGTTGACGGACATTGTGTTATTTCTATCTTGTGACTATTGTGAATCATGCTGCTGTGAACATAGGTGTACAAATTTGCTTATGTTTATGTAATGCTTTTTACTTTGCGAAGTACTTTTATGTCTATAATTCGTAAACTCTATGGGAGATAGAGTAGATTGTATTTTCCTCTTCTGGCAGTTAAGAAATCCAAATTATTAAAAAATTAAGTCACTTGTGAATATAGGGACAGTTAATGACTCTTAGCCTGGAGTATCTTTTTCTCAACATACTTTTTATTCTTCACTCCAATGATTCTTCACCAGTGAAAACACCAGGGATTCAAAAGCAAAAATACGCTTGTTGAGATGCAATTTTACAGTAGATCAAAAGTCTTCTTTTACTCGGACATGCTAAGTGAAATCAGTAGGCTCGTCATTTGGGGGGAAGTCCATTTAAAAAATTGATCTTTCAGGCATCAGTTGCAGCTGTTTTCTTCTCTAACAAAATCACACTCCAGGCTAGCTAATCCAGGCTTACCCTCCTGCTACCCGTCAGCTACACCATTGCTCATAAAATTCAAACTTGCCTATATTGTAAGCTGGGAAGCTATGTCTATAATCCAAATAAAATATTTAAATCTTGATTACTCAGGGACTTAAATCATACCTGATAGTTTCATATTCTGTTCTTGGATAACAATCTTCATGAAATTACAGAGATGCCAATTCTCTGTTTGAACAGAGCTTTTGAAAAGCTGAGAGGTCCTCAGGGGACCTTTGAGGGAGGAGAGTAGAGGCTAGGGATATAGGTGTGCCAAGGGCAGTGATGCTGTGTGCCCAGTGACGCCCTTCCCAACGAGGCTCCAGCTGATTTGTGCTTGTATGGTTTTTCCTCGCTAAAGTCACATTTCTTTATGTCAATAATATTAAGCAAAATTTTGTTTTTTAAAATAGCACTATCTGTGCTAGTTATCTTAGTTTCTCATGGATTAAAATGATATTTCTAACAGTTAAAACTGCTCTAATTATTAAAATTTCTCTGGTTGTTAAAATCGCTCTAATTGTAATCATGCCATTTCCGTGGGAAAGACCCCGAGTCTTGCCTGGTTTTCTGCTTTCTGCCTTCACTTGCTGGTCCTGACCAGGTCTAGACTCTTGCTGACGTGTAGTTGTTTTCTTCGATGATAACACTTGGTGATTCTTGCTGCTGTGTCTGGGAGATAGGACATTAAATAATTGTGCTCTTAGTTCCTTGATAGTGTTGCTTCCTTGGTAGGGTTGCCAAATTTAGCAAGTAAAAATACACCCAGTTAAAGTTGAATTTCAGATAAACAACAAATAACTTTTCATAAGTATGTCCCATGCAATATTTGGATAAAAAATTATTCATGTTTATCTGAAATTCAAATTTAACTGGGTGTCTTGTATTTTATCTGAAAACCTTATTCCTTGGATTTCTGCCAAGAAGGCTCCTCGACAAGTAGGAGCTCATAGTGTCATTAGCTAATAAAAACAATCGACTCCTCTTGAATCCGGAGAGCATGGATCAAATGCCAGTAAGTGTGATGGGGTCTGAGCCTGGTCATTTGGAGTGACCTAAATTGGACGCAAAACTGCAATGTTAGATTCCAATAAAAGAGAGAAGGAGGATTTGCCTCAGCTTCTGGTTCTTTTTTGGAAGCAGACACTGCTAAAGTTGACCTTCCTGGATGATCAATCTGAAAAGCAGGATTAGTGAGGCCAGTCGAGGGATAAGGAAGTGAGGAGGGAAGGCGAGCTCTGACACACACTGAATTTTGTTAGTCCTGAAAATTTAGGGCAGGGGAGGGACCCCACCAGGGAGCATATGTAGGTATGTGTGTATGCAGGGGAGAGCGAAGGAGGAGGACCTGGGACGTCATGGGTATATGACCTCCTAGAAAGAAAAAAACAAATCTGATTATACTCTAATATACATATAGGCTCGCAAATATACCATCATTAAAGTAATTTATCCTTGCTCAACCCCAAAACTATTTACCAGAGATTCCTAAATAGTTTAGAGTTATCACACTTCTGTTCATTTGATTATATGTAGACACTATGGCATATGTAAAATAAAGTTAAAATTTGCTTCATTTTGAAAATTTTGTAATTGAAAAACTGTCCGAGAGATTGGCAACATACCATTTGCAAGCATTACTACTCTTTTCCTAAACAGACTTGATCAGAGGACCTGGGAAGTTTAGTCAGTGTGTGGCTGGTACAGGATACCCCTGATTTGCTCTGGGGCCCAGGGCAAACCAAGCACCTTTGCTTTACCTTCATGTTCCCCCTTTTTCTAAAGCCGAAAGCTAAGTGTTTGTTACGTCCTTCACTGTGGCCCAGCATCAGGACAGTCTCTACTGAGGATATAAAAGAAGAGGATGAAATGCCAGTTCTTAAGGACATTCCAATCCTGCTCTACTGAGAAGAGAACTCTCCACCAGACGTGACCTCTAGGCTTTTAGCTGCTTTCTGAGGAAACAGCAAATGGAAGTCTGTGGAAATGGGGGCCACCCTGTGTGTTATGCCTCCTCGATAGGTGCCTCAGAAGAGATCACAGAGGGTTAAAAAGAATTTTTAAAGCTCATACCCATTAATTTGAAAACTGCCACAACCTCATTACTCAAATGGGTAAGGAGACATAAAATTTTCCCAAAGAAGCAGTAAAAAATGTTAATAAATGTCAAAAAAAACCCCATTTGGTCTCAATAGCAGTAAAGAATAATGATACAAATTAAAATGAAACCCTTTTCTCCATAAACTTAGTAAGGTTTTGAGAACGTATCAAATTCAGTGTTGGTGAGAGTGAGATGAGGTGTTTATTCCCGTGAACTGCTGATAGTAGTTTGAATTAAAGCAGTCTTCCTAGAAAACACATTTCTAATATTAAACAATATTGCTTTTGATAATAAAACTCTTAGAACTATTCTTAGTAAATGATCTAAAATACTTTATGGACCAAAAAATTGATGGCAGCATTTAAAAAAATAGAAATGCTGTAAGCAAACTAAATGTTTAGCCAGTCAGATATCATTTATTGCATTTTTTATGTGCAAAAGATGAAATATTGTGCATAAAATACTTGTTATGAATTTTTTATTATGATTTTTAAAAACATGGAGAAATACCTTTGCCATTTATTTAATTAACCAAGAGTAATACAAATTATATATAGTTTGGAATCAATTATTTCAAAGTAGTAGAAAAAGAACTGCAAAGAAATATACAAAATGTTAACAGTGGTTATCTATATGGGAGTATGATTTGGTGATTTTTTTTTTCTTTTATTTTTATCCTTTTCTACATTACCCAAGTGTTCTATAGAGGTCAGAAAAAATATATATATATACAATAAGTGGATACACAGAGCATAGTTCTAAGAGTAGATACCGAAAATATTGTTTACTCATTTATTCTTGACATCTACTACCTATGTGACTTAGGGGTAAATCACTTAATTTATGAAAACATGAACCTTCTCACCTATAAAATGAGGGTAATATTGCAATAAACTTCTGCTCAGGTTTGTTATGAGAGTCATTTGAAATGATGAATATAAAAAATGCTTTGTAAATCATAAAATACTAAAAAAAATCTAAAGATGAATTGGGGTTGATGTGACCTTTTTCTACATGGTTGAGTACTAGGTGTGAGGGTGCAATCTGTGGGCCATGCAGCAGAAAGAAACCGCATGGCTTACCGGAGGACCAACACTATAGTCCACTGGGAGCCTATTCCAGGGCCTTTCTTTGCGTGGTTACTGCCCACAGTGTTGGAGAGCTAGGGAAGTGGTCGTCTTAAGGGATGGGGGAAGTAAAGAGGGGTTGGCAGTGTGAGCCAGATCATGAAGGGACTTTGAAAGTCAGGCAGAAGGCTTTACAAATTTCATCTTGACTAGTTAGGATAAAGTCATATTAGAGGTTGTTTCACTTACTTTGGGCCTAGGTGTCACCTAAAGCAGCTTGTTTGGGGATAGTTAGCCTAGGAGTAGCCAGTTTGCTGGATTGACTTAAGGGTCGGGAGAGCGGAGGAAAGAGTCTAGCTTGGTCAGAGCTTGGGCAGTCCCGAGGGAGGAGGTGATGTGTCTAACAGGGCCTTGATGGGAGAGAAAGAGTGAATGTCAGAGAGACTTCTCAAGGAGGGAACTCTGTGATAGATGGGACACAGAGGATAAAGGAGGGGGAAGACTCAAAGGTATCATTGATACATCTCCTCTGGGAGACTGGAGAAGGGCTGCATTCCTTAGCAGTCCCTCCGGGGAGACTGGAATATAGAAGATGACAATGGTTATACCACATGTGATAACAGAGCTCTGACGTACAACCTCGGCAGCAATAGATCCGAAAGAGTCAGGACTTGGCCAACGACTGTCAGCTTCACTATTAAAAAATTCCCCGCTTCCAACTCAGGAAAAATTAGCCAAAAATGCTCCCCTAAGCAATCCTTGGATGCCCCAGTTCCAGCTAGCCCTCCTCCAGCTCCACCACGCCAACAAACGCTAATCACATTACACCTGCAACCTTCCCCTTTCTCCACTATAAAGCTTACCCACTCCTCTGCCTGACTTTGAGTCTCTGCCAAAATGCAAATGATGATGGCTGATTCCCTTTGCTACAGTAAACTCTGAATAAATTGCCTCCATTTATTCTCATTTGGAAGGTCTTCATTTATTTCCGCACTCTCATATCAATCTTCCAGCTCAGCCACTCTCCCCAGTAGTAACATCTAGGGAGGCAATTGGTGTATTTGAGAGAAGGTATCACTAGGAATCACTTTTAGCCCCCGAACTCTGACTCTGTGGCCTTGGGCCATCTCTTAACCCTTTGAACATCCATCTCCTGAATCTGTAAAATGAAACTTGTCTATTACAAATTGGTGTAATTCTGTGTCCTGGTCTTGAAAGAGATCTTGTCTGGCACAGTATAGAGAGGAAGTCCGACAGATCCACAACTATGTACAAATATAGTTCCCTGCCCATAATTTCCAAACCCAGAGAGGCAGAGGGAGGAAGAGAGAGAGTGAGAGAGTCGGGAGGAAGGAGAGCAGGAGGGAGGAAAGCAGAAAGGATCTTTCAGATCTGATCTAGTTTAAAGCTTCTCCAGTAGGAGAACCAGAGGCTCATGCTTCTAAAGCCCCTTGAATGAGGAGATCAGCCTCTGTTTTACTTGCCTAAACCTAAGGCTGCAGCACCAGTTTCTCTTCCAGTATGAGCAATGATAAAGTGAGACCTCGCCACTCTGGAGAGAGTCTGGCAACTTACCACAGGAAGGGAAGTGTCCAATTGCTTCCTCTACAGAAAGGGAGGAATGGGAATTGGGTTGTACAAACAGTGGCGGGTACTAGTTTCTGTTCTGTCCTGGTTCCTCCAGAGATAAAACAGACATTTCCTTGACATAAGCAATCACAATCTTTTCCAGTCAACATTCAGCACCTGAGAGGAAAAACGTCTATGTGCTAAAGAGGCACTAATTTCTCAACTTCACATTTTCAACCCACTCTTTCCACTAAGTGAAGCTACCCATGGAGGCTCTTTTCATTCTCCACATTTCCTTTTTGTCACCTATTTTCACACACAGTACTGCACTGCTTAAAGATTTAATAGCAGACCTATTCAATTTGTTTTTACAATTGTTGAGTTTTGGGTATCACCGTGAAAAAGAACAAATCCACAGCAAGGGTTCCACATAATTAGTACATTTCATTTGAGGTTTTCTTTCTGAAAAAAGTATAGAACTGCATCGTCTTTGGAGTTGGTGAAAATTGCTTTTAACACATTCACAGCTTGTTGTGCGTGATGGAACTTAATAATGCTCCTTCTCACCTAAAAGAAATCGACAGACCTAGATTTCAGTCCTGGCTTCATATTTTGTTCTTGCTATGATTTGGGGCAAGTTAGTTGTTTGCTTTGAACCTCAGTTTCCACACTTAAAAAACACTGACTCTCTTAATCACCTTACTCATCTTGACCAAAAGGATAAAATGAGACAGTGTTTGAGAAGCCGTCCATCAACTACATTGTAAATGTCACAATGATGAAAATAAAGGAGGGCCAGAGGAGGTGGAGCCCTATTATTGGGGCCAACATTTCAAGGTCAGGATCATTTCAGACAATGGAGTAATTACCACCTAGGGTATTTTTTCTCTTGTAGGAGAAAGTGCTTCTTTATTTTGGCTCCCTTTTCTTCCAATAATGAGGCTAAGTAATGTTTAACCAACTAGAAGCTTGCTGTCTTTCTGAGGCAGCCACTGAGAAAGGACGGCTCTGAAATGAGAGAAGAGGGAACCATTAGGCTACAAATAAAAGGAATTCCAAGCTTTGACTCTCTCCAGGGTTCTCTTGGGTGTCATAACTTATGGTTAATGAGGGTCCTAAGGGAGAAGGTCATAAGTCAATGCCACTCAGCTGGTTCAGTACAAACTATTAGGCTGAATGTGTCAGTATACTCTGCCCTTGACCACAGGGACCTGGAATAATCCAAGGCATAATACAACTTGACTTGCCCCTGAAGGAAGAGAGGCTATTGCTAAAATAAGACTAAGCCTGGTGGTAAGGTCTACACATTCCTCTGACCCCAGGACTTTTGGCAGAATTTCCGAGAATACGTGCCACAGGTTCTTAATCTCTACATTAGGAAATCCTCCCTAATCCCCAAACCAAGGAAAATTTACACACCACCTCCATGAATCTCAGGAGAAATGGCCAACGTTTCTCTAAGTGCACTTTGTGCTGCCATTTTAGTGTTACTAATACATGGACCACGACTTACCACATAGAATCATAGCATTTGTAGGTCGGAACACGATCTTAGATGTTATTTTAGTCTAGGAGTTACGACGCTAAGCTAGAAAGAAGACTCTTGGCAATATTAACAGAGCGCTGTGCTTAAGAGCAGGGACTCTGTCTCCAGGGTGCTTGGATTTGAATGCCTGCTCCGTCACTTCACCTGTTTACCTCAGTGTCCACATATGCAAAATAGGGATAATTAAAGTATCTACCTGATTAGGGTGTCGTGAAGAGTAAATCAGCTAATATATTTAAAGTGCTTAAAGTATCTGTCAAACTAAGTGGTATATAATGTTTGCTCATATTGTCAAAGAATTTCACAACTGCTACCTATTATTAATTACATGGTTTAAAATTTTTATTAATCACAAAAGAACCTATGTATATTTGAAAAGTAGTAAGCCATATATATGGGAAACATTATCTGTTCAGTTTACACAGCGTTTAGTGAACATTCTTGGACTAGATGAGGTTACTAGAAGTAAATTCTCTCCTCCACAGTGTTTCTCCTTGAGTTTGGGAACTAAAATCCATCCATCCATTCAGCATCTATTGAGCGCCTACTGTGTGTCAGACATCGCTGTAGGTACTGGAGACACAGCAGTGAACAAGAGTCAAAAGTCCCTGACCTCATAAAGGTTTCATGCTAATGTATGAGTAAGGTCTTTGGTCCACTATTTTTTAGTATATAAAAACAGGTTCAGAGGATCCTCAGCTGATTGCCCCAAATCACACAGCCAGTCCTAGATCCTGTGATCTCCTATCACATCAGACTTTTAAAATCCTTCTTTACCAAGATGTGATATATATACATAATGGAATACT
The DNA here is from genome assembly GCF_041296265.1 of Equus caballus. Taxonomy (NCBI): domain Eukaryota; kingdom Metazoa; phylum Chordata; class Mammalia; order Perissodactyla; family Equidae; genus Equus; species Equus caballus. Next base: position 30,087,491 of record NC_091700.1, read on the forward strand.
ACTCAGCCATAAGAAATGATGAAATACAGCCATTTGTGACAACATGGACGTACCTTGAGGGTACTATGCTAAGTGAAATTAGTCAGAGGGAGAAAGTCAAATACCGCATGATCTCACTCATAAGTAGAAGATAAAAACAACGATGGGCAAACACATAGCAACAGAGACTGGATTGGTGGTTACCAGAGGGGAAGGAAGGGGAAGGGTAAAGGGGGTGATAGGGCTCACATGTGTGGTGTTGGACTGTGATTGGTTTTTGGGTGGTGAACATGATGTAATCTACACAGAATTTGAAATATATTATGATGTACATCTGAAAACTACATAATGTTATAATCCAATGTTACTATATTAAAAAAAATAAATTCTTCTTTACCGTAAACTCTAAAAATGTACAGAAGACGTGTTTGCCTGTCAAACTAGCTAATACAGAAACAGTGCAGTCACATAAATGCACCAGCTGTTCTACACCTGACTAAATTATGTGTTTTCCCAGCCCCTTGGGGCCACCACACCACCGCTTTCCTGTCTTGTCACATTCACCACACAGTGCTATTTCTGTTAACCTCATTTAAAAAAATTCTGAAAGATCTAGTGATGGGTGAGGATAATAGTGATGATAAAAGAGAATTTTGACTTTTGAAACATCATTAAATGAGAGACTTCATCTTGAGAATTTCAAGCTTCATACTCCGTATTAGCTATGCTACTGTACCTGTTGGGATAAAATGCTTGTGTAGTTTTTATCTCTTTTCCAGACTTTCCAGGTTGTATCCTACGGTGTTCAGAAATATCTACTTTGCCCTCTAAGAATTTACGTACTCAATTTAATTTAAATTTATTTTCATTTTCTTGTTCATATAGACATATATAGGGAAGGGTATAGACAGGTAGTTAAACACATAGCATTAAATGTATTTGTGTGTGCATGAGTCCACTTGTCTCCCCAACTATTGCATTTCTTCATTTCTGAGACACTGAAATGTACCATTAGATTATGTATAAAGGAAGAAAAATAACACTGTCAATTAAATTATCACTTGCCATCTATTGTAAAATTCATCCTGATTTCAGAGATGTAAAAATGTGAAAAGAGCCTGATAACTTTCATTGGTAAAGATGTTTTTCATGTGGTCCATTACAAAATTATCCTTTTCAATGGATGCTGAATAATTATTGCAGTGAAACACTTTGGATTTAATTGTTTCAAATATCCATCAAAAATGACACTGAAAGAAAAAAAAAGTGAACTGCTAAAACCAAGTCCTGGGTCTTTTATTAGAGATACAAACTGAAATATTCAAGGATGAAATGATGATTTCTCGCATTCGCATCAAAAAAAAAATCGGAGGTGGGTATTGTGGGGGAGTGTAGATTAAACAAGACTGGCTATGAGTTGATAATTTTTCAAGCTGGGTTGCAAGGTACACGTGGCTTAGTCTACCATTCTCTTAAAATTCCAGGAAAAAAAGAATTTCTGTCTGTAAAGTAGTGACAGCAGCTCTCAGGAATAAGATTGGGTTCCCTTATATCAAGAAAGTTAGCTCTTTGCTCATGGTAGTAGGTTCCAGATGGAGACGGAAGAGACCTTTCCTGGCACTCTGAGTGAGGATATGAGTGGAACGTACGCTCGTTGCTAGTCCTTCATCTTCCTTCTGAGAACCTTATTTTGTCGAAGCTGTCTGGGCCCTGCCTTGTATTACAGTGACAGTGGCTAGTCCTGCTAACTGCTTCTAGCCATGAAGGCCACTGTGCTGCTTTCCGTCAGTATTTGCTCAGCCTCAGGGGGTATACTGGGTTGGTATAGAGGATAATTAAAAGCAACAACAATAGCAATTAAAAATTTTATTGAATGTTCCATTCGCCATGCTAAGTGGCTTACCATGCGTTACTTTATTTAATTCTCATGACAACTTTAACAGGTTGATACTATTATGATCTCTATTTTTACCTATGAGGAGACAGACTGAGAAAACTGAAGTGCATTTCCCAAAGCTGGCAAGAGGCAGGGCCTGGATATAAACCTAAACCTGTGCTCTGAACCACAAAATGTATTGCCTTCTTTCCAGTGACGCTGGATTAAGAGCAATGGAAATCACAGTCTGCTAAGAGTCACTTGCAGACTAGGACTAAAGACTCAGCCTTGAGCCAAGAATCAGCAGATGCAGACAGGTGAAAATGAGCACAGACACGGGAAGGGGACCCTCGCAGAAACAAATCAAAAGGATTGCAGAAACCTCTTGCAAGCAGACAAATAGAGTCCTAGCAGTGGAACAGGCAGAAGAGGCCAGCCCATTGATGGCTTCCATCCTCTCCCGAGTCTTTGAACCATTTCAGAGTGTATTCATGCTTTCTCAAGCCTCTCATGCCTGGGTTTAGCTGGCATGTTGCCGATCATCACCTGGAACTCAGATAGTCCTTCTAGATTTCTACAGCTTGTTCCCCTCCATCTGGAATCTTGCCCATGCTCATTAGCTGTCATGATATGAAGAGTATTTTCTGATATGACCCTCTCCCTGCAGGACTGTGACTGTCCAACCACAGTTTGTTACAAAATCTAATTATTAATCTTATAGAGACTTGAAGATTTCTCCTGTCCTGCTAGGCTAACTACTATCCTTCTCTCCATATTCACCCACAAACGCCTCAGTAACATTGAAATCAAAGGATCTTTTGAAGCGGAAGTCTTGAAGTCATTGTGTGGATTGGCCAATAATTTGGGCTGGAGGGTTCAAGGGTCGTTCGAGGATGGTATGTGTACCCACAAGCAATGGAAATCACACGGGAGATGGGACTATGACTCCAGGCTTGTACTTGTACTGTAGCTAACACAGGGCTTGGCATATAGCATATGCCATTCAGACTCCTCCTCTATGCTTCTAACAATGTAACCAAGGGTCACATTACTTTCTTTGTCTACACCATATGGAGTTTACTATAACTCAAATCCTAAAGTCTTATTTCTTAAGTACAAGTTCTTCGAACAAGTACTTGTGCATTTACGCTTATGGACCAAAGTAAATAATCTTATATTTATGACTATTATATAGGTCTGGGTAGATTCAGATCATTATTCCAACTTGTTATGATCTGTTTGGATTTCGATGATGTCAACACACTAACGTATTACTCTTTTTGGCTTTACATCCACAAATTTGTTAAACATACCTTTATCCAAGACACTGGTAAAAATATTTATTAGGGTAGGACCAAGAACAAAGTTTTGTTATAAGCCACCAGACTGCCCCCGCTAGGTTGCTAAGAAGCACTGTCTAAGTGTGTTCATTCAACCAGTTATTAATCTGCTTAATTGCATTAGCTCAGCTCATATTTCTTAATCTTGTGTCCAATGATATCATGAAGGAATTACACAATGCCCCACTGAAGTTCATGTGTATTTTGTCTATTGCATTTCCTTGAACTATTGTTTCCCACTAATATGGCCAGATTTAATTTGGCTAGAAAGCAATTTGACAAAAAGCAATTTGGTCAAGAAGACAATTTCATCAGAACACTGATCTAGTTAAAAGGGAATACTATCAGTCAGTGTTTTTTCAAAGTTGGCCATTTTTGTATACTGCTGGACAGAGTTGCAACTTATTTTGCTCCTTATATATTTTTGTCCATATTTTGTTTTTCTCAATAGCTTGATTTTTAAAATTTCTAATTCATTTCCAGCCAGTTATGCCTATCAAGTATTGCTTATAATGTAGAATAATTAAAACAATCTAACTATTCAGCAGTTAATTAGGAGAATGAAAATGTGTAACAATTGTTGGATTGTTTCAAAAATATGCTAGGTTCCAAATCCCATATGGTAATTAAAATATCGTATGTAGTCATAGGAAATTCATATGGAAGGCTATCATAAACTAGTGTGCAATCACTAGTTGACACTATTTGAACGCAATTATGTTTAACAAATTTTTTCTTGTTTGTTTTTATAATTTTCCCATAATGAGCATGTGTAGTTTTAAAAGTGTAAAATAATATATAAATCATAATTGTAGTCAATTGTTCAATTTCTCTACTAGTTTCAAAGAATTAGCTCCTTTTGTTGGATCCTTAGCTTGTTCCCTAAGCAATTCCTTAATTGTTCAAACTTTTCACAGAGTAGACAGAGCGATTGTTTGAAGATGAACTCTTATACATAATGATAAAAATAAAAATTGTGAAAACTGTAAAATAATGCTTACAGACACTTTATAGTGTCGTAAAGCTGTCCAATGTTTTATCATCCATATGTGGACATATAATGATGAAAGATATTCATTTTCAACTTATTTATTGTGTTGACCAATTTGCTTTTGACCAAATTACTTTTGGCTAAATTACATGCTATCCATCTACCAGGTGAGTAATATATTAGAGGGAAAAAAAATGTGACTATCCTGATGATGTCCTTTTGGGTGAATCCATGCTGGATTCTACGGATCCACTGGCAACTCTTTTGGATGGTTTATAAACCATCCTTTAATAATCCATTTTGGAATCTTGCCAGTTTGAGAAAATTTAGCAGTATGACTAAGTTTCTTTTGAAGCTGTCCAAAGACACGAATGGGGAATTATCTTCTACTTGAATAGAAATGCTGACAAACTTGGCTACAATGCCGTCCAAGCACTTTATTAAGTATTTTACACTGACCGATACTCAAGGAAATTGCTCACCTTCTCCACATTCTGGCATCTCTACAGAATCGATTCAAGAATACAGCATAGGGGCCAGCCCCGTGGCCGAATGGTTACGTTCTCGCGCTCTGCTTCCGCGGCCCAGGGTTTGGATCCTGGGTATGGACATGGCATTGCTCACTAGGCCATGCTGAAGCGGCGTCCCACATGCCACAGCTAGATGGACCCACAACTAAAATATACAACTATATACTGGGGGCATTTGGGGAGAAAAAAAAAAAGCAGGGGGAAAAAAAAAGAATACAGCATACATTTAAGTTTCTCCCACCCTATAGGTTTCCTAATGCTATTTTTCCCTCAACTCACCTTACTGTTATCAGTATTATTTTAAAACTCAGTGTGGTTCCAGGGGCCGTGATTGCTGCTTGGCCCTGGTCTTATATACCCTCCTTGTCTGTATTTACGGCTCTCTGAGAGGGAAGGGGTATAGGAGTCATCAAAACCTCCTATGAACTGTCAGCCACCTCTTCCTGAGCCCTCTAGGCACTGCTGTTAGACATATAGGTGACAGGTTACACTTTGTATGATTTTGCATAATATACCACATTATATAAGACAAAACACTTAACTTATATTCCATCTTGTCTGTGAAAGGATCCAGTCAGGATTATTAACTTTAAGTCATAGTCCTCACCTTTCTTGGATTTGTTTAAAATAAAACGGTCTAATCCCATCTCTCAGTGTTTGTTCTCAAAGACTGGCGTGCCCGTGTAATCTCAGTGAAAACTTGCAGAGTGACTGAAGGAACATTCTTCAAATGGCACATGATATCGTAGTAGTAAATTTCAGCTATCCTTTGGCCATTGATTCATTCAATAAAAAGTGAAAATAACAAAAATAAAGGAAACTGTTATCTCTAGAGACAAGCCAGATATTCTTTATATGTGAGTTCTGTAGTGGTGGTGATTTTGTCAGGGTTTGGTTGTTAAAATGTGGAGGATTCTTATCCCTCCTGCTTATAATTCCAGTGTCTTTGTTTACGTTTTGGGCACTGCCCCCCAAGGCTTCCCAGGCTGAGGAATCAGAGTCTGAGTGCAGCTACGAGGAAAAGCCCCAAGGCTGTCGACGAGGAAAAAGGCAGGAACCTGAATCTTTCAGTGGAGGAGATGTCTCTTTGATAGAAGAAGTAGAGAAATCTTGCAAAGTTTTTTCTGGTCCATGGTTAGGCAGTTTTCATAAACAGACATAGGCAGTATATTTCACTTTTGTCTCCTCCCTCCTCCCCCATCTTTTTTTTTCTTTTAATGTTATTAGAACAAGAAAAAGAATTCCTGAGAATGGCTCTGATGTCATGTCTGGTTACCGAAGCTAACATGTTGCCTAAATATTTATTCTCACATACAGGGGATTTGGATTGCAGATGTGCAGAAATGTCATCAGGTTAAAAATAACTCTCTTCGCAAGGTAGTGGCACACTGGAGTGCCGATCCAGGCCGCTGCTTATCCTTCCGAGCCTAGCATCCTGGGTGTCCTGCCTGTGCAAAGTAAACGGCCTCCCCCTCACTTCCTTAGGAACCTTCACCTTTTTGCTTGAGCTGTTTCAAAAGTGTGTGCTGCAACTAGCAAGAAACAGAGGAAGAAGAGGAGGAGAAAAACCCTTCTCAGGTAGCCACTCTCTGTTCCAGAGACCCCACATTCTTTATTGCTTTCCTGGTGGGGAAATTTCCTTCCCTCCAGGCCAAAGGTGGTTTCGACATTCTAATCCTTAGGGTGAATGAGTACCTCACCCAAACTGTGCGCAGCTAATCGGTAATGTGGTTCAAAGGGTAGGCTCATGGGAACACCTGGTGCCAGGTGAGGCAGACTGGTCTTGGAAAGGAGGAAGCCTGGGGGAGGGGAGATGGCATCGAGGCCAGGTCCCACCACGGCTGCCCCTTCAGACTTTAGGTGGGGGGCCCTAGCCCCTCTGGGGTCCGCCTTCTCAGCCTATAAACTGGAGGAAACCTGTGTCACAGGAATGTGCACTGGGAGCTGACACAGGAATATAAACCACTCTCCAGGGTGAGAAAGACAATGATGATCAAGAATCTGCTTGCTTCTGGTGGATGGACTTTGGCGTTGTCAGTGAAAAGGGCACAGAGAGGGGTTTGCAGGTCTCAGGGGATGTTTGAGATACCCACAATTAACTTAGTCCCTGGGGAAGTGACAAAGGCACAGTAGGAGAGTAGAAACAGCTGGGCAAAGACTTAAGTGAAAAGAAGCAGCGTGAATTAGTGGAGGTCTTCTCTTTTACGGTCTCCACAGCACAGGGAGAAGATTCAACATCTTATTTTCCCCTACAGCAGAGAAATATTTTACAGTGATGCCCTCTTAGAAATAGATCATGTAGGGAGCTAAAAACATCAGTATCCCACCCTTGGAGTCTGGTCAAACTTGAACAAAAACATTAAAAGCTCCTGTAAATTTCTGCAGAAAGAGTGGACTTCGTTAACAACGTTAGACTAGGAATTGCCTTGTATACTGTTGAACTGGTTCTACATCATTTTACGTCTGACGAACCTCTGGCTCTTAGTCTTCACTGTAATAACTTCCAGCTTTTCAACTTAATTGCCGCAATCACAAGGAACTGGCCTGCACACAGCGCCACCTGACCGCCACAGAGTTTCCACGTCGTGCAGGGCAGTGCCAACACAGTCGTAGCTGTGGGATTTCAGTAATCCCCCTCTGTACCTAAGCAAGCATCAGGCAACACTTAGAGACAGACCCACAGACCTGGACTGACGTTGGGTTGCAATTCCCCTGGGGTTTTCTCTCTATGAGATTACTGCTGCACACAGACCCATTTTCAAGTGGCAAAGATAATTTGATCCCGTTTTAAAGGATACTGATTACACTGACTGAGAGCAGAGAGAAAACCCAGCCCATCGAGACACATCCACAAAAGTTTAAAAGTACAACAAATCTATGTGACTATTTCATCATGGAAGAATTTTTATTTTTTAACCAGTGGCTTTTTTGATCTTTCTAAATCAGAGCTGTGTGTGCATCCTTGACAGCAAGCTGTTACTCTTAAAGACAGCAGGAGAGGCAGCACGTTAAAGTTTCACATTAAACAGCAAAGAGTTTCAAGGAACGTCCTCAAATTACATTCACAGTTTCAAAGTTCAAGAATTGTGGCTGAACACTGCTTACCTTACAATTTCGGCTCTCAAGAGGTCTTTAAGTTTAAAGCAGTACATCAAATGTGCAGGGTGTATTTTCGTGCGTGGAAGTCTAATCTGTCATAGCACCCAGCTCACCGGGAGGAACCAGCCTCCTCTGCCCGAACACCAATGAGGGAACCAGAGAAGCACATGTGGGCAGTGGCTTCCCTGGAAGCCTGTCACAGTCTGCACATGCTCTGTGTGACGGAGGTGCCAAAGCAACCTTGGTGTGAGGCTTACAAAGCACCTCATTGTGAGGTCCCGGGCATCTCTTGGGAAAGAAAAGGGCTATAAAAAGACACTAGCCAATCTGAAGTTTTCATGCTTTTGTTGGGATGGGCCTCTCATTCATTAAAAAGTACAGAGGCAGGACTTTCTGTTCATGAGCTTCCTGGGGAACCAGCAAGACTAATAACAACCCACCAATATGTTCAGAAAGAGGGAAGTCTTAGCTTTTGGATTCTGTTAGGCTCCTGGCTGGTGTGAAGGAGCTCTGTGGGGAAAGCACCATTTCACACTCAGAAAAGCGTCAACTCCATAAGAACCGACAGGATGTTTTTGGAAAGAAGCTCATGATTAAGAGTGTACAATAATGTTTGCTGACTAAGTCGCACCAGGCGCAAGGGTAAAATGAAAATCTACCGCATCTGTGTTATAAAATGAATCTGGGACAGTGGCATAATATTTCAAATGGACTATCCCCATCAAGCTAACTAGAAATCCTTGTCAGCAGGAACAACACTTCCTCTTATGGACACAGACGTACAATGACCAGAAAAACATTTGCCTGTTACTTTCGTATCCACCTGATACAATGTGCCGCAGAAAAGAAAATAGGTGTTGGGTGAAAAAAAATAAGTCAAAATAATCAAACCTCTTCAAAATCCAAATGTTAGGATTCGAGCCATGATTCCTTGTCGCTTAGAGTTTGGGGTTGTCCAGTCCTTCTGCAGTCTTGGCTAGGACACTGGCCTGAAGCGGTTAATCATGGTGAGCAGTCGGTCATGGATGTAAATAGGAAAGACAGCATCTTGAAGTAGAAAGTGGAGCAGAGACTCATGTTCAAGTTCTGGTTCTGGTTGTATCACCAACTCTAAGCCCAGGAAAATCTTGAGGTCTCTCTGGGTCTCAATTTCTTTTTCTGTAAAGTGGAGGAGTTGGACTAGTTCAGGAACGGAAGATGCCTGCAAAGGCTCAGAGTGCAATTCACTGAGGGGAGATTGGGGTGGGGTGGTGGTTAAGGTGAGATGGAGAACACGCATCTCTGTTTCAGAGGTAGCTATTACTCCTGCAAGAACTGATCCTAATTGGAGTGTGGGCTGAATTACGCCAAATCTTCCAGTTTTTTAAAACAAGCTGGAAATTCAGATTTTTATGTGAAATCATCTAAGTTTGATTTGTGGGCAACTTAATTAAAATGTTTAAAAATACCATGAATGCCAAACAAAATCTGTCAGTCTGGTCAAATTTGCCCTGCAGGCCACCAGTTTGTCATTTATAGATTAGATGATCTTGACTCTTATTCTGCTGGAAAATCCAGGGAGATTAGTCTCTAAAAGAAACTATCTTTCAAGATGCTTAGCAGTCAAGATAGGACTTAAAAAAGAGGCAGCCTAATACTTTTGTGGTGAAACTGGGGACCCTCACTCCCTTACGTCATGGTGGTGACCACGTGATCCATGACCTCATGTGGCCCATTTTCCTTGGAAATGGCTCATGTGGAACCCGTGGAATCATAAGCATTCTAAAAATCTCATGAAAGAAAAAACACAGGAGAGCCCACACAGGGAAGAAAAGAAAATATTGTTCCAGTAACATAAAAACCAACCGAATGCGGTGCCACCAGCCTTACCTCAAGGCTGAAATATCAAAAGTAAAAGCGAAAATCTAATAGGCCTTATGATAAGTAGCTAAATTCAGCAATTGAGGGGAAGAAAAGGTTTACTGACTTGCTGAATAAAAGAGAGATGTTGGGGTGGAATGAGGTATAGATGCTTGCAAAATGAAGTTGACTAATTTTCTTCTTCCTCAATATGCAAAACTGAAATTAGAATCCCCAGTCTTCGTGGTCTGAGCCGTCTGACCAGTGCAATTCCTCCTGAGCCACTAGATGAGCTCTGACTGGGTGGAGAATCCCACTTTGTGTGTGGGGACTCATCCTTCTTGAGGGAGAAGAGTACTGACTCACCAAGGACCCAAGCCAGAGCCCTGCAAACATGCTCTATAAATGTTTGCACTGGCTGATGAATGCTGGCAAGGAGACTGTGGACCGAGATGCATAGGCAAGGCTTCCAGTCTTTCAAGACTCAGCTCTGATCTAAATCATTGCATTCCAGGGAATTTCCTTAACCACTCAGGCTGCCTTTCGTAGAGAGGATCCTTTATTTTGCTCTACCTTAGTACAGTACTTACATTGAATATGAATTTTTTGTCTACTTGTCTGTTTTCTTCATTAAACTATAAATTGGTTGACGTACGGATCTGTCTCCCCTCTCACTGTCATTTCTTTATTTCTAGAACTTAACATAGCCCATGCTTGGTATATAAGTTTCTAGAACTTAGTAAATATTGGTTAAATGAATTAGTAAATAGACAGAAAGCTAATAACTAGAAGGAGTAACATGTGCATTATAAATGCAATGGAATTAAAGTGATAAGGCAAGTCTTCGGGAAAAAGTTAGGTTTAGAGGTATTTTTTTTATGAGGATTATGTTTTCTCAAAGGTATAGTCAATATTTTTTCAATTTCATGCTATTGTGGATTTTTGGTTTGCATTTGTTCAATATAACATTTCTCATGACAATATTTACTGCCCTTCCATAATCCAAGCTTTCTGAGCATCTTATTTATGTTTCCTATGACCATCTTTGGGAAAGTTGTCGTTGATAATAAGCGTACAGCTGAGAATTAATGTCAGTTGACTGCCTTCAAATCTCACATTGCTCTCGCAGATGCAACAGAAGGCATGAAGGTAATTCGCTCAGCTCTGAGCGCTTACATGGTAACCAGTGACAGCAGCAGCACATGCTGCCCGCAGGGTCCAGGGGCCCAAGGAGTAGAGTGAATAGAAATCATCCTTTTACACATAGCTTTGGAACTAACCAGAGAGAGTCTCCACTATAAATTTTTAAATAAAATTTAAAAATAAAAATAAATTAAACAAGATTTCAACTGAATTAAATTTATTTTGACTGCAAGATTCTGTGACTATTTGAGAAACTGATAAATACAAAGAAATAAAAGAATGAAGGGAAAACAATGTAGGCAGTTATTTCTGTTGTTTGTGGCTACATAGAAAACCACCCCAAAACATAGGAGCTTCAAACATCTGTTTTATTATCTCCATGGTTCTGTAAATTGACTGGGCCCAACTAGGTGATTCTCCTGCTCCCTGTGGTATCACCTAAGCTGCAGTTACTGGGCAAAGATAACTTGTTATTGCTTATCTTTTTTGATAACACACATCCTAACAGGTGTGAGGTGATACCTCACTGTGGTTTCGATTTGCGCTTCCCTGATGATTAGTGATGTTGAGTACCTTTTCAGGTACCTGTTGGCCATTTGCATGTCTTCTTTGGAGAAAATCTATTCAGGTTCTTTGCCCATTTTTCAATTGGGTAATTTTCTCTTTTTTTAAATTTGTTTTTGCTGTTGAGTTGTATGAGTTCCTTGTATTTATTAACCCCTTATCAGATATGAGGCTTGCAAATATTTCCTGCCATTCCATATGCTACCTTTTCATTTTATTGATGGTTTCCTTTGCTGTGCGGAAACTTTTTAGTTTGATGTAGTTCCACTTGTTTATTTTTGCTTTTGTTGTTTTTTATTTTGGTGTAAAATCCAAAAACTCGTTGCCAAGACCCATGTCAAGGAGCTTACCTCCTATGTTTTCTTTTAGGAGTTTAATGGTTTTAAGTCTTACGTTCAAGTCTTTAATCCATCTTGAGTTGACTATTGTGTATCGTGTAAGATGGGTGTCTACTTTCATTCTTTAGCATGTAGCCAGCCAGTTTTTCCAACAGCATTTATTGAAGATACTGTCCTTTCTTCTAATTTGACCCTGAGCCAATGTCTATTGCCAGTCTTCCTCTTTTTGCTTGAAGAAGATTGTTGCTGAGCTAACATCTATGCCAATTTTCCTCTATTTTGTATGTGGGATGCCACCACAGCATGGCTTTCTGAGCAGTATGTAGGTCTGCACCCGGGATCCAAACCTGCAAACCCCAGGCTGCTGAAGCGGAGTGCACAAACTTAACTACTACACCACCAGGCCAGGCTCTCAATATTTTTTTACTTCTTTTTTGATTTTTTCTTTGACTGACTATTGGTTGTTCAGGAGCCTATTGTTTAGTCTCCATGTATTTGTGAATTTTCCAGTTTTCTTCTTGTAATTGATTTCTAGTGTTATACCATTGTGATTAGAAAAAAATGTTTGATATGATTTCAATCTTCTTAAGTTTATTAAGGCTTGTTTTGTGGCCTAACATACATGTTTATCTGTACTAGTATGTTGTATATTTTCACATGTTTTCACGTTACTAATTAGTGTCCTTTCATTCCAACTTAAGCAACTCCCTTTAACATTTCTTGTAAGGCTGGTTTAGTGGTGATAAACCCTTTCAGCTTTTCTTTGTCTGGAAAACTCTTTATCTCTCCTTCAAGTCTGAAAGACAATTTTGCCAGGTAGAGTATTCTTGTTTGGCAATTTTGTTCTTTTTCCTTTCAGCACTTAGAGTATATCCTTCCATTCCCTTCTGGCCTGCAAAGTTTCTGCTGAAAAGTTTACCGATAGTCTTGTGGGGGTTCCCTTGTACGTAACAAGGTGATTTACTCTTGCTGCTTTTAAGATTTTATCTTTGTCTTCAAGTTTTGACAGTTTAATTATAATGTGTCTCTGTGTGGGTCTCTTTAGGTTCATCTTAGTTGATACTCTTTGGGTTTCCTGGATCTGGGTATCTGTTTCTTTCCTTAGTTTAGAGAAGTTTTTAGTCATTTATTTCCTTGAATAAGCTTTCTGCTCCTTTCTCTCTCCTTCTCTTTCCAGGACCCCTATAAGGCATGTATTCCTCTGCTTGATTGTGTCTCACAAGTCTCTTCAGCTATCTTCATTGTTTTTCCTTTTTGTTCCTCTGATTGGATGAATTCACTGCCTTGTCTTTGAGTTCACTGATCTTTTCTTGTGCTTGATCTAGTCTGTTGTTAAAACCCCTCTACTGAATTTTTGAGTTCAATTGTGGTACATTTTTATTTTCTGTTTCTTTTTTGAAATTCTCACTTTGTTCATTTATAGCTCTCTTAACCTTGCTGAGCATCTTTATGATGGTTATTTTGAACTCTCTATCAGATAAGTCATATTTCCTTTTCACTAAGATCTGTTTCTTGAAATTTATCTTGTTCTTTTTTGGAAACTTATTCCCATTTCTTCATTTTCCTTGACTTTTGGTGTTGGTTTTCGCACATTAGGTAAAATAGTCACCTCTCCCAGTCTTAACAGACTGGCCCCACGTAGGAGATGATCTTCATCAATCAGCCCACCTTGAGGGTCAGGTTGCCTCTCCAACCTTTCTGATTATCTATTCCATCATCTTTGTTCTTAGTGGTTCCCAGTAGTCAAAGGTGTGCTAAGATCCATCAGCGTCCCAAAGGGAAGGATTGCAGTCAGCCTAGGTGCAGGCTGATTACAAGCTGGACCCTCAGGCAGCAGCTGGGAAAGTATGCAATTAAAACCCTTCCAGAGAGAAAGCGGTATATGGGAGATTTTGCTTGTTCCCTCTGTGCTGAGCTCAGGTGTATAACCATGTGGTTTGCTCCTGAACCTCTTTAAAAACCTCTTCTTTGTTTTCTATAGTCCTGCGGGACTCAGGAGTGCAAGCTCCATTGACTATCAGAGCTAGGTGATTTGGGGGCCTGTCCCTTGGGTGGCTGCCACCCATAACATTTTGGGTGCTAAGTGTGTGGACATTCTTCTTCCAGGGAGATACTGATTACTTGGTTTTATTGTTTTCTTGGATTGAGCCAGATGGGGATGGAGGGGGCAGTGCCTGTTGGTGCTTTTGGGCTCTGAGGAGAATTACAGTCAGCATCTAAATGCATCCTAATTAGAGGCCAGATATTCAGGCAGTAGCTTGTAATGTATGCAGTCAAACCCTTTCCTGGGAAAGACTGGGAGATGGGCATTTTTGCCAACTCCCTCTGCACTGAGCCCCGGGTGGATAGCCACAGGGAGTGCTTGCACACCCATTAAGAACTGCTTCTTTGATGCAAATCATATGTCTAATAAGGGGTTAATATCCATAATATATAAAGAACTCATAACAACAACACAAAAATAATTCTATTAAAAATGGGTGAAGGATAAAAATAGAACTACCATATGATCCAGAAATTCCACTTCTGGGTATATATCTGAAGGAAACAAAATCACTATCTTAAAAAAAATCTGCACCTCCATGTTCATTTGTAGCATTATTTATAATAGCCACAACATGAAAACAACCTAAGTGTCCATTGATAAAGAAAATGTGATACATATATAAAAAAAGAAAATGTGATAATGGAATATTATTTGGCCATAAAAAAGAAGGAATTTCTGCTATTCATGACAACATGGATGGACCTTGAGGGCATTATGTTAAGTAAAATAAGTCAGACAGAGACAGACAAATATTGTATTATCTCATTTATACGTGAAATCTAAAAATAAAACCAACTCATAGATACAGAGAACAGATTGGTGGTTGCCAGAGCTGGGGGGTAGGCAAAAAGGGTGAAATTGGGCAAAATGGGTAAAAGTGGTCAAAAGGTATATAAGTCCTGAGAATGTAATGTATAGCATGGTAACTAAAGTTATCAATACCGTACTATATATTTGAAAGTTGCTAAGAGAGAAATCTTAGAAGTTCTCATCACAAGAAAAAAATTTGTAACTGTGAGGTGATGGATGTTAGCAAAACTTATTGTAGTGATCATTTCAAAATATATACATATATCAAATTATGTTGTATACCTAAAACTAATACAATGTTATATGTCAATGATATCTCAATAAAACTGAGGGGAAAAAAGGAGCTGCTTCTTCTCTATAGTGTGAAAATTGTGAATACAAGCCCTTTGGCTTTAGGAGCTAGGTGTCTTGGGTGCCCATTGCTTAAAAGTTGGGGTGCTAGGTGTATGATCCAAGCCCTTTGCTCCTCAGGGAGAAGCTTGGAGTTAGAGATTCCCTCCCAATTACATGGCGCTGTACCAGGGGTGGGGTTTATAGTGAGAGTGTGTTTCAGCCTTTCCTATCCATTTAGATGTGGGTATTTTCTCATTCGCTCGATGTGCAGGAGTCACTCAGCTAGTTTCTGGATTTCTCTTGTGTAGTTCCTTGCTAGAGGAGGAATTGCTCTGTGTGTGGCTATAAATTCAGTGCATTCATGGGGCGAGGGAAGTTCAGGAGCCTCCTGTCTTGCCATCTCGGTTCCTCTCCACAGTACTTTTTGATCGTATTTTAAAGTGATAATTTCCAATACTGGGGTAGAGTATATGCATTGGGGAACAAGATTAGCAGGAATAAGGTAGAGGAGGTAGACGGGCAGTGGTCAACATTACCTCAGAAGTATTTCTAAACCAAACGTGTCTTGGTTCCATCTTTAATTGGCTAAATCTATTCTTTGATGGAGCAGGGCAAGAAGGAGGAAAATGATGGGATGCTTTTGACAAGAGCTCTTTAACTCATGTGATTCTGATATATTCCCCCCATTGAGTTTAGAATCCTGAAAGAGAGAAGAGAGTAAAACTCATTTTAAAAAAACAAGAAATTATAAAACAAAAATAAGCATAATTGAAAAATAAGCAGATACATATGAAAAAGAACCAATAATACATTCTCGAAACAAACAAGAAAGTCTTTAAAAACTTGGACCCGTATCTTGTCAAAGAGAATTAGTAAATTCTTGAAAAGAGAATACAAGAACTGGCAGTTAGACAATATTTAAAGGGAAAACTGCTGACAACTTTGCATAACGAACAGAGACATTAGTTCTTACATTCAAGTTATGTAGAGTGCCTAGAAGGATAAATAAGAATAAATCCATACATG
Source organism: Equus caballus (assembly GCF_041296265.1). Classification (NCBI taxonomy): domain Eukaryota; kingdom Metazoa; phylum Chordata; class Mammalia; order Perissodactyla; family Equidae; genus Equus; species Equus caballus. The sequence goes on from NC_091700.1 coordinate 30,103,406, forward strand.
ATATAAAATCGTGGGTTCAAATCTGGACTCTCCAACCTACTAATTCTGTTGTCATTCTCTAGTTACTTTATTTCTTTCCTCAAGCTTTTATTTCTTGGTTATTAAAGTAGCGATATTGGTACCCGCCTGTGGCAGTTTTTAAAAAGGACCACAAATGTTTTGACACTCCTCTCAACAAAAAGTGGGGTTTACGTGCCCTGCTCTTGAATCTGAGCAGGCTTGTGACTGCTTCAGCCAGTTGAGTACAGCAGAATCAACGCTATGTGATTCCTGAGGTTAGGTCATAAGAGGTCTTGCAGCTTCTGTCTGGTGCTCTTGGAGTACTTGCTCTCCAGATGCCTCCTGTTGGGATGCTGCTTCTTGGAACCCAGCAGCCATGATCTGAGAAGCCCGCATCAAATGAAGAGCTATACATAGGTGCTCCAGTCAACAGTCCCAGCTGAATTCAGCTTTCAAGTCATCCTAGCTCAGGTGCCAGACATGTGGATGAAGCTTCCGATTGATTTCAACCCCCACTGTTTAAATCACTTCTAGCTGAGGTTCCAGGTATTGTGAAAAATAGCCACCCCTGCTATGTCAGTTGGAATTCCTGACTCAGAATTCATGTGCATAGTAAAATAGTGGTTTAATGCCACTAATTAGTTTGTTTTGAAGCAGTAGATAACCAAAACACTACACTGCAGAGCTGTTGGAAGTAGTAAATGATATAACATACATAACTACTTAGCACAAAATTGCATTCAATAGATATTGGTTTCAAGGTACATGTGGGACATTTAGGTAGCTGTTTTGAACTGTCGGAGCAGTAGTTGTAGTAGGAGGAGTAGCAATAGTAGTAGTGGTAGCCATGCCCACTGACGTTCTGAGCACATCTGATGTGCCCCGTACTGTTCTAAGTGCTTGACGTGCATTTGACTCACACAGTCCTCAAAATAACCCCATGAGGAAACCACTATTAGTATCACCACTTTACTGAGGAGGACACTGAAGCCCGTAGAAGATTAAGTCTCTTATAAATTCACATAGCCAGCAAGTGGATGGACTGGCTTTCAAACCCAGGCAGCCTGACTGTAGGGCCCCTGCTCTTCCCCACACTGTCCTGCAGAGAAGAGTGAGCCGGCTTGAAGATGGGGATCTGGGAGCCATCGACCCCAACGCCTTGGGAATGAATTTTCCCAGGCATGGGCGTAGAGTGATAACCAAAAAGAACCAAATGTGGGCCCTGAGAATCCAGCTAGCAAAGGGAGGGGCTAAAAAGACAGAGCAAAAGTGCTCTAAGGGGAGAAAGGATGCGTGGCAGGAGTCCAGGGAGTGAGGAGTATTAGAAAGAAATGTGGAAGCATTTCCATCCTTCTCCTGTGGGGCCCAGTCCTCAGGGGCGGGAGGAAGTGCCATACCCCACCCAGGAGTTTGACTGTGGATGCTAATGGTGTAGCACTAAGCATAACTATAACTAAACCCATGGCTGAAACATAAAAACTTTGCTAATGTATCCAATTAACATGTCTCCTTCTCATTAAAGGCAGAGATCCTTTCTCCCTGGAGAGCTCTCAAGTTTATTTGCAGCGAGGAGAGATCTAATTGTTTCTAAAAAGTGTAATCTTCCCTGTTAAAGCCCAAGACATGCTAGGCACAGGAACGGGAATTTGCTCACCCCTCGATCCCTCCAGAGTGATGGCGCTGGAATAGCTCCTCTAACCTGTCAGGAGCTACCTGACACACAGACTGTCTCCAGAGTTAGTTGCACAAACTGGGTCATTTGTTTGGAAATAAAAGAGAGGTATTCTCTTTTTATGTATATTATTAAGGGTTGTGTCTGTGACTCGATTCCTTCATCTATAAAGAGGGAGAATTGAAACAGAGGCAATGAGCTCTAAATGGGGACAAAGTTCTGAAGGGGGTTTTGTCTGGGGAGAAAAAGGCGGAACTTGCAACCCAGTGCATGGCAGACAAAGTTTACCAGGTAAGGACTTTGGGTGAGATTTCTGGGTTTGGGACTGCCAGAGGTTATGTGTGGGGAAGACATGCCTTTAAAACAGAAAATTTATTTTAAAATGAAAGTAGGCCAAAGCTATCCATTGCTTTTACTTGTTCTTTTCAAATACTACTAGCCCCGCAGAACGACCATTCAGTTTAAACGTGCTCTTTGAGGTCAACGACCTGGCAGCACGGTGGTCTCAGGCCTTCCCCCAGGGACCGTCTCTTCTTGCCAGGCAGTCTCCTCTTCAAAAGCCTTAAACTCCCAGAGTTTTCTGTCTCCAGGAGCAGCTCATTTGCTATCACAAGAAGGTAGATTTTTGTCTAGAGGCCGCCAGGGCAAAGAGAATGTTTGCGTACCTCCTCAGGACATCAGCTCAGATTAGCTTTGAGAGTCGTTGCTCCGGTTCTCTTGCGTTCAACAACCTGCATGAGGCTGCTCTCAAGCGTTTTCAAGATCCCAGTGCTGGGGCGTATGGTTGAGGGGTGTGGGAAGGGTAGGCAGGCTTGAGTGTTTACCCTCGCATGGGCAAGTCTTTTCACCTTCCTGGGCCTGATTTCCTCATCAGCAGAACAAGATAATCACTTCTACCTCCTAGGGCCTTCGTTCAAATTTAACACAATAATGTAAATCAAGGGCCCAGCACAGTGCTGGGTGAGGAGAGGGCACTCAGTAAATTGTAGCTATTCCTACATTCCTACTGTCTACCTCGGTCTCTTCTCTTCCATCTCTTCCTTTCTCAACCCTCCTTTCCCTTATCTCTTTCTCCCTGACATCCAAGGACAGATTCTCATCATTCCTCCTTGAAACAAATGAGCTATGCGTGGATAAGAGCAGCCCTGTGAGAGAGTACACGACCCCTAGCTATGGGTCTGAAGGGAGCACCTCTTTGGTGTCTCATTTCTGTGATACACAGTTCTTATGCTGTTGAAGTAACCTTAATGGTCCCTGCCTGTCTTCTGACTCCAGAGCAGTGGAGTGAATTTGGATGCCTTCCTTTCCATGTCCACCCTCATGGACTCAGGCTCACCAAGTGAGCCCGGCTCACCCTGGGGAAGCTGCAGTGGGCTCCTTGTGTGACTCTTCAGTGCATCTTCACATGGCTGGCCACTCAGACATTGAAGCCAGAGTCAGGTTGCGAGCATTTTTTCCCATTGTCTAGTGAATCAAGAATAGGTATGCTGGCCCAGACCCAGCAGGATCTACATGGGAAAATAGCAGCTCCCAGATGTGTAGAACAATGATAACCCCCTGTTGGTCTTTAACCAATTTGGTCTATCCTAAGGTGACTTTAAAACTCTTGTTCTTTTTATATCATGGGGAGTGGTAATTAAGAACACATGTTTGCAAGTCCAAAGGCTATTTCCCACAGTTTTGAATTAAGAAAATTAGAAAACTATGGGTACTGTGGATTCTTCCATTGGGATGGTCCCAGCCCCACCCAGCAGTTTCTGAAGTCTAGTGTTATGATATTTGATCCTAGTTTTCACTTTCAACATTATAGCTGAGTCAGTTAAAAATGTTTATTTTTAAGCCAAGCATTATATGTTCCACATGTACTGCAGAGTTTGCTCTCTAGGCAAATTCTATTTTACTTAAACTTATTCGTCACTGACATAATCGTCCTCAAATATATCAATGCGTTGATTTTCCTGTTCAAGGTCTTTTATTTGTTTTCAATTTTCATGTAGGACTAATTTCTTCGAAGCCTTGTTTTTCTCTTATTTAGTTCATTGTACTTGAGATTTAAAACATTGTCAAAAATGGATTCTTGATATCTTGGACTGAGGTGTAACTGACAGCAGAAGAGTTCTTGTGCTGCAATTCAGAACTGAATTTATTTATTCAAAAAATAAATATAGCCTTTACACTTCATGTTTTCCCTCGATGGTGAATTGCTCTCTCTTTCTCTTTCTCTATATATCTATGCCAGGTGCTCTTCCAGGTGCTTTATGAATATTCAGTGATTTAATCCTAGTAATAAGTCCATGAGGTGGCACTACTATTGCCCCCATTTTACAGAAGGGAAACTGAGGCACCTAGAGACTAAGTAATGTATTCACCATCACATAATTGTGATAAGTCAATAAATGATGGAACATGGATAGACTCTTGTTCTTAATTATTTTAATTCTGTTCTTATTCATTTTCATTATTCAGACCCTAACTTTCAGTATAATATAATTCATTTCCATGAAAAGATGACCCTCACATGTGAGGGTATCATGCATTCACTGTCAAGGAAAGCATGAACTTTGAGCTGTTCTGATCCATTTTACAAGACCCTCTGGTGACCAAAAGTAAGCGTTTGCAAGGCATCCAGCTGAATCTGGAGTGCAGGAAGAGAGCCAAGCCACAGGCCCGTGGGGATCAAACTCGGGCCTCTCACTCACTGTGGACTCACTCACTGAGCGCCCAGTCATGCAATCACCTGTGTGTCCTTGCCCATAGCAAAGTCTTAGGTGATTTCTCTCCATTCGTGTTCCTGTGTCTAACCCAAAGTCACTTTCTCTGCTAAGGTTTATTTTCTCTTCTGTGCTTTGTAAGATAGCTCTGAAGCTAGGTGCTTCCTGCTCTCACTCACCGTTGCCTAGTCTAGGAGCAAACTCCCTCGGTTCCGAGCGCACCAGCGAAGTGAGCACCCTGGGCGTTCTGCCTGTGCAAGACCAGAACATGTTACTGGAAGAGGAGTTCACTTTTCTGCTCAGGAAAACAAACTTTCTGGCCCTTTAAAGCCAGCTCCCACCCTGTTTTCAGTCCAACTGGTAAGAAAAGAAAGCTATATAATATGGAATTAAAGTTCTAGAGTCGCTGGGCTGTTGGAGCCCCATATAATCCTGATTATTTAATCTAGCCTGCGTTTCTAGATGACCGGACACTTCAGTACGCCAGCCCTAAAAGGAGGAGATTCTATCCTATTTTAGGAGGCTGTTATGTGGGGGCAAGAGGTATATGGGAAACCTCCGTACCTTCCCCTCACTTTTGCTGTGAACCTTAAATTGCTCTAAAAAAAATAAAGTATTAATAAAACACACACACACACAGAAATGCTGGGTGACCAATGTGGCTAGAATGGAGAGAGTAGAAGAAGCTTCCTAGAAAATAAAGCCAAAGAGGTAATGTGACCAAAGGTAAAAAAGGGCTCTTAGAATAGGAGCTTCTTGCTTGTCATGTGACAGACATTTTTTATATTTGCTGGGCTGCACCTTAGTCTCTTCTGTTCTAACTTTGACTTATTAATCATACCTCAATAAAAACATAAATTCCTAAGGAAAACCCTATGATCCCCATGTAAATTAATACCCAAGTCATACACTCATTGTATCCTGTGCTCTCTCACAACGCTTGACGTGAATAACATAACATAATTAACTTTGAGATTGTTTGCTCAATGCTTGTCTTCCCCCAGTACAAATGAGCTCTGAAAGGCCAGGGCTGTGTCTCTCATGCTCATCACTGAATTCCAGTATACTTGTACCTGGTGCTTACTACGTGCTGAAAAAGTACTTGTCTGAAGAACACTGAGTTAGGTAGATAGAAGAGAAAGAAAGTATGGCTACTGGCTGTGTCTTCAGTTGGTTCTTACACTAGGATATTAGTAATTAGTTCCTCTCTGCCTTTTCTCAGGAAGATATCTGGCCCCAAATGAATACAGAAATAAAATCACTGCTTAATTCTTCTCACAAAGTGTTCCCCCATGTTAGTGGTTCCTTCGCAGGCTAAGCTTCTCAGACAAAGGATGCTTTTGCAGAGGTCAACATCCCACAATATAGAGAAGCCCAGTGTGTTGTCACTACTTCATGATGTTGGAGATCCAGACACCATAGGAAGAAGTAGCCATGTTAGGTGAGTTTATTGGCTCAATTCTAGCTTTTATAAACCAATATATGCCTTTATGGCTTTCTCTGATCAAATTCTGCCTGTTGCGATGTTTGATAAGAGTGACCACAAATCTTTTATAGTTCAAGAGCCTCTAACTATAGAGTCCTTAGATCAAAGAGACATCCTATTGGTATTTTTTGCAACACTTCCAGAACCATGTCTAGAAAACCAAGTTTCATGTGTTATTCTGAACAACATCTATTTGAGAACAATTTGAAGAAGTTAATTAAAGTATGCCAAAGACAGATTTCTGATATCTAGAGTTTCCTTTTTTGCACTGATTGTTTCAAAAATCTGAATAAGATGATTTAGATTTAGCAGATAATTGCCAGGATAGCATTTCATCTGGTGATTCTAGAAATGCTGTCAACTATGAAATATTTTTTGTTTCTGTGCTCAGAAACTCGGTCTGTGTTCTGATCTGTATATTACAACTTATTCTGAAGGTTTTTGTTATATTTGATTTTTGTTCTGGAAGTTTTGCAAAGGCCTTCTGGCTAAGAACGAAGGTTTGGACGTGACGTTTGGAGCCTGGAAAGATTATAGTCGCTCTCCTTGAGGATAAAAAGTAACCTTGTTCCCTGTTCAGAGGGATTTAGGAGATGATTAAAAATTCACCAGGCTTTATAAAATCCTTTTTATTTCTCTGCATATTTCTAAGACCTTCCCTTCAGAGAGAGCAAATTCACTTCATTCCATAAGAATAAGAAATTCATCTCTGATGTGATAAATTATTGCCATCCCATGTCTTCTGCCGTATTACCTTTCCCATGGAGACCTCAAAGGGCAGCCAAGAAAGGTGTAGATTTGAGTATGAAAAAGGGGTACAGCCTCTCATAAGCGTGTGACACCACCCAGCCATAAGATCAACAACAGAAAACCCAGTCACATACACACTCAAGTTTGTTTCCTAGAAAAAAAATAAGCTCATGTCCTCCATGGCCCCGGAAGTGTTATGTGAATCTCTTCTTTGATGTAGCTATAGTCTCTCCCTTTAGAAAAACTAGAAAACAAATCTCGTTTATTTTGAACAGAGCAAAGGTAAGAGATGGACAGGAAGACACCTTTCACAGAAGGACAGAAAGGGCACAGAAGTCTATCCAGGCCCACTAGGTTCACACATTTTCTGTATGCTGCAAATAAGTGTATTTGATGTACATTAGGAGGTGAGTAATGAGGAGGAAAGTGGATAGGAGAGGAATTCAATGTGAGTCACTAGTCCTTGGGGCCTGTTTACCATCTGAGAGATTTTCCCATGGGGGCTTTTCCATTTCTGGGTCTCAACGCACTTTGAAATATACATATCAAAAGCCTCACAGATTCCCTGTAGCAAACCTTGCAGCAAAAAGTCTCCCTTAAATGGAAGTTTTCCACCTCTCACACCAGAAACTGTTAAATCCCTTGCAGCTGCCTGTGTGTCTGCCTGGCTCTGTGAGTGCTAACAGATATCACCCACACTCAGCACCGCCTTTGCCCAAGGAAACATTAATTTAGACTTTTCTGTTACTTCTCACAAAGAATCCACAAAGCTGCCTCAGCTACATAACAGAGGTGTTCAAAAGCTGAGAAAATGATACTAAAATGCATTTCTGGCTTTTTCTTTTTTTTCCTGCAGTTTTTCAAGTCTCTTCTTAATGCCCACCCTGAGCTATTTTCCTAAATTACCTCAAGTAAGAATGCTTTGTCTTGGCTTTGAACATTTTTCATCAAACAGGGAACAATTTCAAAAAAGGCAGTAATAAGTATTCTCCTAGCATAAGATAAGCTCTTTGTTTTTTTTTTTTTTGCTGAGGAAGATTTGCTCTGAGCTAATATCTGTTGCCAATCTTCCTCTTTCTGCTTGAGGAAGATTTTCCCAGAGCTAACATCTGTGCCAATCTTCCTCTATTTTGTACGTAGGTTGCTGCCACAGCATGGCTGCTGACGAGTGGTGTAGGTCTGCACCTGGGAACCAAACCCAGACCACCAAAGCAGAGTGCACCAAACTGAACCACTAGGCCACGGGGCCAGCCTCAAGATAAGCACTTTTGAAAAGTGAAAGACATATCAGGTTTTTACATATGACTTTGCTCCATATTTTAGAATCCTTCTGAAAGTAAGTCGTTCAAAAGTCCGGAGCTGCACTTTCACACCAGCTGCTCAATAGGCTGCCCGACAGCATTTAAGCAACAGGGTGGGCAGGATTCCTCACCTTGGAGACTCACATCTGAGACTATTCTTGTGAAGAATTCCACTCGCTTTGCTTTCAGAGAGTCAAAGAAAGAGATTAGGTCTTCAACTTTTTCTTGTCCAGTGATTTTGAAGTTTTATAATTTTTGACAGTATGTGTGTATGTAATATATGTGTATTTAATTGACATTAACATATATACTGTAAATATGCAGTATACAGAGGGTTGTTAAGTGCTATTGCCACTGGGCTTTTTCTGCTTAACCTGCCTTTTTTTTTTTTTTTTTTTTTTGCTTCCTTTTGCCAGATATCTCAGAAAATGAAGGATGTCCATAAAGTCCTTAAAGGACAATGTGGTACACAATAGAAATCACCCAAACGGTGCATTAGGCCCTATGGCAAAAATATATAGACATAGGGTGGTGATGGAAAAAGTGTGGGGCTTGGCATCAAATAGAAGTGGATGTGAATAGAACCTTCACCTTTTTCTAGTTCTGTGTTCTAGGGGCAATTTATTTAACCTTTTCGAGCCTCAGTTTATTTATTTGCAAAATATAGCTAATAATTCTGCCTATATCATAGGATTGTTACAAAGATGGGAGCTAATATTTCTAAAATACCCAGTGTAGTGGTTGCCTTACGTGCACTCACTAAAACAGTAGTTTGGCCTAATATTGATACTCATAATAGCCCAACATGAGTACTGCAAGAGTGAGTAAGCAGCTTTGGTGCATAAAAATATGTTTGTATGTGAAACTGTGAGCCCAAACTTGTGAGTGTCTCATCCAAACTCTGATCTTCCATGTCCTTAAGGTACAGGGGAATGTCTGTCCACCACAGGAGGGCAAATCGATGCCCCAGCAGCTGTGACACACGCTGCAGGTGGCAAGTGGCAGAGTGCTCAGGAATAGCAAAAACCAGTTATGGTACCTGCTGGTTTGCAAGCTCAGGGAAGGCCTCTTGGTCCCTGGGTAGTCTTAACCTAGACCTCAGATCCAAAAGGACATCTTAACCCCGTGAGTTCTCAAGACGGACTCCTTTATTACTTCCTACAAGTGTCTGACTTTACAGGCCCAGGCACTTGACAAATGCCCCAATTTTCCATCACATATTCCTCCATCATGCACAAGGCACCTACACAAATTGGTCCCAACCATTCACTGGGCATCCAACAAGCTAGAAATGAATAGCAATTCTAGATAAACACCAGTATCTGAGTGTCATATGGGCTCGTCATGCTCACTGTCACCTTTAGTCTTATTGAGAATGGAGTGGGGATATAAATTAACCAATCCATCAACAGATAAATCCATACCCCGATCCAAAGCTGGCACTGGATGCACCAGGAATATCACCTTACATGGAGCTAGGTGATGAGTGTAAGCATTCCCCCCTACTCATTCTGCATCCTCACAATCTTGGCCCACGTCTTGGCAATGGGCTCCAACCTGCTCCCCATTCCACAGCCTGTGGGTCCTATGCCATCTACACTAGTGACCCTCTAAGGCTTTAGCTAAACCACAGCTTGCTTAGCTACGGCTGTGATATCCATCCTAACTTTTTCAGACCTTTCCATGGGGTGGATTTCATGTTCTGTGCTCTCAGTCACTGGCTAGGATCTGGCTGTGAATGCACTGATATCCCAGAACCACAACCTAATATTTCTTTTATTGTCCACAGTCTCTGTGCCTTATGTACCAGATTGGAATTCCTAGTGTTGATACTTCTTGAAATAATATCTACTCTTTTGAACATTATTTTGTCCTGAACTTCAACGCTGCCTTACAGAGGTCAACAATTACAGGTGGGGTTTCTCCCCCAGTGCATGCACCTTGCTTTAGTGAGCGCTCACGAGGCCTTCTCACTGTCCTTGGGTTCCTGCCTATCCCCAGTAGGCCTGAACTTGTCCTATTGTAACACTGGTCAAGTTACCTATCTCTCTAACCATGTGTGGATAAAAATTCTAATCACACCATCATTACATGTATAATGTTTGGTTCACAAACTCCAGGTAGCTTTCTCTAACCACCAGGACCACATCCTCAATGGGTTAAGTCTCCATCATTAAGTGTTTCCATAGTACATTTCCCCTGTCCCCCTCACTGCATTTATTCTTCGGTTTATTCTCGTTTGTAAGTCATTCCCCTTAGAGTGTGAGTTCCCACAGTGCAGGGACGTGTCTGAGTCATCTTTCCATCTTCAGCTCTAACACATAGTAGGTACTCAATAGAGTTCACTAAACAAATGGAGGAATAAGGGGCCTTTTAGCTCTCAAATTCTGTAACTCTGGAATCTATTAAATGACTCTTCTAATTCTGAGGTCAATAAACTGCCAAAAGGTAGAGCAAGGGATTCCATACACTTTGTCTCTTTATTCCTAATACTTTTCCTGTAACAATGAGTGGTTGCGCTGTCTCTGTTTTATTAATTTTAACAACAAAAACAAAATAGATGCAGCTTCCATTTATTGAGCACTTGCTATTAACCATGTATCACACTGAGGGTTATATACCTCAGCTCAGTCAATCCTCCTCCACATCCTACATTATCTCCATTTTAAAGAATAAGAAACAGTGATGGTTGTTTTCTACGCATGCCTGAGAACCGAAGCTTATTGGATGAGGGAGAAACATTCTCTTTCTCCAAGAGTCCTTGTGTAGAACTTCTTTTTTAGTTGATACTTTGAGCAGGCCTCAATCCCTGAGTACACCAAACTTAAACTGTTCTTTCTCCCTATACTAGAAGCAAACCAGAATCCAGAGATGCAACCAAGATATGGATCTGGTTTTCTGACTTCATTGCAGAATAGGAATTCTGATCTTACTAGTATGTCAGAGTTAAAGCTATTACACTTTGACTTTAGTTAGCAGTTCAGGGGTGGAACGGGTTTCAATCTCTTTCTTTGGTCGAGCAGGCATCAAGCATCTTTGAGGAGTGCCCACATGAGTGCTCAGCACCCCCCTCCCTGCCCTTCCATTCTGTTAGATCAACTGGATCGACCAGGCAATCAATAGAATGGTGAATATTGCAGACAGGTCCACCCTCAAATTATAGTCTGCTGCCCCAACTAGAAGGCTAGGTTTCCCTCATGTGGATGGCAATTAATCTGGTCTTTAATTTTGATCTGAATAGACTTTAAAAAGTGAGGTTCAGAATCTTTAGACCAAAAATATTACATACTAACTCTTAGATATCAGACCTAGAGCGCTTATGCAATTATTTCTCATGGAGAAGTGACATCTTAGAAAATAAAATATAATTTGCCAGGAGTAACGCAAATAATACGTGCTGTCCTATTAGCATAAAGATAGCAAATTGATGCTTTTCCTTTAATTTCAAATTTGATTTTGAAACCGTACTTTTATACTTTCACACACAAATCCATAAAGAATGTACAATCAAGCTGAGTCTAGGCTGGAAAGATTCTGGCAAAAACACCCTTTCCCCTGATGGCAGACAAGGTCAGGGAGCTCCTGTGAAGATGTGGAGTGAGGTGGACCAGTGTTGAGTAGTGGCAAATAATTTAATTTTGCTGTTATTTGGACTTTTTTACATGTGAAATATGTAGGCAGCTTTGCTATAGGCAAAGAATGACAGCCTTGTTCTCCTAAAACAGTTTTTCACACAGCAGGCTCCAAGACCTTCTCCGCAGAGGGTAACCCATCTCTGCAGCCCAGCGGGAGCAGGCGGAGGGGGAATGTCAGATTCAGAAGAATGCATCCAACTAGCCTTCTCAAATAGAATACCTGCGCTCTTTAGTGCTAGGAAAAACCCCGTACTCCAAAGACCTCGGCTCCATTTTCAGTCTTGAACATCAAATGCGTAATCTTTGCTCCTCATTTGCACATTTTCCCCAAAGGATTAGACTTTCGATCTGAGAATTCCCTGCCTCTTTACCATCTCAGCGCCCATAACCCAGCCATCAATTGGAATCTGGAAAGGGCCTCGACCATCAAAAATAATAGTGAAAATGAAAAAAAAATGCATCCATATTACAAGGCTAGTAATAACGCTATTCCAGAATATCTCATAAGCCACTGAGCAACCTTCAGTTGTCACCAGCTCTAGTCAAAATTCAAATCACATCGTCATTACATCTATCATGTTTGGCCTACAAACTGCAATGACCAAGAGTTGCTAAAACTCTTCCCTCCTCCCCCCACCACAGAGCTCATCACCAGTTGTCCTCCAAAATCCACGGAGAGCACTAAGTGCTTCCTCATTTTCCCTCTACTTTAATTTCATTTTCTGATCAAAGGAAGCCAAAAAATGAAAATCTGGTTTACTCAAATCCAAATGTGAAGTCTAAGCAGATGTAATGTACTTATCCATGTATGTGGACACGCTTTCCTACACATGAAAAACAACAGGTAAAACATGTTTATGCAAACACATTGCAGTTGTCTTTCATTTGGAGTAAAAATTTGGCTAGCATATAAAACAATAATAAAAGAATTAGTTAGATGTGGTAAATAACTTGCACAAGAGAAACTTTGCCTATTGTTAATAAAACCAGAAAGGACACACACTGAAAACTGAGTGAGATTTGTATTTTCTCCACAACATGGCAACATTTTAAACAGGATCATGCCATTTCTGCCCCTTCAGGAAACAGCTATCAGTTCGTGAGTCACTCTGCAAGCATTCAACAACCGGGCTCATAAATACTGTACACCATCTGTTGCCCAAATTTATGGAATCCTTGCCAACACCACTTCAGGACTAAAAATTTCTACCTTTCTTTTCCTCCCCTGGTGCAAAACTAAAAAGGTAACATGCTTGCATAGACTTGTGGAATTTTATAACAGGGACAAGAATAAACTGAAACATCTTTGTGATAATTTATTCTCAACAGTTGTATGAATAACTTTTTTTCTGGTTAAATACAATGATTATGTTTTTCCAAAGAAAAAATTCAATAACTCTTTTTTAGCCCCGTTTAACCAAAATTAGTCTTTATCTGAGGCAACTCCAGATAATTCATTTAGAATTACTGAAATTTTATACATATGTGCATATACCATATGTAACTATATATATAACTATATATTATATATATGCTTCCAGAAATCTCACAGATTTCATTTTAATTCCCAGCATCTTATCTGATCTCAAACTAATAATACTTCTAATTGAATCATTGTGCCAGACTCATATATTCAAATAATTTTAACATTCAATGTGAGTAAGTACATTGGGAAGGTTTTCTTTTTTCTTTTGTATTAATGTATAATTTACATATAGTAAAAGTCATCCATTTCAGTGTACAGTTTCTGTGAGTTTTTACAGCCATGTCACCACCACCACAATCAAGATGTGGAATTATTCTATCACCCCACAAAATGTCCCTTGTACTTTGCAGTCAACCACTCTCCCCACTCACAGCATCTAGAAACTGCTGATGTGTCTTCTGTCCCTGTAGTTTTGTCTTTGAAAGAATGTTATATAACTGGTATCTTAGAGTATGCAGTCCTTTGAGTCTGGCTCCCTTCACTCAGAGAAATGCATTTAAGATGCATCCATGGTGTTACATGAATCAGTAGTTCATCCTTTTTTACTGGTGAGTAATATTCCATTGTAGAAATAGACCACATTTTGTTTATCCATTCCTCAGCTAAGGGACATTTGAATTGTTTACAATTTGGAGTGATTACAAATAAAGTCACTAAAAAACATTCACACACAAATTATTGTGTGAATATAGGTTTTCACTTCTCTTGAGGTAAATAATTAGGAGTAGGACTGCTGGCCCATATGGTAAGTGTATGCATAAATTTGTAAGAAACTGACAAACTGTTTTCCAAAGTGACTGAACCATTTTCCATTCCCTCCAGCAAAGGATGAGAATTCTAGTTGCTCTAAATCTTTGCCAACACCTGGTATTATCAGTGAGATTCTATATTTTGAGTGAAAATGTCCATGACTCTGTATGCAACTAATTCAAAGTCTTTGATTTTGAATGAATGTGATTTTACCCAAAGAAAAAAAAAATGAAATCACAGCAGAAACCAACTTTATTTGCTCCCTAGATGAGTGTTTTCTCTTGAGCTGACTGACTTTCTTGGTTTCTGGAATTCAACTTGATTTGAAACATCATCGTATGCAAAGTGCATGGAGTGACCTGCTGCAGACTTTTCCATGTCTTGGGAAAGCACTAGCCATCCTCCCTGGTACTTGGAAGAGTAACTCCTTCTTTGTATGCTTTGAATACATTAGGTTAAGTCTGATTGAGGAATACAGAATATGAAAATGGAGCATTCTAAAAACAGATCACAGTAAAGATTCTGCAACCTGTAAGGAGCCAGATCATATCTATTTTGATACTCCCGCTGCCCCACTTCTCAGCTGCCCAAACTGGACTCTTAATCACAATTTTTAAAAAGTAACTGCTTTATTATAATTCACATAACATAACACTCACCATTTTCAGGTGTAATGTTTAGTGGTTTTTAGCATGCTAACAGGGTTATATATCCAACATCACTAATTTTAGAATATTTTTATCACCCAAAAATAAACCCTACACCAATTAGCAGTCACTTCCCGCACCTCCCTCTCCCCGGGCCCTGGCAATCACTAATATACTTTCTGTGTCTATGAATTTGCCTATTCTGGACATTTCATATAATTGGAATCACAAAATATGTGGCCTTTTCTGTTGGCTTCTTTCACTTAGCATAACATCTTCAATGTTCCATTATGTATTTTGTGCAGTATGCAGTTTATCCATATTGCGCTGTATCTCAGTACTTCACATTGCTTTTTACGGCCAAATAAAATTGTGCAGCTATGCTGTATTCTGTTTATCCAGTCATCAGCTGATGATTATTTGGGTCATTTCCCCTTTCTGGCATTATGAATAATGATGCTATGAACATTTAGATACAAGATTTTGTGTGGATATATGTTTTAAATTCTCTTGTATATATATTGAGGAATAGCATTGCTGGGTCATATGGTAACTCTATGTTTAACATTTTGAGGAATCGCAAAGGTGTTTTTCCAAGTGGCTGTACCATTTTACTATTCCAGCAGCAATGTGCGAGGGTTCCAATTTCTTCACATCCTTGCCAAGACTTCTTATTGTCTATCTTTTTATTCTAGCCATCCTAGTGGGAGTGAAGTGATAACTCATTGCAGTTTTGATTTGAAATTCTGTAATGACTGATGATGTTGAGTTTCTTTTTATAGACTTATTGGCCATTTGTATATCTTTTCCAGAGAAATGTCTGTTCAAATCCTTTGCCCAATTGTAAATTAAATTATTTGGGTAGTGATTGTTGAGTTTAAGAGTTTTTATATTGTCTAGACTCAAGTTCCTTATCATATATATAATTTGCAAATAGTCTCTCCCATTCTGTGGGTTAACTTTTCAATTTTTTGATGGTTTCCTTTGAAGCACAAAAGATTTAATTGTGATGAAGTCCAGTTTATCTACCTTTTTTCTTTTGTCACTTTTGCCTTTGGTATCCTATCTAAGAAACAGTTGCTCACATCAAGATCATGAAAATTTGCTCCTATGTTTTCTTCTAAGAGTCTTGTAGCTTTCTCTCTTACATTTAGTTCTTTCCTTGTTCACCTTTATTTATTCAGAAAGCAAACTGTACACATTGTTTCCACATTTCCCATTATCCAAGTTGGAGTTTGCTGATTGGGATGGTCAGCACATGTGTTTAATGATGCCTTGTGGTTCAATTCATTACCAGTTTGCTTCTGCTTCTGCAGCATCTTCCATCTTGTCGGTTCCAGGAAGGGAACCAAGCTAGAAGCGCAAACTCCCAAATGAATCCCTTTTGTTTTCACAAACTATTCTTTCAAACAAAGCCCTATTCTGCTTCTTTTTCTCCTAGATTTTGAAAACAGGGAAATTTATGTATAGTTAAAAACATCTCTACTGATATATTTCTAACCTACAACAGCTTAAGGATCTCTGACAACTGAAATGTGGAGTTATAAAATTAGGGTGCTCAATATTTTAACCTATTGTGCCCCTAAAACTAAAACAGGAAGTACGAATACAAAGTTTCAAAACATACTATTCAAAACATCACGTGGTTTTGCACCGAGTACCTGGAAAATTGTCTCTTTTTCCTTTTTTATTTTTAGCTTTGCCAAACAGAGATTTAGCTACTAAATTACTTCCTCCTGTCCCAGTTTCCCTGTTGAAAGTGAGGACACTGATACTTATTTTCTCCTCATCTCAAGGGACTAATGCTGTGTTTCAGAAGCAAAAGCATGTTTTGCCTCAGAACTCCTAGAAAGAGACAGTGAGGAGAGCCCAGAGCGTCACTAGTGTAGGGAGGAATCTCCATAGTGTGCATAGTGCATGTTCTGATATACAGCAGACCAAGTTTTTCAAGTGCAACAAAAATAGGTGAGAACACTATGCCATAGAGAAAGGTGTTAATCAGCTTCTCTATCCCACCTGTCAACATGGAATCTGCTTGGAACTAAGCGTTTAGGACGATCACAAAGTCTTGCCTTTTGTGTGAATTCTGCAAATTGACAAAGCATTACTCCATGCTATGACTCCTCTCTGCTCTACTCCTAAGGAAATGATCTCAGCATTGTGATTGAAAAATTCATTTTTTAAGGAAGAAACTCGTTGGTCATACTCTTGAAGATGAAGACATATCACAACGTGGAAAGATCTACAATTTATCGTTGGGTAGGAAAAAATGTATACATATATAAATACATATATACGTATTTATTTGTTTATATCTTTAAACAAAGAGCTAAGGGTGAAATGATCCATATTAGGGCTGATTTGATTAAATAAAGAAACTGGAAGACTAAAAAACTCTATATTGTTGTTGCTGTGTTTTTATATTGTTTTTTTATTTCCAAGCACTTGAAACCGTAACAGCAGAGAGATTATATCTCACGAATCAAGAAAATAAAAATATAGCTGGGTGCATGAATGAAGAAGGTGTTTATGACTTTTATGTTCTATGTCAACATAACAGAAAGCTTGCTGGGTTATATACTCAGATCTAGAAAGTCCCCTGAATTCCTTGAAGGGAAAGTAACTGTGAACAATACAAAGCAGAATTTTTTCTGACATCAGGTATATCTTGTAGTCATAAAATCTACAAAAGGAGCAAAAAGAAAAAATATTCTAATAAGTTTCTCATAGGTCACAAAAATCGCTTAGAGTAAAACATGCGTGTGGAAAACACAGAGCGTTGTTAAGTCTGTTCTTTGCCCCGTTCCTAAAAACGAGCGGGATTGTTTTGAAAACTACAACTCTTATTGGTAACTCTGGTGATCTGAATTTGTTTTTGGTTCTAACTCCTGAGAAATATTACTGAGATTTAATTTTTAAATCTTTTGACTACTTTCAAATATCAAGTTTATTTTCATGTAGCCAACATTTAATCTATTTAGTACCTATCTTGTGTAATGTTGAAGTGACCATTGCATTTTGGTTTTAGTCTCATTTTTTTGAGGTCTGTCACCCTTTGGTGCCATGGTTCCTTCTCTCTCAGCTGTCTATTTATGTGTCAGAGAAAATTGGAGTTGTATATCTCCAAGTACAAAAGGAAGAATATTTCTTGTCCCTTTGGCCCTCTCTGGCTTCATTTTCTGTTATCCAAGGAGCAAGTCATCAAAAATTAATGTCAAGAGATGACAAGTATCTTGGCTATTCAAGTCAGTAGCAAAAATAATATTTTTTCATAGACTTTGTACTTCCATAGGTGTGAATTATTCATGAAGTGCCAGTTTGGGTAAAAGTCAGCTCAATGATAGATTTGAGTCAGTACCAGAAAATTTGCTAAGAGAAACTATAATATAGCAGGGCCTCAACATTTAGTCATGAGTTAAAGTGTCTACTGCTTTATTCTTGAATTCAAATTCCTAAATTTTATAAGGTGAAATTTCAGCAAGAATCAATTATTTCTCTAAGCTGAAATTGATCCTTAGTATTGATTTATTAAAGATGGCAGCCCTTAGGGATCTACCAAGAAAGAAGAATGACATTTTGCCCAAGAATTAGTTAATTTTTATTTTCCATGTCCCAAGCAAGGAGACAGACAAAAATCCCAGAGCAAGCACCCACTCAGTGCTCCAGACATGCGGTTACCACACTCCCAGAGACAAGGGAGGGGGACATCCAGTGCCACAGTGGATGTGTTCCTGTGGCTTTAGGGAAAAAAGGGGTACAGCCATTCATAAAGTCCTTCCACTTAATGTACTCTCATTTGTCTCAAGGAAGCAAACATCCTACCTAAGCCTGACTTTGTCCTTGGCTCAAGCCCCTGAAAGGAGCGGGGCGCCATTAAGTCGCCTGAGCTGTTGATTCCTTTCCAGGCGATTTCCTAGAGATAAGTTGAATCTCTTTGATCTGACTCCAGTGAAGTACCTTTAAACAGTCCAGAATCAAAATGATCAGAAACTAGTAAGAAAGGAGTTCAGTAAGGTAGTTCATAACAAAGCTTATGGGATGATGGAAATGAGAGGGTACAACCAGAAACGCTGAGAGGAAAATTCAAGCAGATGAAAGGAGGAAACTAGTGGGAGAAAGTCAGCTACAGGTTTTCAACTTGGAGTCACGATCACTGGGCATGAAGAACCAGTCTGGAAAAACCTTTACAGTTCAACAAATGAGGTGGGAGTAGGGACTGTCATATAAAATTTCAAAATACAGAAATGTCCTAGATGAAACACATCATGTAAGCCAAGTTTAAGTAACTAAACCGGCATCTCTTCTGTCAGCGTCTCTTATCTTGATGCTTACTATTTTCTCTTATTATTTTAGGGAAAATTGCTAGGAAATGGAATTTTCCAAATTGCCATTTTATGACCTTCTGAGTCATGCTTGGGGACAAACCTCAAAGGAAAGAAAACTGGAAGTACATAAGTTATTCTAATGCCTTGATTTGTCTTTCACCCTTTTTATACCCTCTTCTGGGAATAAAAGTGGGTGGCTCAATCAAAAGACATTTTTCCAGTACGTCAAAGAGGTCAAAGACATGATGGACATCACTAGAAAAGTAATACAAATTAAACTTTCCATCTCTGTGCAAAACCATGATTCCACATGCCTGTGCCTCAAGCGAGAT